>NC_135338.1:82885291-83502694 GCF_023851605.1 Tamandua tetradactyla | reverse complement strand
TGGGGTGGTTGGAACAGCCTGGGAAGAGGGTTGGAAATCTGCCTCAGTCGGCCTCCTCTTTTTGCGCTCACTGTTGCTGCATGGACACAAGAGGCCCCGGGTCTTTGGGAGAGCCGTCCCCTCTAGCAGGTAACAGTCCCAGCTCAGGGGTCTCAGGGGCTGCCTCTTGTGGCTCAGCTTAACCCTGAGCCCCCTGGCCCCAGGATCCAGGGACAGGCCCTGCCAGGTGGGAGCTGGCCTGCTTTTCCCGGGGGCTCCAGGGCTGCTGCTCTCTGTGTGGCTGTTCCTGGTGAATGAATGGGGAGGCGTGAGAGTCATGGGTTACTATGGCAACCAATTTCCTCCTACGGGGCCAAGAGCAAATCGCTGCTGCCAGGGAAGGGGGCCAGGGAGGTAGAGAAGAAATAAACCGTGCCCTTTGTCCACTTGTTTCTGGCCAGGGGGGGGCTGGAGCAGCTGTCCTGCCGGGGTCCTCTTCTCCTCGGTCACTCAGACTTCTCGGGAGTGGGGGGTTGCGGGGAAGGGATGGTGGGTCCCTGCGTCTGCATAGATGGGCTCTGAGGAGGGGGTCCGAGCAGCCTGGACAAGCGCTCCTGGCCCCAGGGCTCCCAGTGGCCAGCAGCAGGCAGGGCCGCAGGGCAGCCGGTAGCTGAACTCCTTGGCTGCCAGATCGTCCGTCCCCAAACACAGGCGTCTTTATTCTCCCTGCTGAGCCGCCGGCCAGGGAACTATAAGGGGCAGGAGGCCCCGAGATATGGATTTGGCCTCCCAGAATGTGGAGCCGGAAATGACCTTGCCCCCCCCTCCCCCCACGGTGCACACGGGAAACAAAGGGTCCCCGAGAAGCAGACAAACCAAAATGTGCCGTCACCACAGGCAACTAGGCCACAGCACTTGCAAGCCTGGGAAAAAAAGTTGTTTGTCGAGCGGCGGGGGTGGGGGGGGAGTGTTTGTTTTGTTTTGATTTTTTTTAAAGCCTGAACCAAACCAGCTGTTTAGAATGCTGCTCCAGGATGCAGCGGCACCCGCAGACGACCTGGGGGTGGGCGCGGAGGGCGGATCCAAGCAGAGCATTAGGGCTTTGAAACAGAAACTCTCTGGGATTCCAGCACCTCTGGGCACAGCGCCTGCTGCTCAGGCCCGTCCAGGGTCCGTGCTGAGGGCGAGGTCTCGGCCGACATGTCCCGTGTCGCTCCATCAGCGACGTGCTCGTCAGCGCGGGGTGAAAGGGTCCAGGTCCCCTGCCCCTGATCGGGCACTGCTGCCATATTTTGTGCCCCCTGCAAAGTGAGAAGGTCTCCACGTGCAAGAGGTCATTCGTCATGATTCAACCTTGTCACACCCAAACCAGCGTTAATCCCTCCTCTTCATGAGGAATGGAAGTAATTAAAGTAGAATCTCAGCTTCTCTTGTTTCAGGACAAGGCATCGTCTTCATGAGATGCCTGCTCAGGACGAGCCTGGGCTCGCATTTCCTTCCTCCGGTCTGTGGGTGTGAACCTGGAGGCTGGCTGAGCTGAGCCGGGACTGGGGCCTTCTCTGAACTGCGGAGCTCCCGCCCCAGGTGTCTGTGCTTAGGCCAAGGCCGGTGGAGCCCCAGGCCCTGGTTCTGGCCTCAAGGGCCGCAATTCCCAGTTCCAGTTGCTGCCCTCTCCGCCCAGTCTGACTGGCACAACCTCCAAAGCCCACTGCTCTTGCCAGTCCACAGAGACTCAGTGGGTGGAAGAGGGACCCACGCTGGGGCTTTAAGAAGAGAGAGAGAATTCAACACAGACCCAGATATTCCCACCAGGAATCCCATATACCTAAGGGTGGTAGTGGTTCCCTCATGTTGATGAGCACACGTAGGAAATCCCTGGAGCCCTCCCAAGTGAAGATCATGGGTGGTCAAGGAGAGACTTGGTAGGCAGTGGAAGCTGCCTGGGCTGGTGGAGGTAAGTGCCTGCAGCACCTGGGTTGTACGACACGCCGACCCCACTGCTCACCATGCCCCTTTGGTGAGGCCAGGAGAACGGGTTCCACCTCCAGCCTGCACCCTGCCAGCTGTTCCCAGAGCACCGTGGAGGCACACCAGAAGAAAGCAATAGCAAGGTGAAAAGTTTTATAAGCTCCAAGGGAAACAATGACCGGAAATAAATTAAGATTGAAAAAGCAGATAAAGTGAGATGGCACCTAGAAGACTGAGAAGCAACCAGTTTGGCCTCCTCCTCCTGCCTCACACTATCAAAGTGCCTGCCCATGTAAAAAATTAAAAAAATAAGACAGGAAAGGTTTTAAGGTCAATAAATTTATTCATTGCCATGCTGGGGGGTGGGGTGTCGTTGCAGATTCTATTTTCTAGATGGCTATAGCAAAGTTCTTCCGTCCCACGGGCTTTTCTTACTCATGGCTTTCACCATCCTCCCACCCAGAGGTGGGGTCTCTTCTCCCTCCCCTGGAGACTTGGGGGGCTGTGACTACAGGAAAAGGAATGCCACATAACTAGCCAGATCATAAAAAAGTCATGCAGCTTCTGCCTGGTCCCCTGGGCCCACTGGCTCTTGGAACCCAGGCTTCTTGCCCTGAAGAGGCCCAGGTCACATGGAGAAGACCTTGTAGATGTTCCACCTGATGGCCCCAGATGAGGTCCCTGCTGGTGGCCAGCATCATTCACCAGACCTGTGAGCGAAGGAGCCTAGAGGATGAGTCAAACCTCAACCACCATCTGATGCAATCGTATGAGACTCTCTGAAGAAGAATTGCCTCACCGAAACCAGTCAAATCCTGGAGTCAAGAGAGATGATATTGATGATATTGAAAATGAATGAATGCTGGTCTAAGTCACTACGTTTTGGAGTAGTTCATGACACAGCAATCGATGGCCAGAACTGGGGCTCTCTTGGTGGGCCGGAAATTACAAAACAGTTGGGATCAGATTGAAGGAAGAAGGCAAAGCCCAAAACTCTGTAAATAGTGGGAGCAACTTTGAGGGTGCTTCTAGTTCAGTGCGGGCAAGATACAGGGGACAGAAAAGTCCTGAGAGACTGTTGGGGTGCCACATGAAGGGCTGCTGCATCAAAAAGACCACCCACTGCCCACCTCGCCCTGCAGCGCACTCCCGCCTCTCACACACAAACTGGAGGTGAATGGATACTCCATCTGCAGACCCACCCACGGGAAGTCTCAGACTCTAAGAGAAGCACTTAATGAAGGCACTGCAAACATCAGAGGAAAAAGCAACCACGGAAGAGAAGCACCAAACATAACCAGAAGAAATGCCTAAAGGAACAGAGATGTTATAACAAACCAATGGCGATATTAAAAGAAATATCATTAGCATACTTACAGGAATAAAGGAATATCTTATACCTGAAAAACAAGAACAGGCTACTATTTTAAAAAAAGAAGGAACCAACTAATGAATCTTGAAAACTAAACATCTTATTGTCAAAGTAAAAAGAGTCAGGTCCACTGAGAAGAGAAATGGACACCATCAAAGACGTGAAAAGTACGAAAGAAATGTTAAGAGACATGGAGGATAGAGGCAGAACTTGCAAGCATCCGTCTAATAGGAATTCCGAAGAGAGTGAAAGAAAGAAAATATTTAAAGAAAGAGTAGGACAAAAATGTATTGGCATCTGGTATGTATAATCTTTTTTTTTTCTGTTATCGTTTTATTTCTTTTTCTGTTGTCTTTTTATTTCTTTTTTTAAAATTGATGCAAATGTTCTAAGAAATGATGAATATGCAACTATGTGATGATATTAAGAATTACTGATTATATATGTAGAATGGAATGATATGTTAATGTTTTTGTTTGTTGTTAATTTTTTTTAATCAATAAATAAAAATTTTAAAAAATGTATTGGCATCTATTACCCAAAAATGCTTAAGAAAGATAGAAAACTTGAACCGATAAACAGCAAAAGAAGAATTTGGATAGCTAATAGTCTAAACCTTGAAAGTCTCTGGGCCCAACCAGTTTTATAAGCAAATTCTACCCATCCTCCAAGAAACAAGTAGTTGCCACATTAGAACTGTTTCTGATCATAGAAAATTCTGGAAACTAATGTATCTTCCAAGGATAGCAGAATACTGATATCAAAACTGGAGAAGGATAGCAAGAGAAGGCTAACTAGGGGCATAGATGCAAAGATGTTACAATATTAGCAAATCAAATCTTGAATGCACACTAAAGGAATAATGTATTGTGACCAAATAGCATTTAATCCCAGGAAAGCAAGAATAGTGTGACACTAAAATTCACTACATTAACCTACTAGAGTAGGGAAACCTAGATGAGCAGCTCAATAGATACAATGAAAAAGGAAAAGGAGGAGAAAGTTTATCAATTTTTTTCTTTACCTGGTTTAGGACTTTGTCCCCAGACCTACGACAAATGTCAAATCTAAAGATAAATGCTTAGAAACTTAATCATTTAAAGCACCACTTTTTGCCCAGTTGATTGTCAAAATTTAAAAGACTGGTAATATCAACTGTTGGTGAGAGTGTGAGGAAATCGCACACTTCGCACCCTGCCGGTAGAAAGGTAAATAGGAAGAGCTGCCTTGGAAAAGCAATTTGACAGTATTTATTCAATATTTACATCCACTGACCTTGTGTGGCCCCAACTATTCCATTTCCTCTTATTTTCCACTACAGAACACATTAAGGCGTCACATACTAATGTTTTTTTTAAAAAGGACACAAGATCAAAATGAGACAAGCAAAAGCAATATAAACAGATTGTTTTTAAATTGAAGAGAAATGTTTTTAAAAGTTAAGAGGCAGTGTTCCTTCTGTAAGTAAACTTTCTGGGAAACCAGGAGAAAGGCAAAATGAAACAGTGTGGCTGGATCCACACAGCTCTGGGGCTAAGGGTCCACAAACCCAGTCCCCACCCCCCCTCCCTGCCAGCTCGGGTGGGCCTGGGGGTGGGTGCCAAACACAGAGATGTCTCTGGCCCATTCTGGGAAGGCTCTGTTCCCCTATCCTGCTTTCCTAAGGCTGCCATAACAAAGCAGCCCAGACTGGGGGACCTTAAAACAACAGGAATTTATGGTCCCGCAGGGCCAGAGGCCAGAAGTCTGAAATCAAGGTGCCGACAGGGCCAAGCTCCCTCTGAACCCTGTAGGGGAGAATCTGTTCCCGGCCTCTCTCCTGGCTTCTGGGGGTGGCTTGCCAGCAATCCTTGGGGTCTGTTCCTGTGAACCCATTGTAAGTAGGACCTGTTGATGAGGCGACTTCAGCTAAGGTGTGGCCCCATTGAATCCGGATGGGTCTCAGTCCTATTACTGGAGGCCTTTATAAGCAGAATGAAATTCAGAAAGATGGAGAGAAAGACAACGTAGAAGAAAAGGCAAAGGCCACTGTGGGCACTGCCGCGGGACGGACTAGCCCAGGACCAAGGATGGCCGGCAGCCAGCCCCAGAGCACTAAAAAGTCTTTGGGAGAAACCATCGCCTTGATGACAATTTCATTCTGGGCTTCTCTCGTGAGCTAATAAATTCCCATTGTTTAAGCCAACCCATTGCATGATATTTGCTTGTGCAGCTCAGGAAATTAAAACAGGGAAAACGTTTCAACCCGTAACACACCCATAAACTGTTCCACTGTGCCAAGCAGGCAGCCCCTCTGCTGGCGTGTCCTTCAGACACAGGCTGGCTGGGTCCATTGCTTCCCCTGCTACATCCTGTTCCTTCATAACACGGGGACCCCAGCACCCTGCAGAGTATATAGTAAGTCTTCAAGAATATTTGGGGGCAGGGCAGCAAAGGACACAGTCTGAGATGATGACGGACCCAGATTCAACACAAAAACTTTTCATGCAGTTTAGGATCTCACAGCTTCATTGAACGATTCATGAATGGCGTCTAAAAAGTAGAAGGAGGCTCTGCTCGGCGGGGGGGGGGGGAGATGGGGGAACTTATATGGGGCAAATGCAGAAGCAAATGAGGAAATGCTCTGATTGGTTGATGTTAAGTTTCCAGTTTATATGGGGGCGAGGGTTCTTATAAAGTAGGGAGCAGACACATCATCATTGGTACAACATGCTTGTCCATTTTCAATAGGCTCTCTCTGCAGGACCAAAACCCACTCATCACTAACTGTTGCAAAACCTGCAACTCTTTTGGAACTGTTCTGCTCAGGTAGAAAGTAGTTTTGGTTACTTTTTATCTTTAAAAGTGTCACGGAAAGGGAGCCACTCCCATGCAGAGCCACTCCCATGCAGGTGGCTGGTTTATTTTTATCTAACGGTCTCCCCCTTGGGGTCATTTTTTCCAGTGATTTCATTGGGGATTTGACCAAAATACGTGGGTCACCACCACTGATCTCCTTTTCTGTTAGGTGGCAAGTCCCTCCTACATGCTGACAGATCTTGACAAGTCCTGGGTTTCCTCACTCTCCTCCTCTGTAAAATGGGAACAATAATGCCTCGCAGGACTGCTGTGAGATTAACACGTGTGTAAATCACCTGGTGCACAGTAGGTGTTATTTTCTTTTCTGGCCTGTTGGTTAATGAGATTGTGAAATGTTCTTTGCATACATGAAAACCAGGAGTTGACGCTGTCCTTTTTATCATCTATCCACACGATAGCTAGTCCAGAGCTTTCCACGTGGTAGTCACAGGGTTGAGCCCCAGGAAAGGAAGGAGCAATCTATATTATCAAGAGGCACCCTGCAGTTGGGGAAACAGAATAAGTGGCCCACAGGTCTAGCCAGGCGTCCTGGCGTAGTCACTTCCTGCTAGCAGTCACAGGCTCACCACAGTTAAATGCCAAAGGCGTGAGAACTCCCACATCTAGAAGGCCTTGACATTTGCAAATTGCTCAACATGCATTAACTCTTGTGGCCCTTTTTGCAAATAAGACAACTGAGGCCTGGAGAGGTTAGGGGACTTGCCTGTGATCACATGATGGATGGCTTCAAGCACTGGCCCCTCTCCAAAAGCCGCTGGGAGAGAATCTGCTCGGGAACGGGAATCCCACACCCTGGGCTGGAGCCGAAGTTCCCCTTTCTTGGGATTCAGTGAGTCGCCTCTACAGGCCTCAATTGGCTTGAACTTCCAAGGGGAAAATTGGGCTCTTTCTCTCCTGCATGCCAGTCCCTGGCTGGGCAAAGTTCCTTTCTAAGTGGATGGCATCAGAAATTGCAGACGCCCCATCGGTCCTAGTGGACAGCTGGGGATGGAAGACCGTTTTAGCCAATGTTCGTTCAGCCATGCCGGGTGATTGGGATGCCCCCTTCGCTCTGACTAAACCATCACACTTGTTAGGAAGGACAATGGGGGTCCACTCGACTCCCACTGAGGCTAACAGCAAGGGCACTCGGGGTTTGGCGGCTCTCACAGCACCCCCTCCCTGGGGCCCAGGCAGCCCCTCGGCTGGGGGATCCACTCATCCAGGTCCTACAAACCAGACTGGGTCAGAGCTTGGCAGCCATGGGTGCTCGGTGCAAGGGAAGTGGGACTGAGGTGCATACTTTGGATCTGCAGCTATAAGGCCACCCTCGGCAGCTGTCCCCTGATGAGTGTTTCCACCAAGGGCTGTGGAATGGAAGCTCCTCATTTCTGAAGAGGGACAGGGTCCCCTGGGGGGCCAGGCTAGGAGGTTCCAGGGTCAGGTCCTCTGCCTCCAGCTCTGCCCACACCCAGCATGTGTGTGCTGGTTTGCAAGAATGTATGTCCTCTAGAAAAGCCATGTTTTAATCTAAATCCCATTTCATAAAGGTAGAATAATCCCTATTCAATACTGCATGTTTGAAACTGTAATCAGATCATCTCCCTGGAGATGTGGTTTAATCAAGAGTGGCTGTTAAACTGGATTAGGTGACGACATGTCTCCACCCATTTGGGTGGGTCTTGATAAGTTTCTGGAGTCCTATAAAAGAGGAGAGCAGAATGACATAGCCATGCGAAGCAGAGTCCACCAGCCAGCGACCTTTGGAGATGAAGAAGGAAAATGCCTCCCAGGGAGCTTCATGAGACAGGAAGCCAGGAGAAGAAGCTAGCAGATGACGTTGTGTTTGCCATGTGCCCTTCCAGATGTGAGAGGAACCCTGACTGTGTTCGCCATGTGCCCTTCCACTTGAGAGAGAAACTCTGAACTTTATTGGCCTTCTTGAACCAAGGTATCATTCCCTGGATGCCTTAGATTGGACATATCTATAGACTTGTTTTAATTGGGACATTTTCTCGGCCTTAGAACTGTAAACTAGCAACTTATTAAATTCCCCGTTTAAAAAGCCTCTCTGTTTCTGGTATGTTGCATTCCAGCAGCTAGCAAACTAGAACAGTGTGTGAGCCAGAACAGTCCTGCAGCCCAAGTGCTGAGCGCTCAATATGTCTGGATATTATGGATGTTTCCTCTGAAGTACCAAGATGACAGACTCCACATTCCAAACTGAAAACCTGAAAGCTCCTAAGCCACTCGCCCATGTTGAGGATACAAGTATCAGGAGTTGTTGGGGTGAAGGGAGGCATTTTAGAAAGAGGTATTGATGGGGGGTGGGGCAAGATGATGGCTTAGTGAGGTGTGGAAGTTAAGTTGTCCTTCAGAGCAGCTAGTAAATAGCCAGGAACAGGACAGAACAACTGCTGGAGATACATCAGTGACTGGACAAACAGCATACACTAGTCTGGACCAGGTAGAACAGGTGAGACCCCACACAGAACTGTAAGTCCCCCATGCCACAGAGACCAGTTCCTCTCCCCCACCGACACAGCAGAATGGTTCCCCAAGGGGAAAGGAAACAGACTTTACTAGCAGCAAGGGCTTAGCTCAACCAAGCTTCAATTGCTGAACTAATTAACAAATTCTGACTACTAAAAATAGGCCCCCAGTACAGATAAACCTGGAATAAGCAAAGGTACTACGAGTTTTTGCTTCAGCAGAAAGGAGGCAGGGCTGATGGGAAAAAAAAAAAAGTAAAGGCTTTTTGAGCTGGACAGTACAAAAAACTGGGAAAGGGCTGGACCCCAAGTAAAGGGGATACATAGAGCCTGGAGATACATAGAACCACAAACCAACTCAAGTGCTTCATCGACAAACCCGAGGAGTGGGGATCTGGCTCTGAAAAGGCTTTTTTTTTTTTTTTTTTTTTTTGCTTTTTTCCTACTCCTTAACAACCCATTACGCATTGCCCCAGGCAAAGGCCGTATTAAGTGTGTCTGAGAGACAAAGTAAGCAGTCAGGTGAAAGGCACTAATTCCCTAAAGGTTATATGTTCCCCAAGAGGAAGGTTGGGCCCAGCTCAGGTGGAATCCCTCCTTCAAGGAATTCAGGCCCCAGGGACTGGAAAACTGAAGCAATTAATGGTACCCTACAACCTCACCTCTGCCTCAACCATGCCCCCAGCAGGGAGAGGCTGCTGAAATTAAAGGTACCACATCACTTTACACTGGCAGGAAGCCATGGGCAGACAAGCTGGGCACATGCTGGGCAGGAGAGGAAAAGCACAGAAACTAGAGGTTTCATAGGCAAGTCTAACAACCTTCTGGGTCTTATCTTTAGGGAAAACTGATACTGGTGACTCTTTCCTCCTGAGATGTGGACCTGTCTGGTCTGGGAAAATCTGACTGGGGTCTATAAATCTGAGGAGAACTTCCTCAAAAACAAAAAAGACTCCATATAGACAGGACAAGAAACAGAAAAACAAGAACTGAAAAATTCTGATTAAACAGAACCTGTTCTAGAAGTCTAGAATAAGTTGAACTGAACATCAAAGAACAGATAGAGAACAAAGCCAACCAGCAAGAAAATCCTAGGTCAAAATAAAAACACCCTCCAGAATAAACTAATTAGGGGAATCAAATGCTTACATACCAGCAAAAAAATAACAAGTTGTACTAGGAAAATCGAAGATATGACCCAGTCAAAGAAACAGACCGAAACTTCAAATGAGATACAGGAGTTGAAACAACTAATTCAAGATGTTCGAATAGACATAGAAAATTTCATCAAAAATCAAATCAACAAGTTGAGGGAGGATGTAAAGAAGACATTGGGTGAGCAAAAAGAGGAACTTCAAAGTTTGAAAAAACAAATCACAGAACTTATGGGAATGAAAGGCACTATAGAAGAGATGGAAAAAACAAGGGAAACCTACAACAATAGATTTAACAGGCAGAAGAAAGGATTAGTGAACTAGAGAACTGGACATCAGAAATCCAACACACAAAAGAAAATATAGGGAAAAGAATGGAAGATTATGAGCAGGACCCAGGAAATTGAATGACAACATGAAGTACATGAATATATGTGTTGTGGGTGCCCCAGAAGGAGAAGAGAAGAGAAAAGGAAGAGAAAGACTAACAGATGAAATTATCACTGAAAATTTCCCATCTCTTATGAAAAACATAAAATTACAAACCCAAGAAGTACAGCCTACCCCAAACAGAATACATCCAAAAAGACATATTCCAAGACACTTACTACAGATTGCCAGATGTCAAAAAGAAAAAGAGAATTTTGAAAGCAGCAAGAGAAAAGCAATCCATCACATACAAGGGAAGCCCAATAAGACTATGTATGGATTTCTCAGCAGAAACATGGAGGCAATGATATATTTAAGATTTTAAAAGAGAAAAAGTGCGACCAAGAATTCTATATCCTTCAAAAATGAGGGGGGGGGTAGATTAAAATATTTTCAGACAAACAATCACTGAGAGAATTTGTGACTAAGAGATTGGCTCTGCAAGAAATACTAAAGGGAGTACTGCAGGCAGATAGGAAAAGGCAGGAGTGAGAGGGCTGGAGTAGACTGTAGAAATGAAGACTATCAATAAAAGTAAAAAAAAGAAAAAAAAGACATGAAATAAAAAATCCAAAAGACAAAATGGTAGAAGAAAGTACTGCCTTCACTGTAGTAATATTAAATATTAATGGATTTAAACACCCCCAATCAAAAGCATGGACTGGCAGAACAGATTCAAAAACAGAACCCATCTATATGCTGTCTACAGGACCCTCATTTTAGAACTAAGGAAAAAAATAAGTTGAAAGTGAAAGTTTGGGAAAAGGTATTTCATGCAAACAACAATCAGAAAAGAGCAGGAGTAGCTATTCTAATATCCAATAAATTAGACTTCAAATGTAAAACAATTAAAAGAGACAAAGAAAGAGCTATGTATTAATAAAAGAACAATTCAACAAGAAGACATAACAAACATGAATATGTATGCACTGAGCCAGAGTGCTCCAAAGTGCATGAGGCAGACACTAACAACAGTGAAGGAAGGAACAGACACCTCTTCCATAGTAGTTGGAGACTTCAATAGCCCACTCTCATCATTAG
The DNA here is from genome assembly GCF_023851605.1 of Tamandua tetradactyla. Lineage (NCBI taxonomy): Eukaryota > Metazoa > Chordata > Mammalia > Pilosa > Myrmecophagidae > Tamandua > Tamandua tetradactyla. Next base: position 83,491,421 of record NC_135338.1, on the reverse strand, counting down.
ATAGAACTTCTAGATAGAGGGTCAATAAAGAAACAGAATTTGAATGTTGGCTTCATAGAATGAGTTAAGTAGCTTGTCCTCCTCTTCAATTTTTTTGAAGAGTTTAAGCAGTCTTAAACTTTGACTTAACAAACATTTATAGAACGTTACACCCAATAACAGCAAGATACACATTTTTCTCAAGTTCTCATGGGTCATTCTCATATGCTGGGTCTTGAAGCAAGTCCGAATAAATTTTAAAAGATTGAAATAATACAAAACATTTTCTCACATCGTAATGGAATGAAGCTGGAAATCAATAATAGGCAGAGACCAGAAAATTCACAAATATATGAAGGCTAAATAACACACTCTTAAACAATCAATGGGTCAAGGAAGAAATTACAAGAGAAATCAATAAATATCTCAAGGCAAATGAAAATGAAAACACAACATATCAAAATTTATGGGTGTAGCAAAGGCAGTGCTAAGAGGCAAATTTACTGCCTCAAATGCCTACATTAAAAAAGAAGAAAGAACAAAAATCAAGGAATTAACTGTTCACTTGGAAGAACTAGAGAAAGAACAGCAAACTAACCCCAAAGCAAACAAAAGTAAAGAAATAAAGAAGATTAGGGCAGAAATAAATGAAATTGAGAACATGAAAATCAACAAAACCAGAAGTTGATTCTTTGAGAAAATCAATAAAATTGATGGACCCTTAGCTAGGTTGACAAAAAAGAGAGAGAGAGAGAGAGGGGATGCAAATAAATAAAATCAGAAATGGAGGAAGAGACATAACCACTGACCTCACAGAAATAAAGGAGGTAATGATACTATGAGCAACTATATGTTAATAAACTATACAATATCAATGAAATGGACAACTGCCTAGAAAGGCATGAACAACCAGCATTGACTTGAGAAGAAATAGATGACCTCAACGAAGCAATTACAAGAGACTGAATCAGTCACCAAGAAGCTCCCAAAAAAGAAAAGTCCAGGACCAGATGGCTTCACATGTGAATTCTACCAAGGAGTCAAGAGAGAATTAGTACTAATCCTGCTCAAACTCTTCAAAAAAATTGAAAAGGAGAAAAGGCTACCTAACTCATTCTATGAAGCCAACATCACCCTCATACCTGAGCCAGACAAAAATACTATAAGAAAAGAAAATTACAGCCCAATCTCTCTAACAAATATAAATGTAAAAGTCCTCAACAAAGTACTTGCAAATTGAATCCAGCAGCACATTGAAAGAAGTATACATCATGACCAAGTGGGTTTTATTTCAAGTATGCAAGGATGGTTTAACATAAGAAAATCAATTAATGTAATACACCATATCAACAAATCAAAGCAGAAAAACCACATGATCATCTTGATTGATGCAGAAAAGGCATTTAACAAAATTCAACATCCTTTCTTGATGAAAACACTTTATAGGATAGGAATAGAAGGGAACTTCCTCAACATGATAAAGGGAATATATGAAAAGCCCACAGCTAACATTATCTTCAATGTGGAAAGACTAAAAGTTTTCCCTCTAAGATCAGGAACAAGACAAGGATGCCTACTATCACCACTGTTATTCAACGTAGTGTTGAAAGTTCCAGCTAGAGCAATTAGACAAGAAAAAGAAATAAAAGTCACCCAAATTGGAAATGAAGAAGTAAAACTCTCACTGTTTGCAGATATGATGCGATATGTTGAAAATCCTGAAAATCTACAGCAAAGCTACCTGAACTAATAAATGAGTACAGCAGAGTGGCAGGGTACAAGACCAACACCCAAAAATCAGTAGTGTTTCTATACACTAGTAATGAGCAATCTGAGGAGAAAATCAAGGAAAAAAATCATTTATAATAGCAATCAAAAGAATCCAATATTTAGGGACAAATTCATCTAAGAATACAAAAGACCTATACATGGAGAACTACAGGAAATTGCTAAAAGAAATCATGGAAAACTTAAATAAATGGAAGGGCATACCTTGTCATGGATTGGGAGACTAAATATAGTTAAGATTTATAGATTCAAATGCAATACCAATTAAAATCCCAAAAACTTACTTTGTAGAAGTAGAAAAACCAATAACCAAATTTATTTGGAAGGGAAGTGTGCCCCAAATAGCGAAAAATATCTTGAGAAAGAAAAATGAAGTGGGAGTTCTCACACTACCTGACTTTAAAGCATATCACGAAGCTACAGTGGTCAAAACACTGGCATAATAATAGATATACTGACCCATGGAATTGAATCGAATGTCCAGATATAGAACCTCTCATCTGTGGACAATTGATCTTTGATAAGGGAGTGAAGCCAACCCACCTGGGACAGAGCAGCCACTTCAATAAATGGTGCTTAGAGGATGGATATCCATACACAAAAGAATGAAAGAGGATCCATATCTTATCTTACACCCTATACAAAAATTACCTCAAAATGGATCAAAGTCCTACACATTAGAGCTAAGACCATAAAACTTTTAGAAGAAAATGTAGAAAAATATCTTATAAATCTTATAATAGGAGGCAGTTTCCTAAACCTTACCCTCAAAGCATGAGCATTGAAAAATATATATATAAATGGGAACTCCTCAAAATTAAAGACTTCTGTGCATCAAATAATTTTGTCAAGAAAGTAGAAAGACAGCATATGCAATGGGAGACAATATTTGGAAACGACATATCAGATAAGAGTTTAGTATCCATAATATATAAAAAGATTCTTCAACTCAACAACAAAAAGACAACCCAATTAAAAAATGGGCAAAAGACATGAACAGACACTTCTCAGAAGAGGAAATACAAATGGCTAACAGACACATGAAAAGATGCTCAACTTCACTGGCTAGTAGGGAAATGAAAATCAAAACCACAATGAGATATCATCTGATACCCACTATAATGGCCATTATCAAAAAGCAAAACAAAACAAACAGAAAACAACAAGTGCTGGAGAGGATGTGGAGAAAGAGGCACAATTATCCAATGTTGGTGGGAATGTAAAATGGGACAACTGCTCTGGAAGGCAGTTTGACAGTTCCTCAGGAAGTTAAGTATAGAGTTGCCATATGATCCAGCAATCCCATTACTAGGTATATATTCAGAGGACCTGAGGGCAAGGACACAAAAGGACATTGCACACCAAGGTTTATAGCAGCCTTACGATTGCACAGAGATGGAAACAGCCCAAATGTCCATCAACGGATGAATGGCTAAACAAGCTGTGGTACATATGTATGATAGAATATTACGTAGCTGTAAGCAGGTAACAATGTGAATGGATTTTAAGGACATTATGCTGAGTGAAATTAGCCAAAAACAAAAGGACAAATACTGTGTGGTCTCACTACTATGAACTAACATTAATCAGTGAACTTTGAGAATTGAAGTGAAGAACATAGGTTATCAGGAGATAGAAATAGGGTAGAGATTGGGCAACTGGTGCTGAAAGAACACAGATTGTGCTTCAGAACTGATAGTAAAAACTGTGAAAATAAATGTTTCACCTATCCACTGTCAGTAAGGAAGCTGAGAGGTGTAGCCCCTCCGGAGGGCAGTGTGGTGGTTCCACAGGAGGCTTGGGGTGGGGTTACCATATGATCCTGAGACCCCATTGCTCAGTATAAACCTTGAGAAACTGAGTGTGGGGACAGGAATGGACATTTGCGCACTGGTGTTTACGGTGGCAGTGTTTCACAACGGAGGTGGCCTAAGCACACGACGACTGAGGAATGGAAGGGGGAACCGTGGTGTGCAGACACCATGGACTACTGAGCAGCCACGTGGAGAAATGAAGTTGTGAGGCACGCAACTAGGTGTATGAACCTTGAGGACTGTATGTTGAATGAAATGTTAGGAACTAAAAGACCAATATTATCATGCCTCACTCATGCGAACTAACTATAATATAAAAACTCAGTGAAGTAACGTCGAGAACATGTGTTCTCAGGTTGGGGCCTATTATAAAGGGTCCTAGATTGTAAGCTCTTACAGCAGTCACATATATTCAGGAGGTGTAACTGTTATTTCTAAATTCTGAGATATTGAGCTGCTTATTTATAACTTGGTCATTCCCAGAAATTTTAGGTGTTTATGTGACACCTGAGACTCAAAGTTAGAGCTCTAAAGCTATGAGAGTTAGCAGTATCCCTTAAAGGAACTGTTTAAATAGTTGAAAAAGTGATCAGACTTTGGGTAGAGAAATTAATGAAGCTGATATGGATAGAACCAAGGTATCTCAGAATACAGCGTAAAGGATATCATCCATATTTTATTTTAAAACTTCAACTTCTGTGTGAAACTAAGGGGAGAGATGTTTATTTGGTGCAAAATTTATATTTTGGGTAGCGAATTTCCTAATTTAACTTGTATGGTCAGTTTAGTTGTACACCATAAGTACATGGAATCTTGAATAGGGCGTGAGATTTTGTTGGTTTGTCCAGGTTAGTGTGATGCCCCGATATATCCCAGAGTAATTTGGGCAGTGAATAAAAAAGTATTTGCAAAGTCCCTGTTTTAGTCTGCCAAAGCTGCTGGCATGCAGCACGCCAGAGAAGGACTGGCTTTTAATAAAAGGGGATTTATTTAGTTAAAAACTTATAGTTCTTCAGAAGAAAGGCAGCTAACTTTCATCGGAGGTTCTCTACAGAGCGAGTCTGCAGGCGTTCTCTCCAGACTCCTGGGTTCCTTCCAACAGCTTTCCCCCGGGTGATTTCTTTCTGCATCTCCAAACATCTGGGCTGAGCTGGGAGTGCTGAGATGAGGTAGGCTGAGCTGCTTGAGCTGTGCTGCATTGAGCTCTCTCTTTGAAGCCTCCAGCTAACTAAATTAAACATCACTCACTGTGGAAGGCATTCCCCCTAGCCAACTGCAAATGTAATCAGCCACAGATGAATTTCACATGCTAATGATTCAAGTCCACAGCAACAGAGCTATGGGGCATCATCACCTGGCCAAGTTGACAACTGAACCTAAGTACCACAGTCCACCTGGGGGACTGAGGAGAAAGGAGGAAATATTCAACTTTCCTATTCAGAGAATCTCTGATATTCTCGCAAGTAATGGAGACAACCAAATCAATAAGCCGAGCCCTCAATCTTGGGGTTTGCCCTTATGAAACTTACTCCTGCAAAGGATAGGATAAACCTACTTAAAATTAAGCCTGAGTCACCATCAGAGAACTTTTTTTGTTGCTCAGATGTGGCCTCTCTCTCTAAGCCAACTCAGGAGGGGAACACACTAAGTGGGACATGACTCCCAGGGGTGTAAATCTCCCTGGCAATGTGGGACATGATTCCCAGGATGAGCCAGGACCCAGCATCAAGGGATTGAAAAAGCCTTCTTAACCAAAAGTGGGAAGAGAGAACTGAGACAAAATAAAGTTTCAGTGGCTGAGAGATTCAAACAGAGTCAAGAGGTTATCCTGGAGGTTATTCTTATGCATTATATAGATATTCCTTTTTTGTTTACTGTGTACTGGAGTAGCTGGATTCTTGAAGATGGCTGCATAAAGATATAACTTTTATAATGTGGCTGTGTGATTGTGAAAACCTTGTGTCTGATGCTTCTTTTATCCAAGGTATGGACAGATGAGTAAAAAAAAACATGGATTAAAAAAATAAATAAATAATAGGGAGGACAGAGGATGAAATAAACTGGGTAGATGGAAATACTAGTGGTCAATGAGAAGGAGGTGTAAGGAGTATGGTATGTATGAATTTTTTTTTATTTTTATTTTTCTGTAGTGATGCAAATGCTCAAAAACAATGATCATGATGATGAATACACAACTATGTGATAATATTTCGAGCCACTGATTGTATACTATGTATGGAATGTATGTGTGTGAAGATTTCTCAATAAATATATTTAAAAATAAAAAATAAAGAAAGAGCTATTGATGCCCTATGATCTCACTGGTATCCCCAAACTGGAAAGAAAGTAGAGGGTGCTCCCCCTTCACCTCGAATGACATAGCAGGATTCTAAGAGGACCTCTCAGAGTCTCAACAGTACTCCCTGAAGGGCAAGGAACACAGTGGATCAGGCCTGACTCTCATCTGGAAAACCTAAGGATGAGAAATGAGCTGATCACATCACTGATGGCAGAGTGAAGGCAAAGGCAGTCTGCACTCCCAATCTCTGGCCAAAGGTTAAGTGATGTGGGCCACCTGCAATGGACAACTTGTGATGGGTCATCTCAGAGCCAGCCCAAAGGGCCACCTAGAAAAGAGCTGGAGATACCAGCCATTATGGAAGTGATGTCAGCATAGACTCCCCCAGGGACTGCAGAGCTGAGGGTATCCCCAAAGAACTCAGACATGGCCCAGAAAAGAGAGTCACTAAAGTAAGCCTGCTGAATCTAAAGGTGGCCCATACCAGATCCTAATGACAGGACCAACCAAGTAATCGCTTCCCAGCTCCCTTCCTTTCTTCTCCCACCCTACCCACTGACTAGAAAAGGGTCAGAAACTGAGTAGATGGGGTGGAGGGAAAATTTGAAGCAACCCATTACACCCCTTCAGCAGCTCTGGGCTTCTTGTCAGCAGCAGCCTGAGCAGCGGAAGGGAGCACCACCAAACCCAGCTGCAGGGGCAAGGTGGGTGTGTCACTCATTGGAGCACAGTGTGGGAACCTTGGGGCACCACGGCAAGAGGGCATCAGAAAGGACTTGGACTTGGATTTGCACCTGGTGACTCTGGGACTTGGCTCCCAACTGGCTGTCAAGGAACAGGAACAGTTAGTTCTATGATGGGGCAGCTCAGTAAATCTTATCTGTACATCAGAGGGGGACTAATACTTTAATTAACAAAGAAGCAGTGGTCCCTCATATTAGCCTGGAGAGGGGGTGTATTTGGTCTGTCATGGTTTGGCGTGGTAGGTTGAATTATGTATTCCAGATTAAAACATCTTGTTCATCTTAGTCCATTCCTGTGGGCATGAACCCATTGTAAATAGGACCTTTTGAAGATGTTATTTGCGTTAAGGTGTGGCCGACCTGAATCAAGTTGGGTCTTAATTCTATTATTGGAAGCCTTAGAAAGAAAAAAGCCACTGGGGAGGAGCCGGAAGTCAACGGAACCTGGAAGGAAAGGAAAGGACATCACCATGTGATGGCAAAACCAAGGGACCCAAGGTTGGCTGGCCAGCCGGAATGCTACTCACCCCAGGAGGAAGCAAGTCTTCCAGCCTCTGAAACTGTGAGCCAATCTATTCCTGTTGTTAAGCCAAGCCGTTGTGTGGTATTTGTCATAGCACACGACCTTATTTTTGTCTGTTCTTTGACAAAATTATGAAATGGGATAATTTCATCTCAAGGCAAGTTTGAGATATCTGGGGGATGCTGGAGTGAGAAAGCTCAGCCCTTCCCTTCTGCCCTCAGCACTTTGACTTATAGGTGTGTCCATCCAAGAGCCTACCAGGCGCTCCACCCCTGGGGCCCTTCTCCGGAGCATCTGTGCTAAGAGCTGTACAAAGTTTGCCTGTTGATGGAAATCAATTTGGGGGTGCAATACTTGAATAAAAATGCACAGGTTTCAGTTTCCAAATAAATAATCAAAAGTGAAAAATAAACCTTTATATTTAGCCCTTTATACTCAGCTAGCTATTTTTTAATTGCAAAGATCTTTTAAAATTTTAATAACAATCAAATTTAAATACGCAATCATCGTAGATTCTAAAATGCACATTAAAGTTGTTTTAAAAATACAGGTACATCCTGAAACTGTACAGCTGTGTTCCAGTAGCTATGTTTCTTGAAGATGATTGTATAATGATACAGCTTTTGCAATGTGACTGTGGTTGTGGAAACCTTGCATCTGATGCTCTTTTTATCTACGATATGGACAGATAAGTAAAAAATATGGATGAGAGGGCGGTGCAACCGTGGTTCAGTGGCAGAGTTCTTGCCTGCCATGCCAAAGCCCCAGGTTCAATTCCCGGAGCCTTCCCATACAAAAAATATATATATATATGGATAAGAAATATACAAATAATAGGGCTAACAAAGGTTAAAATAAATTGAGTAGGTTGAAATACTAGTGGTCAATGAGAGGGAAGGGTAAAGGGTATGGCATGTATGAATTTTTTCTTCTTTCTTTTTTATTTATTTTGCTGGAGCAATACAAATGTTCAAAAAAATGACCATGGACTTCCGGAGAAGATGGCGGCTTAGTAAGACGCACGGGTCTTAGTTCCTCCTCCAGAAAAGCAACTAAAGAAACAGAAACAATACGAAACAGCTCCCGGAGTCACGACAGAGACCAAAAAGACAGCGTACCCCACTCTGGAACAGCTGAACAGGCAGGGAGAATCTGCTGCGGTGAGATACCCGAGGGGCGCGCGTTTTCCCGGCCGGGGCGGCTGGCGACTGGGGTCCCCTCCACGCACGTGGCTCCCCGGTCTGACTGGGAACGTTGGATAGCGGGGCCCTCCCGTCATGCTTGGCGTTTCGGGCCAGCTGGGCAATTAGGACCGGCACTCTCCCAAGCCGCGGCGGCCAGCGACCCCCACCTCCACGCGCGGTTTCCCGGGCCGACTGCCGTGCAGACAGACGAGCGCCACGAGCGCCACCTACTGGGCAGGAAAAGAAAAACAGAGCCCAGAGATTTCACAGAAAAAGCTTTCAACCAGCTGGGTCCCACACCCAGGGAAATCTGATCAAATGCCCAGACACCAGCAGAAAATAATGGATGACGCTCGGAAAATTGAAGATATGGCCCAGTCAAAGGAACAAACCAATAGTTCAAATGAGATACAGGAGCTGAGACAACTAATGCTGAATATATGAACAGAAATGGAAAAATTCTTCAAAAACCAAATCAATAAATTGAGGGAGGACATGAAGAAGACATGGGCTGAACAAAAAGAAGAAATAGAAAATCTGAAAAAACAAATCACAGAACTTACGGGAGTGAAGGACAAAGAAGAAAAAATGGAAAAAACAATGGATACCTACAATGGTAGATCTAAAGAGACAGAAGCTACAATTAGTGAACTGGAGGATGGAACATCTGAATTCCAAAAAGAAACAGAAACTATAGGGAAAAGAATGGAAAAACTTGAGCAGGGGATCAGGGAACTGAATGACAATATGAAGCGCACAAATATACTTGTTGTGGGTGTCCCAGAAGGAGAAGAGAAGGGAAAAGGAGGAGAAAAACTAATGGAAGAAATTATCACTGAAAATTTCCCAACTCTTATGAAAGACCTAAATTTACAGATCCAAGAAGTGCAGCGCACCCCAAAGAAAATAGACCCAAATAGGCGTTCTCCAACACATTTACTAGTTAGAATGTCAGAGGTCAAAGAGAAAGAGAGGATCTTGAAAGCAGCAAGAGAAAAACAATCTGTCACATACAAGGGAAACCCAATAAGACTATGTGTAGATTTCTCAGCAGAAACCATGGAAGCTAGAAGACAGTGGGATGATATATTTAAATTACTAAATGAGAAAAACTGCCAACCAAGACTCCTATATCCAGCAAAATTGTCCTTCAAAAATGAAGGAGAAATTAAAACATTTATAGACAAAAAGTCACTGAGAGAATTTGTGACCAAGAGACCAGCTCTGCAAGAAATACTAAAGGGAACACTAGAGTCAGATACGAAAAAACAGAAGAGAGAGGTATGGAGTAAAGTGTAGAAAGAAGGAAAATCAGATATGATATATATTATACAAAAGCCAAAATGGTAGAGGAAAATATTATCCAAACAGTAATAATACTAAAAGTTAATGGACTGAATTTCCCAATCAAAAGACATAGAATGGCAGAATGGATTACGACCCAGCAATACCACTGCTAGGTATCTACTCAAGGGACTTAAGGGCAAAGATACAGACGGACATTTGCACACCAGTGTTTATAGCAGCATTATCTACAATTGCAAAGAGATGGAAAGAGCCAAAATGTTCATCAACAGACGAGTGGCTAAACAAACTGTGGCGTATACCTACGATGGAATATTATGCAGCTTTAAGACAGACTAAACTTATGAAGCATGTAATAACATGGATGGACCTAGAGAACATTATGCTGAGTGAGTCTAGCCCAAAACTAAAGGACAAATACTGTAAGGTCCCACTGATGTGAACCGACATTCGAGAATCAGCTTGGAATATATCATTGGTAACAGAGACCAGCAGGAGTTAGAAACAGGGTAAGATAATGGGTAATTGGAGCTGAAGGGATACAGACTGTGCAACAGGACTAGATACAAAAACTCAAAAATGGACAGCATAATAATACCTAAGTGTAATGTAACTATGTTGGAACACTGAATGAAGCTGCACCTGAAATATGGTTTTTTGTTTGTTTGTGTGTTTGTATCTTTTGTTTTTGTTTTTTTTCTTTTTCCTTTATATATATATATATATATATATTATTAGTATTATTATTTTAATTCTCTTCTCTATATTAACATTCTATATTTTTTTCTGCTGTTTTGCTAGTTCTTTTCCTAAATCGATGCAAATGTACTAAGAAATGATGATCATACATCTATGTGATGATACTAAGAATTACTGAGTGCATTTGTAGAATGGAATGATTTCTAAATGTTGTGTTAATTTCTTTTCTTTTTTTTGATTAATAAAAAAATTAAAAAAAAAAATGACCATGGTGATAAATACACAATTATGTGATGATAACGTGAGCCATTGATGTAACCATGTCAAGAATGTTTGTATGTTTGTTTGTTGTTTACATTAAAAATATATGTTTTTAAATACAGGTAAAATATTTTAAAAAAAGAAATATTAAAGCTAAAAGGAGATACACCATTGTGGGACTGTAACCCATACCAAACTCTGAAATCTGTTCTATAACTAACTGTTGCAGTATGCTTTGAAATGTATTGCTTTTTTTGTATATATGCTATTTTTTTATAATTTAAAAAAAGTAAAAGATACACCAAAAAAAGTTTTAAAATAGCCAAGGGACAGCTTGCAGGGCTGGGTGCTGGTGAGGATGCCATTTGGCATTGTGCTGACAAAGCCCTGAAAATGCGAGCTGAATTTGACCCAAGAATTCCAGTCTGAGACGTTCATCAGGAGGAAATACTTCCAAAGGGAAAATAGAAAGTTTACGTGCATGGAGATGTTCACTGCATCGTTCTCTATCCTAAGTGCATCTGGAAATCACATCAATACCCAGCCACAGGAAGCAGGCAAGGAAGATGTGATGTGTCACTGCCTAGAATTGTACAACAGCCACTAAAAGAAATCATCACCAAGCTCCCAGCAAATGGCTGGGGTTTGTGGCTACCTTGTTTTCCTCTTCCTCTATTTACTTCCCAAACATTATGACAACAATGACAAAAATTCTTAAGAGTCCCTTGTCTTCATGATGCCTTGCAACATTGCTTATGCAATTTTAAAAAATTGTTGCAGTGCTTTCCACCCAGGAAGTGGGTTGCCGCAGTCCAAGAAAACAGTGTCGCAGCCTCTCGGGCACAGCTGCGCCCAGGACTGGGTGACCTCTGAGCTGAATCAGCTTCTCCTCCCGAGTCCCCAGGCCCTGCAATTCCCAGTCTCTTCTGTCCTGCAGCCCCTGCTTCGAGCCCACCAGTTCCACTTTATATCCACCTTTTCCTTTTGTTCAATTGTTATTTTAATTTGTTTTTGTTATTAAATGATGCGATCTATGGAAATGGTTTTTGTTTAGCCTTGCTTAGTTTTAAAAGAAAAGAAGATAATGTTGGTGGTAACAAAAGGGGACCTGAATGCTATGTAAATAGCGAAAACAACATCACATGAAACGCTGACCCACCAGCATGTACCGAGGTTTAAAGAGAATTTTAGAGGTTTTTTTTTTTTCCCCACAATATTTCAAAACTCCTTTCAGAAGAACAATCCATCCCATTCCTAAATATCTTGAACAGCTAGGCCTTTATCTCTACCAACAAGCAGCTAACTAATTACTCAGGTTCTACATTGCCCTGTGCACAATTCATGAAGCCCCTTTCAGCATGGTCTGGAGGGAGCCCCTGACCTGGGGGAGGCGGCTCCACCTCGGCCAGGTGCGGGCTCCCAGGAACAAAGGCCGGCGACTCTAACAAAGGCCCGCAACTCTAACAAAGGCCCGCAACTCTAACAAAGACCCGCAACTCTATCTGTGCTGTGGGCACCCCCCCCCCCCGCCACCGAGACCTGCTTGGGTTGCTGGTTTATCTTCAGCTGTGGGACGAGATCCTGGAATGACAGCCAGGCGGACAGGAACAGCTTGGGACCACCTGGAGCTATGAGGGAGGGTCCAGGGCTCCAAACGGCAGCATCCACCCCCAGCTCCTAGCCGCTAAGCAGCACCCATGGGCACGGGTGGCAGGCAGCCACTTTAAAATCTGCCCCTCGCCCTCATCATTTAGGAATGGAAGGTAAACCAACCTGAGCATTCAATACTTTGCTCTTTAAGTTGTGCCCTGCAGCTGGGACGGCAAGATTACAATGTCCTGGCCAGGTGTGTGGCTGAGGCCCTTGCACCTTCACTGGGGGGGGGGGGGGGGGGGGGGGGCAGCCCAGGTTCCCAAAGCTGGGCCTGCGGGTGGCCACAGGCCCAGAGGGGCTGGAACTAACTGTCCTGCCCCTTCCCCTCTCCTCGCAGATGCAGGACTTACTGGGGGAAGAGGCTCACCCCCTGGCCAGCACATCCCCCATTTACCTGCGGTTCTCCACCAGGCTGTGAACATTTAAATGCCCCCACGTTTAGGCCCCTCTGATGAATGAAAACAGAATCTCTGCGATGGCAATCAAGCACCAGAGTTTTCACAAAGAATGAGCTTTTCCTGAGTGATTCCTTCTGTCTCTTTTGACGTAGGTAAGTTTTCATTTTACTCGTTAAGTGCGTGGTTCCCTCAGTTAGTGGCTAAGAAAGTCATGCAGCTTCTAAGACTTTCTGATGTCACATGGAGCAGTGAGATTGGGATGGTCCCGGGAAAGTCAGGGTGTCTGGTTATCCTCCAGATAGGCATGAGGAGTAAGGAGGAGGGGTCCCAGCTGGCTGAAACGGGCTAGGGGCCTTCACGTGCCTGCTGGAGGGTAAGCAGTTAGGAAGGGGAGCAGGGCGAATTCTAGGAAGGGGTGGAGGGGCCACCAAGGGGTAGAAGACAGAGCTAGTTGGTGTGTCTGGGAGAATGACCAGGGAGGTGGGTCAATTGCAGGGAGCTGATTTTGGGGTCCCCCAGAGACGTGGGGTGGGGGGGGTGGGCTCCTCAGGTCTGGGGTGGGGAGGTTGCATGCACCCTCTCCCATAGATGGGCTTTTCCTCCAGGCATTTCCCCATTCAGCACACTGGGCTGAAGATTTCTTTGGGCTGGCTTAGCCACGGAGGGGTCTTGCTTTATTGCACCCTGGCCTGTCGGTCCCCCGCCTCACTCCTTCTCTAGGCCACAGATTTGTATCCTGCTCCTTCCACGAGCCAGACACCATGCTAGACCCAGGGACCCCACAATGGACATGACGGATGAGGTCCCTCCTGGGGACACTGAAGTGAATGACAAAAGGAAGTGAACTAGGTCTTCCCAGATCATTCTGCCAGGAGCAGAAGGTCCGGGAGGGAGGTATCAGGGTCCGGCTGTGGGCGGAAGCTCGGGGCTGAGGCTGGGAAGAGCTCACTAGAGAAGCTAGGGGGAAAAAAACAAAGGTATGTTCCCCAAAAAGGCTGGTGTTTCACTCTGAGCAGACACCCCGAAGTCCAAGGGGGGCTGTTCCAAGGGGACCAGGACCTTAGCCAGGCTGCCTCACCTCTTTCAAGGTTTGCAGGCCAGGGCCTCGGCCAAGCTCCCTCCCTCCCACTCTCCTAGTCAGCTTGGGGCTGGAGGGGGCGCGGGAGGCCCAGCCTTGCACCCACTCCCCTGACTGCAGCCCCAGGGCCGGTGTGGCGCCCGCGGGAACTGCGCCTGCCCACCCAGGCAGCCCATTCAAATCCCCGGGGCTGCCCGAGCCATACCCCAGTCGGTTCCGCAGACTCTCTGGGGCTGGGGTGAAGGCGTCGGTCCTTTCTTAAGCTCCCCAGGTGATGCTTTGGGGCAGCTGAGGAAAGCCTTAGCGAAGGCAGCACAAAAGAGCAGCGGAGCCCCGAGTAGTAGAAAGGGGAGCTCATACTCATGTTCTAGCTGGGCACAAGTTACTTAACCCCTCTGACCCCCACTTTCTTATCTACAAAAGGGGGGTGTTTCCCACAGACTTGCCGAGAACAGTAAATGAGGTGACGCAGGGCCACTGCCTGGCATAGAACCTGCAACCCATGGTGCAGTATTAAATATGAGCCAGTGGAGTCCCCATGATGCCCACCCAGCCCCAACCCTCACCCTACTGGCTTTGTGCACCTCAGTTTCCCTATCTGTAAAGCAGGGGAGGAGGGGGTGAGGGAGAGCCTGTTCTTTGGTGGTGGAAGACGCAGCCCTCCTGCACCCTACTCCACCCTGGCCAGGCACACCTGCCCCAGCCTCTCGGGCCCCACGGTGCATGCGTCTGGGGCTGGCGGGGTCATGAATTGTAGAGATGACCCGCAGCCCCCCTGGAGTTCTTTCCTTTGATGCAGAAGCTGGAAGCCGTTAGTGTGGAAACAGCTGCATCCGTGTGAAATGGTGTGATTGGAGGGGCCGCCTCCAAGCTGTGGTTTTTGCAGAACGCCACTCGCCTGCGCGGAGCACGCGGGGCCCTATGTCTCAACTCCCTGGGCCGATATTGATCAGTGAAAGCAACGGCCTCAGCAACGGGGAGGCCACTTAGGAGGGCAGGAGGGAGACTGTGGCCCCCTGTGGCAGCACAGGAAAAGCCTGTCCTGAGGAGGTCCCAGGGCAGGGAGGAGCGGTTGGACTCTCCACCGCCTTCTGGCTACTGCGAGGCTCACGAGGAGCCACCTCTGCTCCATTCCCCTCTCCCACATCTCTTTGAGGGGCCCAGAGGGAGGTTGGTAGGGGCCGATGGTTCTAAAGCCCCTCCCCACTTCAGCCCTTAGTTTCCCTCCCTGCTCCGGCACTGCCTCGGAGCTCTGGCTCTGACCCGTGTCCCTCACCCCTACTCCAGCAGCCCAGACCCCCGGGTGGCTGGACAAGGGGACAGACCCCTTCCCGGTTCCCTCCCCCACGACCCAAGCAGCCTGGGAATTGGAGTGAAAGCAGGGTGGTGCTGGCCTGGGGCTCTGCAGCCGGGCCTGTGGGGACTCTGCCAGGGGAGTAAGAGAGGCCGGGCCTCAGGGAGGGGGTCTGAGGAGGCAGCGGGGTCAGGGCTGCTGCCTCAGGGACCCCCAACCCAAGTGGGGGGACTCATGGCAGCTTAGTGGTCAAAGAAGCTGGAGCATCCTCCCCAGAGCCTGCCCTGTCCTGGACCTCTCGACAAGGCTGGCGGCTGAAGTCCCCAGCAGGGTCCCTGCCTGGGGCGGGCATGGGGAAGGCGGTATTTCTGGAGGCTCTGTCCTCCGGGATGCGGGGAGCACACCCCCACCCCAGCCTCTGAGCTGGAGGGTCACAGACCCAGGCTGACAGGTCCTCACTGTGCCTTCCTTAAGGGGGATACCTTGGTAATGGGCTGTGCTAGACAAGGGGACAGGGTGCCACTGGGGAGGCTTTCCAATCGTGACCTAGCAGAGGTGTCCCGGGCAGGCTTAGCCTGAACCCCTCTGCCTCTCCCAGCACCCCGATCCCCCAGCCCTGGGCTCAGCCCCTTTTAGGCAGCTGTGACCCACTTTCCAGAAGGACAGGCAAGTCCCCGAGAAGCTGGCGGCCCCACTCGGGGCTACGCAGCAGCCTTGATCCCCACCATCTCCTGGGGGCTAGCATCTCCCCAGACTTCGAGATCAACCTGGGCCAGCCCTTTACAAACTTATATGTATATTTTCTTACCATTTCCCTTAAACAAAATCTGACCTGGACATTCAATGCATCAAAATGTTCAGAAGGGTGGAGGAGCAGGTATGGTGTCCCCAGGCCCTGCCCACCCTGTTCTGAGATCCCCGGGTCGAACCCCTGAGCTCCGAGGAAGTGAGGGACACCCACTGGTTTAGTGCTGTATGTGGACAACCTCTTCCGGGACAAGGAATGGGGCCATCGGGGCAGAATGGAGTCAACGAGGTGACACAAGGCAACTGCCTGGCATAGAACCCGCACCCCATGATGCAGCATTAAATACAAGCCAGTGGAGCCCCCATGATGCCCACCCAGCCCCAGCAAGCAAATGACTGCCCCCGCCTCGCTGTCCCCCACCTGACCCCAGCACACCGCCACTGCCCCCCTGGAAAGCCGTTCACACGGGCCTCTGCAGCCTGCAAACCACACTCCAGCTCCTGCCGAAACCCTGACCCGCACCCCAGCTCTGCTGTGACTGCCCACCGCTGTAAAACCCGAGCCCCCTCCTTGTAATCGCCCATGGGTTTCCCACCGGAGGAGCTGACTTTGAACTTGCAGAGAACAAAGACCCCTTTGTGACTTGCTTTGGGGAAGGGAGATGTGGCAGGGTGGAGGGGGGGTGGCATAAATAATATGAGAAGCTGCAACCCCAATTATATTTTGTAACCTCTCTTGTGAATGTAAAATAAAAACCACTGTATTTCGAAAGCCGCGGTGGAGCCAAGTTTCTTCGCTCTGGACACGGAGGCCGGGGGCCTGGGATTGGGCCAGCAGGACAGTCACGCTGGGGACGGGAGCGGCCGGGCCAGCTCTGAGCACCTCGGGCTCCTCTGACCCGACTCAGTCCAGACCAGGCATCATAAAACACGGCATTAATATATTTTTTTCCAGCTGCAGGAAGTTCAGCTTGTGCAGCAGGAAAGTCATTTCTTTACCATTTGGAGCTGGAAAGAAAACAACTTTACCCCCTCCTCCCTCCTGCTGTTCTCAGCCATGCGTGTCTTCCCAAGTTTCCCTCAGCCTTTTCCTGCCAACAATCCAGGCAGAAACAGAGTCAAAGGGCTGGTCCTTGGCGAGCCTGGAGGCCTCCCTGGGCAGGAATGAGGCTGGCCCTGTGGTCCCGTGGTCCCCGCAGGAGCCAGGGTGGGGGCTGCAGCTGTCTTCCCACCCTTCCCCCAGCCCAGGGAATTCTGGCAGTGGTCCTCACCACTTCCAGATTCTTCTAACACACCTGATTCTGTCAGCCACGTGGTCTGTGTCCACACATTCAAGTTCAAGGTGGCCTGGGTCCACACATCACCTCCTCCAGGAAGCCCTCCTTGACTAGATGTCCCCTGCACTTCACTCTCCCCAATACTCAGCACAAGGCAGTGTGGCTCCATCTCATGTCTGAGCACCCTAAACAACTTAGGACATAACTTATCCTTGTGCCCCCAGCAAATATCTCACAGCCTGGCACAAAAAGAAAAAAAAAAGGCTTATATTAATAGGTTCATATAACTGAGGTGTCTGAGCAGATGGCTTCAGGTATGGCTTGATCCGGGGCCTCTTTCCATCTCTCTGTCTTGGCCACATGACAGACAGCCTCCCACCCTCCATTACGGGAACTAGAAACTTACTGAGCAACCCTGTAGAAGGACAGCCCCTCTGTCCTGAGAGCTTGGCAAGGCAAATGCACTGTCCCCACCCAGTCCTGGGGTCTGAAGGCAGGATCTTTTCTGGGAAAGCAAACACTCTGACAACTCTTGAGAAGCAGAGATCTGAAGGGAGAGGTTCAAGAGACACAGAAGGCTGTGTTCTCTGCAGCTCACAGGGCTACCCAGGATGGTTCTGGATGTGAAAAAGTCTAATAGCATTTTGCAACTTCTTCAGTAATATTTTATACTTCATCTGCTTCCAAAAGAGATCTGAGGCTGCAATCTACCTCTGGCTCTGACTGTCATTCTTTCGAAGGGCTTTCATGGAACCAGAGCTTCAACAGAGGTACCACTCCCTCGGGGGAAACTGAGGCCAAGAGAATAAAAACGGAGGCTGCCCTAGTAAGTGGGGCCCTTGACCCACAGCTCTCTTGTGTAAACCAAGATTCACCCCCAAGGTTGAAGGTTGCTCTCTTTCCCACTCTCGCAGACAAAATAAAGATAAATGAAACTAAAGTATTGCTGCTGAAGCTGGCTTCTGACCCTCGTTGCACCCCAGCTCATTCCCCACTGGGCTCATGTAGCTTCAGTCTTCTGGCACGGCAAAGGCTGGTGCCCCGGGAAGAAGCTTGTTGTCACTGTTATTATTACTGTCATCATTGTTGTTAAACTGTTTATAAAACCACATATGAAAATATATTGGTGGGGGCAGGCCACGGTGACTCAGTGGCAGAGTTCTTGCCTGCCATGCCAGAGACCCGGGTTCAATTCCTGATGCCTGCCCACGCAAAAAAAAAAAAAAATATATATATATATACACACACAAACACACACACACACACACACACATATACATATATATTGGGAAGAGAGCTAGAACCAAGGAAACATCTTTCCTACCTGGTGGAATCCACACATGGACCACTGGACAGGTCTGGAAGCTGTTCCCCTTGTAGGTCAATCAACAAGTACTAACCGAGGACAATTGGCAGGGGCTCTGGGCAGGGAGCCCCAAGAAGCAGATAGCTCCCAGCTTCCTGGTGGGCACATTCGGTCTCTCCAACACCAAGAGGCGATTGGGTTCAGATTAGCAAAGAACAGAGACAGAACTGGTGTTTCCAAGCAGAGCCGGCGACCTGACTTAGTGTTTTTTTCAGGGGGATGGGAGTGGGGGTTTTCTGACCCGTCAGGCAGCCACAGGAGGCAGGGCTAGTGTCCCTGATCTGTCCGTCATTCTGGGTTGGGGTGGGAGACCATTTTGGGGGGGCTGTTCCCCCCACCCCGGCTGCCCTGACCACCATTCTCAGGGGCCCAGGGACTGATCAGGAAGGTGAGGGCCCAGGAGGACCTCTGAGACCGGCAGCCGCTCGCAGCGGGGCTGTGTGGCCAGGGCTTGAGGGCAGCCTTTCCCAGGGGCAAAGGATGGTCCTTCTGTTTCATTCACCCACATGTGACCACCGGTTGGGGGCCATGAAATCTTTGGGCCACCCCCACGCTGGATGAAGGATTTCCCAGCCTGAGCCTCCGGGACTCTCTCCCAGCTCTACACCCTGGACCGCCACCTACTCTGAGCTGTGATGTCCCTCACTCCTGTCCTGCCCCCAAGCCTTCCCTGCCCATGACCTGGGGGCTTTGCCCAGAAACCAGGGTGAAGGAGTGCGTACAAAACAAATGCAGATCCCACATGTTCTCACGGTCTTCTGTTCTGCAGGCGGGGTCCACATGGCACACTCGCCCCACCATGTGCTGTGTAACAAACATTCCTCATGGTTCGGACCCCAGGCCCAGAGGGCTGAGTCCAAGGAGACCGGCACGGAGGCTGTCACTGTCTCTCAGAGAGCTGGGACTGACTTCCACCAAACAGCATCGCCCACCTCATCGATCTCGTGTCATTCGTTTCAGTGTCATCCTCCTTTCTGTTTGGTTCACATTTAATTTATGAATGGGTACGAACGATAACAGGTACGAACATAAGGGAGGATATGCCTATTTTCCTGTTTTTTTTTTAATATATTTAAATAACATGGTAAAAAAGTAAGACATTATAATAAAAACAGACAAATAAAATATTTTTTCTAAAAAGCAACACTAGGGCCCAAGAGGATTTTTCCTTCCGAGGGGGGTGAGGGGGAGTATTATCTGAGTTTGCAGAAGACTGGAATGAAATACCCAGCTCCTGCTGAGGTGTCAATATCCAATAATGGACTTACGGAGAACACAGCCTAGAAGAGGGAGCCTAGAGGAGGGATGAGAATGCAGGTGCGCTGCTTGGAATTCACAGGTCCCTTGGGCAGCAGTGACCTTGGCAAGGGACTCGGCTTCTCTGAGCCAGTTTCCATCCCTGAAATGGGGGTGACAGCTCCTGTCTCGGGGGCACCTGGCAATTCTGTCTTCTCTGAGCCTGGCTCATGAACGTGAGACGAGCTCCCCCATTCCTTCCCCTCCCCGGTGCTGCCTGCTTTCCCCGGGCAGGAGCCAAGCCTTTCCCCCGTGGCGAGTGCAAGCAGGAAGGAGAGCGTGGTTGGGACTTGGGGTCAGTGGGCTCTTGTTCATTTGAGAGTTCTTTTTCTTTAAGCTGTACAAATGCGTGCAGCGCTTACCCTGTGCCAGGCATTGTGTTAAATGCTTCCCAGGTATTAACGTGTTCAATCCCCTTAACTCTGAGATGGGTAGTGTTATTATCCCAACCTTACAGACGGGGTAAATGGAGGCAGAGGTGTGAAAGAGCCTCCAGGAGACACACTGCCAGTAAGGAGTGCTGGGATTCAGACCGGCTCCAGGGTTCCTTTGTAACCACTTCGTTAGGCTGACCCTCTGGCAATTTTTTTTTCTTTCATTTGGTGTTTCTGTTGTAGAGATTTGATCATAAAAATCCAAGCAAATTCTAAACAAGAAAAAAATAAATCCCAGCAGGACCAGCTGGCCATTCCCTTGTGGGGCAGGACCAGCCACCCAGCACAAGGACATAAGGCCAAACCCCATTCAGGTTTGTCCACGCCCCCGCCAAGGCCAGCACAGGGGATTCATCTCCGGAGCCTTCATCTCCGGAGCCAGCTTGGGGGTTGGACAAGAGAGAGCTACAAATGGCAAGTGGGACCCCAAGAGTTGGTGCGGGCAGGAAATACAGATGGATTCCCAAAGCACGGGAGCCAATCCAGGGCTCAGATGGGCCTCTCGGAGCAGCCGGGACCCCTTGACCTCCGAGCAGAGGTCAGTGGGACCAGTCATGTGCTCTCTGTGGGACACTGGGCCTCCAGTCCTGGCCAGCGTCCTCGCCCCAATGGCAGGCGGGGGTCCCAGGCACAGGCAGCCCCAGGAGTGGGGGATGCGCAGGGAGGGAGTGCTGGGGGCACCGCCACAGTCCACCCGGCAGGGGCTGGTCGAATTCACTGACAAGGCGAAGAGCTGGTTTATTTTTGCTTTTCAGGGCTGCCCCCACCAAAATGAAGGCTGCTATTTAACCAGTGGCCACTAAAAATAAATATTTAAACACCACATTGGGGCAGGTTGGCCAGGCCAGACCGTGCCTTAGAGGAAGGCTGTCCCCTTCAGCCCTCTGGGACAGTCACCCCTCACGGCAGCCCCAGCGATACAGGGGATATGCCTCGACCCCCAAAGGCGGCAAACCCTGCTGTCCGGGCAAATCTGTTTCCTGGTGTGCGGCAAACACAGAGACTGGGTGGAGAAGGCAGGCAGGAGGCTGAGAAAGAAAAATGCCTCTGGGGGAGTTTCCCCTGCACAAGGGATGGGCACCCATCCTCCAACCACAGCTCCGCGGAGACCCCCACCCCCACCCCACCCCGACACCTCCCAGGCCACACGTGGGCAGAAGAGAAAGTTCCAGCAACCAGCGCCTTCCCCCCTCCCCCCACTCTGAGCTGTCCAGATGCAGCTTTTATCTTAGGGAAGAGCTTTGCGTTAACATCTGAGGTCAGAGAAAAAGGGAGAGGAGGAGAGAGAGAGAGAAGGCAGAGACATACAGAGAGGAGAGGTGGAGAGAGAGAAAGAAAAGTGGGAGACAGAGTTGAGAGAGAAAAAGAGAGAAAGGAGGCAGAGAGAGGGTGAGACCCTCTAATTCCCAGAGTAAAGACAGCCAGGCAGCAAGAGTGACGGCATTTCCATGTGACCCCTGAATCCTGAGCTGCTGTTCTGCAAAAAGGCCCTGAAGCCACTTCTCAACAGCGGCCTACCAGGGACTCCCCTCAGCTGCCCGCGTCCCGGAGGGCTTCCTGGACCACCTGCTTTCCAGGGGGACTGAAAGCAGCTTCTGCCCACCAGGGCCCCTTTAACTTTGAGGTGCACTGGGAAATAAGATTGTCAATAGATCCATGACTATTTTGTGAATAGCACACATGTATTTTTTGTGGGTTCAAGCATCAAAGGGTTAAATGTAAACACTTAAAATACATCTTAGAGTCTGCAGCCTGTTTTGTCTTTCTTCCACTTTTTTCTTTCAACTATACCAAAGACTCAAAAAAGCAAAAGCAGCCAGGACAGGCCTTTGCCCAAGGCTCCCACGGGCAGCCAGGCAAGCTCTGTAAACTGCCAGGTTTCCACAAATCCCAAGTCATGGCCCAGGACTAGAGCCACGTGGTGGGAAATCCCTGCACCCCTTGATGCTTGCGCCTGACAACCCTACTGCCTCTTAGGGCCATTGGAACCCAGGACCCTGGGGTAGCCAGCCAACCATGGCACACAGGAGGGCCGCCAAGCTGGGGTACAGCAGCCAGGAAGGAGGTGGCTCCTGGGCAGGAGATCAGCCCACGTGGCATCAGGACTGACAGAGATTCCCGGGGCAGTGTTCCCTTTGGGCAGCAGGAGTTGCTGAGACCCTCAGGGAATGTGGCATCACTGAGGCCCACCCTTGCCCCAGCAGCTAGGGCTATTGCAGAAGGCATCTGATTTTCTGTCTTCTCCCACCATCTGGAAACATCTCAAGAGAGAGGATCAGAGTAAGGAAAATTAGTTCACCTCATTACCATTCCATAATAGAACACTTTTACATATTTTCTCTCATCTAATGTGTGTGCCATCTTCCACACTTTCTCACCCCCATCACACTGGTCTCCTGGCTGGTGCTTTTTGGACACAGCAAACATTTTCCTGCCCCAGGGCCTTTGCACATGATCTTCTCTTACTTCAAATATTCTTTCCATACCTCATCCCCTCACTTCGCTCAGGTCTCTACCAAATGCCCCCTCCTTGGAAAAGACTTACCTGACAACCTTGTGTGATTACCTAGGAGAATTCCTTTCTTCTGGTGTGTTTAAAGATTGGAATGAACACACACAAAAAAATGTCCATGGGCTCTTTGTACCAAGAGGCAGACTCTACTACTCCACCCCTTGAAGCTAGGCCCATCTGTGACTTGCTTTTGACAATAAAGTGTGGCCAAAGTGGAATCGTGTGACTCTCACTCTCATTCCTTTGGAACCAAGCCCCACGAAGAGGCCTGAGCTACCTGACTGGAGAAGGCACAGGGCGGAAAAGCAAGGCTCCCAGTCACAGTACTGCCCACACCCCAGGCCCGTGAGCAGGGCCCCCTGGCACCATCGCGAAGTTTAGGCAGAAATATCTAACTGAAATAAGAGGAAAAGTCATGATGTCGGCAACTTCATTTCAAATGGTTGAGATTAAAAAAACGGATAAAAATGAACATCCCTATGTATGTGTATATATATATTCTGAGAAAGAGAGAAGGGAGGAGTCACCAAAGATGGCAAAATCTACATAAAAAGCACATGGAAATTCGCTGTATTATTCTTTCAAATTGTCTGTAAGTTTGACATTTTTTGAAATAAAAATTGGGGGGATGTCTTGGTTTGCTAAAGTTGACGAATTGCAATATACCAGAAATGCATTGACTTTTACAATGGGAATTTATTCACTTACAAGCTTAGAGTTTCGAGGTTGTGAAAATGTCCAAATCAAGGTATGAACAGGCGATGCTTTCTCCCCAATGACCAGTGGCCTCAGCATCTCTGTCACCTCCAGGCACATGGCAACATCTGCTGGTCTCTCTCCCTTCTCTCCCAGGTTTTATTGCTTCCAGCTTCTGGCTTCAGTGGCTTCCTCTCTGTTTCTGTCTACCTTTCCTCTCAGCTTGTCTCCTAAAGCACTCCAGTGTGCTCGTTTGAAAGGATTTATGTACCCTAGAAAAGCCATGTTTTAATCCTAAACAATCTTGTGAGAGCAACAGTTTCTTCTAATCCCTATTCAGCACTAAAGGTTGGAAGCTTGATTAGATTATCTCCACGGAAATGTGACTCAATCAGTTGTGGGTTTTAAACTTGATTAGATGGAGACGTGTTTCTACTGATTCTAAGTGTGTCTTGATTAGTTTATGGGAATCCTATAAAAGAAGAAGCATTTTGGAGAAAGCTTCAGAATACTTCAGAATCCCAAAGCAGAGAGTCCACCAGCCAGCAGCCTTTGGAGATGAAGAAGGAAAACACCTCCCAGGGAACTTCATAAAGCAGGAAGCCTGGAGAGGAAGCTAGCAGATGCCATGGTCGCCATGTGTCATTCCAGATGAGAGGGAAACCCTGACCATGTTCACCATGTGCCTTTCCACTTGAGAGAGAAACCCTGAACTTCATCAGCCTTCTTGAATCAAGGTATCTCTCCTTGGACGCCTTAGATTGGACATTTCTATAGACTTGCTTTAAGTGGGACATTTCCATGGCCTAAAAACTGTTAACTTTCAACTTCTTAAATTCCCCTTTTTAAAAGTCATTCCATTTCTGGTATATTACACTCCAGCAGCTAGCAAAATGGAACACCCAGTAAGAGGAATAAGACCTACCCTGAATAAGATGGGTCGCATCTGAAGTCAAGATCCTACTCACCAAAAGATCTTGCTTACAACACATCCACACCCACAGGAATGGATAAACTTAGGAACATGATCTTTCCTGGGGTACCTAACAGCTTCAAAACTGTCACAGGGGAAAAATAAATCCAAAATCAGTAGCAGGTGGAGCGACGGTGGCTCAGTGGCAGAATTCTTGCCTGCCATGCCAGAGACCCAGATCGGTTCCCGGTGCCTGTCCATGCAAAAAAAAAAAAAGAAAGTCAGTAGCCCCTAATATCATTTTCTATTACCTATCTTGCTATACTTTGCTTCACAGTTCTTGTCCCTAATTGACATTCTATATGCATCTGTGTATTATCACCCCAGCTAGAGCGTAAGCTCTGTGAGGTCAGGCACTTTGGTTTGTCATCAGATTGTTCCCCAATCCACCCACCACATGAGCCTCAGGCTGAGCCCCAGGGCCCGAGCTCCTGCACCCCTGGGAAAGGAAGACTTTCTGCTCCAGCTGGCCTGTGCTTGGAGCTGAACCTGGGAGGGCTATGCGATGCGGGGGCTTCCTCTCCAGGGCTGAGCTCCTCTGCCACATCCGAGCCGGGGTTCGCAAGCCTAGGGGCTGGGGCCGCCTGGGATTGCCGCCAAAAACAGGACTGATAAGTGCTCTCAGGGCTTCCCGGGCTGAATAGCTGGTGGGAAGGCTCTGATTGCAAGAACAATGAGTCCCTGTGCAAGGCGATGAAGCTGCTTGGCTTAGGACCAGCTGCCCAGGGGCCCCACCACCCCCCGGCTGGCTCCCTAGGCTCACCCCCCAACCTTGGCATGGCTGGATGGGCAGGAACCCCGCCATGGCATTACAGGAGGGGAACCCGCAGCTGCCCTGGGGGAAGTTCGAAATCCGCTCACAAGGCAGGTGGGTTCAGCCCTTGTCTATCTGCATTTTCCTATCAAGCTAAGCTAGTGCTTCTCTAAGGCTTCTTAAGCAAGAAGAGCTGAGGGTCAGGGAATTCAGGGCCAGCGCTGCTAGCCCGTTGCCTTTGGGCCAGCCCCGTTCAGGTCTCCCAGCACAGAGCCTCAGCTCCGGACTGGATGAGGATTCCCAGGAAGGGCCTCCCCGATCAAAGTCCCCTGCTCTGGAAAAGGGTTCCTGGGGCGAGCAGAGAAGGGGCAGGCTGGAGCCTCCTGAGAGCCGGTCTGGGATCCCTGATGCCCACTCAGCAGCCAGGCCTGCTTCTCATTTGTTAATTCGGGGTAACAATTCTCCCTACCTGCTGTGGTTGGAGGGCAAGGACCCAAGAGGATCACGGGTATAAAGCAGAGGGAGCCCTGATGTTTTGTTTTGTTTTTTATTATTCTTACCATGAAATCCAGTTTATTTATGGCATCCAGCCTAAGTTTTTAAGGTCCTGCCTCTCTCTCCTCTCCGGAGTTTGCAACTAGTTGGGTAGAGCCTGTGCCTTTTCCTTTTCTCCACGGGGCTTTTAATTTTTAATTTTTATTAGAGAAATCGTTGGTTTACAGAAAAATCAGGTATAAAATACAGGATTCCCATATACCACTCTATTATTAACACATTGCATTGGTGCGGTACACTTTTACAATCAGTGAAAACACATGTTTATAATTGCTCTATTAACTATAGCCCATGGTTTAATTTAGGGCTCACTGCTTGTATAGAGTACTTTCATGGATTTTTTTAAAAAATGTTTATCCCTATTAGCACACATACAGTACATTTCCCCCCTTAACCACATTCAGATATGTATTTCAGTGCTCTTAATTATGTGCACAATGCCCTGCTGCCATCACCATCATCCTTACCAAAACGTTTCCATCGTGCCAAATAGGAGCTCTGTACATATTTTTTTAAAGAAGATAAAACAACACCCAAACATCCCATCCCGCCATGGCGCACTGCCGCCCACCTTGCTTATTCATTTTTTTGTCTTTTTTTCTTGCTCATCTGTCCTTACCCTGGATAAAGGGAGTGTCAGTCACAAGGTTTGCACAACCACATGGACAGACCTTAAAAGCTCTACAGTTCATTAATCGTCTTCAAGAGCCTGATGTTTTTTAAGTGCCCAATAAATGCATGCTGCTGCTGGACCCAAGTTCCCGCACTCGGGGGGTCCTTGGGACACAATTGTTGACCAGGTGGGACACACAAAGCTGCCTTCATCTAAATGATGAAAATTATTTCAGTAATAATCAGAAAAGAAAACAAACAAAATGGCTGCCAGAAAGAAACACCGACAGTAAAAAGTCTTATTGAATCATACATATATGCATATATATAAATAATGCCAGTAAAAAAAATAATAAAAAGGTAAGTAAATATTGCAGTACAAAAAGGGGGAAAAAACTATAATAGCTATCAATGTTTTTTAGTTAGACCTTGATCCTTTGGTTACATCTGATATAATAACTTATATAAATAATTATCCAGTGACAAATCAATGAATTTTAACAAAATCAAAAATCTGCTAAAGATACGCCTTAGGTGACTACTACATTTTGTTTAACACTGTTTTTTTCTTGATGCATCATTTAGTTTTAAACTTATAATTTTGCAAGACTGCTTCGATTTTAAATATGGTGTTCTAATTTAGTAAAATATTTCATATATGAACTATGAAACCTTGTAGTTTGCACTCTGTTATACTGTTTTAAATGCAAATATATCTTTGGTAGTCACATAGAATGAAAGAATTGAAGTGACTCAAGGTCTGCAGTTTCATCTTTGCAATCCCTGCACTATTGTTTGTTTTGTCAAACCTGCCGTTGAAATGTAGGAATAAGCCATAACCAGGATTGGAGACATCTACTGTGCCCAAAGTGGCTTCCAATCTCTTACAACTTACTTTGAAAGCGCTTTTCTGGACCAACAGATCTCCAAATTATGTTAAATTGGGTCTCCAAATTATGTTAAATGCAATGTTTAGTAAAGGAGGGGAGATAAAAGCATGCTAATTTATAGCAAAAGTATACTCACAATAACCCTAGCCATAGTTTAGAACTTAGATCAACAAAATATTTTCCCTAACAGGAATATTTTATCCCATCATTGTTTAGAAGGGCTGGCACTTGGTGATAAAAAATAAATAAATACAGCAGATTGACTTAGCCAAATGTATTATTATTCTGGAATTCTCTGTGGCCAGCACATCTTGTCACCTGCACCCAGGCAGGCACTCTCACCATTCTTGCCTCTTGATGCACCACCTCTACTTTCTACTTGCCTGGTGTTTGGGCGTTTTCATGTTATCTTAGTTTGCCAGGACTATTCGAACCAATTCACAGACTGGTCGGCTTTAGCAGCACAGGAATTTATTGTCTCACAGTTTGGGAGGCTAGAAGTCCAAGGTGTCAGCCGGAGCCATGTATTCTCTGAAGTCTGTAGCATCCTGGGGGTGGCTTGCGGGCACTCCAAGACTCAATCTCTGCCTCCATCACATGGCCGTCTGTCTCCCGTGTCCTACTCCTGTATCCAAATTTTCCCTCCTTCTAGGGCTCCAGTCATTGGATCAAGGCCTGCCCTGGTTCAGTGTGGCCTCACCTTGACTAACAGAGTCTTCAAAGAGCCTGTTTACAGAAGGGTTCGCACCCACTGGGCGGGGGATTAGGACCCGAACATGTCTTTAGAGTGAACATGCTTCAGCCCATAGCACATTTTGTTCAGTGAGGTTTCTGCTTTACAGAGGAGGAAGGAGAGGCCCAGAGAAGTGAGCAGCTTGTCTATACCCGCACACCTAGTAAGAGGGAGCAGAGTCTGAAACTAGGTATGTCTGACCCCAGCTCAGGGACCCACACTCCCCAGTCACACCCCACTAGCCGGGCCCTTCTTATCACCCCCTCCGTTGGTTACCCACTTTTGCAGGCAGTCAGACTCATGCAGGCTGGGCCTCACTCTGCAAAAAACCACCTCCCAGTCTGCTGGGGCTATCAACCTGGAAAGAACCGGAAACTCATTCACACTATGGTGCTGACAGCTGGTAAGGGCCCCTTTTCCAGAAGGAATTTGCCTTTCCCAGTGGGAGTACTCTTTAATTAATCAAAGAGTGCCTCTACAGTACCATGGCAGGCATCCTCAATAGGCCAGTGGGCTAATAGGTACACACAACCCACCTCTTTCTCACCATGGCAAAGAGGGCACCGCCGGTGGGTAAATCCAGAGAGACTTCAAAGCCCATTTGGAATAACAAATTAAATGACCAATTCTCATGATTTTTGTCTGCTTGTAGGTGACTAAGAAAATCCCCAGCGTCCACAGCTAGTCACGGTCTCATGAACCCAACAGATTTGCAAGGACCCAGGAGGAAGAGTTTTGAGAGAACAAAACCTCCCAAAACCTAGAAGAGGGTTAAGTCTCTCTCAGCTCACCTAGATGCCTCATCTCCAGAGCTACAGGATTTGTCAAGTTTAACGGGTGTCATTTTTCGCATTATTGTTCCTGGAGACCTCACGATTCATTAAAATCCATCTGCACAGTAGGATTAAGGGACAAGCCTAAGGGAGGAAAAAAAAATGTATATCTGCTTTAAAAAAAAAAAAGTGGTTTTAGGTTCCACGTGTCGGTCAGTGTTTAGTTACAGGAAACCGAAACTACTCTAACAATTTTAAGCAAAAAAAGCGCTTAGACAGGAAATTAGGGGCTTGTGATTTTATTGAGAGGGCTGGAGGAGCAGGAAGGGGCCAGGCCTATTGGAGAGAATCCCAGAACGACACCTGGGTTACAGCCAGCGGCCACTGCTACTTCATACCCCATCGGCCAGGTGGAAAGGTAGGGGAGCCCCAAAAGCTGCCCCCACATCTGACTCTTGACCCTACAAAGTGACAGAGGGGCCACTGGAACACTGCTGCAGGGAACAATCCACGCCACCTTTGCTTGCCAGCAGAACCAGCCAGAAGCAGCAGGAACACGGGCTTGGCCTCCCGAATGGCGGCGGTGTGCAGTTAGTTGGCCAAGCCAGTTGTATGCTAGAGCAGGCTCACCCCCACGAGACCCCATGTCTGTTCCCAGCTCCACGTGCAATGACATCAGGCAAATGGCTTGATTGAAATCAACCTTGGTGGGAGAATTTACACCATGGAAATTAGCAAACACTATGAATCCGGGTCTGCTGTGGTGCTGGTTGTTATTTATTTACAGGCACACCACTGGGCAAACCCCAGTTCACACCCAGAACTCTAGCTGCAAGGGAAGCAGGAAATGCAGCTGTTAATTTTCTTGTCTTTTGAAGGAATACTGAAAGGGGGAAGGACAGGATGCCGCCTGCCAAACCATCACCCATTACACATGTTTCTAGGAATGTATCCTGCAGATAAACTCACACATGTGTGTAATGATGTGGCAGCCGGGGGTGGGGGTGGGGGTGGAGGTTGGCAATTGTGTCAAAGTAAAATGCCTTCACACAAATTACTCTTGAACATATGTCGGAG
The DNA here is from genome assembly GCF_023851605.1 of Tamandua tetradactyla. Lineage (NCBI taxonomy): Eukaryota > Metazoa > Chordata > Mammalia > Pilosa > Myrmecophagidae > Tamandua > Tamandua tetradactyla. The sequence continues at coordinate 83,461,708 of NC_135338.1, read as the reverse complement.
TTTGTTAACCCGGCAGCAGAGGGAACTGGCAAGGTGACAGAAGAGTACGCTGGCTCAGAGAGAGTTGCACAATTGTTAATTTGTATATCCAGGGGGTAAAGAATGCTTACATAAGCAGCTAATTAGGAAAAAGAGGCAGCTAATAAGTTCAAGACGCTGGTTTCATTTAACATGATCATTCAAAACATCGCATCTATATCAGCTGGAACAAGTGAGACTTATGGTTCAAGGCTGTTGGAGGCAATTTCTCAGTGGGGTGGGGGATGGGTGCATCAAACCTTCATCAGAAGTAATAAGAAACACACCCAAGACGCGCTACATCTGGGGCTGTTAATTGGACATACAAAGTTACACGGTTTCATGCCCCAACAGACAGCATTGAACAAGAGCCAGGCGACCCTGAGGCTGTGAGCATGTCAAACTGAGGTCAAAGCAAAACACCAAGCAAATGCAGCTTTGCCTTCTGCAGCACACTGGCTTCTGGTTTAAAGGTGCTGAATATGCAAGTTACCTAATTTTCAGCTTCATAACCCACCCACTCCCGAATTTTTTTTTTATTTGACAATAGTCAAATATGGAAATAAGCCCAATGTTCTTTAATAAGGAAATCAGGTATATCAAATATGGAAATAGGCTTATTCCCTATTCATTAATAAGGAACTGGTTATATCAATTACAGTGCACCCAGGCAAGGCCCCAGGATGCTGGCTGAAAGGCACCCACCCCGACTTCGCAGCAGCATCACCTCTCCCCATCTGCTCCTCCTTCTCCAGGCCCTCAGGTCCACCACGGCACCCCCACCCACCACGAGGCCCCCTCTGCCCTAGGCCTCCGGATGCTGCCCAGGAGGGGCAGGACATGTCCTGCACTTGCCATCGCCTGCCTGAGGAGGCTTGTTGCTCACAGCCCTCTCCTTCACCGGGCCAGGTCATCTCATGACCACTCCCCTCCGTCCACTGCCCAGCCGAGGCTCGGCCAAGGCCCCCAGCCAGGAGGGGCAGAGCCAAGGGCCCCCAGCCTCTCCCACGTCAGCACCCTCTCTCCAACTCTTGCTAAGCCAGGAGAGAGGTGATGAGGTCACAGCTTCTGGGGCCTTCCATGGCAGGAGGCAAGGTGGGTGACCATCCTCACTTCCCAGTCCGCACAGGCCCACACCAGCCCCTTCTGCTGTCTCATCACTTGCTGCTCACACCATTCCTGAGGTTAGCGATAAGGAAACTGAGGTTCAGGGCTACAGACCTGAATGGCACGATGGCTTCGGCCCCCACACTGGGGACTGACACGTGGGGACAGCAAAGCCTTCTGGTTTCCACCCAAGTCTTAGCCAACCAGACCTGGTCACCATCACCAGGAAAAGGGCTCAGGCCAGCCCCACCTCTCCCTCCTGGCCAGGCCAGGCATGGGGTGGGCACAGGGGGTGGGGTGGGGAGTGCCATTGAGAAAGCAGCTGGGCCTGTCCCCTCCTGCCCATCCTTCCTGAGCCCTGGCTGTGGCTGGCCAGCAGCGAATGCTTCCCTGATTTCAGAAGTGGTCTTGAAAAAGACCGGCCTAGGCCCAGGCTCCCACATCCGGCCTCAAGCCCCAGGTAGTTGACAGAACCCCAGCCGTCCCAGGGCCGGGGACACAGCTGCAGACACCTCCATCACACTGCCCCCACCCCCCTGCCCGCCTCCATACCCGTCATCTGCTGTCAGGGGCCCTCTCGGCTATGGAGTGGGAGGGTGCAGCTCCCAGGCAGCCTCGGCCCACCCAGCCCAGGTGGGAACAGAGAATGGAGAGGGGCTATCCCTCAGGCCTGGTTGGCCCTCGGAGGGCCTCCCGGGTCACGTGGACACAGGTACCCCATGCCAAAGCCACGCGGGAGTGGGCCCTTCTGCAGATGGGAGGTTTCTGGAATCTGACCTTGAGAGGGCCTGGCAGAGGAATCCCTCCTCAGAAATGGGCTGCCCAGGGGTCCTTGGAGTGAATCAAGAAGGCGAGGCATCTCCAGGAGCTGGGAGCTTGTCTCTGCTGCAGGGAGGCAGAGCCCAGCGCCAGGCTGGTTGGCTTGGTGCCTTCCGAGTGTGACCCCCTCCTCCAGGCGTCCCAGTGGGGCCTCGCAGAATCCAAGGCCATCCGCACAGAGGGCAGTGAGGGGACCTGAGAGGGGATTCCAGGGGGGTGCGTGGCCCTTCCGATTGAATTATTTTTAAAATCAAATGGATTGGGTTATGTTTTAGTCTGCAAAGCTGCCAGAATGTAGCTAGCTTTCACCCGAGGTTCTCTCTTACACAGGAAGGCACAGGGAAGCTGTCTGCTGGCCTTCTCTCTCCCAACTTCTGGGTTCCAACAGCTTTCCCCTGGGGCGATTCCTTTCTGCGTCTCCAAATGTCTGGGCTGAGCCGCCGGTGCTGAGATGAGGGATGCTGAGCTGCCTGGGCTGAGCTGCCTGGGCCGAGCTGCGTTGAGCCCTCTTCTGACCTCTCTCTTTTAAGCCTCCAGCTAATTAAATTAAGTCACTCATTACGGAAGTCATGCCCCTTAGCTGACTGCAGATGTAATCAGCCATAGATGAGTCTCACATACTAATGATTCATGTCCACAGCAACAGAACTAGGCACCATCACCTGGCCAAGTTCACACCTGACCCTAACTACCACAGGGTATAATTTACATACCAGTGAAATGCACCCTTTTTCAGTGTGCAGTTTGGGGGTGGGTGGGTGGGGTATTGCATGATCTAGGAACCGAACCCAGCGCTCCCACATGGAGGGCAAGTATTCTACCACGGATCTACCCCTGCGGCAGACAGTCATGTAACCACTGCCACAGTCTAAATAAAGCATATTTCAATCACTGCAAAAGGCTTTTCCAGGCCCCTTTGCAGTTAATACCCTCTTCCCTGGCAACCACTGACCTGTTTTCTGTCCCTGTAATTTTACCTTCCTCCAGATTGTCATAACACTGGAGTCATACAATATTCAGCCTGCCTAGTTTTTGCCACATAATGTTTCAGAGATTAACCTATGTTGTTGCATGAGCTCAGTACCAGCAGTTCATTCTCTTTCATTGCTGGGGAGTGTTCCATTGTACAGTATGCCCACTGTTTGCTTGTCCATTCACCAACCGATGGACATTCAGGTTTTATATTCGTTTCCTGGGCTGCTAAAGCAAATATCTTGCAAAGGGATGGCTTAGACAGTGGCATTTATTAGCTCATGGTTTTGAGGCAAAGACAAAGTCCAAATCAAGGCGTCATCCTGCAGATTGGCGCTCTGGGGCTGGCTGCAGCTGATTCTTGGTCCTTGGCTTCTCTCTCATGTGGCAGTGCACATGGCAGCCTCTCCTGGCCTCTCCCTCTCTTCCAGCTTCTGTTCATTTTAAGCTTCTTGCTTCCTGTGGCTTTTTCTCTTGGTCTGAATTTTATTCCACTTATAAAGGACTGCACTAATAGGATTATGGCCATCCTGTTGGAGGTGTTTCATACCTTAACCGGAGTGACCTCAGCAACAAGTCCTACTGACAATGGGCTCACACCCACGGGAGTGGATTAGGTTTAAGAAGATGTTTTTCTGGGGTACATACAGCTCCAAACCACCACAGGTCGTTTCCCATTTTTAGCAATTATGAGTAGTGCTGCTGTGAACATTTGTGCACCAGTTTTTGCATACACGTATGGTTTCATCTCCCTTAGGTAAGTACCCGGGAGCGGTTCTGCTGGGTCCTATGTTTAACTTTATGAGAGATGGGCAAAGTGTTTTATAAAATGTTTGTACCATTTTACATTCCCATCAGCAGTGTAGATTTCCAGTTCCTCCATATCCTTGTTACCACTTGGTAATATCTGTCTTAATCGTAGACATTCCAATAGGTAGGTATCATGGTTTTAATTTACATTTCTCCAGTGCTTAATAATGTAGTAGAGGACTAGGGGCTGGGTCTGTGTGCACATGTGTGTGTGTGTGTGTGTGTGTGTGTGTGTGTGAGCCCCCTGGGCTTCTGGGGGCGTTAGAGGAGAGAGGCAGGTGACACCAGGTGATGCCATCCTATTAGGTGCTTATCGGCTATATGTGTCTCTTCTTTGGGAAAATATATGTCAAATATTTTGTCCATTTTTTTACAATTGTTATCCAAAAAGCTTCTTAGCACTGGGAGAAATTGGCACACTCTTGGCCTGAATGCCACTCTGAACCCAGGCATCACAGTGGGCTCATGGATTGGTAGATATTATGCTTTGGGCTCAGAGTCATGATGTCTTTTGATGCTCCAGTTACCTCTAGAAATCTACAAATGCTTCCTTGCTTTCTGGCACAAGGTGCCCCATGCCCACTTCACACTGTGCCTGCCCCAGACCTGTTTCCCCCAAAGAGCTCCTGCTCCTCTGAGCGGGATTGGACTTGGAATCCAGGGTCTCGTGCAAGGACTCAGCCGCTGATGGCACCCACTTCACTTAGATGAAACTCTGACACCCAAAGAGGGGCTGGGAACCACCGGGTCCCTAGACTACTGCCTCAGCTCAGGCTAGCTGGGGAGGGAAGAGGTTCCTGTGGGTCAGTTCTCATCCTCCATCATGCAGCCCTTGGCCCTCCAAAGGGAGCCTTGCTCAGATTCTTTCCTGGCATTTGGCCTCATTCCTATGGCCAGTGCGATCAGAACCTTAAACCCAGACAGGGAGTAATTTCAAGGTTGCAGAAAAGCTGGGCCACCAAAATAGACGTGCCCCACCCACCACTGATGCCTGGAATGCCACCATCCGCTCCTAACCCTCCAGATGTGGACCCTTACGTCAGTCCTCCTTGAGGACCTCACTCAGTGCTCAGGGGTTCCCAAGAGCAGACCCCAAGGATGTGATGGGTGTAAACTTGAGGTTCCAGGGCCCTGAGGCTGGCAGCAGGGGCCACCCCGAATCAGGGACGAGCTGGGGGACCCAGAGCCACAGGCTTTGGGGGACGGTTCTGGTCTGGGCATTGCTTCACACACAAGCATCACAGCTGGCAGCCCAGCCCACCCACTGACCTAGGAAAAACTACATCACCACCTGCAACCCAGGCCTCCGTGGGGCTGGATGCAGAGCCCCCACCTCTGCTGGGGCACAGAGGGCCTTTATGGCCGAGATGCACGGGAAGGGCCAGTGAAGGAGCACATGTGCGTCTTTTCTCCTGAAACCCCGTGGTCTCCAGGGCCCGCCAAGGAACAAAGGAAAAAGCTATTCTTTGATGGGATTGAGAGGCAGGGAGTAAAAAACCTTGAACGAGCCAAGAGTGATGACTCAGCAGGGAGTATGAGTGTGTGTGCATGTGTGCATGTGTGTATGTAGGCATGCGCATGGGTGCATGTATGCATGCTTGTGTGTATGTGTGAGTGCATGTGTGCATGTGTATGTTAGATGAATGTATGCGTTGTGGGTGTGGGTGTGGGTGTGGGTGTGTGTGCATGTGCATGAGTGCATGTATGTGGGTATTGTGTATGTATGAGTGCATGTGTGCATGTGTGTGTTGTGTGAATGCATGTGTGTGAGTACTGTGTGAGTGAATGTGTTGTGTATGTGGGTGTTGTGTGAATGAGGGTCAGGAACTGCCTGCCCCAATTAGCAGAACACCACCAGTTCAAAAGAAAAGGTGTGTTTTTAATTTACAGAAAGCTATTTCTATTTGTGGCTGGATAATACTTTGATATATCAACCAAAGCGCTTTGGTGTTTCACCAGTTTGTTTTGTTTTGTATTTTCTGCTGCCCCAGTCCTGAGCCTCTTCATGCAGGAGCTTGTTTTAGACTCACTGTCCTGCATGTGGGGATCACTTGGCTTGAGCACAGCAGCAGTTAGAGCTGACAACCTCCACTATGGATTACTGAGACTTTGGAAAGATAAAATCCATCTTAAGAAAAGAACCAATGCTTCAAATTGCAAGAGTCAGACTTTTTGGTTCCAAGAGGCTTGGAGGGCAAGGTTTAGACCCAAAACAAAGGGATAGGAAGGAATGTGTGCAGAGCCCCATGCTCTCACCCAACGTTGGATCAAGTGTGGAATTGAAAGCAGGAGGAGGAGATGGAAAGGAAACAGGAGAGATATGTGTTCTCAAGGCACCTGGACCTTGTCCCCTAGCCCCAAAGCCAAGGCTGGAATGCTGGAGAAGAAGGTTCGGGTTCCCCATGCAATCTAGGAGAAGACAGAGGGAGTCAGACCTGGGAAGCCCCATCCATCAGGATTTCTCACCAGGGCACAAGAATGAGTTGCTGTTGAACTTGGGGCCCGGAGCTGCTTCCAGTTCTCCCCTGCATTGCCCTGGAGCATCGCCCTCATCCTCATGGCTCAAGATGGAGATCCAGCCATCACATCCATAGTCCCAGGGCAGAAGAAGGAAAAGGGCAGAAAGAAGTCAAGTCCCTGGATGTCTCAATGGCTGCCTCACAACATTCTGCTTCCATCCTTTGTTCAGAGCTAAGTCACTTGGCCACATCTCACTAAAGGGAGGCTGGGATATGTGGCCTTTATTCGAGGACACTGCATATCCAGCTCAAAAATCAGGTGTTCTGACTTCCGGACCAAGATGGCAGCTTAGCAATGTGCGCGTTTTAGTTCATCCTCCAGAACAACTACTAAATAACCAGAAACAGTACAGAACAGCTCCTGGGGCCATGTCAGTGACTGGACACACAGCGTACCCCAGCCTGGACCAGCTGGACCAGCAGCAAGCTCCCCTAGAACAGTGAGTTCCCCAAGCCGCTGCAGCCAGTGCCCCTTCCCCACAGGCTGCTTCCCAGAGGGGAAAGGAAAGAGACTTTACCAGCAGCAGGGGCGGAGCACAGTCAAATGCCAATTATGGAATTAATTAACAAATTCTGACAACTAAAAATAGGCCCCCAGCTCAGGTGAACCTGGTCAAAGCAGAGGTTGCTCATTTTTGCCCCGGTACCAAGGGGGCAGGGTTGATGGAAAAAGAAAAAAAAAGGAAGCAGAGGTTTTTGTGGCTGTGTTTTGACAAAGGCTTGACTGCCTTTGGATGCAGCAGCGGGGCTTCTCAGGCTGCAACTGCCCCAGGCACAGGCAGAAACAAGCTCATTTGAGGGCTTGTCTGGAGCCTGTGCCTTCCCCAGGGGAGGGGTGAAGCCCAACTCAGGTAGAATCCCTCCCTCAAGGAATTCCCCAGGGCTTGGTAACTTGAAGCCATTAAAACCAGCCTACAAACTCTCCTCTGTCTCCATCATGTCCCCAGCATGGAGAGTCTGCCAAAGTTAAAGGCACCGCATCATCTCATGCTGGTGGGACCTACAGGCAGAAAAGAACCACACACTGGGCAGGATAAGAAAAACAGAGCCCAGAGACTTCACAGGAAAGTCTTTCAACCTGCTGGATCTCACCCTCAGGGAAAACTGACGCAGATGACTCTTTCCTCCTGATAGGAGGCCAGTTTGGTCTGGGAAAATCCGACTAGGGTCTATAATACCTAAGTAGACCCTCCTAAGGGTGGGTTGGGGGGGGAAGTCACCATACAAGCAGGGCAAGAAACAAGAAAACAAGAACTGAGAAATTCTCCTCTGTTAAGCAAAACCTAAGCTAGAGGTCCAGAAAAAGCTGAACTGAATGTGAAAGAACACATAGACAACAAATTCATCCAGCAAGAAAACCCTAGGTAAAAGTAGTGAAAGCAATCTCCAGAATAAACTAATTAAGGTAATTAAATGCCTAGACATCAGCAAAAAATAACAAATCACACTAGGAAAATTGAAGATATGGCCCAGTCAAAGGAACAACCCAACAATTCAAATGAGATACAGGAGCTGAAATAATTAATTCAGAATATACAAGCAGACATGGAAAACCTCATCAAAAACCAAATCAATGAATTGAAGGAGGTTATAAAGAAGGCAAGGAATGAACAAAAAGAAGAAATCAAAAGTCTGAAAAAACAAATCACAGAACTTATGGGAATGAAAGACACAGTAGAAGAGATGAAAAAAAAAACAATGGAAACCTACAATGGTAGATTTCGAGAGGCAGAACATAAGATTAGTGAACTGGAGGGCGGAACATCTGAAATCTGACAAACAAAAGAAAATATAGGGAAAAAATGGAAAAATATGAGCAGGGACTCAGGGAATTGAATGAAAATATGAAGCACACGAATATACATGTTGTGGGTGTCCCAGAAGGAGAAGAGAAAGGAAAAGGAGGAGAAAAACTAATGGAGGAAATTATCACTGAAAATTTCCCAACTCTTATGAAAGACTTAAAATTACAGATCTAAGAAGTGCAGCATACCCCAAAGAGAACAGATCCAAATAGTTGTACTCCAAGACATTTACTAATCAGAATGTCAGAGGTCAAAGAGAAAGAGAGAATCTTGAAAGCAGCAAGTGAAAAGCAATCCATCACATACAAGGGAAGCCCATTAAGACTATGTGTAGATTTCTCAACAGAAGCCATGGAGGCGAGAAGACAGTGGGATGATATATTTAAATTATTAAAAGAGAAAAACTGCCAACCAAGAATTCTATATCCAGCAAAATTGTCCTTCAAAAATGAGGGGGAAATTAAAACATTTTCAGACAAAAAATCACTGAGAGAATTTGTAACCAAGAGACCAGTTCTGCAAGAAAAACTAAAGGGAGCACTAGAGACAGATATGAAGAGACAGAAAAGAGAGTGTGGAGAAGAGTGTAGAAAGGAAGACTGTGAGTAAAGGTAAAAAGAAGGAAAATTAGATATGACATATAATATCCAAAAGGCAAAATGGTAGAAGAAAGTACTACTTGTGCAGTAATAACACTAAATGTTAATGGATTAAACTTCCCAATCAAAAGACATAGACTGGCAGAATGGATTAAAAAACAGGACCCATCTGTATACTGTCTCTACTCAAAGGACATGAGGGCAAGGACACAAACAGACATTTGCACACCAATGTTTCTAGCACCATTATTTACAATTACCAAGAGATGGAAACACCAAAATGTCCATCAACAGATGGGTGGCTAAACAAACTGTGGCATATACATACGATGGAATATTATGCAGCTGCAAGACAGAATAAAGTTATGAAGTATGTAACAACATGGATGGACCTTAATGACATTATGCTGAGTGAGATTAGCCAAAAACAAAAGGACAAATACTGTGTGGACTCACTGATATGAACTGACATTAGTGAATAAACTTGGAATATTTTGTTGGGAACAGAGACCATCAGGAGATAGAAATGGGGTAAGATATTGGGTAATTGGAGCTGAAGGGATACAGATTGTGCAACAGGACTGAATATAAAAACTCAGAAATGGACAGCACAGTACTACCTAACTGTAATACAATTTTGTTAAAACACTGAATAAAGCTGAATGTAAGAATGACAGAGGGAGGAGGGCTGGGGGCATAAATGAAATCACAAAGAAAGACGATAAAGGTTGAGATGGCATAATCTAGGAATGCCTAGAGTGTATAATGATAGTGACTAAATGTACAAATTTAAAAAATGTTTTTGCATGAGAAAGAACAAAGGAATGTCATTACTGCAGGGTGCTGAAAATAGATGGTAATTAATATTTTAAAATTTCAATTTATGTGTGAGACTAAAGCAAAAAATGTTTATTTGGTCCAACGTTTATACCATAGGATAGGACTAGTGCATATCCTAATATAACTTATGTAGATAGTTGGTAGAACAACATAAGGACATGGAACCTTGGGTAGGACAAGAGATTTTGTTGGTTTGTCCAGAGTGATGCCCTGATGAATCCCAGAGTGATTTGATCAGTGAGTGGGAAAGTATTTGCAAAGTCTCCTTTGGGGAATGGTTAGAATGGGGAAAAATTCAACTTCCCCAAGTTGAATTCTTGATATTCTCATGAGCAGAGCGGGCGACCAAAGCTATAGGCTGAGCCCCCAGTCTTGGGGTTTGTTCATATGAAACTTAACCCCACAAAGGATAGGTCAAGCCTACTTAAAATTAGGCCTGAGTCACCCCCAAGAGAACCTCTTTCATTGCTCAGATGTGGCCTCTCTCTCCAGCCAACACAACAAGCAAACTCACCACCCTCCCCCTGTCTACGTGGGACATGACTCCCAGGGGTGTGGACCTTCCTGGCAACATGGGACAGAAATCCGAGAATGAACTCGGACTCAGCATCAAGGGATTGAGAAAAACCCTAAAATGAGCTGAGATCCAGCATCAAGGGATTGAGAAAATCCTCTTGACCAAAAGGGGGAAGAGTGAAATAAGACAAAGTGTCAGTGGCTGAGAGATTCCAAACAGAGTTGAGAGGTTATCCTGGAGGTTATTCTTACGCATTAAGTAGATATCACCTTGTTATTCAAGATGCAATGGAGAGGCTAGAGGGAACTGCCTGAAAATGTAGAGCTGTGTTCCAGTAGCCATGTTTCTTGATGATGATTGTATAATGATATAGCTTTCACAATGTGACTGTGTGATTGTGAAAACCTCGTGTCTGATGCTCCTTTTATCCACCTTGTCAACAGATGAGTAGAACATATGGAATAAAAAATAAATAATAGGGGGAACAAATGTTAAAATAAATTTAGCTTGAAATGCTACTGATCAATGAAAGGGAGGGGTAAGGAGCATGGTATGTATATATTTTTTTTCTGTTTCTGTTTTATTTTTCTGTTTTCTTTTATTTCTTTTTTTGAATTGATGCAAATGTTCTAAGAAATTATCGTGATGATATTGTGAATTACTGATTATATATGTAGTAAGGAATGATCATATGTTAAGAATGTTTGTGTTTCTTTCTTGTAATTTTTTTTTTTTATTTAAAAATTAATTTAAAAAAAATCAGGTGTTCTGGGAAGCAGGGAAGGAATCTGAGGTAGGCAGCCGGGGGGCTTGGCTGTAATGTGTCTGGGCACTAAAGATGTGAGGCAGCCCCACCAGGTCCCGTCCCTGGAGAGCAGCGGAGGGCCCCTGTGACCCCTCCAGATTGGGCCTGCTTCTGTTTCTGCTGTGAGGATGCCTGTCCCAGTATTCTAATTTGGATTCTCAGGTTTAGGAGTCAGGGTGTCCCTTGTCCTGGGACCCTCCCCTGGAGGAGGCCCATTTCACAAACAAGAGCCAGCCCAGCCCACCAGAGCTGCGCTGCCCAAAACAATAGCCAGTGGTCATTTGTGGCTGTTGAAATATACATTTAAATTAATTCAGGGTAAATACAGTTGAAAAATCATCATCTTCCTTCACACCAACCACATTTCAAGTGTCCACCTGGGGGAAGGTGGGGTGCTCTGATATTGGAGAGCACAGAGACAAGGCATTCCATCATCACAGAAGGTTCTACTGGCAACGCCACCCCAGAGGGACACGGGCAGAAAGCTCCAAGCATCTCCCCCTTGGGGAGCCACGATGGTGGCCTCATTCACACTCCCGCTTTCTTCACCATGGCCCCTACCCCTCAACACCCTGCCTCTGGTGATCCCTCCCCCGCTGCTCACTACAGACGGACACTTTGCCTGATCTTGGGGCCCAAAGGCCAGCCAAGTTAAGAGACCAGCAAGGATGGCCAGGGTCAAGGAAAAAGGCAGGTGTCTTAGTCTGCCAAGGCTGCTATGACAAATACCACACACTGGTTGGCTTAACAGCGAGCACTGATGGCTTCATGGTTTCAGAGGCCAGAAACCCACAATCAAGGCGTTGGCAAGACCATACTTTCTGGTGCTGGCCTGCCGCAATCCTTGGGGACACTTGGCTTGCATCTCTGCCTCGTGCCACGTGGCCAAGTCCTTGGTCTCCCCCTGTGGCTTTCTCGGACTTCTGGCTTCCAGTTCCTTCAGTTTACAAAGGATTCCCATAATCCAGATGAAAGCCCGCCCTTATTTTTGTTTGGCCACACACCTAAATGGGATTTTAGGAGACCCTATTGACAAATGAGGCCACAGGGTAACTGAAAACATGTCCTCGAAGAGTCCTATTTACAGAAAGGTTCACACCCACAGGAACGGGGATTAAGAGGAACATGTCTTTTTGTTAAGGTTCACGATTCCGTCTACCATGACACAGGACTCACCACAGTGAAGGTTGTGCACATCTGTGAATATACTAAAAGGCGTTGAATTGTACACTTGAAATGGGTGAATTGCACTGTATGTGACATATCTCAATATAGCTGTTTAAAAAATAATTTAAAAATAATTTAATGGGTGAGTCACAGTTTCCAACCTCACTGTGAAAATAATTGGCAGAAAAATAATAGCAGCAACTTTTGGTGTGCAGTATGTTAAGTGTCCCAGCAGATGTGAGGTGAGAGCCATGGAGACTTGGCAAAGGACAAATGCTGGTGGTGTTGGGAAGCACCCCTGCACCCCAGCTCCCTCCTCCTCTAAACCTGCGCTTCAAGAGGTGGGCAGAGGCTCTGAACCCAAATGCTGGGACTGAAGGGTAGGGTCTGTGGGAGGCCCGGCAGCCCCCAGGGTCTGCTCAGGGCCAGCACCCCCTCCCACCATCCCCCCACCTGCCTGCCCTGCAGCCCCCACTCCTAAGCTGCCAGGTCTCTACCCCCACAAACAATACAAACTCAGGATCCCCCAAGGTGTGACCTCAGCTGCAGAGGAGCCTGGTGAAAGCTGCTTTAGAGCTTCAGCTACTAGTTGGAGGAGTTGGGAAGGGTGTTGGCCACAGTCCCAGAGCTAGAGGAGTGGGGTGTGCCTCCCAGGGGCGCCAGTGGCCTTGTCTGTAAACTGGAGAACCGTGTGAGGATTCAAGATGGCAGATGTAAAGGCCTAGCTCGGTGCCAGCACACAGCTGGCGCCTAATCCACACTCCACAGAGGCCTGATATGCTATCAGCTAGAGGTGTGAGGCACCCAGGCCGCAGACCAGGGTTCGTGTAGTCAGAATCTTTCCCATAACCCGACAGGCCTGAACAGACCCATCTTGTACACCGGCTCCGGCTTGTACCCAAAGGAAAAGGGCAACACCTCGTAAATTGAAACACCTTTGGCCTGCCTGGGAGATCCGCGCCCCACACGCCCTTCACCTGAGTCTTGGGAGACTTTTCATCACACAGGCCAGCGTGCCAGGTGGCCAGGAGGTCTGAAGCCCCCCGGGGGCTGCTTTAACGAGCCTGGGGACCTCCACAGAGCATTCATTCCTGGCCGGTGGTGGGCAGAGCCGTGCACAGCGGAGGCAAGCTGGGCTGGCTGCATTTCACTACTTGTTATGAAGAGGTTTAAGAACAGGTCAATTAGCTGCAACGTGGTTTCAGAGCTGAGTGGGCTGCAGCATTTGCAAAAATCATTTCTTCCCCACAAAAACATACTATACAGGCAGCGTTCGTTCTGGTGTTCAGCCAGATGATCAGTAAAGATGTTTGGAGCCCCAGGTGCTGGGCTCAGTTTGAAGGATAGAGAAGTAAATCATTCAAACGACGTTTATTTATAGAGTGTCTGCTCTTCTGGGGTGTGCTGCTGGTCAGTGAATGGGACAGGGGTGGTACCTGCCCTCAGGGGCCTGATATTTGCATTGGGGAGGAGATCTGGGAAGCGATCACAGATCAGGTAAGCCTCCCAGTGTGATGAGGAAGATAAACAGAGGACTGAGATGATAGCACTGGGTGACCAGACGCCTCTCTGATAGCATGGCATTTGGGTTGAGACCTAGAGGATAACTTAGAGGATGAGTCAGCCATGGGAAGAGAGCAAGAAAATCATTACAGATGGGCAAATGCCCTGGGGCTCAATCCCCTGCAAGACCAGGGTAAGCCAGAGCATAGAGAGAGAGAGCCAGGTGGAGGTGGAGGGTGGAGGCAGGGGACACGGAAACCACGATTGAGTGTGGATTTTATTCTTAGTTAGATGGGAAGCCGGTAGAAAGTTTACAGCAGAGAAGTAACGTGCTGCAAGTCATGTTTGTGCATTGCCACTCTTCTCTTGCTGTTTGGAGAAAGGACACAAGAGGGGAGCAGACAGACCTGCTAGGAGGCTTCTGGTTACTCAGACGAGAGGGATGGTAGTGGAGACAGAGAGAAAGGCCCAGAGCCCCAGTCTGACCTCCTGCTAGGGCTGACAGTGGCATGCAAGGAAGGATTTGCTTCAGTAACTGTGTGTGTGGGCATGTGTGTGTGTGACACACGTGTATGTGTCTGTGTGTTTAGTTCCACAAGGCTCCAAATTATGGAGATTGCAGAGGGTGCTGCTCTCAGCACCGTCATATTCCTTTCCCTTGCTGCTTGTTGTCTAGTTGTGTCTGTACTCAGTCCATTTCTCGCTGCTGAAATATTCAAACTGCAGCCCCACTCTGGGCCCCTGATGTTTCTACAGCTTCAGTTGGCTTGGGGTCTGCATCTCACCAGGCAGCAGGTGACAGTTTGCCCAAATGCTGTGTCACTGCACAACAGGGGTCACCAGCTGTGCTGGTTTCAAGTTGTTATGTACTTTAGAAAACGACATGCTCTTTTCATCCACTCTTGTGGGTGCAGACCTGTGGTGGGTCGGACCTTTTGGTTACGTTATTTCAGTTTGAAATGTGACCCATCCATTCAAGGTGGTTCTCAATCCCTTTTACTGGAGTCCATTATGAGAGGATCAAGCCCAGAGAGCTCAGGGAGAACCACAAAGAAGCCACTGGAACCAGGAGCTGAAGGCAATGAAACCCAGGAGCAAAGGACCAGCAGACGCCAGCCATGTGCCTTGCTAGCTGACAGGAACCCAGGATGCTGGCAGCCTGTCTTCTGAGTAGATATCATCCTGTTGCTGTCTTAATTGAGACATTTTCACAGCCTTAGAATTATAAATTTACAAGCTAATAAATCCCGTTTGTTAAAAGCCAACCCATTTCTGGTATATTGCATTTTGGCAGCTTTAGCAAACTGCAGTACCAGTTTTCCATTCTGGAATGACTGGGTCATCAAGAGTTGCTTTCTGGCCTCCTCCATCGAGCCCAACCACTGACTCCACCACCAGCTACCGGCTTTGGGTTCCATTAGGAGTGCATTCGGCTGCAAGAAACAACAAAACTTATGAATGGATAGGAGTCGGTCTCACACGGCAGGGAGTCTGGGACAGTCCAGGGCTGGCATGGCTTCTTGGTGATGCCAGGAGGCTCAGGTTATTCCTTTCCTTCTGCTCCACTACTCTTCTCCATCAGGCATGGTTTTAGTATGAGCAACAGAAGCCCAGTTGAGCCTGTTCAACAAAACAGGAGTTTATTAAAAGGCATCCTGGGGAAGGCTGGAGTAGCAGGCCCCAAGCTAAGCCCTAAGGAACAACCTCCCCTGGGACCAGCCTGGACAGGAAACCAATGCCGCTGGCCCACAGGTGCCCGATGCTGTTCGTGTCCACCGCTGGGAGCTCGGCTTGACTGCCACGGCATCGCCACCAGCACCTGTGTAACACCATGCACTGGTGACCACTGTGCTTCCCACCG
Source organism: Tamandua tetradactyla (assembly GCF_023851605.1). Lineage (NCBI taxonomy): Eukaryota > Metazoa > Chordata > Mammalia > Pilosa > Myrmecophagidae > Tamandua > Tamandua tetradactyla. The sequence continues at coordinate 83,446,366 of NC_135338.1, read as the reverse complement.
CAGGTTTCCTATTTCTGTCCAGCTCCTAATAAGTGTGTTAGGAGCGGACACCTTGTCTTTTAATTTAAAGGTGGCAGGACCCCGAGAGCCCCACCGGGGCCCTCTGCACAAGCCTGCCTGGGATGTAATGGGCTGAGGCTTTGGGTTCTCTGCCTTGGGGGACAATGAGCACCTTTTGGGAATGCGGGGTAGGGGACAAGTGAGTGTTGATGGCAAGGAGGTGATCTGTGTGGCGGCTACTGCTAGTTGCCAATTCTGTATAAATTCTCCCCTCTTTCTTACTAACAGAACCCTGGTGTGGGAGCGAATAAAAATGTGCCCCTCTGAAATACTCTTCTCCCCAGTTAGGGGCGGCCAATTGACCCAACCTGGCCAATGAGATGTAGGGGAAAGGTCCTGGGGAGAAGAACGCTTTCCAAATAAAAAGTCAAAGCTTTATAGAAGAAAGGCCACATTCGTCCTTTTGCCTAGTCCCCAACCCCCCTTTCTCCTCCTCCTGCCAGGAAAGGTGATGTGACAGTAGTGAGGGAGCAGCTCTCCTGTGGCCATATGATGTGAGGCAACAGTCTTAACCAGAGCGAGGGAGCTGGAGGGAACATGGGAGGTTAGAAGAGAGAGGGAGAGGCACAAAATGGTAGGGAATGGGAGAGAAAGCAGGAAAGTAGGTTGTGACTCAAGCCCTAAAGAAATCAAGGCAACAAGCAGTTAAAAAATAAAGAATGTGTCAGCCCTATGGGAAGTTAGCAGGAAAGGGGACAAGGAAGGAAGGGAATTTGTTTCTCTGAAGAGTGCAGCCCAGACACATAGACAGCCCAGCCAAGCGTCTCCTGATTCCATCCGGTATCTGACAAAGGAAAAACAACACACTCGAGATATTCATGGGGCAAGGAGCCACATGCTGGCAATTCCCCAAATCTATTTAAAACTAAAACTGAAATCTAAGTCAGCATTAAGTTTGTATGGCGTTAATAAATAGTTCACCATGGCTTTGGCCGGGTGGGCTGACTTTCTTGTAAAGTAAGGAGGTCATGAAGACAAGTAAAACTTTGGAATTCAGAGGTGCGTCTGGAGAAGAGAACTGATGGCTGCATCCAGGAATGTTTTCCCAGGCTTGCACCCATGAGTCCCCAGGGACTAATGAGAGGATGGCACTAAAAGCAAGACATCAGGAGGCTAAATCACAGATCCCTGGAGTGGGCAGGACAGTGTTGAGAAAGTACTATTTCTTCCCACAGTAAATCACAGCTTCATCCACAGAATGCAGCCTTGTGCAACAGCCTTAGGTTGCCACATCCATTTGCATCTTCCAAGGGCCCCGTGCGGCAAGGCACATAGCCGTATCACCTGGGAAGACCCGAGACAGCTATGGGGCTTTCTAAGGACCACCAAGTAAACTGGCCTTGAGTTAGGACTCTGGTCTATAGCCGGTATCTCCTGTTTCAAATCTCGTGGGGCCACATGTGGGAGGGAAAAAGACAAGGATGGAAACTCACAGTCCCCAGATAGGCACGTTAATGTTATCAAAATCCTCATAGCCACCCTGTGATGTTGGGATCATGCCCCCATTTTACAGTCAGGGTAACTGAGGTCAGCAGAAACACAATAATTAGCCAAGGTCACCAGCAGCACCAGAATTCAGTCCCAGGTCAAAGGGCTCCAAAACCCCCACTCTCACCTGTTTATGATGACCCTCATGCCCTAAGAAAGTGGAAGAGTGGCACAGTGCACCAATTAAATGCAGGGACTCTGGGGCCAGCATGCCTTGGTGGAATTCCCATTCCCCTTGCTTGCTAGCTGTGGGTCCTTGGGTAGTTTTCCCTTTTTTTTTCTTTTTCTAAAAATTGTGTTGTGGTGACACACACACACACACACACACACACACACACACACATATAACTTGAAATCCTTGACTTTCATCATTTTTAATGTTGAAAATGATGCCAGGCAAAGAAAGAAAAAGCAATAGTTCTCAAAGCACACTTCAACAAGTTGTTACAGAACACATCCCAGAGTTTGTCATGGGCTACGATTCCACCATCCCAGATTTTTCCTTCTAGCTTCAAAACACTGGAGGCTAGAAGGAACATTAACATAGTGATTCAGTCGCCTTACTCGCTTGTTAAATCCTATTTGCTCTATTATACCGCCTCCATCTCCTCTTATCATTCTCCCGATCTACAGGAATCTTCAGGCGTTGCTCGTTCTGACCTTTGCATGCTAAGAAGCGGTGTCAGCACTTAAAGGATAGGGGGATGTGATTGAAGCAGGATGAAATAGGATAATGTTAGTCCCTGGTTTCCGACTCAGTTCTGAAAGAGTTAACAGAAAACTCTTATCTAGCTCCAAAGGAACTAACACAAACTATTGCAAACTTCCTGGGACAAAAATCTCCCTAAAGCCCCCAAACCTCCCCAAACCATTGAATTCTCCTCAAACCATAAAAGCTTGAAAATTCTGGGCCCAAGGCAAACTCTTAGCTAATAATAGGAAGCATAGGGTCATAAAGATTGTTGGCCATGTGCCAAAGCCAAACTTTGGGTCCTTGACAACAAACCATGAATTCTGCTAGCTATCTCCTCCTAGAACAAAGAAGACACCTAGTATTCAAAGGTTACTTTGGAAACCTGACACTGGTAAAACTTTCCTATAAAACAAGCTGGCCGCTCCACTCAGTGCCCGTCTCTCCCTTGGGCACCACATTATCCTCTCTAACATTTACTGTCTTTTTAGTATACTTCTCTTTTTATTCCTACTGGCCCTCTCGTCTCTAAATTCTTTTAGTTTCAAGGTTATCGAACCTGAATCGGGGCTCAGCTGGCATCATTGCTCACAGGCCACCAGTTCCATATTCTGCTGAGCCTGCCAGGAGTGATTTCAAAAAATCCCAGGACAGCAACATCTTCCACCTAAGACACCAGCCCTCAAGACCTTCCCCTCATGCCCCTCAATATTAATCCTTGCCATTCTGCTTGGTCCTTTCTCCTTAGCTACCTTTTCCTAGCCTTTGTGCTCTTCATTCTTGTCACTCTCATTAGCCTCTGCTTCCCCCGTCTGGGTAAACTGCTCAGCATGAAGTCCTCCCCTAGGGCCCTTCTCTTCCTTCCCTGTTTCAGGCGCACCCCCTCATCCCTTTGCTGCCGACTGCCAAGTCCAGGTATTGACAGCTTTGCCTCCTCCACTGTTGACCCTTCATGCACACTCAATGCTGGGTTTGCAGTAAGGCTTCCTGTGGTGCAAAGGTTGCAGATTTCCCAAGGGACCATCCTTACAGCCCCTGTAGAGATTTTCATCCCTGGTCTTGCCCCTCCTTTTCCCTTCCTTTTCCCCAAGGGAAATTCTTCAGGTATTCTTGCTCACCACCCCCTTTGCATATGGCCTATGTATCATTCCTGTACTCATCGTAACATCAACCCTCTCCTCCCAAAGGAGAACGCAGGCCTTCGCTAAATGGGACCTCCGTCCCTTTTCTCTGTTTGTAGAGTGGCTTTAGATCAGGCCAAGCATGAAACTTACTTTCTGCCCCCAGAGTTGGGAAAGGAGCAGAGGTTCGGCCCAGATCCATTGAGGTGAGAAGTCTGGCTCCCCAGCCCACTGGGTCTGGCTTAGGAGTCAAAGGGTGAGTCCAGACAGCATCTCCTAACATCTAAGATTTTTCTTCCTCACGGGGATGCCCTGGGGTGACAAGGTGTCTTGAGGGTACAATTCACCTGGCGGATGAGACCTTGAACCCCAGTAAAATGAGTATCCCTCTCTCTCTCCTTTCAGAATAATGGGCAGTGCACCCAGCACCCCAATTGCCAGGCCCCTGAACAACTGGGATAATCTGCTGATCACTGAACTGGAAAAGAGAAAAGGCTAATTTCTTATTGTAGTGTTGCTTGGCCTCAGTATACATTAAGAGGTGGAGAACAGCCGGGAAACGGCACTTTTAGCTTTAACACTATTCTCCAATTAAATATTTTTTGTACGAGAGAAGGGAAATGGTCTGAAATTCCTTATGTCCAGCTTTTTATGGCTCTGTGTGAGGGCAAGGCCATGAGGAGAGCTTGTAAAGTGCATTATCTAAAGGGGGAATTAACAGATGGACCCTTTCTGTCTCAGGAAGAGAAGGAGGCAGGTATTTTAAATGACCTATTATTGGCTAAACCCCATGAAACCTCAAAAAGACTCAGGAATGAGCTTCCCCCAAATCCAGACCCTGAGCCCACAGGAAGCGAGACCCTCCTTCTTTAAAAGAAGAGGCTTCCAAGCCCACTGTGGGCCCTCCTAATTCAAGTCAGGCAGGACACTCTGGCAGTGAAGCCCCTCACCATCCCCTGGAGAAGGGAAAAGGAGCTCCGAAGGAAATGGGATGTATCCTCCCTGGAAAGTAGCCAATGAGGATATGGGAACTATGGGGTCCACGTTCCTTTTCTTATGACCAACTTAGCAGAGTGTTAGAAGCAATTGGGAAAATTTTCTAAAGACCCCTCCAAGTTTCTGGAGGAATTTAAACACCTGGTCCTCACCTATGAGCCCACTGGGGAGACATGGTCCCTTCTGCTGCACTGCCGAGGAGAAATGGAGGATTTGGGTAAAAGCCCACGGGCATGCAGACAAGCTGCCTGGGGAACAGCAGGGACAAACGCAGGCAGGGGAGACGAGTGAGACAATGAAAAAATATACTAATGTAGATCCAGATGCTGAGGAGGGACAAATCATGCTAAAAACCTACTGTATAGGCCAGTCAGCTTCTGACATGAGGAAACTGCAAAAGATGTCCTCAGGGCTGCAGATGCCTAGGAATGACCTTATGAGATTGCCTTTTCTGTCTTTAATAACTGAGACAGGGCTGCAGAGGAAGAGAGAGCAAGGAGAGACCGGAATAAGGCACAGCTCGTAGCTTTAGCTATGAAAGGTGAGCAGCCACTTCAGGGCCACCAGGAACCTGTCAACAACATGGAGAGTTGAGGCACTGGAGGTGAGAGTGCCCCAAAGACCAGAGGAGCCCCAGAGATGGAGAGAGCCTCCAGGGCCCTGTCCACAAGGCGGGAAGGCAGGACACCGGGCCTGAATGCGTGGAGCCCCCAAGGGGGAGCGAATCCTCTCCAAAAGCCCTGCTGGCCATCCCCAACCAGGACTGCAGGGGTCCAGGGCCAAGGGCTCCCTGGATTTCACTGAAGAATATGGAAATCGTGGAGCTACAGGTGTCTGTAGATGTGGTGGGAGCCACAGATTCTGTCTTAACCTCTCACTCCGGCCCTCTCTCCTCTAACACCTGCCCCATATCTACCAAAAGGGGGAAGAGTGAAATGAGACAAAATAAAGTGTCAATGACTGAGAGATTCCAAACAGAGTTGAGAGGTTATCCTGGAGGTAATTCTTACGCATTAAGTAGATATTACCTTCTTATTCAAGATGTAATAGAGAGGTTGGAGGGAACTGCCTGAAGGTGTAGAGCTGTGTTCCAGCAGCCATGTTTTTTGAAGATGATTGTATAATGATACAGCTTTCACAATGTGACTGTGATTGTGAAAACCTTGTGTCTGATGCTCCTTTTATCTACCTTGTCAACAGATGAGTAGAACATATGGAATAAAAATAAATAATAGTGGAAACAAATGTTAAAATAAATTTAGATTGAAATGCTAGTGATCAATGAAAAGGAGGGGTAAGGGGTATGGTATGTATAAATTTTTTTCTGTTGTCTTTTTATTTCTTTTTCTGAATAGATGCAAATGTTCCAAGAAATGATCATGATGATGAATATGCAACTATGTGATGATATTGTGAATTTTTGATTATATATGCAGAACGGACTGATCAAAATAGGAATGTTTGCATTTGTTTGGTGTTTTTTGGTATTTAAAAAAAATTTGTTTCAAATAAAAAATAAAATAAAACCTGCCCCATAATGGGAATAGATGGGAAGTCTCAGGCTCCAGCCTTCACCCCGCCTATTCCCTGCTGAACAGTCCTTGCCTTTTGGGAATGTGCTGGCACAGGCCCTAGCCCTCCTGCATTTGAAGTCTAGCTATCTCTTTCAGTGTATAAATGATTTATTAATATGTAGCCCTACAAGAGAAGCTTGTCCAGCAGGGACACCGCTGCTCCCCTCAATTTCCTAGCCAAATGAAGTTACTGAGTTTCACCTTCTAAACTCAGACTGCCATACAAAAGGTTCTTTACCTTGGGTTTGTCCTCACCCCAAGGGAGGGCTCTTTGTTATCTGAAAGAACCCAGGCTAGGCTCTCTGTGCCACCCGCTGAAATGTAAACCCGGACCCACACATACAAAAGTAAGCATTGAAACTGCGAAATTGAACTGTTTGAAAATGCCTTAAGTATATTCTGACAAGTTTTATTTTGATGGCTATTTGTATGTTGTGAGATGTTTGCTTGGAGACAGTTTACAAAATTGCTTTGGAAACTTAAGTATGAAGGATATAAAGATTGTGTTTTTTTATTAAAAGGAAAAAAAGTGTAGTTTTGTCCTAAGATCGAATGAATGTTTGTTACAGAATGAGGAAAATGTAAGATAAAACCTGAACAGATATGGAAGGTTTAGAGAGTTCATGGAGAAATTATGGTCACAGTTAAGAAAGTTTAATGGGTCTATAATATACAAACACAAAACTAAAACTTACTTTTCTGTTGAAGTGACAAAGCTTTCTTAAATTATTATCCCATCTTCAGTACAGAGTTTTTCTTAAGCAATAGCATAACGAAACAAAAAGTCTATAGTTTGGCAAAATAACTCCTTATGTCTGGGTTAATGTTAGCATAACCTTAGTTGTTCAAAACAAAACTTCTAACTCTTTTCCTCAACTTTAATTAAATAAAAAAAAATGCAAATATTGTTTCAAATCTCACTACCTTTAAAACTTTGCTTTCTTTAGGTCATCACTAATATACACACACACACACACACACACACACACACACACACACATATATCTTTTATTCCAAAAAGTTGCAAAAAAGTATTCTTTCACCTTATAAAAATCAAGTGCTAAAAATAGCTAAATTCATTTAATATATTATAATTTGCATACGAAATGTTCAATGTTATAATTAAATTTCCCTGTTTCACTCTAATGTTTCTCTAAAAGTGTTTGCAGTAAACTACAAATCAGAAATTCATCTTCAGCAAAAAGAGACCTAAAAGAAAGTCAGGCAAATATATAAGTTATATTTTGTTAACTAACATAACCCTAGTTATGTTAAAAAGAAACTAAACTTCTGTTCCAATTAAAGTATTTTGCAAATTGTTCTACCTTCAAGTAACTCTAGCCTCCTGAGGAATATTCTTCCACTGTCTTCAGTTAACTCCTCCAAAGTGGCAACTACCTTATTCTAATACTCTGTATAACTATTCCCCCTCTCTTCTATATGTTATCTCTATTGTCAGAGCACATCTAAACAGGACCTACCCATGTGTGACATTTGTTTGGAACACCTTCAATCTGGATAATTACTTAAGGTGGCGTCCTGGGCACCAGTGCTCCTAATTCAACTGCACACCAGCGCATGGGGTGGCTGTCCACATTCAAGTGTGACCAGGACATCATTATATGACAAAATAAATGAACGGGGGTGGGGGGTGCAAAGCAGCTCTAAGCGATCACCAGCGCATAATTGCCTTCCCCCAAATGCTACTGTTTTCTCATTTCTCAGCATTGCAAGCTGTAAACCTGTAACCTCCCATTTCCAGGGACTTATGCAGAAGAGGTGGCAGAAAGAGTGTAGGAGTAGGGGAATGGGGTAGATTGTAACATAAAAATATTTCTGCATTCTCCAATATCTCCCAACCCTTCCAACACTGTCAGCAATTATGCATATTCTTACATGTACTCTCTCAACTACATAAAAATATCAAAGATTTATTCCCCAGCCTACTTTTAAGATTAAAGGGATTGAACTCTTTGGGGTGGGTGGAAATGAAGCAGGATAAAATGGGACAAGGATTAACCCCTGGTTTCTTATTCAGCGCTGAAAGGGTTAACAGACAACTCCAAGTCCCTTGTTAAGACTTCAGCTGCAAGCTTCCTGGGACAACAATTTCCCTAAAGCCCCAAATCTCCCAAAACCCTTGAATCCTCCCCAAACCATAAAAGCTTATAAAAAATTCTGGGCTCAAAGCAAACTCTTCCTTAATAATAGGAGGCATAGGGCCATAAAGATCGTCAACCATTTGCCCAAAGACAAACTTTAGGTACAACAAACCATGAATTCTGCTAGCTATCTCTTCCTAGAACAAAGAAGACACCTAATATGCAAAGGTTACTATGGAAACCTACCACTGGTAAACTTTCTTATAAGACAAGCTGGCCCACTCCAGTGAATGCCTGTCTCTCCCTTGGGCATGCCCACATTATCCTCTCTAATGTGTACTCTCTCTTTTTAAATAAAGTTTACTACTTATTCTTACTGGCCCTCTCATCTCTAAGTTTTTTTAGTTTTGAGACTATCAAACCTGGATCAGGGCTCAGCTGGCACCATTGCCCACAGGGTACTGGTTACATAATCAATCGATAATCTTGGAGAGGCTGGTCCTTCTTTAGGATTTAGCTAAATCCTAAATCTCAGGATTTAGCTGACCTAGGAATACTCTGGGAATTATAGGTTCCAGGAAAGCAAACTTAGCGCATGAAAACTCTCTAGAGTCTCAGTTCCAGACTTAGGTATTCTTAAGAATCAATAGGAGTGATGTTGGTTGGGGTTTAGCAAACAATGGCAATTAGCACTATCTAACTGAAGGCTGCATAACAGTAGCCTCCAGGATAGTCTCTTGACTCTATTTGATATACCCCCTCCCCCTGCCACCCCCCATTTTGGTTCAGAAGGCGTTGTCAATCCCACAGTGCCAGTGCCAGACTCATCCCTGGAAGTCATGCCCCATGTTGTCAGGGAGGGTTTTACCCGTGAATGTCATGTCCCATGTAGGGGAGACGGTAATGATTTTCCTTGCAGAGTTGGGCTTAGGGAGAGAGAGGCCACATCTGAGCAACAAAAGAGGTTTGTGGAAACAACTGCTAGGCTTCATTATGGGTAGTCTCAGCTTCTCCCCTACAGAAATAAGTTTCATAAGGGCAAGCCTCAAAATCAAGGGCTTGGCCCATTTTCTTTGGAGTCCCCAATGGTTGAGAGGGTACCAGGGGTTTCCTAGTTGGGATAGTTTAATAGTTCCATATATATATATATTCCCCCCTCTGCATCCTCAAGGGGCTCTGCCAATACTTTTTAATTATCAGCCCACCATAGTCTGAGATGTAAGCTATACACAATTACAAGGCCTCGTTCCCATTCTGGACTCCAGGAGTTTGGGTTGTTTAAATGAGCTATCCAGACAGGTTGATTTAGATTATGTATTACCAAAAATTTAGGTTCTAGACATAATAAACCTCTCTGCTTCTGATCTCATATAATAGGTGAAAGTGTAGAGCACATACACTATCACCTTTTATTCTGGTTTACCTTAGATCCAGCCAGATTGGCTTCAACTTTAATCATTTTTAAGTGTACACTTCAGTGGCATTAAACATATTCACAATGTTGAGCAACCATCACCACTTTCCACTATCAAAACTTTTTCCTCATCTAAAACAGAAACTTTAACTATTAAGCAATAACTCCTCAGTTTCCCTCCCACAACTCCTGGTAATCCCTAATCTACTCTTTATCTTTATGAATTTATCTATTCTAGGTATTTTGTATAAGCAGAATCATGCAACATTCATTCTTTGGTGTCTGGCTTCTTTGTCTTAGCATAATGTCTTCAAAGTTCATCTGTGTTGTAGCATGTATCATAACTTCATTCCTTTTTAGGGCTGAATATTTCATTGTGTGTACACAAACATTTTGTGTACACTTGTGATGAACACTTGGGTTGTTTCTTCCTCCTGGCTATTGTGAATGACACTGTTGTGAACATTGCTGTGAAAGTATCTGCCTGAGTCCCTGCTTTCAGTTATTTGGGGGATATGCCTAGGAGGGAAATTGCTGGTTCATGTGGTAATTCTATGTTTAAATTTCTAAAGAACCACCAAACTGTTTTCCAAAGCAGTTGCATCATTTTACATTCCCATCAACAATGTGTAAGGGCTCCAATTAATCTACATCCTCAACGACACGTATTATTTTACATTTCAATATTAATAGCCAGGGGAGACTTGTGGTAACATGGCAGAGTAGGAAGCTTCCGGAATCAGTTCTTCCACCAGAACAGCTATTAAACAGACAGGAACTGTTTGAATCACCTGCTTAGAAACTCTGGAGTTCAGTAGAACGCTGTGCACAACCAGCGAGAAGCAGAAGCAAGAGCCTAAAAGTACCAATAAACTGCTCTCTCCATGTAGTGGTTACTGGTGCCCACCCGCCACTCTCACAGCAGGCCACTAAGAGGCCCAATCCCAGGCTTCCTTGCCAGTGCCAGAAAGGAACATAAAAATTCACTTCCCCAGGATCCAGGGTGGGGGCGGGCCAAGGTCCTCGCTTTGATTAGCAACTTCAGATAGCTAGAGGCCTGGTCCTCAGGGCAGCCGTGGTTCCAATCTGCCCTGGACAAATGCGGCAGTAGAGATTTAAAGATGCTATGCTTTCTCGGAGTTGTGGAGGATGGTTGAAAGGCTGCATTTGCTGGGAGGTCAAGATAGCAGAGGTTTGAGGTGTAGTGAAAGAAGCTTCTGGCACCCTTCCTTGCCTCTCCGTCATCCCTTGTCCAGGACAGTTTGGAGTCACCTGTGCTCCCTTTGTGGGTCCCTGGCCTTGTTCCAGCTGGGAAAGACTGATTTGGGAAACTCCCATCCAGTGTGCACCCCCTCGCAGAATTTGCCCTACAGGTAAAAGCAGCTTGAGACAGTATAAGAAACCAGGTGGATGGCCTGGGGCTTATCTGCTTTAAACAGATAAACAGTGAAACAGTTGAAACACCCTGGAGAGGAAGCTCTGTTTCCCAGGAACTGGAGCAGGTATTCGAACTCCTGTAAACAGAGGGACCCCTAAGGCTATGAGCTAGCACATGCTCAGGATAAGATACAGGCCCAGAAAGGACAGGAGGAACCTGTACTTTTTGCATTCGCCTGGGGCAGACCTTCTTGATAGAAGGAATGACATTCAAGAGAATCCCTGTCATGTCACCTGTGAGTTACAAACTTAAGAAACACACATCCCAGGAAATAAATTCCACTGTGAACATTTTAAAATATTAAAATGTACAGCGTGCAACAAAAGATCACAAGACAAAGAAACAGGAAATGATGATCTATCTAAAAGATGGGGATAAAATTCCAGAAAACATCCCAAAGAAGGCCAGATTAGAGACACAGTAGAATTGAACAATATCAGGAAAACAATGAATGAACAATATGAAAATATCAATAAGGAGATAAAAATTTTAAGAAGTGTAAAAGGGAATTTTATAAAGCTTAACAGTAGCTAATTTTTCCTGCTTAATTTAGCTATTTACATATATTTCAGCTTCTGAAATATCCAGCAAAAGCATTTGTGTCATTTTATATTCACGGCTATGCATTTGGTGTGAGTTAAGAATTATAAAGAAAAGAATTATGGGCCCCATCAGGCTGAAGATAAACAATCCTGGCGCCAAGGTTACTTGTAAAACTGTTAAAAAATGCTTATTGTAAAACTGTTCTTATCTGCTTTTTTGCAAAACAGCACCTGTGACCCATGCTCAACCCCCACCCCCCTCATCTTACCCTTTAAAAAGCTTTTGCAGACTTAGGTTCGGGGCTCTCTGTTCCTGCGTGTTCAGGGAGCCCCACACATGTGTGGAAAATAAACCCCTTGCATGTTGCATGAGAAAACGTCTCTTGGAGTCCTCCTTTGCGTGACAAAACTCTCGGATTCTCAAATTCTTACAGAAGGAACCAAACAGAATCACTGGAGTTGGAGAGTTGGAGGCCACAGTAACTGAAATGAAAAATTCCCAGGAGGGTTTCAACAGCAGACTGGAACTGGGAGAAGAAAGAATCAGTGAACTCAAAGACAAGACAATTGAAATAAGTCAGGCTGAGGAGCAGAACAGAAGAAAAAAGCAAAAATAGCCTAAGAGACTTCTGGGACATCACGAAGCATACCAATTATGCATTATGGGAGTTACAGAAGAAGAAAAAAGAAAGGGACAGAGGAGTATTCAGAAAAAGAATGACAGAAAACTTCCCAAACATAGCAAAAGATGTAAATAAGCACAACTAAGATGCCCAGAGAACACCATACAGGATAATCTTGAAGAAAAAAAATAATTGCCATCACATATTGATCAAACTGTCAAATGCAAAGGACAAGGAGAGAGTTCTGAAAGCTGCAAGAGAAAAGCAACACCTTATGTACAAGGGAGTCTTGGTTAAATTGAGTGCCAATTTCTCATCAGGAAACATGGTGGCAGGAAGGCAGTGGATTGAAATACTTTAAGTACTGAAAGAAAACAGCTACTGTTCTAGTTTGCTAGCTGCCAGAATGCAACATATCAGAAACAGAATGGCTTTTAAAAAGGGGGATTTAATAAGTTGCTAATTTACAGTTCTAAGGCCAAGAAAATGTCCCAATTAAGACAAGTCTATAGAAATGTCCAATCTAAGGCATCCAGGGAAAGATAACTACGTTCAGGAAGGTGGATGACATTCAGGGTTTCTCCCTTGGCTGGAAAGGCACATGGCAAAGTCTGCTAGCTTTCACTTCTGGCTTCCTGTTTTATGAAGCTCTCCAGGAGGCATTTTCCTTCTTTATCTCTAAAAGTCACTGGCTGGTGGACTCTCTGCTTTGTGTTTCTGCAGCATTCTCTGCTCTCTAAGAATCTTGTGGCTTTCTCTCTTATCATTCTCTAGCTTCTTCCAAAGTGCTTCTTCTCTTGAAGGATTCCAGTAAAACCAATCAAGACCCACCTGGAATAGTTGGAGACATGTCTCCACCTAATCAAGTTTAATATCCACTTGATTGAGTCACATCTCCATGGAGATAAGTTTCCACCATTCAGTACTAAATAGGGATTAGAAGTAACTGTTGCTCCCACAAGGTTGATAAGTATTAAAACATGGCTTTTCTAGGGAACATAAACCATTTCACACTGACACAGCTACCAACCAAGAATTTTATATTTTTCTTTCAAAAATGAATGTGAGGTTTATATATTCCCCAATAAGCAAAAGCTGTGGAAGTTCATTACCACTACATCTGTCCTAGAAGCAATGATAGAGGGAGCTCTTCAGACTGAAAGGAAATGACAATAGTCAGTGTTTCAAAGTGGTATAAATAAAAAGAGACTCCAGGTAAAGGTAACCATTTGGGAAATCATAAATGCCAGTACTATTGTATTGTAATATTTGCTATTTAACTCTATGTCTTACTTCCTACAGCTACTGACATGCAGATGCATAACAAATAATGATAAATCTATGGTTTGAGACATATAATGCACAAAGATATAAATTGTAAAAAGTACAAATAAAGATGGGGGTGGAGAGTTCTAGGAAAAGTGTATGTGTATGCTATTGGCATCAAGTGAATATCAAAACAAATACGACTGTTATATATTTAGGGTGTTAAAGTTTAACCTCATGGTAACCACATGAAAAATATATCCAGGCAGAAATGAGAAGGCATTCAATATGGTATGATACAAAAAATCAAATAAATATAAATTTAGGCATTAACAGAAGAATTGATGGACAAAAAAGTTATGACTTACAAAGACTAACTAGTAAAATGGCATGAGAAAGTCCCATATTATCATTAGTGACTTTAAATAAGAGTAAACTCTCCAGTCAAAAGGCAGAGATTGGCAGAATGGATTAAAAAAAAAAAGCATGATCCAAACATATACTGTCTGCAAGACTCTCAACTTAAATTGAAAGACATGAGTAGGTTGAAAGTAAAAGGATGGAAAAAATATAAACCATACAAATGGTAACCCAAAGAGATCTGGGGCAGCTATACTAATTCAGATCAAATAGACTAAGTAAAAAACAGTTATGAGGGACAAAGATGGTCATTATATACTGACAAAGGGGTTAATTTAATAATAAGTACAAATATAAATATATATGCAGTGAATAGCAGAGCCCCAACATGTATGAAGCAACCACTGGCAGATTTGAAGGGGAAAATTGACGGTTCTGTATTAACGATATGAGATTTTAATACACTATTTTCAATAATGAGTGGAACAATGAGATAGAAGATCAATAAGGAAATAAAAGACTTGAACAGTACATTAAACAACTAGACCTAACAGACAAATACAGAAAACTTGACCCAACAGCAACAGAGCACAAATTCTTCTCTAATGCACTGGCATCATTCTCAAGAATAGACCATAACTTAGGTCACAAAACTAGTTTCAACAAATTAAAAAATACTGAAATTATACAAATGTATCTTCTCCAACCACTGTAGAATGAAGCTAAAAATTGATAACAGAAGGAGAAATGCAAAATTCACAAATATATGGAAATTAAAGAGCATGCTCTTAAACAACCATTGGGTTAAAGAGGAAATCACAAGGGAAATTGGGAAATACCTTGAGGTGAATGAAAATGAAAATGCAACATACCAAAACTTATGGGGAGCAGCAAGGGCAGTGCTGAGAGGGAAATTTATAGCTCTAAATGCTTACATTAAAAATGAAGAAACATTAAAATCAGTGACCTAACCTCAAAACTAGAAGAACTAGAAAAAGAAAAGTAAACCCCACCCAACCAGGACCATTCCAGCCAATCCTAAAGAACACCTAGAGCAATATATAAGATTCCACAAGGGTTCCATGCACTAGAGTAACTTTCCAGAAACCTGCCACCTCCAGATGGGTCCCTGGTCCAGATAAGCCCTGAAACCTAGCCCAGCCTCTCCAGAGCATCAGATAGTTCCGTCTCCCTACCCCATATTAGTGACAGACTCTTCCAATATCAAAAATTTAAACTTGCCATAGCCCAAACACCCCTAAAAGAGAAGTATGGAAAGATCAAAAGTGATGGTGGAGTTATACATAGAAGATAAGATTTAACAAATGAATATGAATGCTGAATCATTACATTGACATCTCTTTTAGTCTCCAGTATTTTAGAGCAGCTAGAAGTAAAAGCCTAAAATTGTGAAATTGTAACCCATGTCAAAGTCTGAAATACGTTCTACAACTAATGTGGTGCTGTGCTTTGAAATTTACAGCTTTTTGCATATATGTTATTTTCACAAAAAAGAAGGGAAAAAAAGTTGATTGTGATGATAAAAAAAATATTTAAGTCCTCTAGCCTCCTATATTCTGGAGCAGCTAGAAGGAAAAATATGAGAGGATCACATGGTAGCCCATGACAAACTCTGGGATCTGTCCTGTAACCACTTGGTGAAGAGTGCTTTGAAAACCATTGTTTTTTTATTTCATTGCTTTGTGTATATGTTATAATATACAATAAAAAAAGTTAAAATTTTAAAAATGGCAGTGAATGACTAAAAGAAGACTTCAAAGAATGGCAAGACAACTATAAAGATGACAGTCTCCCCAAGTTAATTTATAAATTTAATTTGATCTCAATTAAAAATCAGAAAAAAAAAAGTGTGTGGTACTTATAAGACATTCATGAACTATTAAGGAATTATTGTTAAAAACAAGTTTTAGCTATGTGTGATGACATTGTTTTTTTGTTTAAAAAATAATTTTTGTATTTTAGATTTCTATATTTAAATATTTGCAGATGAACTTACATATCTGGAATGTGTTTCAACATAATACGAGGACGAAACATATGAGAGTATCAATGAGAAAGATAAGTCATGAACTGATCATTGCAGTTGAGTCCTGGCCCATGAAAGTCCATTATACTATTTTACCTACGTTGATCTATGTTTGATATTTTCCATTTTAAAAAGTTAAGAAAAAAAATAAGTGACTGTTGAGAGAACTCCTGGAAGTGATGGAAATTTTCTGTGGTGGTAGTTATGTATGTACTTGTGTGTAAACTCAGAGAACTTCATATAATTAAAATGGGTGCATTTTGTTGTATGTAAATTATGTCTCAATAAAATTAACTTAAAAAAAAAGTAAAGTAAACCCCAAAGTGCACAGAAAGAAGGAAACTACAAAGATTAGTTTGTAGATTAATACAATAGAGAATTAAAAAAACAATAGAGAGAATCAACAAAACCAAAACTTAGTTATTTGAAAAGAGGAATAAAATTGGCAACCTTTAGTTAAACTAATGAAGAAATTGAGAAAGGACACAAATAGCTAAAATCGGAAATGAAAAGGGAGATATTATTATCAACTCCACTGAAATAAAAAGGACTATCAGAAGATACTATAAACAACTGTATATCAACAAATTAGATAACCTAGATGAAATAGAGAAATTCATAGGTATGCATAAACTATCTACACTGACTCAAGAAGAGATAGAAGATCTCAACAAACCAATATCTAGTAAAGAGATTGAATCAGTCAAAATCTCCCAGCAAAGAAAAGCTGAAGACCAAATGGCCTCACAGTGGAACTTCACCAAACTTTTCAAGAAGAATTAACACCAAACCTGCTCAAATTCTTCAAAAAATTTAAGAGGAAGAAACACAACTTAATTCATTCTACAGGACCAACATCACTCTCATATGAAAGCCAGATTTAAAGTAACACAAAAAAAGAAAATTACAGACCAATATCTCTTATTAATATAGGTGCAAAAATCCTCAACAAAAACACTAGCAAACCAAATCCAACAGCATAGTAATAGATTTACACACCATGGTCAAATGGATTTTATCCAGGATATGCAAGGGTGGTTGTATTAGTTTACTAATGCTGCCGTAAACCGATATGCTAAAAATGGAATGGCTTTCAAAAAGGGAACTTAATAAGTGACAAATTTACTGTTCTAAGGCCATAAATATGTCCTAACCAAGGCATCCAGTGAAAGATACCTTGGCTCAAGGAAGGGTGATCTGGGAAGGCAAGTGGGTGGCATCTGCTGGTCCTTGTTCCTGGTTCTGCTGCTTCCAGCTTCTGATACCACTGTTATCCTCTCTAAGTGTCTGTGGACATTCACTTAGCTGCTCTGGGAAAAAACTCTGGTTTACATCTCTTAGCTTAGTATCTGCTGGGCCAGAGATTTCTTCTCTTCAAGTTCTAGCTGTTCCTGTGAGTCCTTGCTTAGCATCTGGGCTCTTTCTGTCTCAATCACCAAACGTCTACATCAGCTCTATGGTTTCTTCAAAATGTTTCCCCTTTTAAAGGACTCCAGTAAACTAATCACGACCCACCTTGAATGGGTGGAGTCACATCTCTATCTAATCAAAAGGTCACACCCAAAATCGATGTGCCCCCTCTGGGAGATAATCTTATCAAAAGTTTCTACTCTACAGTATTGAATAAGGATTAGAGAAACAGCTGCCCCCACAAGATTGGATCAGGCCTAAAACATGGCTTTTCTCAGGTACATGATCGCTTCAAACTAGCACAGTGGTTTGATACAAGAAAATCAATTAATATAATATACTACAATAACAGAATGTAGGAAAAAATACATGATCATCTCAATTAATGCAACAACAAAAAAAGCATTTGACAAAACCCAGGACACTTTCTTGATAAAAATTTAGAAAACTAGGAATAGAAGGAAACTTCTTCAACATGATAAAAGGCATTGTTTTAGTATGCTAAATGCTGTCAGACTGCAATATTTCAGAAATGCAACAATTTTTTAAAAGGGGATTTACTAAGTTACAAGTTTACAGTTCTAAGGCCATAAAAATATCCAAACTAAGGCATCCAGAGAAAGGTACCTTGACTCAAGAAAGGCTGATATCTGGCACATGGGAGGGTAGTTTGCTAGTGTTTGCTGGTTTTTCCTGGTTCCGTTGGTTCTAGCTTTTGATACCAGTGGTTTCCTCTCTAAGCATCTGTGGGCCTTCACTTAGGTACTCCTGGACACAACTCTGGATTCTGGCTTGATTAGCGTCTCATGAGAAGGCACATGGCGATATTTGCTGGGCTCTGCATCTCCAAACATCCATGTCTAGGCATCTGATCTCTATGTTGGCACTCCTAGCATCTCCAAATAGCTGTGTCTCTGTCAGCTCAGCTTTCTCCAAAATGTCTCCCCTTTTAAAGGGCTCCAGTAAGCTAATTAAAACACCTTAAATGGGCAGAGTCACATCTCTATATAATCAAAAGTTCATACCCATAATTGGGTGTGTCACATCTCCATGGAAACAATCCAATCTAAAAGATACCACCCTGCAATATTAAATCAGGATTAAAGAACATGGCTTTTTGGGGGCACAACAGTTTCATGCCAGCACAGGCATCCATGAAAAACCTACAGTTAACATCATACATAATGGTGAAAGACTGAAAGCTTTCCCTCTAAAATCAGGAACAGGACAAGGATGCCCATTGTCACCATGGTTATTCAACCTTGTGCTGGAAGTTCTAGTCAGAGCAGTTGGGAAGGAAAAGAAAAGCATCCAAATTGGAAAGGAAGAGTTAAACTTTCCCAATTTGCAGATGACATGATCCTATATATAGAAAACCCTACAAAATCCATAACACAATTCCTACAGTTAGTAAATGAATTCAGCAAAGTAGTGGGTTATAAGATCAGCAACCCAAAATCAGCAGTACTTCTATACAAGAGCAATGAATAATTGGAAGAAGAAATCAAGAAAAATATTCCATTTACAAAAGCAACTAAAAGAATAAAAATTCTCGGACTAAATCTAATCAAGGATGTAAAGGATTTGTACACAGAAAACTATAAAATATTGCTTAAAAAAATCAAAGACACTTAAATAAATAGAAAACCATTTGTACTCATGGATTGGAAGACTAAATATTGTTAAGATGTCAATTCTCTGCAAAGCAATTTACAGATTCAATGCAAATTCTAATCAAAATTCCAATACCTTTATTTGCAAAAATGGAAAAGCCAATCACCAAGTTTATGTGGAACAATAAGGAGCCCCAAATACACAAAACCATCTTGAAAAAGAAGAAAAATGTAGGAGGACTCACATTTTTCAATTTTAAAACTTATTACAAAGCCACAGTAATCAGAACAGCATGGTAGTGGTACAAAGACAGACGTAAAATCCAATGGAATTGAATTGGGAAATCAACCCTAAATTTATAGCCAACTAATTTTATTTATTTATTTATTTATTTATTTATTTATTTATTTATTTATTTATTATTATTTTTGCATGAGTGGGCACCAGGAATCAAATCTGGGTCTCTGGCATGGCAGGCAAGAATTCTGCCACCAAGCCACCATCACACCAACCCAACTAATTTTTGAGATGGGGACAAACACCACTCAATTGGGAAAGAACAGTCTCTTCAACAAGTGGTGCTGGGAAAACTATATCTCCATTTGCAAAAGAAAGAAAGTGGACCCCTACCTCATACCACATACAAAAATCAACTCAAAATCGATCAACAACATGAATATAAGAGCCAGAACTATCAAACTCCCAGAAAAAAACATAAGGAAGCTTCTTCAAGACCTTGTGTTAGGCAATGATTTCTTAGACTTTACATCCAAAGCACAAGCAACAAAAAATAAAATGATAAAACAAATGGGACAGCATAAAAATTAAAAATATTGTGTACCAAAGGGCTTTATAAACGTAAAATAACAAACTACACAATAGGAGAAAATATTTTGAAATCACAAATCCAATATAGATTTAACATCCAGAATATATAAAGAAACCCTTCAACTCAACAGCAAAAGGTAAACAACCCAATTTAAAAACAGACAAGAGAGTTGGATAGATATTTCTCCAAAGAAGTATATAAATGGCCAGAAAGCATACGAAAAGATGTTCAACATCATTAGCTGTTAGGAAAATAAAAATCAAAACTGCAATGAGATATCATTTCATACCCACTAGAATGGCTACTATTCAAAAAGAACAAACAAACAGAAAATTACAAGTGTTGAAGAGGATATGGAGTAATAGGAACACTCATTCACTGCTGGTGGGAATGTAAAATGGTGCAACTGCTGTGGAAAACAGTGTGGCAGTTCCTAGGAAGCTAAGTATAGAGTTGGCCATGTGACCTGGCAATCCCACAAAAAGGTATTTACCCAAAGGAATTGAAGCAGATATTTGCATACCAACTTCATACTGGTATTATTCACAATTGCCAAAAGATGGTAGCAACCCAAGTGTCCATCAACAGATGAATGGATATACACCCAAGGAATATTATTCAGCCATTAAAAGGAATGAATTTCTGGGCAGGCCAGAATTCTCACCTGCCATGCTGGAGACCTGGGTGTGATTCCCAGTGCCTGCCCATGTTAAAAAAAAAAAAAAAAGAAAGAAAGAAATGAATTTCTGATACATGTGACAACATAGATGGCCATTGAGGACATCATGTTGAGTGAAATGGGCCACACACAAAAGGACAAGTATTGTATGATCTCCCCAATATGAAATAATTAGAGTAGGCAAATTCATAGAGTCAGAATCTAGAATATAGGTTACAGGGACCAGGGAGGTAGGGAGTGGGGTGGTGGTGATTAAGAATAGGGAGTGAAGGCTTAAAATGCACGGAGTTTCTATTTTGAATGATGGACATATTTTGGTAACAGATGGTGGTGATGGCAGCACAACATTGTGAACATAAAAGCACTGAAATATATGTTTGAATGTGGTAAAAAGGGAAATGTTAGCTTATATATATGGTACTAGAATAGCTATTTTTAAAAAATCCATGGAACTGCATAACACAATGATGCCTAAGTTGAACCACAGACTAAAGTTAATTGTACAATTATAAAAATATGCTGTCAACAGTTGTGACAAATGCTCCACACCAATGCAAGTTGTTATTGGGTTGTATATGGGAATCCTGTATTTACATAGTTGTTCTGTAAACCCACAACTTCTCTAAAGATAAGGAAAAAGAATAGGTCGGATTAAATTTTTTTTTGAAAAGCCATCCTTGTGGATGTGAGGTATCTTATTGTGGTTCTGACTTAGCATTTCCCTAGAGGCTCATTAGATTGAACATCTCTTTAGAAAGGTTTGTTGGACTTTCTAAATCTTCTTTGGAGAAATGTCCATTCATAACTTTTGTTGGGCAAGTTTTTTTTAACCCCTCTGAGCTTCAGTTCCCTCCTCGGTGAGATGGGGGTAATGACAGTCTCATCTACACACAGGATACGTAAAGCTCTTGGATCCGTGTCTGGCACGTGAGAAGCCCTGTGTAAGCCACAGCTGTTGGCATTATTTTACTGTTGTTAATCTTGATGTTGGAAGGGTTGGAGGAGCCCAGGAATCCGTGTCTTTGAGTGAGGCTGCACTGGGGGAAAGCATCCTGAAACCTACCATCCCGTAGAAGCCCTAGCCTTGGAAGCCTGCATCAGCGGGGTCAGGCACTGGAGGCATGAGCCAGCCCCAACACCCAGACTCCATGCTGCCAGGAAGTGGTTTGGGTTTTGTCTGACATGTGTTCTGAGTGATCAGAAGCAAGCCTTCTCAGACTCCTGCCCGCAAATAGCCTCCCTCCCTGTTCCCCCAACAGGAAGTGAAACTACTGTCACGTCCTGGGCAGGCCCTGCTGAGGCCAAGACCTCCCTCTGGAGTGGTCAGCAGGGATGGACTTGGGCTCTGGAAGGGCAGACCCCGCAGAGGGGTCTGGGTCCCAGCTGGTGTGGGGACCATGAGCCATGGGTCCTGTCTGCCCCTGGGAATTCCCAGTCCTAGTGGGAGAAGGTTCTGGGCTGGGCTGGAAGAGGGGAGCACCCATGCACTGCCTGTCTGCCCTCTTTGCTGAGGCAGCTGCCCTGAGCTTTCATGAAGACTGGACCTGCATGTGGTTCCAAGGGCCGCTTGCTCTGCCTGAGCTGGACCCAGCCCCATCTCTAAGCCTTGGCCTGGTGACCCTGGCTAGGCTGTGGGTCAGTGGTCATGGCCACTCTTGCTGCCCCTCTTGAGAAGCCAGGACAAGGCACTGGCTAAGGCTTCCTGACCCCCAAGTCATTTCACTTCCCACCTGGAGCCCAAGCTGTGAGGGCTGGGGGTGGGGGTGGCCATGGGGGTCTGATACCTTCAGAGCCCCAGTCCAACCCTGCACAGTGAGCTCTTAAGTTGTCCAAAAACCTTCTCTGAATAACCTTATCAGTTGAGACAACCATAAATCCTTCCTATCTGCTCCAGCCTGGCCCCACAAAAATAGAGCCAGTGATTAGAACCTTCCAGAGCCACCAAGGCTACGCCCTCCGAGATAATACTGGAGAGACATTCCATTACCGGTGAGCGAGCTTTTCCTGGCCGACTCGATCTTTAAAAATATTGCAAGAAATTTATTTTGGGTTCTGTAATTTAGTGAAACATTTGTGAGAAGAAATGCGTCACAGCGTCTTTTAAAAAGTCATAAAAATACCCATCCCCCTTTCACTCAGCCAGCCCATGGCTGACAGTGAAGTAGAAGGAAATACTTCAAAGGAAGAGGAAAAACCCTCTGCAGTGTTTAACATCTAATCCTGGAAATAGGCTCAAGCCAAACCCCAGAAGAATGGCTACTGATTTAATGCCACTTCATATTGCTGTTAAAAATGATGTCTATTTCACGTGGATAAATAAATAATGAGCGACAGGGGAACATAACTGGTGTGTGCTGATGGTGACATGGAAAGTACCTGCCTGTGACCGAGAAGAAGCTGACGTTTTAGGATGGTGGGATGACAAATGATTTTCCATCTCCTTTCCCCTCTCTCTGGTTTCTCTACCCACCCCTCACCTACCCTTCTTTTATATAAGACGATCAGGTTTTCTGCCTGTCCCCAGAAGTGGTGCCTCTCTCCACAGGAGAGAGTGAAATCCCTTCCCAGCTTTCCTCCTAGGCTTCCAAACCCTTGCTTCTCCTCCCAGCCTCTATGGAGTCCAAAACCACAACCAGATGACGTCATCATCACAGTCATCAAAACCCAGAGCCAAGCTGAACACCCTCCTCCACTCGGAAGGCCTTCGATGAGTCAACTTTCCCCATGGTCCTTCCCCGGGCCCCCAGCTACAGCGAGATCCATCACCCAACAGCGGCAAATACAGTCATTCTTAGATATGCCCTTGGGAGAGACTTCCAGTCACTCACTGAGGTCCCCTCCTCCCCAGGAAAGATCTCAAAGGACAAGTCACATACTTGGTTGTCTGAGGATTAAAGGCCAGTCCAAGGATGGGAAAGCACTTTTAGATAGAAACTGAAATTCTAGCCTAACAGAGAAAGTGCTCAAGAGTGGACAGAGTCTGAGAAAAGAGGGGTGCTGGCAGGGTGCAGCAGGGCAGGTATCTCCTGGGTGTCCCCTGGGCTCATTCTGGCCTAGGGAGGCTGGGGTTGCACTGGCTGCTTATCAGGAAGACAGAAGGCCTTAGAATCTGGGCATTGATCTTTGACCTTGAGCGAGTTACTCAAATAACTGAACCACGTCTGCACCTGTGTCAAGGTCAGTTAGAGAACTCAGCTAAGGAAGGATTCTCAAGCACATAACAAAACAAAAAAAGCCCCAACCTTTGAGAAAAGATTAACTGGAAACTCATTACATTTATGAAATATTTGTTATCAAAAGATATCATAAAGAGGGAAAACACAAGTCGCATCCTAAAAATTCTGACAAAAATTATAATGAACACAGAATGAGTACTCAAAATATAAAAAGGACTCCTTCGACTCAATGTGAAAAAGATAAACAACACAGTAGAAAAATGAGCCAAAGACTGGAAAAAGGCATTGACAAAAGAAGAAACTTGAATTATGATGAAATGAAAAGGCGCTCAACCTCTAATGCAGTTTGATGGCAGCTGATGAAGGCGAATATACATCTGCTCTCAGAAAGAGCAAATCCACCATAAGAGGTAGAGAAAACGCATGCATTGGTCACAAGGAGACAGAAACAAGCATATTCACGGTAGCATTATGCAAGAACCCAAACACAGGCAATGGTACAAACAACTTGTAAAAGTAGACCAAATTATTTTTTAAATATGGTACATTCATTCAGTGTAATCCAACACTCATTAAATGGATAAATAAATAATTTTGAGGAAAATAACAGGGGAGTCCCAGAATTAAAAAAAAACTTTAATCCACTTTATATAGAAGTACAAAAATTTAAAAATTGCCTAATGCATTATTTGAGATGCACACTTACGTAGATGAAAGGGGCCTGCAGTTTCTTTCATTACTATCGCTTCTATTTAAATTGTACCTATAATGATGTTTGCACAGTGTAATCCATTGTGCTGTTTCTAATAGCAAAAAATTGAAACAACTTGAGTTCATCAATAGGGACTGGTTCATTACAGTTCACTGAACCAAAGTAAAACAAAAACAACTTTCCAAAAGAAAGCTTCTACATGAACAAATCTTCAGGATATATTGATAAGTAGAGAAATGAAAAAATAAAAATAACAACCACAAAAAAAAAAAAACAAGGAATAGAACAGGACACATGGCCTGGCTTCCTTTTTTATTGAAAAGGAGGAAAATAAGAAAATATATTCTCACTTGCTAGTCCTTGCCTGCTCCGGCCCTTGCAGGAACCACCTGCCTCAGTCCCAGTTCACACCTCCTGCCCTGGCATGACTTAACTGCACCCTCTTTTGCTCTCTGCAAAGTTGTGGTTTGAACGATAAATCACACGGGTCATCCTAATCAAAACTGGCATCTCCTTCGCCCTGAGCACACAGCCAGACTACAGTTCTCAGTCTCCACGACAGTTAGGTTTGGCCCTGAGACCAAGTTCTGGCCAATAAAATGTTAAGTGGAAGTTATGTTATGACTCTCAGGACTGACTTGCAAATACTCTGCCTTGCAAGAGCTGCCAAGCTTGTTCTGCTCCAGCTGGCCACATGCCAATGCCTGGGACAACCTTGGAAGGAAGCCCTGAGCTGGAGATGGCCGCGCTCCTGGCAGCCTGGGTCCCTGAATCACTGTCTGGAACACAACCTCTCCCTGCTCAGCCTCGACTGACCTGGACAGCTTCGGACTTGCAGGTGAGTAGAAATAAACTAAGGATGAACAACTACACCATAAGATGTGCAGAAAAACTTCTGTTGTGTTTGAGCCATTAGGCATTTGGGGACTATTTGTTAGAGCAATAACCCTTACGAATACAATTACTTTCTTATTAAAAAAGCAAATAAGTGTACTATATATATATTTTTTCAATTTTATTATGGTAAAATATACACAACATGAAATTTGTGATTTTAATCATTTTTGAGTGTACAGTTCAGTGGCATGAGTTCCATCCACAATGTTGTGCAACCCTCACCACTATTTCCAAACTTTTTCATCACCCCAAACAGAAGCTTTGTACCCATTAAGCAATAACTCCCTGTTCCCCCTTCCCCCACACTGGGTAACCTCTAATCTACTTTCCATCTCTTTGAATTTGTCTGTTCTGGATATTTTGTATAAGTGGAACCGTGCAATATTTGTCCTTTGGTGTCTGGCTTCTTTCACTCAGTATAATAATGTTTCCAAGGTTCATCCACATTGTAGTGTGTATCATGACCTCATTCCTTTTCAGGACTGAATAATATTCCATTGCATGTATGCACCACATTTTATTTATTCATTCATCTGTAAGTGGACGCTCGGGTTGTCTCTGCCTTTTGTCTACTGTGAATAATGCTGCTATGGACATTGGTGTTCAAGTATCTGTTTGAATCCCTGTTTTCAGTTCTTTGGGGAAATTCTCTCTTCTGGGGTGGAGGGAAAGTGTGCACTGCGGGGGCAAAGGGGTGGGGCAAAGGAGCGTGTGTGCATGAGAAGCAGAGCCCATCTTTCCCGCCTCTAACGTGCAGCTTCTAACCCTGGGCTGCAGGAGCCCTGGTGCCCGGATCCCGCCAGGCACTGAGTGAGAATCATCTGCACTAGGGCTGCAGGCACCATCAGGGCCTTCCCCGGCTTCCTCGGGCCAGCCCCGCCCCTCGCTGTGGTCTTCTGCTGAAGGTGACGCCCAGTCTGCCCTAGGGACTCAACCACACAGCCACCACTCACCTAGAAGAAGATCTGTGGCTCTGGGAGGAGGGGGCCGAGATCTGGGGAATCAACTGCCTCCACTCTTAATCCCTCCCCCTCCATCTTAATCCCTCCCCGCTCCACTCTTAATCCCTCCTCCCTTTATTCTTAGTCCCATTCCCCTCCAATTATTAAAGAAATAAGTGTTTTTGTAGGGGGTTGGGAAAATAAAACATTTAAATTCAAAGAAGAAAATTAAGACGTCCCCCAGTCCCACCCGACCCCCACCCCCAGGAATAACCACTGTGTTTTCACTTGGCTGTGAGTATTTCTGTGTCCTGAGATCGCCCCCAGGCAAATCCCTCAATTCTAGGTGTTTCCCCGGGACATCCCCCCTCTGACACTTTCTGATTCCCTGAAGGCTGGCTTCTCTCTCCCAGCTCAAGAGCAAGCAGAGACAGTCTCAAAGGAGCAAGAACATGAAACAGAGTTTTGTGTGCGTGTGGGACCAGGGTGCCTGTCAGCTCCCCCGTAGGGAGAAGGAGAGACGAGCCAGCTGAGGGGAAGAGAGGGGAGACCCAGGGCTCAGGATGGTGGGGAAGGCCTCCATCTCGCTGCCCAAGAGTCCCGGGCCCTGCTAGGGGGCTGGGGGTGAAGGGACCAGATGGAAGCAGAGAACTTCTGGGGACTCGCCCTCAGAAAGGCTGTGGTGAATGCATGACTCTACGAAACCCCCACATCTCTACGGCCGGAAGCCTCCGTCTTAGTCTCCTGGGGCTGCTGTAACAAGTACCACCAGCCTTGGTCACCCACTCAGTGCCAAACACTCGGGGAACTTAACATAATGGATATTTAGTGTCTCACAGTTCTGGAGGCCAGAAGTCCGAAATCAAGGTGTCCATGGGACCGTGCTCCCTCTGAAACCTGAGGAAGAGAATCCCTTCTTGGCGCTCCCAGCTTCCAGCATTTGCCAGCAGCCCTTGGCGTTCTTCAGTCTCTGCCTTCTCTGCCTTCGCTGGACTTTCTCCCAGTGTCTCACTCTCTGCTCAAATTGCCTCTTCCTTAAGGACGCCGGTCTTACTGGATCAGGGCCCAAGCTAACCCAGTTTGGTTCATATCTTCAAAGACCCTTTTTCCAAAGAAGTTCACATTCAGGGAACCAGGGGGTTAGGACTTGAACATGTCTTTTGGGGGCACACAATTCAATCCCTAACACCCTTTTTCTCACCAGGCTATGACCGGTTGTAGGTGGATTAATTGAAAAGGATGGTTAAAGTGGAGAATCATAAAATAAAGCTAGTCTCATAATTTAAAGCTTTTAACTAAAAACACATTTAACTACCCTTTGATGTAGGTTCAAGGCCTTTTATTTGAGAATGAGTCACCCAGTGGAATCCATCCACTTTTTTTTGGTATAAATCATATCTGTTATGCTCCATCTATGATTGCCAGCTTGGTTTTCCACAAAGTGGGGCAAGAACTTTGAGACACATGTGAGGACAAGAGGGCAGCATCTCCTGGGACTGGTTTTTCCTCAGTGCTTTACAGCTGTCTTAACCCCCTTTATGTTGACGGCAGTTTGTGTAAACAGACCTCAAGCATTTCCAAAGCATCCAACTTATATTTTAGAGAAACAAAAATCTGCTATTACCCTCAAATCTCATTGGTTTATACCTATTTAACTAAACTATATCATTATTATAACAAGTGCAACTGTCATAAACGAGTGTGGGAGTAGACCCAGAGACTGTGGGGGGTGGGTACAGCCCGTTTTATAGAGGGACCGGGGAGCCCCGTTCACGGGTCAGCTGGGGAAGGAGGTCAGTGACAACCTGAGCACATCTGCCTTGGTTACCGAATCAGGAGCTTTCTCAATGCCAACACTCTCAGACAATAATCTTGCCATTGGTTGAAAAAAAAAGAATCAAACCATATTAAAGGAAATAGGCTGTAAGTGTCCCCACCTTCTCTAGGCCCCCAGTTCCTTTTCCCAGAAGCGACTAAAAACCGCTACCAGTTTCTTCCCGACAGATACAATCACATCTATTCAACACATGTGCTCACCACTTTTTTCACTTAGCATTTGTCATGTATGCAGTTTTCCCAGCAGCCTATTTCTTCCCTCTTAGGGAAGGGCATAGCAGCTTCTTATGCCCTGCTCCTCTGGGCAGACCTCCAGGACTGCACGGGTATCTGCCTTTATAACCCTCGGTCCCCTGTGCTGGTTTGAAATGTGTGTGTCCCCTAGAAAAGCCATGTGTTAATCCTAATCCCATTTTGTAAAGGCAGCTGTTTCTTCTAATCCCTATTCAGTATTCTATGTTTGAAACTGTAATTAGATCATCCTCCTGGAGATGTGACTCAATCAAGAGTGGTTGTTAAACCGGATTAGGTGGAGGCATGTCTCCACCCATTCAAGTGGGGCGTGATTCATTTATGGGAATCCTAGAAAAGAGGAAACATTTAGGAGAAAGTGAAAGATTCAGAGAGAGCACAGAATGCTGCAGCACCACGAAGCAGAGTCCACCAGCCAGTGGTTTGGAGATGAAGAAGGAAAACGCCTCCTGGGGGGCTTCATGAAACAGGAAGCCAGGAGAGAAAGCTAGCACATGACACCGTGTCCGCCATGTGCCCTACAAGATGAGAGAGAAGCCCGGACTGTGTTCACCATGTGCCTTTCCAGATGAGAGAGAAACCCTGACCACGTTCACCATGTGCCTTCTTACTTGAGACCCTGAACTTTATCGGCCTTTTTGAATGAAGGTATCTTTCGCTGGATGCCTTTCATTGAACATTTCTATAGACTTGATTTAATTGGGACATTTCCACAGCCTACAAACAGTTAACTTGCAACTTATTAAAGTCCCTTTTTAAAAGCCATTCCGTTTCTGGTATATTGCATTCTGGCAGCTAGCAAACTAGAACATGCCCACTCTGTGTCCCCAGGACTGTGAGCCCTTGAGGGCAGCTGGCTGGGTGTTACCATCTTTGTTCCCTGAGTGTTGGGCACTGAGTGGGTGACCAAGAGGGAACTGGAGGGAGCCAGACATCTGGGTGGCTCAACCAAATGAGGGGTAATAACCCCCAGGTCCCCAGAGACAGGGGGAGTCCCCAGCGCTGTGGTCCAGTGCCTTCTGCTCCCATTCCAGCAGTGGGAAAGAGAAATAGCCAGACATGCTCCCCACTGAAAGATATGATGTTGATTGATTCCCAACTACATGGCTGTCACCAGAGATGATCTCATTCATTCCTCCCAACTATAAAGTATAACTGTTTCTATTTTACAGACAAGAAAACTGAGGCTCAGAGAAACAAAGCACCATGCTCAAAGGTTCCCATAGCTGACCCAGATCAGCCTGGAGTAGATGCTTCTCCCCACCCCTCAAAATGCAGATGGACATGGAGCCTGCAAAGGGGAGCTGGTGAGTGTCAGGTTGGACCACTTCACTCTATGAATGGAGAAAGACAGCCGATCATGAGTGACACGTTCACAGCAATGGGTGATGGGAAGCCATGTCCCTCCTGGGACCAGGTCCCAGGCTCTGCCCCTTCCCAGTGCCCTGAACTGTATCCCTCATAGGGTTCAGCTTCATCACCGCAGCTGGGCTCCTTGATCCTCCACTTGTATTAGAACTATCGTTCTTAAGTCAGATGGCTGTTCAGAAGGTTACATGAAATAATTCATGTAAAGGGCTTAGACTTACTAAGCCCTCCATAAAGGTTATTATTAGCTTTATTATTATAATAGATTCCACACTTTGGGGCTTCCTTCTTAGGCTGGGCTGTAGAGGTTGCAGGCACTTCAAAGCATCAGAAGCAGGGCTCGGGCACAGCTGGGGAAATGGGACATACACATCCTCCAAATTAACAGCCTAAGTATGAAACCAGAGATCAAAACAGCTCCAGTTAAGCAATGAAAAGCGCCATGCATCACCTGACAGATGTGTAGTTCATAAGAACTTGCTCCATCATACTTGGGTGCGAGAAATTTTTCTTTGTTTTTAAATGAAAAGTCCTAAACTTAAAAAAAAAATTCACCTTTGAGCAAGCGATTCAGGAACCCATCCCTATCGTGAAAGTGCAGTACCACACAAGCATGGGGAACAGGTCTCCCTGCACCCCGACCATGCTGTCCTCTGCTCCCCTCCCCAGTGCCATTTGTCACCGTCTATAAATCCCACTCCCCAGTTGCCAAGAAATTCAACCTCAGCTGTTCAGAGTCATATAGGACCTGATCTGGGCAATTTGGGAAAAGCCTGGGCCTTTGGACACTGAGCTGCCACCCAGGCCTGTGCCGATGGTGAGGGATCAATGAAACCAGGTCCCTCACCAAACTGGGAACTACAGGTTGCTCCAGCACCCATCCCTTCCTCTCTCTCGGGGTGGTCCAAGCTCCAGGGCTGGGTCATGCTCCTATGCACTTCCAACACCACCCCCACTGACCCAAAGCACCAGCCTCCATCCTATTCCCCCCAGTGACCCAGCCCCTCCAGGGCTACAAAGATCAGTGGCCCTCCCGTGGGAAGGGCTCAGCCCTTCCAGTCACCTGGAGTCGGCTTCCCTTTCCTGGGATGGAGGTGGGAAACCCTCTGGAGAACACACAGCTGCAAAAGGAAAATGTCACACCCTCAAAACCAACAACAATATGACACCAGGTCATTTTTCATACTCACTCACCTTTTGACACCTTCCCTCCGAAAGCCTCTGGGGAGCCCCATGTTCTTTGGTTGGGACCAAGCTGTGCCCAAGGCTGCTCGGAAGATGTGGGCGGAAGATGTTCTCTCTGGCTGCCCCAGGGACCTTGTGTGTGGGCCTGGGTACAGAAAAGAGATGCTGGATGTCCATAGCATCCAGAGCAACCACACACATACTAAGTTCACAGCAGCCAAACACATACACAAAAGACAAGGGTACTGTTTATCTGAATGACTCACCCTGTTACACAAGGTACAGACAGTAAGAGATCTTAAAATGTTCTTATGGGACAGGGTGGGCCAGTGGTTAGAAATTAGAACACCTGGGAAATCCTCCTCCCACCCCTTGACTACTGGAGTTACCTAGAGGGAGCAGCTCTGCAGGCCAGACATGAAAGAAAAGGGCAGATCTGAGTTGAGTTGGGATGAAAAGCAGAAGGACAGAAGGAGGGACAAATAGAAGGATGGATGAAAGAATTGGGAAGGGGGATTTGCAGGAGACAGGATTTTTCTGTAACAAGTGACAGAAACCCAAATAGGACCAGCAAAGGCAAAAAGGCAATCTATTGGCTTATGTAAACTGAAAGGTCCAGAGGTGGGTTGGTTTCAGGTATGGCTGGATCCAGGGACTCAAACGTTGATCTTATTCTTTCACTTATATTCTCTCTACACTTCCTTATCTCAACAAACCTTACATTTGTGTGTCGAGCTTTTTTTTTCTTCCTGCAAATGGATTATGCTGTCAAGGAAGAGGCCTCCAGTAGCCCAGGCTTATGTCATCCTAGCTTGGCAAACCAAGCAGAAAGACATTTTTCTCAGAGCCATACAGAAAACCTGATTTGCTTGGATCAAATGCTTGTCCCTGGGCCAACCCCTGATGCTAGTGGGAGCACTACGATTGGGCAAGCTTGGGCCCTCTGTCAAATGATGTGGCCAGGAGGGAGAGGACACCACAACCTACAGTCCCACTAGAACTATCTAGGTAGGAGAAGGACGAGATGGCTCTCGTGCAGAAAAGGAAAAGTCTGTCTGTGGCAGCAGCCCAGGTTGTTGAAACGGTATAAACGAAAGGCCAGAAGATGGAAACATCCAGCTAGAGCAAAGCATTCTTGCTTAGAGAAGCAGATGAGCTGGAAAAGGAGCCAGGGTCAGCCTGCAGAGAGAAGGCCCTGGACACCCTGCAGGGAGTTCAAACTCTAGATCACCTGGACATCGAGTTAGACTTTCAGATCCTGGCGTCCCACCCCTAGAGGCTCTGATTCCCAAGTCCATGATGGGACCTGGGGCGGGCTGATCTTTCAGCAGTACTCCAGGCAAATATGAGATATGCTGCAGTTCAAGAAGCAGGGCTTTAGACTATAGGGAGCCGTGAAAGGCTTCGGAGCAGGATTGTGGCAGGATGCAGGTGGAAGTTTATGCAGAGACGTGCCGAGAGTGTTCTAGAGCCATCCTGTCAATATGGCTAAGAGGATTAAAGAGGAGCCAAATAATGAAGGGGACAGGGTGAACAATTTCAGGAGACGTACCGGACAGAAACCAGTTGATCTCCAGGCCGTCTCCAGCCAGCCAACAGCCCTTCCCCCTCATCTCCTTAAAGGAAGGGCATTCGGCAGCTCTCCCGGAGTCACCCTGACTCTAGGTGTCTCACAGCAGGACCATCTGCAGACACAGAAAGAGAAGCTTCTTCCGCTGAAGGAAACCAGCCGGCGTCCCTGGGACCTGGCCAGGGCTGGAATCCAAGCCTCAGAGAGCCCAGCTGGGACAAAGGCCTCCACACTGTCCCAGCCAGGAGGGAAACGAGAAACCCTCGCTGGGAACCATGTGGCTCTGCTCCCAACCCTCTTGCAGCAAATGACTGCTTATCGTTCAGGAAGATAGGCTTCAAGGACAAGCCACAGCCAGGGCCCTTGCCAGGGTCACCGGGGGCAGCAAGGGGAGACAGCCCAGCATCTGCGGAAGGAAGGCAGGCATGCGTCCAGGCCCTGAGGACAAGCCTTTGCCAGGCAAGATAAAGAGATTGATTTCTCAAGGGCGGCTCTCTGTATTCTGACCTCTTTCCAAGGCTCAAAACCAGCTCTATGCAGAACAATAAAGCAGGGGGGAGCTCTCAGGCCCCAGAGGCTGGCTCCTTCCTCTCTTCTCTCCTTTCAGGTCCCATCCTCCCTTCTTCAACTTGAGTCCAGAGCCTATCTACATGGGGCTGGGGGGTGGTTGGATACAGCCAGTCACAGGGGACAGGGACAGAGCAGGGAACCTCCCTGCCCCATGCAAGAAGCCTGCTTGAGGGTGAAGGGACAGATGCGTTTTTACAAGTTAGCTCTTAGATCTGGCTGCCAACAAAATGATCACACAGAAGCATCTTTTCAGAAGGTCAACTTCTGTCCTCTCAAGTGCTGACTTCTGGCCTCAAACCTGCTGTCTGAGGGCCTCTGCCTCCAGAAAGCCCTTTTCCGGCACAGTGCACAGTCAGTGTCTCTAAGATCTGTCTGTGCAGAACTCCATGTCCTGCCCCCTTTCCCATCATACACGCTTTCGTTAAAACTTTGAAGGTATGGAGTCCAAAGAGGGCCCTCACTTACATCCCCTCCAATCCCCCTCCAAGGGCAGCGGAGACCCGGAGACCCACAAACCTATAAACCCCATTCTCTGGACTCCCTTTCAGCTAGGATTCTGCACCGAATTAAGTCTGACAAAGAGAGGCATCTGTGTGGAATTTGGAGGGCGGAAGTGAATTAGAGGCTGGCTGTGGCTGCTCGGGTTGCTAGCAGGTCTCGGGCTGTGGCTGTCCTGAGCTGGCCTCAGCGTAGTCCAGCATCTCAAGACCAGTTTCCCAGGTGTTAGAGTATATATGGTGGCAGTGGCAGTGACAGAACGACCTCCAAATTGCAGCTACAAATTGGTCCAGCAATAGCGCCTGGCTCCTCCAGTCTTCCAATAGCACAAGCACCTAATCCTCTATGTTCAATACCTTTGCACTAGAAATACCTTGAGTGGTTTCCATTTCTTACACTGGATCCTGATTGGATAGAATTCATTTGGTAAATCCTATTTCTGACCTGTTGCTGAGAATTTAAATAACACGCATTGGTTTTCTATTTAAAACTCTAAAATTAAAACCTGTTCAATTGTGACAATAACTTACGAGTATACGAAAGAAAAGAAAATCACCGTTAGCATTTTTGAGATTTTCCGTGCAGCCTTTTTCTCTGTGCGAATTGGTCTCGCACTAAGCTGGGCTCATCATGTGCATATGACTTTGTAATCTGCTTTTTACTCTTGCCGGTACATGAACATCTTTCCATGTTGTAGAACTGTCTTTAAGAAACAGAGTTTTAATGGATGCAGAGTATTCCAGTAAATGGTAGTACTATCCTTCATTTTTGTTTTAACTCATTTCTATTGTGAGATAGCTCATAAATACAAAAAAGAGTATTAGTTACAGTTAAAAAGTTTAAATAATGATTGCACTCATTAAATAATAATTATAACATGAACACCCAGGTAAAAAAGCATAGCATTTACTGCTTCCTGGAAACCATCCCCAAACCAGGCTCAGCCACTATTCTGACTTTATGATAAGTTATTTCTTTGTTTTCCTTAGTAGTTTTCCCATCATTCCCATATTATTCAGCTTTTTAATTATTTTTTATTTTTTATTTTGTGTCATTGGAAGTATGCAGTAATGTCTTTTCTTCTGGCTTTTTTCACTTTTTGGTATCCATCTATTCATGCCTGTGCCAAAAGTTTGTTAGTTTTCATTGTTACATGGTATTTCTTCATATTGACCTCAGTTTACCCACCCACTTTTATTGTTTGTAGACCCTTGGGTTGTTTCCAATCTTTGGCTTTTATGAACAGTGCTACTATTAACATCCTTGTATATAAATCTTAGTGGCACACACGCTTGCACTTCTGCTGGGTAAATACATAGGAGTGGAATTACTAGGTCATCAGCTTTATAAAATAATGCCAGACTGGTTTCCAATGTGTGTAAAGCAATATACACTCCCGTCAACAGGGTATGAGTTCTCATTCCACCATATCCTCACAAGCCCAGGGATTGTCAGATTTAGAAAACCTTATCAGTTTAGGGGTGTGTGATGGTATCTCATGGGGTTTTATTTTGCAAGCCCTTGATTATTAATAGAATTTAGCAAAGTTTTGCATTTATCAGTCCTTTGGATTTCCTTTTTGTGGAATTCTTTTTTTTTTTTTTTTTTTCTTTTTGTGGAATTCTTGTTTGAATCTTTTGCCCATATCCTATGGATGGTCTGTGTTGTTCTTATTTGCATATTGGAGTGCTTTATATATTCTAGATATAAGTCCTTTGTTAGTAGTATGTGCTGCAAAATTCCTCTCCCAGCCCATGGCTTGTCTTTTTTTCCCCCCATTTCACTTCAAAAGTGCCTCTTTTGTTTTTAGAGAAGTTGTGGATTTGCAGAACAATCATACATAAAATACAGGGTTCTCATACACCACTCCACCACCAACTTTTGCATTGGTGTGGAAAATCTGTTGTAACTGATAACACTTTTTTGCAATTCTACTATTTTTTTAACAGTAGTTACATTGATTACAATTGATAGAAGATCATCAAAGTAGTACTATAAAAACTATTGTCCATAGTTTACACAAGGATTTTCCCCCATTTTCCCAACATGTTATTACTGCTGTTATTATTATATTCACACGTCTTTATTTTGTTACTCATCTACCCATACACTGAATAAAGGGAGTGGCAGTCACAAGGTTTCTGTAATCACATGGTCCCATGATAAAAGCTATGTAATTATACAATCATTATCAAAGATCAAAGCTAGTGGATTACAGTTCAACAATTTCAGATGTTTCCTTCTGGCTATTTTAATACACTAAAAACTAAAAAGAAATAGCTATATAATGAGTCAGTAGACATAATTATTTGTTAAATTCTAATTTCTTAGTTACACCTCCTCCCTCATTAGATCATTCTCACTGTCTTCAGGGATATCTGGGTGCACTGGTTTGAAACTGCTGCATACCCCAGAAAAGCCATGTTCTTTAATCCTGGTCCAATATTGTTGGGTGGGGTCCTTTAATTACGTGGTTTATATGGAGATATGTCTCCACCCATTCAAGGTGGGGTTGCTTACTGCAGTCCTTTAAGAGGGAACCATTTTGGAAAAAGCTTCAGAGCCCACACAGCCAGAGACTTTTGGAGATGCAGAAAGAAAACACCCCTGGGGAAGCCTTTTGTTTTTTCTTTTTTATTAATTTTTTAATTAATTTTTAAATTAAAAAAAAAACAAACACAAACATTCTTAACATATGATCATTCTGTTCTAAATATATAATCAGTAATTTGCAATATTATCACAGTTGCATATTCATCAACATGATCATTTCTTACAACATTTGTATCAATTCAGAAAAATAAAAGAAAATAGAAAAAAATTCATATATACCATACTCCTTACCCCTCCCTTTCATTGATCACTAGCATTTCGATCTAAATTTATGTTAACATTTGTTCCCCCTATTATTTATTTTTATGCCATATGTTTTACTCATCTGTTGATAAGGTAGATAAAAGGAGCATCAGACAAAACATGGCTACTGGAACACAGCTCTACATTTTCAGACAGTTCCCTCCAGCCTCTCCATTACATCTTGACTAACAAGGTGATATCTATTTAATGCGTAAGAATAACCTCCAGGATAATTTCTCGACTCTGTTTGGAATCTCTCAGCCATTGACACTTTATTTTATCTCATTTCTCTCTTCCCCCTTTTGGTCGAGAAGGTTTTCTCAATCCCTTGATGCTGAGTCCCAGCTCATTCTAGGATTTCTGTTCCACATTGCCAGGAAGGTTGGGGAAGCCTTTTGAAGTGAGAAGCCGAGAGAGAAAGCTAGCAGATATTACCATGTTCCTTCCCAGCTGACAGAGAAACCCCAAATGTCATCAGGCCCTTTCTTGAGTCAAGGTATCTTTCTTTGGATGCCTTAGTTTGGACATTTTTATGGCTTTAGAACTGTAAACTTGTAACTTAATAAATTCCCTTTTAAAAAGCCAACATACACACACACACAAAAAGCCAACCCATTTCTGGTATATTGCATTTCCAGCAGCATTAACAAACTACAACACTGGGCAATGACCATTTTAACATCTTCTGCTGGAAAGGGTGCTGACCTTATGAGGTAGAGGAATGAAATTGGGTGATATTCTTGGAGAGACTGGTACCTCTGGGTTTCAGGGCTTATCTGGCATAGGAACAATCTGGAGACCTTAAGTTTCTGAAAAAATAAATTTACTAAGTAAAACTTTTATAGAGTTTTAGAGCCTGTTTTGGTTTGTTAAAGCTACTGGAATGCAATATTCCAAAAATAGAACAGCTTTTAAAAAGGGAATTTATTAAGTTGCAAGTTTACAGTTCTAAGGCTATAAAAATGTCCAAACTAAGGCATACAGGGAAAGATGCTTTTACTCAAGAAAGGCCAGTTGGTACAGAACAGCTCTGTCAGCTGGGAAGGGATATGGCTGGTATCTGCTGAGGTCTGTTTGAAATTCCCCTAAGGCATTTTCTTTCTTCATCTCCAAAGGTCTCTGGCTGTGTGGGGCTCTGAAGCTTTTTCTAAAATGGTTCCCTCTTAAAGGACTCCTGTAAACAACTCCATTTTTGATGAGTAGAAACACATTTCCAGGAAACCACCTAATCAAAAGGTCCCATCCAGAACTGGATGGGCCACGTCTCCATGGAAACAACTTAATCAAAAAGATCCCAACCAACAATATTGAATGAGGATTAAATATGACTTTTCTTGAGTACACAACAGTTTCAAACAGACACAGACAGAGCTCAAGGTATTCTTTAGGGTTTTCAGGAATACTGTTGGTTGGCGCTTGACATATTGTAGCAATTTGCATTATCTGGCTGAAGTTTGCATTACTGTAACCTCTAGAATGACCTCTTGACTCTATTTGAAATCTCTTAGCCACTGAAATATGACTATCTTTTGATGTAGATGAACTTATTAGTCTTTCCCTTTATGGTTAGTTTAGTCTTTTTGGTCTTAAAAACACTTCCTTACCCCAAGTTTAAGAAGATATCCTCCTATGTTACCTCCTAAAAGTTTTATTGCCTTTCCTTTCACATTCAGATCTTTAAATCCACTTATGATTTTTTGCATAAATGTTATAAGGTAGGGGTCCATTTATACTCAATTGTACCTACTAATTTTTTTATCTTTTAAAAAAGCAACTTTTAATCATTTTCAATATGCTGTTAAGTCCGTTCAATGAATTAATTTTAGATATTGCACTTTTTAGAGTATCCATGATGCTCTTTTTTAACTTTTCAACTTCTGAGTTAAGATTCCCCATATATTCAGTCATTATACCCATTTTCCATTAAGTCCTTGAACATATGATAGATGTTGTCCAGTCTTTGCTAATTTGAATATCTGGATCATTTCAAGGTCAGTTTCTATTGCCTGAGTTTTCTTTTGGCTATTGGTCACATTTCCCTGTTTCTTCACATATTTAGTATCAGAAATTATTCATCTGATGTGGGAGCCAGGCAATTAGCAGATCATGGCAAGAAGCTTTCAGATAAGTGTGAGAACTAACAGGGGTTGGTTCAGGATGGGAATGAGAAGTCATGACTAAAACTGCCCAAGGCACCCAGAAAGGTTTGACTGAGAGAGAAATTCTGGGCATCATGGATGATCTGTTGTGGAAACACTAGGGTCTGTTCTTTTCTTTTAAAGAGTGTCAATTTTTTATATATTCCTGGCTGATTGCCTCAATTTTGTGGAGGCTTGGTTTTCATGCTTTTTAGGGATGGTCTGTTCTGGCTTTGCCTTTCATCTTAGGATAAATCCTTAGTCTTGATGGATCGTCTTTACTCTTAACATGTGGCCCATTTGGGGTTTCCATGGCAGTCCCAAGATGAAACTCTTTCAGTTCGTGGGATTCTAACTCAAAACTCTGACTCCCCTACAATAAATGCAGCCAAAATCTTTGACTAGTTTTCTAGCCTTCCAACTACTGATTTTCACTGGAATGCTTGGAGTCTCCTCAATGTGAGCTCAGTTCAGAAATCAACTGAGACTTAGAAGGGAATAAACTGAAGATTTTGGAATTTCTTCCCCTCTTTTCTGGATCTTCTTTCCTCTACTTCTATCTACTCTGGTGACTCTAAACTCTATCCTCTGATAAAGCACGCCAATTGTGCTGGTTTGAAAGGATTATGCACCCTAGATAAGCCATGTTTTAATCCCAATGTATTTTGTAGAGTCAGCCATTTCTTTTAATCCCTATTCAGCACTATAGTTTCCAACTATAGGTTGGAAACTCAATTAGATTATTTCCACGGAGACGTGACTCACCCAGTTGTGGGTATTAACTTTGATTAGAGGGAGATGTGATTCCACCCATTCCAGGTGGGTCTTGATTAGTTTCCTGGAATCCTTTAAAAGAGGGAACATTTTGGAGAAAGCTTAAGAGCTACAGAGTCACGAGAGGACAGAGCCGAGAGAACCATAAGAGCTCACACAGCCAGAGACCTTTGGAGATGAAGAAGGAGCCCTGGTGGAGCTTCATGAAAGAAACCTGAAGAGAACATGTCACCATGTTCGTCACATGCCTTTCCAGTTGAGAGAGAAACCCTGAACTTCATTGGCCTTTCTTGAGTGAAGGTAACCTCTTATTGGTGCCTGAATTTGGACATTTTTATAGACTTGCTTTAATTGGGATATTTTCATGGTCTTAGAACTGTATACTTGCAATTTATTAAATTCCCTTTTTTAAAAGCTGTTCCATTTCTGGCATATTGCATTCTAGCAGCTAGCAAACTAGAACATCAATAATTCTGGAACTTTCTGCTTGAGTTCTAACTGCCAAATGCCCTGTGGTCCAAAGAATGTCCTCTAGGGAAGAGCTGTATAGTTAATATGCATCTTATCCAATGCCATTCCCTTCTCTCAAGAGTGAAGTCCCCTCCTGTTTCTACCTCATTTTGGTCACTCTCCAGTGCCTTCAAATAGTTCTTTTTTGTTTGTTTTTATGTGTGTTTTTACTACTTTTTTCAGGGTTTTTATAATCGCTAATCTGATACAAGCTCCTCCACCATTATGGTAACTAGAAATCTTCTAAATACTGTGTATTTTGAAAAAATATTTTTACTGCATCTATAGTATGGTTTTGTTTGTTTGTTTGTTGGGATCTGCCATTTATTCTCTCTTTGACCTTGGGCATGTTACCT
This sequence comes from Tamandua tetradactyla, assembly GCF_023851605.1. Classification (NCBI taxonomy): domain Eukaryota; kingdom Metazoa; phylum Chordata; class Mammalia; order Pilosa; family Myrmecophagidae; genus Tamandua; species Tamandua tetradactyla. The sequence continues at coordinate 83,406,473 of NC_135338.1, read as the reverse complement.
AAGTTCTCAAGTCTAAGTTCCTTATCTGCAAACTGGGGTCAAGAACACCAATCTCACAGGAATTGAGGGAGCAGTAAATGAAGTAACATATATATAAAGGACCTGGCATTTAGTGACTACTCCATAAATGTTAATTTTATGATTCAAGAGGGAAAGCATTCCACATCTGTGACTTATTCTTTGGGGTGAGGGGAATAAAGTTCTCATTCTTACACTGAAAGCTGTTTGATTGTTTTTTACTTAAAAACGAAATGTCCCAGACTATCTTTAAGAACTATTTAATCTTAGCTGTTACTTTTCCTTGGCAAATAACCCAGTCAAGAGGCCAGGATAGAAGCAAAGGTGAGCCTTGGGCTTGCTCAATGTGGTGTGACAGCCAGACAACCAGCAGATAGTGACAAGAAGCCCCAGCTGAGAGCTAGAACCTACAGAGATGAGTGGAAAGGGGATCTGGGGTGGGAGTGGGGGGGCATGACTAAAACTTGGTCTAAGATGCCCAGAAAGGCTTGATGGTGTGTAACATTGCCATGGAATCTGCCAATTTGCATTCCAGGCACGGAATGCCACAAAAGGCCAAGGTATAGAGTTTTAAGAGATCTTGCTTCATTTCCTCTTCTGGGGAGGTGGGTGGTGATGAGGCTAGGGGAGTTACTGAGCACAGGTGAAGTGGAAAAGCAAGTGGACGCCTTGTCTAGCAGAGCTATGGGCCAGGCAAACCAAATCTGGGCTTAAGCCAGTGCAGTATCTAAGAAGGAGAGTCAAGATAAGATTTGTTTTTCTTGTTTAGGAAGAAGGGTTTGATAGCTGAGAAGAGCCCGAAGGGGATTAGCTGTAGAGGGCAGGAAATGCCCCTGTAAATGCAGCTTTGTGAGGAGAGAATGGGGTTGGTTTGAGGGGCTATTCTGGTGACATTCTTTGGGAGGAATTTGTGGAATTTCATGACTCTTTGCATTTGGGTCTGGAAAGAGTTTTGAACACCTGAAATTTCTAAGTAGGGAGATGGTGTGGGAGTAACACTCCAACTGAACCAGGGTGAGGAGAGGAGAACCAGGTTCTGTCTGTTGTCTCATCAGCCTTGTGAGTTAATCATAGCCATTCCATTTTACAGGAGGAAGTGCTCTGGCATAGTGGGGTAACCTCTCTAAGGTCCCACAAGGTAGGCCAACGTGGCACAGACTGCACCTGGCTCACGCTCTGTGGAGCGCTGTACAGGTAAACCGCACTCCAAAAAAAGAAAGGCTCGATTTGCAGCATGTGCCATTTGCTGTGGTGTAAATACCCCAGCTACCATCAGGTTCAAGCCATGCCACCGTGCCGCTGAATATGGGATGAGCTGGAATGAGCTATGCATGATCAGCTTTTGCAGGCTGGTCTAGCTGCCTCCAGCACACCACCGACCCAATCCAGCTCTGCCTGGACCTGACCCTTATTCTCCCTCCACAGTGCCACACCAAACACTCACAATTAACCCAATTCTTCGTGCATATTTTTACTCACTGCCCCGCACCTAAATTCATGCGGGTTTTTATAACCACGGATTGGTGTATAAATGGGGCATAGAAATGGCTAAGAGAAATGTAGAATCACTACCCCCCATGCCACCCCCAAATCTGGGCCCTCCTATTTCAAAAGGCACCATTTAGCTAATGCTACTGGAATCAAATTCAAGTGGCAAATCTCACACAGAAGGACTTTGCTGAGACCAAGAGGAAACAGTCCATGAACTACTTGTGTCTGGTTGTAATACTCGCTTCAGGAGCAGCAGCTTGGCAAAACGCCTGTATTAGCTGTAACGGACACCTACTCACCACTCAGAACCCAGACACAGTGGCTTCTTGACCCAAGTAGGAATCATGTTCCCGATGTCATAATCTGTGAATGAATTCAATTTGCACAGCATCTGTCTTTCCTACAATGGATGTAAAGGGAATTTGCAGCATTTTAGTACCACACTTATAAAAGTCTGTATGCGCCACATTTTCTCCCAAATCTCGCCGTCTGTGAATGGTAACCTTCTAACCTGGGACTGCTACGGAGCCAGAAGAAAGACAAATCCATGAAGCCAGGAATTTAGGGCAAGTGAGACTCACTGGCAGGAAATGTCTGTGGATGAAGAAGGTATGGGATATGTGGGTGAAATGGAGCAATGCCCCAATAAATTCACTGCTGGTGTAGTAGTGGCTGGAAGAAGGCAGCAGGGCCTGACCCTTAGCCGGGGAGCATGCATGTGTGTTGGGGGAGGTAGGGGGCAGTTCTGCAGATTACGAATCCTGGCAGCAAGGCAAACTGGAGCATCCCGAATTGGGTGGGAAAAGTGGAGGCCAAATATCCCCTTAACTCCTAAGCCCAGCTCCTGAACAGGCAGAACACCTGAGGCTGCCCAGCAATGTCCACGGACCCAGGGGAAAGCAGTAGGGTCTGAACGTGACCTTCCTCTCCAGGCAAGCCAATGGACAATGCATGCCATCTCCTCCAAAGGAGGTGGCCTAGCCAGTGACTGCACTGACATCCCAGCTCAGAGAAACCGGGCTTTGGCGAGTTTTTGCCTGGAAGGCACATACTTTTGGAACAAAGGCCCATCTCCAAATCTAATTTTAAAGAAGGATCATAATCCAAATCGCTCACTACCACCTCAGACCTTCAACCTACCTCTAGTCCTTGGAAAAGTCTCGAACATCAGTAATTAGCAATTGCCTTCCTTGAGCCAAGGTCCTGTTTCAGAAATCCACAGCTCACTGATGCTGCATAGGGTTTCCCTTTGCTCTTTTCTGGGGTGGCACATGGCATCTTCCCTTTCTACCTGAACCTACCACAAAAGTGATCTTTCACAGGGGTCCCAAGACCCAGGACTGTAAATGAGCCCATAGCCAAATGTTACCTTCAAATCTAATCATCTGGAAGCCAAACATAATAAGTTATAATTAATCGCATGATACAAAATATAATTTTCAAAACTTGTCTAAAACACAGGTAAGCGGTTGGTCGTAGCTTCATCTTTGAATATCATAATTCACATTTTCAAAATACGCATTTCCCACTTGGTAACTCCAGAATCGCTTCTGGCTCCAGAGGGAAGCTTCTGTCCATTCACATCCACCCCTTGCCCAGCACTCCCACTGTCCTTGCCAAGTCTGGAAGGAGTGGCTCTTATCTCAGGACGGCCACTTCCCTTCCTTCATCCTCCTTAGTGCTCTCTAAGATGAATGTCTGTGGCCAGGGAGTGGAGAAATGTACTTTGTCTGTCTGGAACTTGCCTCTTCTCACTTGTTGAGTCATCAGTAAATCCTGTCTGCCTTTTTTCCTTGCTTTGTAATGACTCAAGCTTTGCAGTAACAGATCCAGGGTTGGATCTGTGGAGTTGCCATTTTCATAAGATGACGTAACCAGAGAACTGTATGCAATATTCCCGTGGTATTACTTGAAGGCCACTTAGTCAAGGTTTATTTTTCAAAGGTTTTATTAGAATTGCTAAGAGGTACAAAATGCCAACATCGACCAAGCTATGAAGTGACCCACTTTTGGAAGTCTACCACATAGTCCAAATTACAAAAATGGCTACGTGCCAAAAAGTGTTCACCATGGCATCATTTGTGGTAGAAGGAGGGACCACCTGAGATGTCAATGGTTGGTAAGTCCGGGAGAGAAGATGGCCATTAAAGACAGCTATAGAGAATCAGGTGTGTTAAGGATGGGGTGGGGGTGGGAGAGCTAGAGGAGAAATTGTATGCATACCATTACATAAAATTAATGTACACAAAACCCACAGGAATTTGCCAATGAGGGAACAGAGTGTAAAAGAGGAAAGTTTTGTGGGCTTTCCTTCTCCCCTTCTCTAATTCACAGTTTTTTATTTTTGGTAAAGTAGTCACTTTGATATTTAAAGGAAGAAGTAGAATTCACTTTAAATCCAAATGTTTCTTTCACAATATTATTGTGATAGTTTGAACAATGTATTTTTAGAAACAATTTCTAATTTCTGATCTCAAGACATGCAGAAGACTTTTTGAAGACACCAATGAGATTTCCCCTCTAGCTATGTATGCAACAAAAAGAAAAAGTTTTGTTTAAAGAAAGACTCAAACTTAATTCAGAATTAATGAATCTGAAGGCCACTTTGAAGTTTCAGCTAGAAGTGCTTTCTTTCCTCAAATGGAAATGTGTATGCAGCGGCAAGCTGGGTCAAACTCAGGGGAGTGATTTAGTTATGGTTAATTAGTAAGAGGAGAAAGAAACTGGCGGCCCAGGAGAAACCCTGATTTATTTGTTTGATGGATTGTTAAATGGAGAGAAATTCATTAAAGGTACATTAGCTTCAGTTTAAGTAGATTCCAGAGCTGGCCTAATTTGTAGTATTAAACAATTTGGTTAATGTACTATTATATTTTCTCATTAAAAATTGGTCGGGTATAATCAACAACTTACCATTTGAAAGGAAAAACAGCTAGAGTGTTCTTTAAAGGTAAGAAATAAAGTCCCTCGTCATGGAAATACAGTTAATTATAAATGAAATGCATTTTAATTTTTCTGATAACAGGCAGGGAGGTGGTTTGATGACAAACCAGCCCTAAACTGGGTTGTCCTATGGTTTCTCGCTGAAGATCTCACACCCTCTCTCTGCCACCACATCCTTTCAATAAACAAAACGGAACCATTAAGCACAGCAAAATTAACACATAAAGTATTTTTTCTAGTGGAAGTCATGTAAACTTAGTGGGGTTGTGACATTTGCATTTATAACAAGATAGAAGAAGCAGATTTGGTCTGAGCAGCATTTGCCTTCCACGGAACAGGAGGGACAGTGGAGGGCTCAGGATGGAGTTCACTGAGGCAGGCACCGGGCCCTCGGACTGGCTTCTCCAGTCACTGCTGGCACGTAAGCTCCTTTGCAGCCGAGATTACAGCAGTAACGCAGCTTAATTCTTCAGGGCCAGCGTCCATGCGGGGGAGGGCTGGCACCACGGCTCCCCTGGAGGGTCTGCACAGAGCCCTGGAGCCGCCCGCTGTCTGGGGACAAGGCAGCCTAGCGGGTGTGACGCCTTCCCAAGGGCGGGACCTTGGGAGGCAGAAGAGCCCAGCGTCCTTGGGGCTGCACAGAATGTCCGGACCTCCACTCCATCTGGTCAGGGGCACATGATTCAGACCAAATGGGACTGTTGTTTAGCTCGGGAGATCACAGGGTGAGCAGGGAGAGCAGGGGTGAGGTTTCAGAGGCTTTGAGGCAAAGGACATACTAGCCATGCCCCCTCTCCCCACCACGTGCAGTCTGCGGTGTTCACTCCGTAGTGGAATCAGGGGGTCTAGGGTTTGAGGTCTCTGTAAATGAGGATGTGGCAAGAGGGCTGGAAGAAAGGAGGCTAGGGCTGACTTTGCCTACAGAGTTCAAGAACCTGATGTGCTGGGCTGATGGAGGAGAGTGAGGAAAGGTGGGGGACAGAGAAGATTTTTTAGAGGGTCAGGGACCCATGTTTCCTTAACTTGGGAGGGGCCTGGGCTGCGAGTTCAGCCACCCCCCACCCATCTGCTGTCAGCACTTCCCTTGCTCCCAGTATCCACCTCTGCCTGCACCTACTGTGTGGCCGACATGTAGCCCTCATCTCCAGATTGGAAGGATGAGCTCCACAGTGCCCTTGTTCTGGCCCAGGCCAACCTTACTAGAAGGGATCCTGCATTCCAGGCCCCAGGTACAAATTACTACTGACTGCCTGTGTCACCTGCTGCACCAGATGAGGCTACCCTGATAGGCCCAGCCCTAGCAAGGCTCCTGCCTGTGTCACCACCATCTATGGGCAGGTCCCCACTCCTCACCTCCCAACACAAGGCTGCTAAGCCAGTGCACAGCAACCTGCTCCACCCTCCGTTTCATGCAGTTCTTTAGTAGAGGGTGGCAAAGGTGAGGGGAGAGCTCGTGACTCCCCACGAAGGGCCATGGTGCCTGCTTAGGTGAGCACATTATTCCACTTTAGTGTAAGTCAACTTTAGGAAGTTATACATGCTAGTCCACACACGATTCACATTCCCTTTCCCCACTGGTTCTTTGTGGGAAGGACACGAGGGTGGAAGGAGGATTTCATATCTTTGTGCACACTGGCCCTCCTCCCCCTTTTCAACCACATTCATGTGTTCTTGAGTTTTAAAAACTGTTAACAAGGACTATCTGACTTGTGGGCCATTTACACGTCTTCATATTTTTCTGTATTAGAAATAAAAGGTGTGCAGAAAGAGTGAAAAATAACAAATGAAGCAAAAAACATACAAATAGGCTTTCAGAATTTTAGGGAAGAAGGGATTATTTCTGGACAGTGAGAGTGGAGGGGTCACTGGGTCACTGTCATGGTCAGGTGCATGTGTCAGCTTGGCCAAGTGGTGCTACCTGTTTGGTTGGGCAAGTGCTGGCCTGTTGCGATGAGGACATTTCATAGAATTAAATCATGATCACACCAGCTGCATCCACAGCTGATTCCGTAATCAGCCAAAGGGGCGTGTCTTTGCAATGAGTGATGCTTAATCACTGGAAGCGTTTTAAGGTGGATTCAGAAGAGACAGGCTCTCCTGTCTCAGCTAGCGAGCCTCTCCTGTGGAGTTCGTCCAGACCCTCCATCGGAATCGTCAGCTTCACAGCCTGCCCTGTGGATTTTGGACTCTGAGTTCCCACAGTCACATGAGACACATTTATAAATTTTATATTTGTGAGTGTTCCCTGTTGATTCTGTTTCTCTAGAGAACCCTAACTAATACAGTCACATCCGGTCCAATGGCAGCAGGATATGGGCCTCCAGATGGCGTGGGGAGACCATGAGGGTGTTCCCTGGGGAGGGGTACAGGCCAAGGCACACAGGGGTATAGCAAGTTGCTGGAGACAAGAACAGCAGGCAGCTAGACAAGTGTGGGGCACATTGTCCCACAGACGCGAGTACCTAGCGTGTAGGGCACAAGTGAGGTGCAGGCTTGCCCTCGAAGGGCTCACCATTGGGGGGGTAGGGGTGGGGACAGACGGCATGATTGTGCGATGCAGGACAGCTGCAGTGGGTCTCAAGCACAGGGGTAGGGCACTGTTGGAGTGGACAGTGAGGGTGTGTTTGTACAGGGGATGACAGTCTGGAGGACCAGAACACATTCGTAAGTAAATGGAGGGAACTGGAGAATGTCAAATTAGTCCAATCAAGTGGTATGGGAAGAGACAGCGAGAATGAGGGAAGAATGCAAAGCCTCCCCAAACTTGGAGCTGGCATGGCTGGAGGAGGTCCACCGAGGACTGGGGAGGTGACTGGCTGCAGAGGACTGTGAGTGCTGGGAGGTCCCATGCTCTGGGAAGTAGGCCTATCTGTAGGAGTGGCCCTGGAGCCGATGGGGTACAGGCTGGGCGGGGGGACCTTAGACTGGCGGGGGGGGGGGGGAACGTTAGGCTGGGGGGGGGGGGCACAAGTGTCCAGGGAATGGCACCAGCAGAGAAGGCTGGCTGGCTGCAGGGGAGTAGTTCAACCTTTCAGGGACTGAGCCTAGACGGCAGGGAGGAGAGCACTTCCACAGACGTCAACAGCAATCCTAGAAAAAGGAACTGACTTCAGCAGGGGTGGGAGGAGAGCAGATGCCACACGAGCATTCAACCTCAATAAATGTCTCCCTCCTACTCTGCCCCATATCCCTACAGTTCGCTGTTATGATAGGAGAGAACTGAAATTACTTAATCATTAAGATGTATATTATGCTCTTCCTCTTATGCTTATACTTTTCTCCAAGCAAAGTAAAGATTCCTACAAAGTACATGCCAATTAGGCTGATTACAGCAATCTTTTCTGTCGGCACAATGTCATTATACTGGGACTTAATGTCACTACTCTGTCAACACCTTTCCTGGGAGTGGAATTCTCTTCCACAAAAGCTTGCTACTTTGCATCAGAGATTGTTACTCTGACTATTGGATTATATGGCAACGTCACACAATCCATTCAGCAGCTCTACCCTAAAACATGAATCAGGGAATCCTCTGATACTGTGTCAAACATCAGGGACACCCAAAAATCAATAGGCCAAGCCCTTCATTGAAGTTTACTCTTGTGAAGCTAATGTATGTAGCAGAGATGCTTAACCTACCTGTAGGCATGCCTAAGAGTTACTTCCAGAGGACCTCTTTTGTTGCTCAGATGTGGCCTCACTCTCTCTAAACCCAACTCTGCAAGTGAAATCATTGCCCTCCCCACTACGTGGGACATGATATCCAGGGGTGAAAATCTCCCTGGCAGCATGAGAGATGATTCCCAGGGATAAGCCTGGCCCTGGCACCATGGGATCAACAATTCCATCCTGACCAAAAGGGGGAAAAGAAGTGTAACTAGTAAAGTATCAGCAGCTGAGAGAGTTCAAATAGAGTTGAGAGTCTACTCTGGAGGTCACTCTTACACAATCATCGGTTAGATACTGCTACCTATCATAACTTGCCAAACCCCAACCAAAACTATTCCAGCCAATCCTAAAGTACATCTAGGGCAATATTTAAGATTCTACAAAGGTTCCAAGCACTAAGGTAACTTTCCAGAAACCTGCAACCTCCAGATGGGCCCCTGAACCAAGTAAGTCCAGTCCTGAGACCTAGAGGGCCCGGCCTCTCCGGAACATCCACTAGTTTCATCTCCCTACCTCGTATTAGAGACAGACCCTTACAACTTGAAAAAGTTAGAATGGCCATAGCCCAAATACTCCTCAAGAGTGGGCTAGAAAGATCAAAGGTGATGGTGGAATTATATAGAGAGGATAGGGTTTAACAAACGAATATGATTGCTGAATCATTAAACTGATATCTCTTTTAGTCTCCAGTATCTTAGAGCAACTAGAAGTAAAAACCTTAAGTTGTGGAGTTGTAACCCACACCAAACTCTGAAATCTGTTCTACAATTAATTGTTGCAATGTGCTTTGAAATTCATTGTTTTTAAAAATGTTATTTTTCACAAAAAAGTCAATTATGATAAAAAGATTTATTCCTTCTAGCCTTCTATATTCTAGAGCAGCTAGAAGGAAAAATCTGAGAGGATGGTATGGTAGCCCACGACAAACTCTGGGAACTGTCCTGTAACAATTTGTTGAAGAGTGCTTTGAAAACTATTGCTCTTTCTTTGATTTGTATATGTTATATTATACAAAAAAAAAAAAAAAAAAAATGCACACGGCTGTCACCCAGGGCACCTGTTAAGATGGAGACCCTGATTGATCCCCAGGGTCAGTGTGGGCCTCAGGAAAGTGCACATCTGGATCACATGTGTAGATGGTGCTTGGACCTGGCTTGATAAACAGCTCTAGAGATCATGGAGTGGCCAAACTAATGAGGAACAAACAAAAGACGAGTTCATTCTGGGGAAAAATTGAGGAAGAGGCACTTGAAAGTTAGTTTCAGTTCATTCCCAAACTGTGGTTCACATGAATACTTCCCTCAAATAGCTGGAAAACTTTAAGAATCAGTGTTTAAATTGTTCACTCTCCAAACGGAGTACAATTCTTCAGCTCAAACAGGAATAATGACACAAAATGGTTCTGAAAAGTACAATAGAAAAATATTGTTCACTGGTTTATTTTTCCAAATGAGCAATAGGCTATTTACAAATAAGCAGATCTCCAATGACGTATATTAAAATGGTAATCCTATCATTGTTTGAAATCTAAATGAAAAAAAAAATTCATTAAGGCACATCTGATCTGTGAGTTTAAAATCAACTTTCTCATGTAGTAACAGATTCGTTTTACCTTTGTCCCCCCCCCCAAACACCTCAGCACCAAAACTGTCAAAGAACACTTAATATTTAGTAAAACAGTAAGGAATGTAAAAATTAAGGAGGGGAATGTTTTTAAAAAGAAATCTTTGGAGATCAGTGTACTGCAAGTAAAACACACTAAACAGTGAGTGCACATTTCTTGATAGACATAAATACTAATAGCTAACAGGTACTCCAGAAATATCAGAGCTCAGAACAATGGATATTAAATAAATTAAAGGTACTTCAGATACAAAGAAAAAAACAAAACAGTAATTAAAGACTGAAATAACCATCTCCATCAACGTAACACAGACAAAAAGGTTGAAGTGAACAAAACCAGGTACAAGTTTTTCCCCAACGTTTTTTCATCAGGGTGTTTTTTGATTTTTCTTTAAGCTTTGCATACATTAGATTTATTAAAATAATTATTATTTGCCATTCTAAATATTAACATTTTGCCCTTTAAAGAGAAGGGCCAGGAAGAGAGATAATGACAAATCCTTTTTGAAATTAACTACCAGGTCCATTTAGGCCAAGCCAGTGACAGCTCGTCTGTACAACTAGAAGAGCTGCCAGCTTTCTGCCTTCCTCCCTCCCCTTGCTTTAATACCTACAGGACCACAGGAAGCACAGTTAGCACAGTTTGGGGAAAACAATCAACTTTGGAAAGCTCTCTTAAGATGACAATATAACTACATCACATTCCTTATTTTACAACTGAAACACAAAATGGCTTTTTTAAAAAATAAAAATTGTTGTAAAAAAGACAAAAGGTAGAATCTGTGCAATGGTAACAGTCACAACGGAACATCTGCCAGAGTGACAGTGTTCTGTTACGGTAATACTTTGCAGGTGCATCCATGTTTTCTGCCATGGGACTGTAGCAAAGGGAGTTTGAAAAGGAAATGTAAAAAAGAAAAGTTTTTGCTCATCAGGTACGTTTCAAGTCATGATTAAGCAGGTATGCTACATAATGTTCAGCAAGAAGATGTGCTCAAAGGCAAACATTGATCACATTTTTGTTCAAAAAGCTCAATCTTAATCTTAAAGGAGTCCTTTGTAAGAAAATCACATGTAAAATATATCCTTGTATGGACTTCAAAAACTGATCATACAAAAATTTTTTAAAAAATAAATTAGATAATTAAAAGTGTCTTTTCCAGCAGAGCTGGGCATTAGGCTGTCCTCACTGAGCCGTTATTATTGCTGCTTTTACTGTAACTTGGATCATTTTTTTCCAGCCACATTTCAGCCAACTGCTGTATGGACCCATATGTGGCTGCTTTGGACCCCAAGCACATTTTGTACTGTTTGGGGTCAAGATTAGGGTCACAGAAGACAGGGTGGTGGATGTGGACTACTCCAACTTCCTGGCTTCTGAATGTCTTCAAACCTGCCTGAACAACTTTGTTGAAAAGGTCCACATCCTCGAGCCCCCAGCCTTGGATGGAAACATCGAAGCCACCTACTCGGACAAGATCTCCCTTATAAATACAAGTGATGCCAAACCCATAGTTTCTCCAGAAACCAGTTTTCTGAGTAAAGGCAAAATGGTTGTCACTGGGAACTTTCCCACTATAAACAATCTTTGGATCATACTGGCTGAAGATGATAGGAAAATAAATTTGCTGGCCCAGAACCGTATTTGCTCGACATCGCTGAAGGAATTCTGTAGTAAACACAAGGTCAACGTCACAGAAGAACAGTAAGGATTCGTTATTAAACTGGGAAGATCCTACTTCAAGGGCTAGTGCTCTGGAAAATTCTCCAGACACAGGCAAAATCTGCATGTCTGCTTTAGGATACTTAATGCGATAATCTCTCATTAGTTCAACTTGCTTAGCCTTGTCAGGGTTGGAGTCAGAATTGAAAAGCAGAACAACAAGCTTGACATTCTGATTTGGAATAAGACATGTCTTTTCAAAGTTTCCCATGAATCTCACAAACATATCAAAACGTCCAGACAAAGGAATCAATATATTTATCTTTTTATCTTTGGGTTCTTTGTGCTCATTTTTTGACCCAGGGAGCTGAAAGGAAACAAGCTTCTTCAGGGAATTTGAGAGGAAGGATAAAGACCCAGATTCTTGGTTAATTTTGTTGGCCAGCTCCCTGGCATCCAGTTCCTCATGCTCCACAAACTGGATCCTGCTGAAGGTCTGCTGTAGGTAAGCGTGCCTCCTCACGGGAACCGTCATCTTCTTGCCTTTGTGCTTTTTATAGAGGAGCAGCAGGTCCAGGATGTACTCAGCCCCGTACATGGGGTTGACGCGACGATAGCCATACTGTATCTCCTTAAAATCAATGATGCGCCCTCTGGCCTTGGCATTGGCGTTGATCATTTCCATGACCTGCATGACAACGTCATCCAGGGCTTCTCTCTGGGCAGAGTCCATCCCTCTTCGAGGGGGTTGACCATCAGCAGCTGAATACAAATATTTTCCAGTAAGAAACTCCCATTCCAAAATTTCTTCTCGCTGGCGGGGCTGAAACCTCATAAAAGAAGGAGGAATTCCCAGCTGCATATCTTCTTTATGAATCTCAGTGTTACTGTATTTGCTCATCAGAACAATCTCTCGGTGGAGCTGTATTGTGCGATGACGAAGTTCAGCTATCTTGCGGCTAAGCATATAGCTGTGAAGTCGGTACTGGTAGGGTGGGTTTTTGTTGGGGTGTAATGTGATGGCTCGGTGAATTTTACTGTTATGGAGATCTCTAATGTAACCCTTTTTGTTCTGTTCATAATTCTCATAAAAAAGCTGCTGCATCTGTTAAAAAAGAAAGATTACTATTTTAGTATCTTTATATGCATGCATACACTAACGAAAAATTCTAAGTATCATAAATCTTTTGAAAGAAGCTACAGTACACAAAAGGCCTAGATAAAGGCTAATCAAGAGGAGTCCAATAAGATTAGAAGAATTAATAGATACAAAACCTCATTAATAACCAGAGTAAGCCAATATAACTCCAGAGGCAAAACGTGATGATGAAAAAGTTTTCCCAGGAAAAAAACAGACTACAGTTGAGGTTGTAGTGCACCCAGTCAGCATTCCTGAAACAGAATGCTATCCCCAGTGCCACCAAGCCTATGACGGGCCCCTCTCAACGAGGTTCCCCAACTGAAGTCTGGCACCTAAAAAGGACGCAGTCCATCTAGAACAGAAAACCCTGCAGTTACCCCTCTACAGAAACAGAGTGCATCCTTGGGGATGCCAAAAGGAGAATCCAATCAAAGCATAGATACTGACTGTAGGGAGTCAATGGAAAGGAAAAGCAATCACATGCAAGAGAAGAGGTTTGCCCTTTAGGGGGATGTGTCATAAGAGCAGAAACTAAGGTTCTGCAAGGGAGCTGGAAGTGTGCACACTGAAAATACTTTAAATGCCAGTTTGTTTGCTCGTGTAAGGGCTGTGTACAGTGGGCAGGAGAGAGGTCACAGTTTCCACCCAACTCTCCTCCTCTGCTTGATGATGCATGTTATAGGGGAACATAAACTTGAGGTCAATCAGATAATAACTGGTTCTGCATTCCTTCAAGGGAATATACGTAGAACATTTGAACTATGAAATGATGAAAGTTTACAAAGCCTTTTGGGATGAAGGATAAATTCTGTAAAAAACGTTTAGTAAAACTAACATCTAAGGTCAGTTATGATAAATTAGTCCTATTTCTTTCATTTGTGGTTCATTGCTTTGTTAAATAGCAACTCTTGGTAAGGGTAATAAGGATTTGGACTGCACAGTTTATTTGCCTTTGGATGATTTTACTTTTTATCTTTCTGAGCCATTCACCATCACCATACCTCCCACGTGGCCCTCCCACCCCCCACGTGGCTACACATTCATGGCATCTCATGGTGTACAGTTATTATGCATGTGCAAAGCACACCTGTCTCTTAAACTTAGTTTTAAATGGCCTAAAGCTAAGTAATAAGAATTCTGGGTTTACTGAAAGAAGGGTTTAAGTAACTGACGCTTAAATCCTTCAAACACTGGGTAAACCAAAAGAGTGACAGCCAGTAAAAACAACACATCCTATGGGAAGGTGTGGGTGAAGATAGTAAGGACCATAATACTTTATCTTTCTTGTTATCTCACTCCTTATATGGGACACAACAAAAGAATTTTAATATGGACTTCCTGCCCAAAGGGACAGCATCGTACTGTTTTTTCCGGTTGGGCTGAATCTTGGAAGCAAACTGCAGCATTACAAGGTGACAAAGTATATATAACCTCAGGATTCAAACAGATTAAGAAAGATTTAGGAAAAAAATATTTGTGATGCTAAAATCTTGAAAAAAAAATACAGTAATTGTGCAATACTTTAAAACCTCACTCCACACGTGACTCAATAATAACAAGGAACTGTCTTCAAGCCTCCCCAGAAGATGCTCCAAGACCTGGAGAAACCTGCCTTCCTGTTTTAGCAAGAATCTAACTTATAACATATATTTAATAACTGCACATGCCATTTGACCCCACAATTCTACCTGAGGACACCACCTGAAGAAAGAAGATGAGTGAAAAGGGCACAGCAATCCTACAACTCAACAACTAAAAGACAAACTACCCAAATAAAAATGGGCAAAGGACTTGAATAGACATTTCTTCAAGGAAGAAATACAAATGGCTAAGAAGCACATGAAAAGATGCTCAAACATCACTAGCTATTAGGGAAATGCAAATCAAAACCACAATGAGATATCATTTCACACCTACCAGAATGGCTACTATTAAACAAACAGAAAACAAGTGTTGGCAAGGATGTGGAGAAAGAGGAACGAACACACTCACTCATTCACTATTGGTGGGAATGTAAAAGGGTGCAGCTGTTATGGAGGTTTAGCGGTTCTTCGGGAAGCTAAGTATAGAACTGCTTTATAATTTGGCAATCCCCCCATTACCTAGTAGAGCTGAAAGCAGGGACATGAACATTATCACACCATTGTTCACAGTGGCATTATTCACAACTGCCAAAAGATGGAACCAACCCAAGTGTCCATCAATTGATGAATGGATAAACAAAATGTGGTATATACATACAATGGAACATTATTCAGCCACAAGAAGGAATGAAGTCCTGAAGCATGAGACAACATGGATGAACCATTATGTTGCATGAAATTAGCAAGACACAAAAGGACAAATATTGTATGATCTCTCTGACCTGAACTGTATATAATAAGCAAATTCCAGAGTTAAAATCTGGGTAAGTTAGGGCGGGCCACAGTGGCTTAGCAGGCAGAGTTCTCGCCTGCCATGCTGGAGACCAGGTTTGATCTCTACCAGAGCCTGGCCGTGCAAAAAAAAAAAAAAAAAAAAAAAAATCTGGATAAGCAATCAGGAAATAGAATGAGGGTAGAGAAGGGGGAGCTAATGCTTAATTTGTGCAGGATTTTAAAACAGATTGATTGTAAATGTTTGGTAATGGATAGAGGTCATTGTAGCATATTATTGTGAATGTAATTAATAGCAGCGTATTATATGTGTGATTGCGTATTATATGTGTGATTGTGGTTCAAAGGAGAAAAGCCAGAGGATAAAATATGGGACTGGATAGATAACATAGTGAACCCTGCTGCAGATGACATCTGTGATAAATAGTACAAATAGAAGAATATTCTTTCATGAACAAGAACAAATGTACATCACTATCACAAGGTGTTAATAATAGGGGTGAACAGGGTTGCAGATGGGGAAAATACACCTAATGTCAACTATGGACTATAGTTAAAAGTAATACCTTAATAATTCTTTCATCAGTTGTAATA
Source organism: Tamandua tetradactyla (assembly GCF_023851605.1). Taxonomy (NCBI): domain Eukaryota; kingdom Metazoa; phylum Chordata; class Mammalia; order Pilosa; family Myrmecophagidae; genus Tamandua; species Tamandua tetradactyla. Next base: position 83,390,956 of record NC_135338.1, on the reverse strand, counting down.
AAGGTACCACTCCAATGCTAAATGTCAATAATGGGGGGATATGAGGTATGAGATTTTTCTTTTTGGAGTAATGAATATGTTCTGAAATTGATTCTGGTGGATATCCAACTATGTGATTATACAGAAAGCCACTGATTGTACACTTTGGGTGGACTGCATGGCATGTGAATTTATCAATAAAACTGCTTCTTTAAAAAAAGGCACAGCAGAGAAATAAAAAACAACCTAGATGTTCTGTAATTAGAGACTAGTGATATAATTACTGTATGTCATTTGGTATTTATATGTATTGATCACAGTTACATGTTATTTCCACTTTGTCTACTTATAATTTCCAATTTTTTAACAATAAGTATGAAAAACATAACATTTTAAAAAAGATTTCTCTATTTCCTAGAAGGTAGATACACTTAAGCTAAAATTTGGCCTTAAAAGTTGTTCTACAAAATAGTTCAACCGTCTGAAACTGTGACGTTCTTTCCCTTCTGTCTTGCAGACAGCTAGTGCTGCCAATTTCATTTCCTGATATACCCCAAACCTGTTTTTCTCTCCCACTCCCCTGGGTTATGCATCTGCCTCCCACTGATCTCCCTGCAGAATGCTATTCTTCCCTCCATTCCGTTTTGACAAAGTAACAAACATGGCTTTCTTAAAATATAAATTGGAGACTAATGGCTAAAAGGTGGGTGGTAAAACTCACTGATTTTCTCTTCTCCTTTTTTGAATCTCTCTAAAAAGAGAATGAAGAAATATTTTTGGAATAGACTTATCAGGACAAAGAGAATGGGAAAGGAGAAACAAAGAGACACCCCCCGAATTCTCAGAAAAGGGGGAGTGAGTGAAGGAAGATGCAATCTAACAGTCAGCTCTTTAAGACAATTTACCAGACCCCAGAAATGACCGAAGTGCTGGGCTGCCACCAGGGAGACTGGAGGAAAGGTGAAAGGTAGCAGTTAGACCCCCAAGTTCCCTCTCCCACATGTTTGGGTGAACACTCTCCCTCACAACCATCACAGGAAACCAGAGATGAACTCTCCCATGAAACTGAACATGAGGCCTGGGGGGTGAGGGTGCGGAGTGCAAGGCTGAACAAGTGGGCAAAGTGAAAGCGTGAATAAACAGTGGAACCTCTGGCCCACTTCTCCCACCTGGCTCTCAGAACAGTGACAAACAGCCACATCCCATACCCCAAGGAGGAGACTGGAAGATTCAACTAAACCAACGTACAGATACCTAAAGTCCTCTAACAAAAAGCTGGGTCACTACAGTGAAGCTGCTAATTAAAAAACCTTGCCCACAAAGTTTCCATTTCACTTTTAGTGCACTGCTCTTAAGTGAGACTCAACAGCCCAGGGCGATCAGGCAACTGAAAAGGAGGAGCCAATGTTAACAGACAAAGATAAAACTAGCAAGTATGTGGAAAAAAAAAACAATGAAGTCAAAAGAAGAAAAATTCAAAAATAAAAACAAAAACTCATCTATAATATAGTTAAAGAGATAATATTGTTTCCATGCAAAAAAATATAGAATGGAATAAAAAAGGAAAATCCAGGAAAAGAGGCTTTTGAAATTAAACAAAAGAGTAAAATAAAAAAGGGGAATAAAGTTTGAAGATAAAGTTGAAGAATCTCCCAGAAGCTAGAAAAGACAAAAACATAAGACAACTAGAGAGGAAAGTATTCACTCTAGAAAGACCAAACAGAAAAAATACATGAGGGGGAGAAAAACAATACAAAAAATGGATGCAGAAGTAAAGGACTAGTGTGCCTGGAATAGACAGGGTGAGGGGCCCAGCACAAAAAAGTGCAAATTTAGAACACCAGGGGCAAAAAACTTCCAGAGGGAAGAAAAATGGCTATCTATACAAATAATCAGAGACTGGAACAGTACTGGACATAGACAATAACAGTGGAAACTGTAGTACAATGCCTTCACAAGTGGGAATAGTGAAATTATTCCCAATCTAGAATTCTCTTCGTAACCAAACTATACATCAAGTAGAACTACTATCAAATATGCAAGGCCTCAAATTAACCCTGCATTTACTCTTTCTCTCCCAGTCAGGCACCAGAGGATCTGCCCCTCCAGTATGAGGGAACGAATCTGTGAATAAGAAGACTTAGGATGCAGGCAACAAGGGGTCCAACACAGAAGGAAGGAAAGATAAGCCCCAGAACGACACTGCAAGGGAGTCCTGGAAGAGAAGTTTTGCAATAGGCAAATGGAAATTTATCTGCAGAGCTTAGCTCAGTGCCTAACACATAATCAGATGCTCAACAGATATTTGATGAATTAATGATCAATAGCTAAGTCTTCAGGTACAGCAAGTACCAAGAAATTGTTCCGTGGCTGCAGTGAAGAACAAAACCTTGATGAGGATTGACACGTGATACATTTCAAATTTTAAGTAACATACAGGGGGGCAAGTCTGGGTTCCTCAGCTCAGGATCTATATATGTATATATATATTTTTTGGGCATGGGCAGACTCCGGGAATCAAACCCAGGTCTCTGGCAGGCAGACAAGAATTCTGCCACTGAGCAACTGTCACACCGCCCTCAGGATATGTTTTAAATGTAAGATTCAGCAGCACTTCAAAGAAAACTAAATACATTTCCTCATAAAGGATACAGTTGTCGTGTTTTACTCCCTAGAAGACTATATATGACTGCACATTTTATTCCTGGCTATCAAAACCCCAACACAGAAGGTGCGCGCCAATGGGAGCCCTCTGTGGACAGCATGGTTTTCTTTGTATGACTAATCACTTCCTACATACTTGCTAGGACACCATGTCCTCAAACATTTTTAGGAATACATTTCTCAGAATGTTGCAGAGGCCGTCAGCGGCCATTAATTTCATAGTAACTAAAGTCTAGGCAAGCTTTATCTGAGTGTGTGCAAAGGCATAATGATAAAGAAGAGAAGAGTACTGACTGATAGGCTTTTGAAAGCCTTAAAAACCCCTTAAGTCATTACAAATTGAGAATTTTAAACTATAGTAAAGTTGTAGGTACCTTCTGGCTAAATTCCAAAAGTCTGGCTGAAAGGAATGTTGTGTTATGTTCTTTTTTTTTTTTTTTTTTTATGAAGAAGAAAACTATTGCAAGACAAAAGTGCATATCTGTTTATGTATTTGGGAGATGGAGCAGTGGGGAAAGAGAACTTAAAAATAAGGCCAAGTATATACTCAGATTAGCTGGTGGCCTCCATACAGCCTCAAAGGATTTACTTGGCACACTAATACAGTAATGATGATACAGCTTTTAAACTTCAATACAAAGAAGTTACTCAGGTGACAGACTCAATGGGATATTCACCTATAATGACTAAGAAAATTCTAAATAAACGTCAATGAAATAGCTCCTTTGGGTGAGCAGATATAATCTAGCAGGCAGGACAGAGCACCTCCACATTAGCAACATTTAACAACGCACCTCACTTTTTGTACAGAGCCTTCCTATAAGCAGCTTTAGGGTAGGGGAAGGAGTATCATGTGCTCTTTCTACCCTTAGTGATATGGGACAGGAAAAGACACGGTATGCTTTTCAGGTCCAGGGGAAACAATTCTTTGAGAGAAAGAAATGGATGTTACAACTCACCTTTAAAATTAAGAACAGAGAATAAAAGGTATAATGCAAAGAAAATTTTTCAATTAGATATTAAAGCTACATTTTGGGAAATCTGAATCACATAAATGAAATGGAGGCGAGAGGAAAATAACAGAGAAGCAAAAGCTGATGTCTGACCCTGGTCCTCAGACTGCCTTCACCGTATCTACCAGTTCCCACTGCACCCTGCAGGTCCCCACAGCCCCGTGGCCCAATTCTCTAGGACAGCCCTAGGTATGATTAAGGACCCTGCTACTGAGGTTTGTCTAGCCCTTTCATTTCTTTCCTCAGTCACCCTTTCTGTCTGATCACATCCTTTGGATCTAGTTCTGCCTCTGTAGTATTTCAGACATCCGTATTTGATTTGAGACCCTTGCAAATGTTCTCCTTAAATTCAAAATTGCTTGTTTGCTTTTACCTTAACTAGTTTTCAGTTTCTCTGCCTTTATTTGGGTAATTTCCCCTACCTCATATATTTTTTAAGATGTTTAAATGTATCAAAGAAGGCATGATGAGATCAAAGTGAACCATTCTGTTTCTGGGCAATCCAATGAGAAATGCTGGAATATCAAGCTGAGCACCTGTATCTTCTGTCCATTTCCCTCCTCTCCCACTGGGGCCCCAATCCACTGCTCACTATAACACCCCATGAAGCTGGTAAGACACAATGATATCAACTAATTCATCTTGAGATGTAATTTCTGAACACTAGCCAATTTCCTGGATTCAATAGGATTGAAGTCCCAACTCTTTAGAGGTATAAACAAGACTAAACTGAGTGTTTAAGCAATTTTCTGGTAACCAAAATGAAACTATTATTTCTTTGAAGGAAGTTCAGAGTATTTCAAGAATAAAGGTTAATAAGTACCACCAGAAAAAAGTATTATTTATTTGTAAGTAATAAAGAGACATTTACTGCTTTTATGCTACTAATACAGAACAAATGCAGGGTTTCCTGTCTGATGCACACAACAGCCAATCCATGACACCTGGGTTTCAAAGAGACTTTAATACCCTGGAGGCTTATCAGACTGGAGTCTAAGGAGTTTGGGGGTATGGGGATGAGGTAAGGGAGGTGCGGGGCGTTATGGATTCTAACAAGGGGGATGCTGTTGCTACCATAACAACAGTAACTGTCAGCAGGGCTGAAGCCAGGATAGAATGGCCGTCATAATAGTATAAACAAGGATGAGACCAGTTGAGTTTCAGCAATTTTAAGTATTAACTTCTGCCTATTCTACAATATAGAAAGAAAAAACAACTAAATAGTGATTTAGTAATCATCATTTGTTAATTCTTAATTTCTTGGTTACACTATCCATTAGTTCTAAGATGCTAGATAAGTTCACTTGAATTTATTGGGTCTACATGGTTTCTTATTCCTCAATACAAAATGACTGTACTGTACTGGAGGTTCCTTTGAGGTGAAGAATTCTAATGTGACCATTTTAGAATCAGTCGCATGCACTTCAATGGCATGAACTAATGCTATTCTACCCACCCACTCCTGGAGTGGTTGAGGTTACTAATGAGATCCCACCGTCACTGGGTAAAACTGCACCTGGAATATTAAAGGATAACAACACATCCTAATTCACCATTTCCATCCTATAAAAATAAGCTTCCAATTCTGCTATAAAATAAGAACAGTTAAGAAAATAATAAGACTCGTAACTCATTTTAGTAACTCTAGGAGTAACTAATATGTAATGACTTTCTCATTATAAAGACTATTTTATATATAGTTTAGAATTTTAAAAGATTCTATTATAAAATAATGTAAATTTGGGATATTATTTAGAAGAACATTATAAAATTCAAAGTTAAAAAGTACTACAGTCTCTCTCTAAGCCCAACTCTGCAAGTGAAATTTTTACCCTCCCCACTATGTGGGACATGGCATCCAGGGGTGAAAGTCTCCCTGGCATCGTGGGATAGGAACCCCAGGGATGAGCCTGGCCCAGGAACTGGGGAACAACAATGCTATCCTGACCAAAAGGAGGAAAAGAAGTGTAACAAATAAGGTATCATGGCTCAGACAGTTCAAATTCAGCCAAGAGGCTACTTTTACTTACGCAAACTTCAGTTAGACATTGCTACCTTTCATAGTTTGCCAAACCCCAACCAAAACCATTCCTGCCAAACTTAAAGAACACCTAGGGCGTTATATGAGATTCTACAAAGGTTCCATGCACTAGGATTATGTTCCAGAAACCTAACAACCTCCAGATGGGTTCCTAGACAGGGTAAGTCCTGAAATGCAGAGGGGCCAGCCTCTCCAGAACATCAACTAGTTCCATCCCCGTCCCATTTTTAGTTTATCAACAGCCCCTTTCAACATGAAAAATTTTGAATGGGCACAATCCAAATACTCCTAAAAAGTGGGAGAAAGAGCACAGGACAAGATGGAGTTTTAACAGAGAAGACAGGCTTTAACAAATGAGTATGATTGCTGAACTCTTAGACTGATATTTCTTTTAGCCTCCAGTCCTGGAGCAGCTAGTAGTAAAAACCTAAAATTGTATAATTAAAACCCATACCAAACTCTGAAATGTATTCTAGAACTAACTGCTGTACTGTACTTTGAAATTTATTGTTTTTCTGTATATATGTAATTTTTCACACACAAAAGAAAGTCGATTGTGATGACAAATGCACAGCTATATGATGATACTGTGAACCACTGACTGTACACTTTGGATGATTACATAGTATGTGAATATATAATATATATCAACAAAACTGCATTAACAAAAAATAAACAGAAAAAAAAGCACTGCAGGAGAAAACACAGTAAATGTATACAGGCTATTTAATAATCACAAGGTTATTCCTTGCTAAAAAAACTAAAAGAGAAACTTTTAAATTTAATAGCTCCTACAAGTACATCCCATAATCTTGCGACTTCAGACCAAGCCATTTTTCTTGCTGTGAGATATTTCAGGACCCTGACTCATTCTATAGTAAATCTGAGAGGAGATAATATGAATGTTAAATGATTCTCAGGAACTTCAGGACCAGCTGGGAGCAACCATCAACCTTCCCACATTTAATGTTTTTCCCTTTTCTTTTCAGAAAGTGTCATCTACTCTAAAGCCCTGTCTTTCACCAGTGGTTTTTTAGAGTCAGGTTCTGGGAATCTGTATTTCCTTTCTCTTTATTAAATTTTTTCTCGTTTAAAGAATCTTTATTATGAATGGTTGATGTCAAAATGTGAAATATGTGGAAGCAGTGGCTTGTGAAATCATTTGCATACTCTAGCTGCAGAGATGCAACATCTAGCTCATTGCTATATATGAGTACAGATTTTCTTTCTGGACCGTATCATTTGGAGTTTGCTCTCTTTACCAGAGCCATAATAGTGAAATCGGCCTATATTCTTTTGTACCTGGCTTATTTCACTCAGTTCTATATCCTCAGGGTTTATCCACGCTGTCATATGCTTAAGGACCTCATTTTGTCTTACTGATGCATAATATTTCATTGTGTGTATATACCACATTTTGCTTATCCAGTCATCGACTAATGGAACTTGGACCGTCTCCATCTTTTGGCAATTATGAATAGTGCTGCTTAAACATCAGTGTACAAATGTCATGTGCCACTGCTTTCAACTCTTTTGGGTACCTGGTACTGGTACTGCCAGGTCGTAGGGCAACTCTATATTTAGCTTTCTAAGGAACCACCAAACTGTCTTCCACAGTGATTGTACATTCCTACCACCAATGCTTAAGTGTTCCCATTTCTCCACAACCTCTCCAACATTTGTAGTTTCCTATTTGTTCAATAACAGCCATTCTTGTAGGTGTGAGGTGATATCTCATTGTAGTTTTGATTTGAATTTCTCTTATAGCTAATGAAGATGAGCATTTCTTCATGTGCTTTTCAGTCATTTGTATTTGCTCTTTGGAAAAATGTCTACTCATATATTTTGCCCATTTTATAATTGAGTTGTTTGTTCTTCTGTTAGTGAGGTGTGTAATTGCTTTACGTATACAGGATATCACACCTTTATCCAATATATGGTTCCCAAAGACTTTCTCCCATTGAGTTGGCTGCCTCTTCACTTTTGTGACAAATTCCTTTGAGGCACAGCCGCTTTTGATTCTGAGGAGGGCCCATTTATCTTTTCATTCTTTTGTAACTTGTACTTTGGGTATAAAGTTCAAGAAGCTACCGCCCCACATTTAATCTTCAGTTAAGAAATAACATATACAGTTATCATTAGGAAATGTCTTTGTCCTCTGTGTGAAGGTCAACAATCTTTCAGTCATGGCTTTTCCCATTAACTGTTTACATTAATTTCCTTTGCTAAATACGTATCTCAGCCACTTTAATAGACTATCACTGATCCGGACCTACAGCTATTTCTAATTCTAATTTATGCAGTGTCCCAATTCATTCCAGATAATTTGCTGTCTTATCCTTTTGTCCTGAAAACTGGTTCGAAGAAAATACCGGTTGTCTAAATATCTAGAGACCTCAGTTGATGACACAAGTCTTTAAATATTAAAATTAACATTCTCCTATTCCTACAGGTAGGGTTTCCAGATGATATACTATCTAAAGCAGGACCTTTTGAGATGAAGGTAGGGGGTTGTTAATAATTAGGTCTAAGACCACAGGCATCAGCTAGGACTATTCTGGCTCTCAAGAGAGAGCAAAGAGACAAGTCTCTATTTGCTCTCTCCTAATTAGTTTTATATGCGCTGCCAATTTTCATACAATTAACTCCAAGGATTAAGCACTTTGTATTTTAAACACTCCAGCCAAAAAAACAAAATTTTCATGGGAAATAAACTGGGATTTTTTAACTGTAAAAGATGAGAACTATATGAATGTGTCTTGAATAATCTGGTTAGTGTAAAACTCTGAAATCTAAACACTTTTTAGAGAACTTTGATTCATTTCAAAATAATTGCAAATTACGCTTGGCCAAGTAAATAATAAAATGTTGGCAGTAATTTAAAACTCCTACAGAAGACAGTAAAGTGATTAAGCTGAAATGAATAGATTTTCCAAGAAATGTCACTTGGTTTGAATAATCAGCAGCTACAGATGTTAAGATAAGAACATTACCTGCAGGCAGAAGTCCTGCATCCAAATCCCAACCTCTACCCTTTACTATCTGCCTGCTCTTGGGAGAGTCACTTAAGACTTTATGTATGGATACATACATACATAAACATGACAGCTCTGTCAGAAAGGAATACACGCAGAGGTATGGCATTTAAAACGAATAAAATCCTATACAAATGTGGTACTGAATATTTACTGAACAATCATGTGAAAGGCAGTGAAAACTCAACAAGTTCACAGACAAAGAAAGATTAAGTACCAGCACCAGGTAAAATGCGTTGCAGTGCGAACCCTGGACCTTTTTTTCTAGAGAAGCAGGGTTGGCCCCACTGGCCTCCTTACCCACATGGGTTCTCAGAGAGTCCTTTCCTAATACGATCGGTCCATTATGTGTCCACAAACCTGACCAAAAACATCTCTCTACATGACAGAATCATCTAGACTCTAGTTTAATTATCTAAGCTCTTTCAGGGGCAAAGTGGGTGCAAGACAAGGGGTGAAGTGGACCAGGGAGGGGAAAAGGGGACACAGGGCAATACAGGCCCAGAGCTGCCCGGTGGGAATTCAGCTATTTTGTGTCAAGTCTCCTAAATTTTAAGTGTAAGCAACCAGTTCAAATTAAAAAGGGATGGAGGAATACAAATCAAAATAAATCTGTAGGTCATATATGGCCTACAAATTCATTTCCTTCTAGGATTCCCCCCCCCCCCCCCCACTGAATTTGTTGTAGAATCTCATTTTATAAAGTTGTTTTATACCACTTTAACATACAGGACATATTAAGTAGTATTTTACCTCAAAGAAAAAAAAAACCAACCCTAAAGATTCAAGTAGCGTTCAGAAGATTAAGGCATAATGATTTTGGACAACCCATGGGAATTGTCGGTCACAAGATAAGGTCTGTAAACAGAGTCAAAAGGCCAGTTCAGCAAGGTCAATGAGCAAGAGGGGACACGAGCACTCCCCAGCCCATTCCCATCCATTCACTTCTACAGTGGACAGCAATTTGCTTTAGCCATCTACCAGCAGGCAGGGCAGCTTTGTCTCATGTGTTTACAACCACAATTGCCAGTATTTCTGTAATCTGGAAAGTGTTGTATTTATAGGGAGGGGAGAAGGAGAAACAGTATAGTTTTAGATGTCCCAGGCCCACACTAAGCCCTGCGGGTTAAACAGCTTGGTGCCTGTCATCTTCTCTAATCAATGTAAGTATGAGAGGAGATTTTCACTTTACAGTTGTCACATAAAAGCATGAACTTAGTATTTTCTTTCAGAAAATATCATTAAAAAAACTGTTGGGAAGGAATATGGGGGAAGGAAAGTGAATGCTTTTCTTTGTGCAGGGAGGGCTATTAAAAGCTTTAAATTCTATAGTATCAAATTTCCATAAGTTATGCAAATAAACTTTTTCAAAATCTAGGCAACCTATTAGAAAAAAAATCTCAATTTTTTTCTGTTAAAGCAGATTCTATCTTGAATAGGGTGTGAGATCTTGTTGGTTTGTACAGGTTGTGTGATGCCCTGATATATCCCAGCATAATCTGGGCAGAGAATAGAAAAGTATTTGCAAAGTCCCCTTGGGCGACTGGGGAGAAAAGAGGAAATAAACTTCCTTATCTGGGAAATTCCTGATATTCTAGCAAGCAGTGGGAACAACGAAGTCAATAGGCCAAACCACCCCATTTTGGAGCTTGCCTGGATGAAGCCTATCCCTGTAAAGGAGAAGCTAAGCCTACTGATAATTATGTCTAAGACTCACCCCCAGAGAACCTCTTTCGTTGCTCCAATGTGGCCTCTCTCTCTAAGCCAACTTGGCAGGTGAACTCACTGTCTTCTCCCCCTACATGGGACATGACTCCCAGGGGTGTAACTCTCTCTAGCAAAATGGGACAGAAATCCTGGGATGAGCCAGAACCTGGCATCAAGCGGTTGAGAAAGCCTTCTTGACAAAACGGAGAAGAGAAAAATGAGACAAAATAAAGTTTCAGTGGCTGAGAGATTTCAAACAGAGTCCAGAGGTTATCCTGGGGGTTATTCTCATGCATTATACAGATATTCCTTTTTAGTTTATGGTGTATTGGAGAGGCTATAGGGAAGTATTTGAAACTACTGAACTGTGTTCCAGTAGCCTTAATTCTTGAAGACAACCGTATAACAATACAGCTTTTTTTTTTTTTTTTTTTTTAAAGGAAAGACAGAGAGAAGGAAGGAAGGATAGAAGGAAGGAAGAGAGGAAGAAAGGGAAACATCTTTTAAACATTTTCTTGTTTTATTGTATTTTGTTTCTCCGTTTTCGTTACATGGGCTGGGGCCGGGAATCGAACCGAGGTCCTCCGGCATAGCAGGCAAGCACTTTGCCCGCTGAGCCACCGCGGCCCGCCCAACAATACAGCTTTTACAATGTGACTGTGTGATTGTGAAAACCCTGTGTCTGATGGTCCTTTTATCCAGGGTATGGACAGATGAGTACAAAAATAATAATATGGATAAAAAATAAATAAATAATAGAAGGAGATAAAGGGTAAAAATTGAGTAGAATGAAATACTGCGGGTCAATAAGAGGGAGGAGGAAAGAGTATGGGATGTATGAGTTCTTTTTTTTTCTTTTTCTGAAGTGATACAAATGTTCTAAAAATGATCATTGTGAAGAAATCACAACTATGTAATGTACTGTAAGCCAATGATTGTATAATATGGTTGGACTGTACATGTGTGGATATTTCTCAATAAAAATATTTTTTAAATAATAAATAAGGATTTTAAAAAGTAGATTCTAGGGGAAGACCATTAGTTGATTCTTTTTCTCCAGCTTGTTATCTATAATCAATTCTCTTATTAATTCCTTCATTTATCTATTCATTCACTGTTCTAGGCAAAACACAACATTTAGAGAAATATAACAGTTACAGTAAATCTCAAATCCTTTGTGAAGAGGTAAGTGGAAATAAAATGCAAAAAATTGATCCACAAGTATTTTTTTTCTTTAAACAGTAAACTAAATGAAAAGGCCTTATATAAAAAGGAGAGAAGTATTTTTGAGTATTTGAGCTATGAGACCCATGATTCTGTATGTATGTTCCTCTCTCCTTCCCTCCCTCCATTTAAACAACACAACGAAAGAGAAGCACAATACACCTTAGGAAAGAGAACTTACATTCAGCACACCACATGTTCCTGCCCCACCCCCCACCTTGAGGACCAGCCAAAGGCAAGGGAGATGTACCCCAGCCAGAGTAGAGTCTTTGCCCCCATTCCCCTGACTACCAATGAATAAGGCATTAGAGCCAAGAGAACAGGATTTTAAAATATGGGTAATTAGCCAAATATTAGTTTAATTAGTTTGCACTAACAGCTAGTCCTTTAACCCTTATAGGCACCCAATTAAAAAGAAACAGAAAAACTTATGACCATCCCCTGTCCCTCCCTAAGTGAAGGTAAACACTCTCTCATGATTTTATAGCATTAACAAATAACATCTCTTGGAAGCTGTGCCCAGCACTTACCAGAATGAACTAATTTAGCCCTGTGAGGCAGTTCTAGTCAGATCCACACTACACACACAGGAAACAGTTTCCACGTTAAAGTCACTTGCCCCAGACCCCATAATCACTGCCCAGCAGAGCCATGATTCATACTCTGCTGTTTTCGGAGCTCTGGTTCAGAGATGGGGAGAGAGATGCATGCCTGGATGAGGGGCTAGGAGTGTGGCAGAGGGCAAGTCAGGGGTAACCCACACTTCAGGGCAGAGAAAGGCAACTGACAAACAGATCACACATCAGGCTGTGGTTAGGGCTTTGAAAAGACAATGGAGATAATCTCGGAACAATTTCATCCTTGGGTCAGGAAAGGCCTCTGTGGCAGGGTGAAATTGGAGCAGACCTAAAGGAAGTGAAGGAGTGAGTGAAGTGCTCCTGAACAAACCTGAGGTTAAAGACTTTAGAAAGAATACGCTATACTACCCCTGGAACAATCAGTTCTTCAGCAAATAAAACACCCTATACTCTGTGCAGGAACAAGGAGCAGGCCCCTGACCTGCTAAGGAGAGGACAGCCAGCTCATCCCAACCTACAGATTCGAGTACAGTCTCTTCACATGGGAAGGCGCATTCACGTGTTATTGGGGTCAACTGCAAGTCTGGGGCTATATAAAACAGGGTGTGTTTTAATGACATAAACAAGAAAGATTTAGAAGCTAGAAATAACTACCCCAAACTTTCTGGTCAAGTATGTAAACTCCATGGAACCAAATTTAGGTCAAATACAGCATAGGAGAAAACTAAAGAATGGAAAGTCCCTATTTAATGGACCCACCACACAAAAACCCCTGGCACTAAGGTCTTACCATGATGATATGAAGCTTCAGGATCCTTCCCTTCCTACGAAAGCCCACTCCTTTGGCAATGGAGACAGCAAGAAGATCTTTTCACTTTGGGGGGTAAGAGTGGGGACAAACGCAGTCTCAGCATCAGACAGTGTCAGGAAAGAAGGTACACTGTAAGGGATCTCTAGCTTTCAGGAAGGATTTCTACACCTCCTTTCCACAGGCAACTGGAGGGCAGCACCCATACCTTGGCCTGGAACAAAGTGGGATCTAAATGCCTGCCTGTCTCTTTTTTGAAACAGAAGTGACTCAAAAGCAGTTAAGTTACTTTCCTCTATGCCCTAAGCTTGTAATTACTGAAAATCTTTACTAGTAACAACAAAAGTAAGTAATCTTTGAATTAAAAAAATTAAAAGAAAAAAGTTACTGAAAAGAAGGGGTGACTTTATTACTAACATTTACATGTGATACAAATACTAAAAACTAAAAAACTAAAAGAGAATGAAAAAAGTTCATCCAAGGTAAAGCTTCCCAACTAATTAAATCTGTTTATTCCCTGTTTCTTTCTTATTCTTGTTTCTGTCTCCAACCATATTATATGAGTAGCCCTGCTGAGAAACAGTTAAAGCCTGCACAATATTTTAAAATTAAAGCATTTCAAACTATATTTCACTATTGCACTTTAAGGTATCATTTGTATGTTAGCTTTAGCTCCGAATAAAGTGCCCAGTCAAACTATCTAACCATCAATTCTGTCCTTTTATTCTTTGTTTCCTAACTAGTTTTCTGCACCTATTAAATATAATAGTGTAATAACCAAGTACTAAAAAAGAAGAGAGTTAAGACAACTGCTACTAAGCACCAAATGCACTGGAATTAAAACAATTACACCCAGAATTTTCAACTCCTACTTGCAACAGAACCACTGTGTCCTCCAAGGGCCTGTAAAATCCCAATTTCTAAGTTATATATTATCTTAACACCAAGTTCGTCAAAATAAATCATGTATAAGGATAAAAAATAAGCACCTATGTAAAATAAGCAAACTATAACTAAATAACAAAGACAAAAATCACCAAGTATGAATTATACTAGAAGAAATTAATCCTTTTTGCTGCCCTCTTGCTCATTTCCTTGCTCATGTGCTCATTCCACCCTGATGCTGAGTCTGGCTGCCAGACAGTACATAGCAAAAAAGGTGGGGGAGAGGGAGGTTTGTTACACAGCCCCCGTCCACTGGAAGAAACGTGAAAACTCAAGAGTAGTGAAAGAAAAATTACCCTAGTCTTACTGTCCAACAGTAACCACTGTTACTGTCGTAGCTTTAGTTAATGTCAAAATAATTGAGAAAAGCCCAGCATCATGATGTCTGTTGCCAGATGGTATTATAAACCACCAGGACTAATCCAGGACTAATAATGAATAAGTCAACTACGGAACAGTCAGCCAATGTGGGCAACAGAGGCCGTGATTTAAATGTGAATGCTGTAGTTTCCTTCCAGATGTTATTAGTCAAACATGGAACACGTCATGCTGGGTGCATGTGACCCTAGCAATTCATAATGAACTGTAGGCATATTCCTAGAATAAAAAGGGGCAAGTATGTTTGATTTTAATTATTTTAGCCTTTGTTTTACCTTACACACAAGTATACATCTATCCAAATGCAGAAGAATCACAAATTTTGCTTTATTTCTTCCCTATTCAATCTGAGCTTTTTCTCTCAAATTACTGGTAAATTTAATGAAGACCAGGTTAAACTCTGATAACTAATCATTAGGCATTTACATGCCCCACACCCCCAAATGCAATTTTAATTACAAATGCTTTTCGAACTGCAGTATTATGGCAGGGATGGTGCTAAAAGTCACATAATACAAAGTTACAGGAGACACCCTAAAGGGAATTTTCCCATCTGGATTTGCTAGTTTCCTACTATGTTGTAAAAATAGTCCCCCCATTACAGCCAGATAAATTTTCAGAAGAGCAAAATTTAGGTTAAGTGCTTAAGGACACTTCAAATGGTGCCATTTTTATAATGTTAAATTTTAAGAGCAACACATAGTACAGCAAGCACAAAACCAAAACTACAAATGCAATATTTTGATGACCAATTGCTAATAGGCAGTGATTCTTGCCAACAGAAATTCTAAGCAGCCTATTCAGATCTCAAATTAGGAGCTTTTAAACCCAAAACTCAATTAAAATATCATTATGCAATTTTATTTCATAAGCACCCAACTCTGGTACATTCCCATGATTTCCAAAAGTTTTATTTAGATGCCCTACACTTTAAATTGAAGAAACAAAACCCAGTCCACAGAAGAGAGGAAATGATGCTTGAGATGTAAAGATTTCCTTGGGTAGTATGCCACAGACTGTAGCCGCCCAATCTCCCATTCAGGTAGGTGTGACCACAAGTTCTCACACTTGTGGTGTGTGAACAGAGGTGATGTGTCCCCCTTGCTCTCTTTTCCCCTCCTGCGGCTGCAGTCTAAGCACAGTAGTCATGAAATGTAGGATGAGATCAGAAGAGATAGATGGTGGAGAAATGAAACGAAAGAACCTGGATGCCTACACAACTGTGAGGAATAGATGCCTGCCATCCGGGAATGTTCTGCACAAGAGGAATGAACATCTATTTCATTTGACCCAGTGCATTTTTTCTGGGGTCTCTGCTGTATAGCCTTGTACTGTGTACAAGTTATAAATTTGCCTACTATGATAATATACATATGAACCACTGAACAAAACATGATTTAAATACTTTTCAGAATTACATCTCACAAAAAACGCAGCAGGAACTATTCTCTTCTGAGCAGCATTTTACACATTATTTCATGGTACTATAGGTATTAGTCTTGTTTTTTCTGAGAAAATTAACTGAGAAACAGGGCAACTTGACAAAGAAACAGCTAGCAGCAACAGAGCCAATATGTAAAACACTTGTGCCTGTATCCCGAAAGTAGGAATTGGCCAGTTATAGCCTGCGTAAAGTTTTATTGGAACGTAGCTACACCCATTCATTTCCATTCTGTCAGTGGCTGCTGCTTTCATGCTACACTGATAGAACTGTATAGTTGAGACATACACCCCAGGGCCCACAAAGTCTAAAATTTTTACTAGTTGGCCCTTCACAAAAAAAGTTTCTGTCCCCTGCTCTACTAGAGCCTTTCCACATCATGCTCCATGTCCGCTTAACTGGATGTAAACCAGCACATGCAGACTTTGCATAAACAAAATCCATCCCTAAATGTTAGTGCTCTTCCCTACACAGTTCACCTTCCTGTCTTAACACGCACCTCTCCTTGTTCACCACTCCTGGTACCCAACCCTCCACAGCTGACCTAGTGTCAGGCTGTGTCTCCCTAACCCCAAAACACCTTGTGATATCCATGGATAACACCTGTTGCTTCTTACTTTTTCACTTCTAATAGAATGTCTACAAAAAAAGTCATTTCAAATTAAAACTTCATATTAATTCTCTAAAAAATGCATGAGTCATGTTAAAAAATTAAAAACCTAAAAGTAGCAATCCTAGAAGCAAAAAACACAATGCATCAAATTTTGTGTGGCATTATACTTTGTGGTATACATTTATTCTACTTCAGTTTTGTGCATAAAAGGCAGTTTCAAGAAACTAAAAACAGACATGGCACTCCCCAAAAATAGAACCCTCAAAGACCACAAAGGGAAGAGTAGGTTCACTTCATCCCTATTTCTAAGCATCATTACAGCTGCATGAGCAACTGCATATAAATGAATTACAAAAGCCCGTGGACATATTCTCAATAAGGTACCAAGAGGCTTTCACAGCACTCATTTTACCCAACAAATATATTGTGAACATTCACTACATACAAGGTATAGTTACACAGTTAGTGTAAAACATACTTCTAATATTTTATAGAATGAAGTAAATCAGTTTATTCAAAATACCCATCATTCAGGTACTAAGATGACAATCTAAGCTGAAAACAAAAGGTGGCCGCCATGTTGTTTTATGAGCCTGTTTACTTCTAGAATTATTTTCTGACTTTCAGTTTTATGAGTCTCAAGGTAAAAAACAAACTTTTGAAACAAAAATGCTTGCTATAAACAAATCAGGGTTTGCTTTACTATGAGACTTATGGTGACCGGTAAACAATTAGAGAGGAAACTGTCCCCTGCCCAAGCTCTCTGCCCAATTTGGCCTTGGGCTCTTTAACTGCAAAATAAGGGGCAAAATGTGAAAGCTTCTTCCAGGGTTTTAAATTTAGGGCAAATCAACAGTCTGATCAAGACGAGAGGGACCATTAGAAGACTATGTTCTCAAGTACAATACAAACACTGCGCTTTGAAATATGTCACCTGAATCTGTACCCATTTCTCTGCAGCCCACCCACAAGGAGAAGGCTCTGACCCTCTTTACTTCTCACCTGGCTGCTGTGAAAATCTCTTCTCTGTTTCCCTATCCCCAGACTTACCTTCCTCTAAAAGTAACCCTCCTGTTGGGGTAACCCTTCAATAATGGCGCTCTGGTAACGCTGCTTGCCATGGGAATGTCCTGCATAACCCGAGACCCTCCCCAAGTCCAGGAGCCCCCTTCCTCTTCCAGCCTGGCTCTCCCTCTGCACGCAGGCCTGAACACTCTCCCTCACACTGCCTGGTGAGTGTGCAGGGACGTGTATGTGGGCAGGCTGAAAGGAAAATGCTGTACAGTCAGTTTTTCTGCTGTTGTTTCCCACCCCCACCAGGGGTAAGAGGAGAGTTGGTTATGAGGCAGGACAGAAGATACCCACCCCCTCCCTTTATTCCTTTTACAGAGCAGTGGTTCTCCACAAGGGACACAGACTGGAATCATCTGAGATATGGATGCAAGTCCTTGGCAAAACTTTACCATACGGAAAGGATATGATGAGGCTGCTGGTTGAAGAACAGCAGGGAGAGCTGCCTATTTCTGCCCCTCCTGGTCTACCACGACTACCACCATGAAGAACCACCTTAAACCTTGTGGAACAAAGAGGGGGATGAGGACAAAAGAAAGGACTGGACAAGAAAGATACTTAATAAAGGGTAGTAAGTTGGCTAGCAATTGCAGCCAAATTCCTACTGCCTTTTAGGGTAAAGCTCATCCATTCAATCATTGGAAAAATGGGACTCCTTTTCTACCATCCTGAGGGCTTTGGAAGCAGGAAGCAAAGGGTGGGGAGACAGGCAGGAAGGCACCTAGTCAAAGGAGCTAAATCTTAGCGGAGGGTTGCAGCTGTGAGTCATGGATGGAGCGATTACAAGGAGCCAGAGGGACCAATAGCAGGGAAGAAACACAGACAGGCGTTCCCTGGCAGCTAGGGGAGCCATGGGCTCACACCGCCTGTGGTTCTCTCTCTATTCCAGCTGGTCTATTCTTAGAAGAGACTGGGCTAAGAAGATGGAAAGGCAGGAAACAAAGGTTGTCTATCACCTTCTACCTTTCCTGAACTGTGCCCAAGACAGATGAAGCTGCCTTTGAGCAGTGGCCAGGAGGGGTTAAAAACAATCTCCAGGGCAGTCAAGCAGCCAGGCCAGGGCCCTTTACTACAGCCCAGGAGGACCTCTGCATATAGTTAAGCTTTCAATCGGAATTCATTTGATGGGTCAATGGCATTTCCATGAGCTCTGGCATCTTTGGAGGTTACATCTGACAAGCCTCCTCCTACCCCGTCTGGCCAGGGATGGGGAGAAGGCAGCAGGCCTGGAAGGGAAGCAGTGGGATCTGAGACTTAGAAGCAAAGCCTCAAGTGGAAGACTGAGGAAATTTCTGAACACTGGCAGCACTCACTGATGTAAATGGGAGGGGACCCCAATTTGGGTGTGGTGTTTTTTTTGTTTTTTTCTGCTCTAAAGAGGTTGATTTACTAGAAGTTGGCATGTTTAGGGATTTTGGAGGACTGATAAAAATTTTTAAATGAGGAAAATAATTTAAAAGACCCTATTTAATGTGAATCAAGAAAAAACCTAACCAAAGGAACAAAAACAACCCACAAACTATCAGTGAGATACTCTTTCTGTGTGTTAGATACTTTTTTCCTACCAGCATGAACCAGCTATATAATTTGGTGGAAAACGCCCTGGTCTTAAGACTTTATGTAGTATAAATAGACCTAAATTCCATATTTGGATTTTTAAAACCCATGTTTAGGTTTTTAATCTATTTTGTAATCCATTTTATAGAAAGGTGACTTACTTCTAGAAGAAAACTTTAATAGACTGGTTTACATAAAAAAAATTAAAAACGTCACAATTCTTAACAGCTATTTTTAAGCAAATGAAAACAAGAAGACAACAGAAGATCACTTTTATTAACATTTGTTTGCACCTAAAACCAAGCTTTAAAGTACAATGTGCAGAAGTCATACACCCCTGAAATAGGGGGGTTATGGAGAGACAAAGTACATCATGGCAGAACAGGCAGGTACCCAGAAAGCACTTTACAGCCTAACCTCTGTCTTTGGGCCACTCATTCCTCAGGCTGGAGCCATTCACCAAGTGTATGGACCATACAGGACAGGAGAGGTACACAAAGGCTCCCTGTATGTAAAGTCAGTCATTCAAACTATTTTAAAGGAAGTAAGCAAATACCAACAGTCCCTGTACGAAGTGGCTCAAAATTACCATCTGACAGAGTCAAAAACATTGCCATCCAATAAATAACAGAGTAACTGATTCAGGTAAGAATCACTGATGAATTAAGGTTAGAGGAAGAAGACATCTCATGGTCTCAAAATATTTCCCTATAAAATATTTAGTCATTATAAAGGGGAAAAACAGTAATTTTACAACAAGTATATTATTGGGACAAATGATAAAATAGGAATAATTTTTATTTTACTCTGTAGATTAAATAACAGTACATTAATGCTAATTTCCTGATTTTGATTATTGCACCATATTTATGTAAGTGAACATCCTTTTTCCTGGGAAATACACACTGAAGTATTCAGGAGCAAAAGGGACATCATGTCTGCAACCTACTCTCAAATGTCCAGGAAAAAATAATGTATATATAGAAAGAAAATGATAAAGCTGAGCTGGTGAATGTTAATCAAGGAATCTTAGTGAAGAGTATATGGAAGTTCTTTTTTTTTCTTACAAATTTTGTTATCTAAAATTATTTTTAAATTAAAAATTACCCAAAAAGTGGTTAAAAATGACTGAAAGTTTTCTTCAATACTATATACTTCATCCACCTACAAATTGATCATGGAATTTTGGTAAAAGATTTTTTAAAGGTTCTTAACCATTCAAAGAGATTTACAGAGGTATAAAGCAAGAAGGTAGTTTTTATCTATAATCTGTTTTTTTAAGTTGAATATTTCAATATCTTATCTTTTGGGTCCCCCCCCCTTTTCTTTTTTAAAGTAATCAACATGCCAATAACTCTTTATATACTTTGAGGTTTCCTGGACATAAAACTGTTACTATTTCTATCTATAATTCGTTTTTGCTTTGCTTTGCATCCTCTTTGTGGGCATGACATCAATTTATTATAACCAACAATTTACAGTGCTTCCCAGTTGCTAAATTACCACCACACACACTGATGATTCAGGAGAAGGGGAAAGAAACACAGTATGCACTACTAAAACCTGAATATCTCATCAGTTTAAGCAAAAGCCTGGTCCTTTTATCTGTCCTTTATAAGCAATATAGCCATCAATCTACAGAGTCTACAAAGCTTCCTGACAACTAGAGAAAATATACAGCTTTAACAGATTTTTACGGCCACTTGTTGAAAGATTCATACCCAAAATAGTGTAATAACTAGGAATCTGACATTTCTATTATTGTCTATTAATATGAACCATTCTGACCTTTAACACACAAACAACGCATGCCTATTCTGCTCAATGTGAAGCAGTTTAATTTTGAAGATGGTTTAATAGTTTGCCCTACCTACCATGCTCCTGGTATGATTTTCTATTTCAAGTACCTATATATCTACTCATAGGCACTCCATCCTTAAAATAAAAGCATTGCAGAGCATTTGATTCTAAGGTATCCTACATATCTGTCTTACCAAATGAGAAATTTAATTTCAAACCCAAACCGACCTCTGCTCTTCTTTCTCTCCCTATGGGGGAATCTCTGAGACAAAGGACTGAGGTGGGCTGTGCTAAGTGGAATGATCACAACTGAGCTCTGTTTTCCATAAAAATGACTGTAGACACAAGCATTCGTATGTGCCCGACTTCATGCAAATAATACTTCAGAAAGTAAATGAAAATTTATCACATTATTCACTGAAAAAATAGTGTCATAACGGAAGTAAACTATGGAAGGTAAGAAACTAGAAAGGTTAATGCAAATGTTCTAAGAAATGAAGAATATGCAACTAAGTGATGATATTGTGAATTACTGATTATATATGTTAATGTTTTATTTGGTTTGTTAATTTTTTAAATTAATAAATAAATTTAAAAAAAAACTAGAAAGGACAGCAATGCTAAGGCATATCAATAAATTCACTGCAGAAAAGAAGAAATGGATAAAATAGATTTTTTTACAACCTGTGACAAAATGAAATTTTCTCTCTCTTTTTTTTTCCCACACAGAAGTGTAAAATTGCAGAAAAGAGTGAATCAATCAAGGTTTGGGGGCATAGCCTGAAGTAGTCCTCTAAATAAATACTAAATTTCCTTTCTCATTTTTAATCTTAAAAAATTCATGAAAATCTGTATTACATGCCATAAGATCTATGTCTGCCTCCTTATAAAAATGTTTCTCCCTTTCTGAAATCTACAGATAAAACTACTGTTTCGAGAATGTAAACCATGTTTATCCTGGGACTACTCAGCACTATCCCAGTACATAGCACACACATCCTGGATATCTTCTGGGGAAACACAGTTCCAAACCTAAAATCAGAAAAGAGAAGCAAGAAATACATAGATATCCCAGATTAATCACTCAAGCAATCAACCACCAAAAAAAGAATCCTAACGGGGGAACTCTAAATAGGATATCTGAAATAAGGTTTGTCCAATATATTTCCAAAAATAGCCCATTCTTGACAATTTTTTTAAAAATATTAATGTCTCATACACAGTCAAAAAGAAAAAGAAACCACTCACTACTTAAAAATGGGAATAAAAAGCTTTTCTTCTATACCTCATTTTCGGAAACAAGTTATCTTTGGCTGAAAAAAGAGGAAAGAGTTACACCCATATAAAACTTCAGAATAGGAAGAATTAATATCACTAAGCGCTTCTCAACTTTGCCAACAACAGTATTTTAAAAGTTGCTCATTCTAATTTTTAAAGCAAAACTCTTGATGCTGCCTGTCGACAGCAATACACTCTATGTACTTTACATAACATTTCCTTTCAATGTTAGCAGAACATTTTTCTTCAATCTCAAGGTAAATATCTCATTCCCTACATATATTAACTTGTCAGAAATAATTAAGACAAGATCAAATCTAGTAGAAAAGACACAAAGTAAAACATTTGGCCCAAACAAACACCCAAAGAAAACAGTTCTTCAAAGAATGCATTATCAAAACAGAAATCATCTGTTTTGCTAAATTTAGTAACAACTTTTAAAAATATTCTTTTTAAAACGAAGGCTATCAAGGTTGATTTGGCATAGTTTAAAATATACTGTTTTAAAATATATATATATATATACTGTTATAGCTTGAATATTCTCTATTAAATTTTTACAGAGTATAACATGCTAAATCACAACAAAATTAGTTGATTATGAGAAGGGGTGTAAAGTTTTATTACTAAAATGCTATGTTTACAAATACAAAAAAATAAAATAAAATGAAGGCGGGTTTCCATTGTGATAGGGAGGGCTAATTTTCCCATGGGCTGGTGGGAGATGGGCCTTTAGCAAGGAGGATGGCGTTAACGAAGTGCCCTTGGAGCCATGGAAAAAAGCTACTTCTCATGAAGTAAACCACCCATCATAGAAGTGGAAAAGTAAAGATTGTTCATCACGTCTGCTGTCACTTCAGTTCCTACAGAACTCTATCTCAGTTCTTCATTAAAAGACTTCAAGGAGAAGACAGAAATCAAACCAGAGAAAATAAGCACTAAGAACTATGTACAGAGTGCCCTTAAGATCTTTAAGACAGCAGAATGCAGATTGGATCGTGATGAGGAAAAGGCTTATGTTTTCTATATAAAATATATAACTGTTTATGATCTTATCAAAAACAGACCTGATTTCAAGCAACAGCAAGATTACTTTCTTGGAAAGCTTGGACCTGCAAACATCAGAAAAGCTACTAAAGAAGCCAAAAGACTTTCTGAACGCCTTAAACTCAGCTATGAAGAAGATGAAATTCAGAAAAAACTTAAAGAAAAGGACAGGCAGGAAGAAGAACAGCTGCAACAATAGAAAAGGCAGGAATCAGGAAGAGAGGACAGTGGCATTTTGGTCAAAAGTTCTTTGGAGAATGTGCTGGGTACCAAAGACAAAACCCAAAAGCTATTTGAAATTTATTGCGCCAGATATAAGTCTGGTTCTGTTTGTCTTCCAATTTTCTTAAGAAGAGTTGGGTTCTTCAAATAGAAGAGGAAAGAACAAAGTTCGATCAGATAATTAGAAATTAGAAACTAGAAATTGAATTAAATATTCTAGCCTCAGTTGATTCCAGGTTTTTCTATGAGCAACCAAAGAAATCTGTTGTCTGTATTAACTGATTGTTTTTCAAACTTGGTTTGAGCAGTAGAAAGAACAATTGAACTGGAAGTCAATGTATCTGAGTTTTGGTCCTATGTCTAGTCTCGCTTAACCTTTCTGGGACTCAAGTTTCCTCATTAGCCATGAGTGTCCTAAAATGATGATCTTCAAGGTTTCTTCTTGTCTAATAAGTGTAATTTACAATAAAAGAAAGATTTAATATACTACTTCTTAGATCCAAACCTCAGGTTTCATTCTCCTCCCTTCACTTTTTCCTTCTTTTTCTGCTACCTTTTTCCCTTGAAACATGGGAATGTATAAAAGTGAATTTTGCGGTGGACAATGTCCCTGATTAACTGCAAAAATAAAATGAAGGCTATCTTGACATGTGACAGTCAAGTATTACCTAGAATCAAGTAACTAAAATTAAAACTTATTTCAAGATGCATTTAGGCTGCCCTTCCCACTCCACCACCGCCCTTAACCTTTCTCAAAAATAAAATAAAAAGCTTTTAGTGGGATTCAGCAAGACAGGGGTGAAGGTCAAGGGATCCAGTAGTCCAGTGTGAGGGTGTCAGAGCCTGACAGAGTGAGAAAAGCATCTTTACAGGGGGATAAGGGTGGCAATGGGGGTAGAGGTGGCCCAATGTAGGCTGTCAGAACAGGGTAAGGATGGCATTAGGGAGGTAGGGTTTGCAGCAATAGCAGATTGTTTACATACAACAGAAATTGATCCAATAAGTAAACATATCTGAGTATAATGGGAGATAGATAATGAGAATGAGCCCCTTAGTGTTGAGATGGAATTCTAGGTTTCGGTGTTAACACGTGCATGTGCAAGCACACACACACATGCACGCACACATGCGCGTGCACACACACACACACACACACACACATATACACACACAACACCTATCCTAGTTCAGTTCATGGAACAGTCCTGGAAAAAGCAACACCTCAGTAGCAATGCACACACCTAGAGCCTAGATCTTAGCTTCTAAACATTTTCCACTAAAAGGAACCAGGGTTTCTTAGAAAAACGGTAGATTTCAGGACTTGGCAGATAAAAGTATAAAATGAGCCTGGAACTTCTTGTGCCAGGAAGTAAGAAAGTGCTCAAAGAATTACAGAGACATGTCAAAAAACAAAGAAACCAGCAAGAAGGGGCTGCCACTGGACAAATCTGGGATGATTTAAACATTAAATAAAAATAGCACTAAAGATTATAATCCACTGAATAAGAGTATATGAGTCTATACTGATAACAAACACACAAATGAATAAATAAATGAGAAGAACAACTTTTCCTCACAACCAACTAATAAAATGAAGGAATGATTAAATAGAAAAGCACCATTTGGTAACCATAACAGTAATAATTTATTCAGCCAAAAAACATTATGGAGGCTAAAATTAGTGGCCTTTAATTTTAATGAGGAACAGGATATTTACATAATCTCAAAGAACCTCAACACAATGAAGCTTATTAATAATAAAAAGAAAGTAACTTCTCTCAAACATTAGGGACTCCTAAGAAAATAGACTAAGCCCTTGATTTTGAGGCTTGTCCTTATGAAACTTATTTCTGTAGCAGAGAAGCTAAGACTACCTACAATTATGCCTAAGAGTTGCTTACTGGAAACCTCTGGTTGTTCATATATGGCGTCTCTCTCTTTAAGACAACTCTGCAAAGAAAATTACTGCCTTCTCCCCCTACATGGGTCATGACAGTCAGGCTTGAGCCTAGCTCTGGCACTGTGGGATCAACAATGTCTTCCAGACTAAAAGGGAGAAAAGAAATAAAATAAAGTATCATATTGTGAATTACTGATTATCTATGTTAATGTTGTATTTCGTTCGTTAATTTTTTAAAATTAATAAATAAATTTTAAAAATAAAAAAATAATAATAAAAAATAAAATAAAGTATCAGTGGCTAAGAAAGTTCAAATGGAGAAGAGACTATTCTGGAGGCCACTCTTATGCAGGCTCCAGCTAGATATCACTAATTGCCATGTTTTATCATACCCCAACTAACATCATTCCTGTTAGCCCTAAAGAACACCTACGACTCTGAGACTCAATAAAAGTTTCCTGTACCAAGTTTACTTTCCTGAAACCCATAACCTCCAAAGGGTTCTTTCTTAGGCCAGATAAGCCCTGAAACCCAGAGGTCACAGCCTCTCCAAGAATATCAACTAATTACATCCCCCTATTCTATACTGTTGACATTCCTTTTTAAAATGAAAAAGTTTGAATGGACATAACCCAAAGACCCCTATAAACTGGGGGTAGGATCAGGAGAAGGAGTTAGAAAAGATAGGATGTAACAAACAAGTACGACGGCTGAATCACTAAAATGGTATTTCTTTTAGCTTCCAGTGTTTGGGGGCAGCTAAAAGGAAAAACTAAAAATGTGGAATGGTAACCCATACTAAAGTTTGAAATCTGTTCTGTTAAAACGTACTTTGAAAAGCATTGCTTTTTTTCCCCCCACATGTTATATTTCACAATAAGAAACGTTAAGGAAAAGAGTAACTTTATATTAGAGAAATCAGGCAGACACCACCTTAATCAAGTGATTAAAGTCCATGCCATCAATAACAGAACAAATTAAAATCAGGTATCCCTGCTAGAATACAATGAAAACAAAGCATCACTTTTATATCTCTGGCCAAAATGCATAACTTGAATCTAATTAAGAGGAAACAACAGACAAACCCAAACTGATGAATATTTCACTGGCCTGTAATCTTCAAAAATGTCAAGATCATAAAATTCAAGGAAAGACAGAAACCATTTAGGACTGAAGGTGACTAAGCTTCAATATATGCATATATTTATAAAAAAAAATAGGTGAGAGATATATACCCTATTCTGTAAAACCTTTTTTGTTGTTGTTTTAAGGAAAAAAGGATTAAACAAAAATTTTCATCACAGATGCTTAAGAGACTGGAAATTCTTTTATAAGCTCAATGTTGCATAGGCAAAAATCGCTAAACAGAAATAACCAATATGGGTCAGTTACTATATAACAATAATGAGATATGATTATGAGGAATCAATAAGGAAGGAGGAAAGAAGGTAAAATGAATCTTTAGGTAAAATGATTATTTCCATATTTTCTATGCTACATTTAAGATAGACTATAAACAGTCAAAATAGAAACTGCTCCAACAGATGGATGTGTTGGTTTGAAAGGATGTATGTCCCCTAGAAAAGCCATGTTTTAATCTAAATCCCATTTCATAAAGGCAGAATAATCCCTATTCAATACTGCATGTTTGAAACTGTAATCAGATCATCTCCCTGGAGATGTGATTTAATCCAGAGTGGTTGTTAAACTGGATTAGGTGACGACATGTCTCCACCCATTTGGGTGGGTCTTGATAAGCTTCTGGAGTCCTATAAAAGAGGAAACATTTTGGGGAACAAAAAAAATTTAGGGAGAGCAAAGCAGAACAACACAGCCATGAGAAGCAGAGTCCACCAGTCCATGACCTTTGGAGATGAAGACGGAAAATGCCTCCTGGGGAGCTTCATGAAGCAGGAAGCCAGGAGAGAAAGCTAGCAGATGATGTTGTGTTCGCCATGTGCTCTTCCAGCTGAGAGAGAAGCCCTGACTGTGTTCACCATGTGCCTTCTCACTTGAGAGAGAAACCCTGAACTTCATCAGTCTTCTTGAACCAAGGTATCATTTCCTGGATGGATGCCTTAAATTGGACATTTCTATAGACTTGTTTTAATTGGGACATTAATTCGGCCTTAGAACTGTAAATTAGGAACATATTAAATTCCCATTTTTAAAAGCCATTCTGTTTTTGGTATATTGCATTCCAGCAGCTAGCAAACTAGAACAATGGAAAATTTGCTTAGTACATGTATGATAACATTCTTCAGTTTACTGGGGGAGAGGAGGATATAGCATTATCAATGTTAAAAACAAGACTATTGGTATATGATTGCTCTATAATGAAAGACAACTTAAATAGCAAGTTCTATACAGAAAAGTGCCTTAAATTTTGTATTTCAGACCCTTTAAGATTAATACAAGTCAGTGCTGCTAAAATACTGACCAAGTTTCTCAAAGAACTTGTCAACTCTCAGTTTATTATTTCTCTTTCCACCCACCGACTAGCTCTGGTAAATCTTTCTAGTTAATAACAAACAAACAAAAAAGCATGGAAAGGAAGAATACAGCTCAAAGTAAGATCTCTTGCTGGTTTTAACCTGGGTACAAGTGTGGTTGTAATTACTCATTAAATAATATGAGATTAGCCAGTGCCTTTTATTGGTCAGGTTTTGAAAAGTCTTAGGTAAAGCATACTAAAACCTTATTTTGTACAACACACAGTACAGAACTGATCAGTAGAAAAAGAGGCTGAAGTGTCCACTACATCTTGAACATCAACCTCTTGTGACTGTAACCTTGAGTCACTGCAAAAATATCACATTTGATAGAAAAATTAACCTTGATTAGTAACAATTTGGGAGTAATGATTCAGATATAACTCATTTTACAAAATGTATGTTGGAAAACCAATATTTTGAGCTTAAGCCTATTTTCTTGAGTTTTAAAACTGGAAATAGTTTCTGTGAGTCAAGAAATGAAGGTGTAAGTAGGAATAAAAATACCGTAATCATAAAGACTGAAAAATGGAGGAGGGAGAAGGGAGGAAGGAGAAAAAGAGCTGTATCCTAAGAACAGGGGTGAACAAGAAACAGATCAATTCTTATTATGACGAAGCAGTTTGGAATCAGCTCAATTCCTGTTTGGATTAAGATGATGTGTTTCTACCTTACCTATGTGCCAGAAGTAAAATTTTCAACTTTTTGGAGGACAATAGCTATATACAGAGCTTTCACAAATTTTTACCTAAGGATCCAGTGGAAAGTTACTAGGCATGTCAGTTTAAGACGATATGATTGAAAGTCCAAAGAAAAACACAGATAAGAGAAACAGAGTTGTAGAAGATCTGGAAACTGGAGTTGTTAAATACTTTAACACAATGTGATTAAGATGTTCAAGAAACAGATGGCAAGATGGAGAATTTCAGTAGAGAACAACAGTGAACTAGTGAAAATATTAAATGAAAATCCTAGAACTGAAAAATACAATTAAAAACGCAATTGATGGTAATTAATATTTAAAAATTTTAACTTATGTGTGAGACTAAAGCAAAAAATGTTTATTTGGTACAAAATTTATATTTTGAGTAGTGCATTTCCTAATATAACTTATGTAGACAGATTAATTGAACACCATAAGCACATGGAACCTTGAGTAGGGTATGAGATTCTGTTGATTTGTCCAGAGTGATGCCCCGATAAATCCCAGAGTGATTTGAACAGTGAAAAAAAAAGTATTTGGAAAGTCCCCTTCAGGGAATGGTGAGAAAGGGGGAAAATTCAACTTCCCCAAGTTGAAGTCTTCTTTTTTTTTTTTTTTAACATGGGCAGGCACTGGGAATCGAACCCAGGTCTTCTGGCATGGCAGGCAAGCATTCTTGCCTGCTGAGCCACTGTGGCCCACCCCCAAGTTGAATTCTTAATATTCTCACAAGCAGTGTGGGCAACCATAGGAATAAGCTGAGCCCCCAATCTTGGGGGTTGTTCATATGAGGCTTGACCCCACATAGGATAGGTCAAGCCTACTTAGAGTTAGGCCTAAGAGTCACCCCCAAGAGAACCTCTTTTGTTGCTCGGATGTGGCCTCTCTCTCCACCCAACACAACAAGCAAACTCACCACCCTCCCTCTGTCTACATGGGACATGGCTCCCAGGGGTGTGGACCTTCCTGGCAACATGGGACAGAAATCCTAGAATGATGAGACTCAGCATCAAGGGATTGAGAAAACCCCTAGAATGAGCTGAGACTCAGCATCAAGGGATTGAGAAAGCCTTCTTGACCAAAAGGGGGAAGAGTGAAATGAGACAAAATAAAGTGTCAATCAATGGCTGAGAGGTTCCAAACAGAGTCGAGAGGTTATCCTGGAGGTTATTCTTACGCATTAAACGGATATCACCTTGTTAGTCAAGATGTAATGGACAGCCTGGAGAGAACTGCCTGAAAATGTAGAGGGGTGTTCCAGTAGCCATGTTTCTTAAAGAAGATTGTATAATGATTTAGCTTTCACAATGTGACTGTGTGACTGTGAAAGCCTTGTGTCTGATGCTCCTTTTGTCTACCTTATCAACAGATGAGTAAAACATATGGCATAAAAATAAATAATACGGGGAACAAATGTTAAAATAAGTTTGGTTTGAAATGCTAGTGATCAATGAAAGGAAGGGGTAGTGGGTATGGTATGTATGAATTTTTTTCTGTTTTATTTCTTTTTCTGAATAGATGCAAATGTTCTAAGAAATGATCAGATGATGAATATGCAACTATGTGATGATATTGTGAATTACTGATTATATATGTTGAATGGAATGATTAAAAGTTAAGAATGTTTGCGTTTGGTATTTTTTGGTATGTAAAAAAAATTTAAAAATTAAGAAAAACAAAACACAATTGAGGGCAGGTCATGGTGGCTCAGCAGGCAGAGTTCACACCTTCCATGCTGGAGACCCAGGTTCAATTCCTGGTGTCTGCCCATGCGGAAAAAAAAAAAACCCAAAAACGACAACTGACAGTTTTAATCTCTGAAAAGGTTACTATTATAAAAGATGCATCCGATAAAAGAAAAAAAATCCAAATATTTTTAAACCTAAAAGAAAAAAAGGAACAGGAAATACTGAAAACACCATAAGACACATGTGACTCAGTGAAAAGATCTAATATACATATAATTGGAGTCTCAGAAGGAAACAAGAGAATGGGACAGAAGCAATATTTATAGGAACACTGGCAGAGAAATTTCCAATACTTTTGAAAGTTTCAATACTGTTCAAACCCTCAAATTCAAGAAGCTTGAATTATGGCAGCACGAATACAAAGAAATGCACAACTAAGAACATCATAGTAAGACAAAGCAAAAACAGAAAAAATTTAAAAGCAGCCAAAGAAAAGAAAGACAAAGCAAGAAAGAATAAGACTGGCAGTTGACTTCATTAGGGAAACAAAAAGGAAGTCAAAAGATAATGAGGTAGGATGGTGACACAGCGGCTCAGGGGCAGAATTCTCACCTGCCATGCCAAAGACCCGGTTTGATTCCCGGTGCCTGCCCATGAGAAAAAAAAAAAAAGATAATGAAGTGATATCTTTAAAGTGCTCAAAAACAACAAACAGAAACAGAAAAAAAAAACCCTGCCAATTTTTGTGATTTTTACTCAACAAAAATATCATTCAAAAAAACAAAAGTAGCTAAAACCTTAAAACTTTTAAGGGAAAACACAAGAGTCCCTTCATGATTTGGGGGTAGATGAAGGTTTCTTAGGATATAGAAAGCAATACAACAAAAGAAAAGAATTAAAAAAAATTGATTCACAAAAATGTGTGACTTCTGCTCTTCTAAACACATCATTAGGAAAATGACTAGACAAGTAAAGACTGGAAAAAGTATTTCACAAATACATATATCTGACAAATGACTGGTATCTAGTATGTATAAAGAACCCATACAACTCAACAATAAAAAGATGAACAATTCAATAAAAACGAAGTATTTATGTATTTTAAGAAATTTCAAGAGTACTGTTTTGATTAGTCTGAATGTTTCCAGATATATCTTGATGAAGGGGTGGGGGACAGGAGGTAATGATGACATCTTACAGGATATACACACATACAACAACTGTCGCCCAAAAGATGGAGAGTTAAATGGAATTATAGTGTTTTAAAATCCTTATATTTCCTTGGAAGTGATATTAAATCTACAGCCTTTAATAAAAGGCTTTTTAAATGTAATTAAGTAAACTCATTTTACACAAAACAATTTCCAACAAATACATTTAAAAATCATCTAGGAAACTAATCTTATTGTATTACAAAAGTGAGAGGTACAACTGTAGTATTCAAATGAGTTGGGAGGGATTGAGGTGGCAGCCTATGATGACTGTTACATTATTCCTTGGTCACTTAAAGATTCTTCCATGACACAGTAGTGCCCTTTCATTTAGTAGGACTAAATCACATGAAATACATAGTTTTATACAGACAGTGTTATATAGTCACTTGCAATTACTTATAAAAACTTCAGTTTGAATTTCACTAAAGTTCTCTTTAAAACTGACAAAAAAGGGCATGCTATAATCTCTAGGGTAACTGCTAGACCAATGGTAGAGGAGAAAAAAATTATTAGAAAATATCTAATCCAAAACAAAGCAAGGGGGGAAATGAAATTTAGAAGCGACGGATAAGGAAAAAGGAATAGTAACTATGTGATATATTTAAACCCAAATGTAAATTTTATTAAAAGTAAGCAGACTGAATACTTCAATTAAATAATTATCAACCTGAAAAAAGGAAATATGTGTAACTGGCATAATAATACTGCTCAAAACAGATAAATCATATATTTATCAAATATCCGCTGCAAAGTAACAAAGATTTAAAATGAAAAACAACTCGGATGGTATAAATGAAAACAACATATAGACCAAAGTCACTCAACTCAAACTATTCCAAAATATGTCTCTCTGATTGCTTAGACTCTGAAGCAAGGTGAAAAGAAATATATGGCACAGATAACGCATAAAAAAAGAAAAGCAAACTCTCGGGCGAACAAATATATACTGAGTTCCTACTGTGTGTAATTTCCCATAATATGGTGTTTAAAGTATTACTTAATCACACCAGTGAATTCCCTAGCTCATACCTAAAGGTACAAGGACTTTATTTTTCCTGATTTGGTTAACCAAAGCAAAAATACTCAGAGCAAGGTACCAAATCCACCTCAGTCTCAATTTCCCTCCAATGAGTGCGGACTCCTCCAACCTCAGATAGTCCAGGTGTGGCAAACTGGTTTCATCTGTGTCCCTTCCAACTGACAGGGATCCATCACTTACAGAGCTGGTGACTAGAACGCATGAAATGGCTTCTGGCCTCATAAATGAGTGCCTGCTGCACATGCTATTTTGGCATTGGGAACAGACATCAGGGATGTGCATGCATCTATTGTTACCTGGATGGGTAGCCCTCAGGCCTCCCTCTCTGCTGGCCTTGGGCTTCTAGTGCTTAGGAAATATGTAAAAGCAGAGAGCAGCTACTCCATGGTTCCATTTACAGCTTATTTCACCCACCCACCCAGCACTCACACTACCTACCTACAGGGCCTGGGTAAAATGCAAAGAATACCTAGATTATTCATTTACAACATAAAAGCACTCTCTCTTTTTTTGATCAGGCAGGCACCAGGAATCGAACCCAGGTCTCCGACATGGCAGGCTAGAATTCTGCCACTGAGCCACCGCTGCACTGCCCAAGCACTCTCATTTTTATCTCCTTTTATATTTTTAGGGAGATACTAACTAAAAGCAAGGTCTCTATCAAACTCATCTCACAAGTTCTAAGTGTTTAAACCTGCCATCTTAAAATAACTGAATTTTCGACTGGGCACAACCTCTATGACTGCAATATATTCTTAAATTCTTTGGTATATGAATGATGTGCAAAGATCTGAAAATATTGGGTAAAGACAACAGTTCACAGAGCCAGTAATTTAAAAGGTGTTCTAAGAGCAAACTATCAGTATAAGTCTACAATGTCAGATAGAGCAAACTTAAGTTTAAAAGGCCATAAAAAAAATGAGGGGAGAATTTAATGGGAAAAAACCATAATTGAAACTCACCTGAACACAAAATGTTTACAATTCAGTCAGGATCACCTGTAGCTTTAAAACCTAAATAAAATATTTTATTTATCTTGACATCAACTCTGTTAGCCTTATGTCATCTTTTCTTAGTCGTTGATAAACAAAAATATTTACTTTGTAATAAAAAAATTGAGTAAGTATGCAAAATTCAATAGCTACTGAGAAAGCTCTTTTTGGAGTTGTCATGGCATGGAATCATGTAATCTTAAAATAGACAAAAAAGTAAATTCTTTCAAAATATTTTTTAAATCAAAATAATCTTCAACTCTAAAGAGACTTAGAGTAAGTTTTATGGGCTTCTATGCCACTCCTGTATGCTCTTGGGCCTCGGTTTTCCACATCTGTAAAAGGGAATAAAAGCACCTACTTCTTAGGACTGGGAGGATAAAGTGAACTGGTACATGCAAAGTGCTAAAAAAAAAAAGGGCCAAATGCTTATTTAAGTGTTAAATGCATCTTACCATTATTACTATAGCATAAACAAAACTGGTTTCTTTCAAATTTGCTAACATAATTTTTCTCTGGATTCAAGCTGCCTGGAACAGCCTTCCCCACATACTTCCATCTATCTAACACCTTCAGTCCCTCAGCTCATTTATATCCACCCCATTCATCTAGCATCAGACACCTACTACGTGCCACACACTGTACGAATTATTGGTGATATGGTGAACAAAACTTGGAGAAGGTCACAGTCTATTCTCAATCTGCAATTATTCATGTTGAAATTCCAATAGGTTAGTAAGCAGTAGAAAACAGGGAATTTCATCCATTCTCAGGTGCAGTTTTTCACATCTCAACATCTCTGAAATAGGGATGTGTGCTATTCTTGATAAGAAAGCACTGTGTTATAAATAGGCAGTTTGTTTTTCTAATGGTGTGTTTTAGAGCAGATTCAGTTAGAATCAATAAAATATGGTTAAGGGGCACTCCGGTTACCATCTGCTCAATCCATGTGCCCTGTTTATGTCTGCATTGTTGTACCTTGCTGAGCAAATCATAAATCTGCTTACTTTTCCACAGTCAATCTCAGAGAAATTATTATTTTGTGAATCACTTAGACAGAGTGGTGAGTGATGGGTTAAACAAGGGTGATTTTAAACATCTTCAATAGGATTTTACAACGTAGTCTTTCAATGACACTATAATACACCTTACTCTGCAACAAATTCTTCCAGACAGAGCATAACTATCACGATCATGACGATAATTTACGGTTTTGATTTATTCTAACTCATCATAGAATGAGTTTAGATTTGCAAAAGTAACACGTGAACCTCCTCTTGAACGAAGAGACTTTGGAAACTTTTCACCTCTTCACAGCAACTAACTTACCTGCCATGTGAAAGCTCAGCTTTGCCATACAAAGGCCCACTAATTTACTTGTAAGTTCATTAGGTAACAGATATTTTTGTTAAAACACCAAGGCAGTCCATGTATAGCAGACTGCATGTTGGATCCCCTTATTCTCTACAATAAAATACACCCAGCTGAGCCCAACTATCTATCTTTCCAATCTTAGTTCTCATCACTCCAATCATCCTCAGGCACGTACAGTTTCCACAACAGGCCAGACTGTCTCATGTTCCTATGACTTCACACTGTTTCCTTGGGCAAAAGGCCCCTGGCCCGGTAAGTCTGATACAGTCCTCTTCTGTGAGGCTCTGCCTGATAGTCACATTATGTGGACTCCTGGATGTTGGTTTTGCTGAGTGTTGAATGAATCACAGAAATTTATATACACTGGCCGTCTCTCCCATTAGGAGGGGTGTCTGTTTACAGTACCCTTGACACATAACACCACTAGCATATAAGAGGAATTTAATTACCTGCTGAATGAACAAATGGATGAATAGTTCATGTACAGCTCTTAAAATCCATCTAAGTCTAATATTCATCTAGATATTAAACAAGGAATGTAATCACCTTTTGTAAGTTGCTCAGATGGCCTTAGAAGTTTCTGCCATTACCATTAAAGTTAAGCACACTGAATAATATTCGAGATGCCTGAAGGCACATGAACAATCATAAAAAGAACAGGAAAAAAGTTACACCCAACCTCAGAGAATTCAGCTCAACAATTTTCCATAGCCTCATTATAGTCAGGCATAAACATGTCCATGCCTAATACTATTAAAATACAAAACTGGGAAGAATCACTTGCCTGGACTATAAACTTCAGAAACATAATACCTAATAAAAGTATCTCAGCTTAGATTAACCCACAGATAGGACATTAAAAACCTCTTCCTAGGGGAAGATGACAAGAGTGGGAGCTCCAGGACTCAGTTCTTCCAACAAAACAACTATTAAACAGTCAGGAA
Organism: Tamandua tetradactyla; assembly: GCF_023851605.1. NCBI lineage: Eukaryota > Metazoa > Chordata > Mammalia > Pilosa > Myrmecophagidae > Tamandua > Tamandua tetradactyla. Next base: position 83,355,209 of record NC_135338.1, on the reverse strand, counting down.
CTGTCTGAAACAACTGCTCTGGGGCTCTGAAAGCCAGAACACTGTACAGCATCCAGTGAAAGAACAATAAGTTACTCTATGTGTGCATGGTTGCCACCATCCATCCCTCGACTCCTGCAGTGGCTGCCTTGGGGTCCAGTTCCTGGTTAGCTTATTGGTGGCAGAAAGGACATAAAAGTCCTCTTCCTCAAGAACAGGCATGAGCACAACTGACCACACAGTTTCTGATCACAGAATTCAGATCACTGGATCCTGGCTCTGGACAAAGATAGCAGTATGCCACTGCTTTAACCTCATCTCAAGCAAGGGCAGAGGCAGCAGAGATTTAAAGATGCAGTACAGAGAACTTTCTCAGGGCAATGGGGAACAGTGAACAGAAAGGCTGCATTTGCTGTACAAGCAAGGAAAGCACTGCCTTGGGGAGCTGTCAAAAAGGATTTGGGCATCCTTCCTGATCCCACCCCCAGGGAATTTTGGAGATGGTCTGTGCCCCTTTTGTGGGTCTCTAACCCTACTATGGCTGGGAAAGACCAAAGTCCTCTCTAGGGTGACCCTCCTCCTAGAATTTGTCCTCCAGGGCAAGGAGAGTAAAAAACATTAGAGGTAAAACTAAAACAAACAGAATAGAACAAGATTCCCAGAGAAGGAACAGAGGAAAGAAAGCTTTCTGCTGAAGGTGAAACAAGTTCACAAAAAGTACAATCTTAAAAACTGTACTGTACATACAATGTAAGAATCAGATGAAGAGCTGAAAAAATCTGAGCAGTTAAACACAGGCTATTTTAAAGGTCTAGAATAAGTTGAACCAAGAATCAAAGAAGAGCCTTAACACAAAGCCAATGAACAATAAAACCCTAGGCAAAATAAATTGATCTTCAGACTAAGCACATGAAAATAATCAGATGCCTAGAGGGCAGCAAAAAATTACAAGCCATATTAAGAAGCAGGAAGATACAGCTCAATCAAAAGAACAGATTAAAACTCAGGAGACACAGAATTTGGAAAAACTAATCAAAGCTGTCAAACAAATCTTTTAAGTCAAGGAAATAAAGGAAAATACATGAACATGAAGAATTTGGAAGTATAAAAAGAAACATAAATTATAAGGATGAACAGCACAATAACAGAAGCTAAAAATACACTTGAGGCATACAACAGCAGATATGAATAGGCAGAAGAAAGAAGCAGTGAACTAGACGACAGGACAACCGAAATCTTACAATCAGAAGAGAGAGAGAGAAGAATGGAAAAAATTAAACAGGGTCTCAGGGATTAAAATAACAAGAAGCACACAAACATATGCATTATAGATGTCCCAGAACAAGAGAAAAAAAAAGGGCAGAAAGACTGAGGAAATAATGACAGCAAATTTCCCAACTCTGATGAAAAGACATAAATATGCATGTCCTAGAAGCACAACATATTCCAAACAGGATAAATCTTAATAGACCTACTCCAAGACACTAATCAGAATGTCAAATGCCAAAGATAAAGAGAATTCTGAAAGCAACAAAAGAAACACTATATATCACACAGAAGGGAACTGCAATAAGATGAAGTACCAATTTCTTACCAGAAACCATAGAGGCAAGAAGGCAGTGGTATAATATAGTTAAGATACTGAAAGAGAAAAACTGCCAGCCAACAATTCTTTATCCAGATAAACTTGTCCTTTAAAAATGAGGCAGAGACTAAAGTATTCACAGATAAACAGAAACAGAGTTCATCAACAAGAGACCTTGTAATAAAGGGAGTTCTGCAGATTAAAAGGAAAAAACAGGAGAGAGTGGTCTGGAGTAGTATGAAGAAATGAAGATTATCACTAAGGATAACTAAAAGTGCAAGGAAAAAGGCCCCCCTCCCCCACCAAAAAAAGATATGATGTAAAAAATAAAGGATAAAATGGCTGAAGTAAGTCCTGCCTTTACAGTAGTAACATTGAATGTTAATGGATTAAACTCTCCAATCACATGACACAAGTTGGCAGAATGGATTTTTAAAAAGCATGATCCAAAAACTGTATGCTGCTTACAAGAGACTCACCTTAGATCAAAATACACAAATAAGTTGAAAGGGAGAGACTGGGAAAAGATATTCCAAGAGCTGAGGTGGCTATACTAAAACTGGACAAAACAGACTTTAAATGCAAAACTCTTACAAGAGGCAAAGAAGGACACTATATATATAAACAAAAGAGGCAATCTACCAAGAAGAAATAACAATCATAAGCATTTATACACCTAACCTAGATGCCCAAAATACATGAGGCAACATTGTAAAAACTGAAGGGAGTAACAGATGTCTCCATAATAATACTTGAAGATTCAATGCATCACTCTCATCAACAGACAGAACATCTAGACAGAAGATCAATACGGAAACATATCTTGAATATGATAAATAAACTAAACCTAAGAGACATATATAGAACATTCCACCCAGAAACTGCAGGATATACATTCTTCTCAAGTACCCAAGGATCATTCTCCACAGTAGACTACATATTGGGTCACAAAACAGGTCTCAACAAATTTAAAAAGACTGGAACTATACAAAGCACTTTCTCTGACCGTAACAGAATGAAGCCAGAAAACAATAACAAAAGAGACCTGGAAAATTCACAAATAAATGGAAGTTAAATGATACACTCTTTAACAATCAGTGGGTCAAAGAAGAAATTGCAAAGGAAATCAGTAAATATCCTGAGACAAATGGAATTGAGGACACAAAATATCAAAACTTATTGGGACAGAGTGAAGGTTATGCTTAATGGGAAATTTATAGTCCTCATCATTCACATTAAAAAAAGAGCTAAAATAAAAGACCTAACTGCACACCTGGAGGAGCTAGAAAAAGAACAGCAAACCAATCCCAAAGTAATAACAGAAATTGGAGCACAAATATATGAAATTGAGAATAAAAAGACAATAGAAATAATTTACAAAACCAAAAGTTAGTTCTTTGAGCAGATCAATAAAATTGACAGACTCTTATCTAGAGTGCCAAAGAAAAAAAGAAAGAAGAGATAAATATATAAAATGAGAAATGAAAGAGAAGATATTACTACTCACCCCGCAGAAATAAGAAGGATAAGTGGGGGGGGGGGGGTATGTGTACAAGGATTCAGTGGTAGAATTCTTGCCTGAAATGTAGTAGACAGACTTGGGTTCGAGTCCAGGTCCATGCACTTCCCCAAAAAACAAGCAAAACAAACAAACAAAAATTCAACAAACGCTTTTAATAATAGGACACTCACATGGAAAAATGATGAAATGTGACCCGCCATTAAGCATACAAAAAAAAAGGATAAGAGGATCATAAGATACCAAGAACAAATGTATGCCATGAGACAACTTAGATGAAATGGAGAAATCCCCAGAAACACACCAACAACCTACAATGACTCTAGAAAAAATAGAAGACTGCAAGAAACAAATTATGAGTAAAGAGACTGAATCAGTCATCAGAAACCTCCCAACAAAGAAAAGCCCAGGACTACAAAGCTTCAGAGGTGAATTCTACCAATTGTTTCAAGAAGAATACCAATCCTGTGTCAAACTCTTTCAAAAAATTGAAGAGGAGGGAACACTATCTAAGTCATTCTATGATGCCAACATCACCCTAATACCAAAGGATGATGGAAATCCGACAGCATATTTAACAGTTTATACACAATAATTAAGTGGATTTTATATCCCAGGTATTCAAGGATGGTTCAACACAAGAAAATCAATTGCTCTACTTTGCAGCTGCTGGAATGCAATATACCAGAAACGGAATGACTTTTAAAAGGGGGAATTTAAAAAGTTGCTAGTTTACAGTTCTAAGGCTGAGAAAATGGTCCAATTAAAACAAGTCTATAGAAATGTCCGATATAAGGAAAGCATCCAGGGAAAATACCTTGATTCAAGAAGGCCAACGAAGTTCAGGGTTTCTCTCTCAAGTGAAAAGGCATATGGCAAATACAGTCAGGGTTTCATTCTCATCTGGAAAGGCACATGGTGAACACAGTGTCATCTGCGAGCTTCCTCTCCAGCCCCCCAGGAGGCGTTTTCCTTCTTCATTTCCAAAAGTCGCTGGCTGTTGGACTCTCTGCTTCGAGGTTCTGTGGCATTCTCTGCTCTCTCAGAATCCCGTGGCTTTCTCTCTTGTTGTTCTCTAGCTTTTTCCAAAGTGCTTCTTCTTTTAAAGGATTCCAGTAAAACCAATCAAGACCCACATAGAATGAGTGGAGACACATCTCCATCTAATCAAGTTTAACACCTACACTTATTCAGTCACATCTCCATGGAGATAAGCTAATTACAATTTCCAACATACACTACTGAGTAGGGATTAGAAGAAACAGCTGCCTTTATAAAATGGGATTAGGATTAAAACACATGACTTTTCTAGGGTACATAAATTCTTTCAAACCAGCACATCAATTAATATAATATACCACATTAACAAAATGAAGGGGAGAAAACCACATGATCACCCCAATTGATGCGGAAAGGCATCTGATAAAACCCAGCATCCTTTCTTTTTGGCAAACCTACAGCTTCTCTAATCAAATTAATAATAACAACAATTTTCAAAAATCATTACACTAAATGAAAGAAACCAGAAAGTGCTACATATTATGTGATTCCATTTATATAAAATGCAAATACAAATAAATTTCTAGAGACAGAAATAGATTAGTGGTTATGTAAGGCTAGAGAATGATAGAGGGATTGAAAGGTGACCAGTAAAGGTTATGGGGTTTTTCTTTTTGGAGTAATGAAATTGTTCTAAAATTAATTGTGGTGATGAATGCACAACTCTGTGAACATACTAAAAGCCACTGATTCTACATCTTGAGTGAACTGTATGGTATGTGAATCTTAATAACACTGTGTTTAGAAAAAAAAAAAACAACCCTTTTTCAAAAACAAAATTGAGATACCACTATCCAATTATCAGAATGGCCAAAATACACCACCCCCCCCAAAAAAAACACAACCTGACAATACCAAGTTGCTGGCGAGAATGTGGAGAAATGGAAACATCCATTCACTGCTGGTGGGACTGCAAAATGGTGCAGCCCCTTTGGAAGACAGGTTGTCAAGTTTCTTACAATGCTGAACATAGTCTCACTATACAACCATACACCAAAGGTATTTATCCAAATGATTAAAAAACTATGTCCAAACAAATATCTGCACACAAGTGTTTATAGCATCTTTATTCATACTTGCCCAAACTGGAAGCAATCAAGATGTCCTTGAATAGGTGAATGGATGAACAAACTGTGGTGTGTCCACACAATGGAATATTATTCAATGATAAGAAATGAGCTGTCAAGTCACAAAATCACATGGATGAATCCTAATTGAGTACTGCTAAGTGAGAAAAGTCAGTGTGAAAAAACTATTAACTATAAGATTTTAATTATTTTACTCTGAAAAAGGTAAAAACTACAGAGCTGGCCAAAAGATCAGTGGTTACAAGGAGGGATGAAATGATAGGGGAGCATGGTGAAGCACGGGTTGAACAGGTGAAGCACAGGGAATGTTTTTAGGACAGTCTTAAGCATTCTGTATCATACTGTAATGCTAGATACTCACTATGCATTTGTCAAAACCCACAGAACCATGCGCAGAAAGTGAACCTTAAGGTACACAAATTTTTTTTAATCTGGGAAACTTCGGAGATTTTTTGGAAAAATGATGTAGGAATGTTTGCTCTGCTGCTCTTTTACACTGAAAACTTCCCAAGGGATTGACAATCAAACACCTCTTTTGATGGTTTTAAGGTCAACACCTGCTGATTTATACTAGTCATTTACACTAGTTTGGCAAGAAAGTAACATATAAAACACAGAATATATGTCTAATTGCTATCAGCCAAATAATATATTAGATGAATATGCCAAAAGTACCCCACTAAGCAAAGAAATATAAGGACCATGACAAACTTCCCCTTAACTAAAATTCTTGACAAATGAATTTTTATCAGTTCTTTTCAAATGCATACTAGCATTATTTACAAAAAAGGGTAGAGTATGGTGTAATATTATACCAAAAAAGAAACTGTAATCCTTAGAGTTAAAATTGCAGGGTTTCTGGGTAAAGATGGTGGCTTAACAACGTGTGTGTTTTAGTCTGTCCTCCAGAACAACTACTAAATAACCAGAAACAGTACAGAACAGCTCCTGTGGCCACGTCAGTGACCAAACACACAGCATACCCCAGTCTGGACCAGCTGGACCAGCTGCGAGCACCCCCCAGAACCGTGAGTTCCCAAAGCTGTGGTGGCCAGCGCCCCTCCCCCACAGGCCGCTTCCCAGAGGGGAAAGGAAAGGACTTTATCAGCAGCATGGACTGGGCACAATCAAACGCCAATTGTGGAACTAATTAACAAATTCTGACTACTAAAAACAGGCCCCCAGCTTAGGTGAACCTGATCAAAGCAGAGGTTGCTCATTTTTGCCCCGGTGCCAAGGGGGCAGGACTAACAGAAAAAGGGGGAGGGGGGGAGAAGGAAACAGAAGTTTTTGTGGCTGTGTATCTACAAAGGCTTGACTGCCTCTGGATACGGCGGCAGGACTTTTCAGGCTGCAACTGCCCCAGGCATAGGCAGAAGTGAGCTCTTTTGGGGGCTTATCTGGAGCTTGTGCCTTCCCCAGGGGAGGGGCAAAGCCCCACCCAGGTAGAATCCCTCCATCAAGGAATTCAGACCCCAGGGCTCGGTAGTTTGAAGCCATTAAAACCAGCCTACAACCTCTCCTCTGTCTCCACCACGCCCCCAGCAGGGAGAGTCTGCCAAAGTTAAACGTACCGCATCATCTTATGCTGGTGGGACCTGCAGTCAGACAAGTGCCACACACAGGGCAGGATAAGAAAAACCGAGTCCAGAGACTTCACAGGAAAGTCTTTCAACCTGCTGGGTCTCACCCTCAGGGAAAACCGACGCAGGTGACTCTTTCCTCCTGATAGGAGGCCAGTTTGGTCTGGGAAAATCTGGCTGGGGTCTATAATACCTACGTAGACCCTCCTAAGTGTGTGTTTGGGGGAAGGCACCACACAAGCAGGGCAAGAAACAAGAAAACAAAAACGGAAAAATTCTCCTCTGCTAAACAAAACTTAAGCTAAAGGTCCAGAAAAAGCTGAACTGAATGTCAAAGAACAGATAGACAACAAATTCATACAGCAAGAAAACCCTAGATAAAAGAAGTGAAAGCAATTTCCAGAATAAACTAATTAAGGTAATTAAATGCGTAGATGCCAGCAAAACATAACAAATCACACTACGAAAACTGAAGCTATGGCCCAGTCAAAGGAACAAACCAACAATCCAAATGACATACAGGAGCTGAAACAATGAATTCAGAATGTACGAACAGACATGGAAAACCTCATCAAAAACCAAATCAATGAATTGAGGGAGGATATAAATAAGGTAAGGAAAGAACAAAAAGAAGAAACTGAAAGTCTAAAAAACAAATCACAGAACTTATGGGAATGAAAGACACAGTAGAAGAAATGAAAAAAACAATGGAAACCTACAATGGTAGATTTCGAGAGAGAGAACATAGGATTTCAAAAACTGGCGGACGGAACATCTGAAATTCGACAAGAAACAGAAACTATAGGAAAAAAAATGGAAAAATACGAGCAGGGACTCAGGGAATTGAAAGACAATATGAAGCGCACGAATATACATGTTGTGGGTGTCCCAGAAGGAGAAGAGAAGGGAAAAAGAGGAGATAAACTAACGGAGGAAATTATCACTGAAATTTTCCCAACTCTTATGAAAGACTTAAAATTACAGATTCAAGAAGTGCAGTGTACCCTAAAGAGAACAGATCCAAATAGACATACTCCAAGACATTTAATAATCAGAATGTCAGAGGTCAAAGAGAAAGAGAGGATCTTGAAAGCAGCAAGAGAAAAGCAATCCATCACATACAAGGGAAGCCCAATAAGACTATGTGCAGATCTCTCAGCAGAAACCATGGGGGCGAGAAGACAGTGGGACAATATATATAAATTATTAAAAGAGAAAAACTGCCAACCAAGAATTCTATATCCAGCAAAACTGTCCTTCAAAAATGAGGGAGAAATTAAAACATTTTCAGACAAAAAAATCACTGAGAGAATTTGTAACCAAGAGACCAGCTCTGCAAGAAATACTAAAGGGAACACTAGAGACAGATACAAAGACAGAAGAGAGAGGTGTGGAGAAGAGTGTAGAAAGGAAGACTATGAGTAAAGGTAAAAAGAAGGAAAATTAGATATGACATATAAAATCCAGAAGGCAAAATAGTAGAAGAAAGTACTACCCGTGCAGTAATAACACTGAATGTTAATGGATTAAACTCTCCAATCAAAAGACATAGTCTGGCAGAATGGATTAAAAAACGGGACCCATCTATATGCTGCCTCTACTCAAAGGACACGAGGCCAAGGACACAAATGGACATTTACACAACAATGTTTATAGCAGCATTATTAACAATTGCCAAGAGATGGAAATATCCAAAATGTCCATCAACAGAGAGTTGGCTAAACAAACTGTGACATTTACATAAGATAGAATATTATGCAGCTGTAAGACAGAATAAAGTTATGACGTATGTAACAACATGAATGGACCTTAAGGACATTATGCTGAGTGTGATTAGCCAGAGTCAAAAGGACAAATACTGTATGGTCTCACTGATATGAACTGACATTAGTTTATAAACTTGGAAAATTTCCTTGGTAACAGACACCATCAGGAGATAGAAACAGAGTAAGATATTGGGTAATTGGAGCTGAAGGGATACAGATTGTGCAACAGGACTGAATATAAAAACTCAGAAATGGACAGCACAATATTACCTACCTGTAATACAATTATGTTAAAACACTGAATGAAGCTGAATGTGAGAATGATAGAGGGAGGAGGGCTGGGGCATAAATGAAATCACAAAGAAAGATAGACGATAAAGACTGAGATGGTGTAATCTAGGAATGCCTAGAGTGTATAATGATAGTGACTAAATGTACAAATTTAAAAATGTTTTTGAATGAGGAAGAACAAAAGAATGTCATTACTGCAGTGTGCTGAAAATAGATGGTAATTAATATTTAAAAATTTCAACTAATGTGTGAGATTAAAGCAAAAAATGTTTATTTGGTACAAATCTATACTTTGACTAGTGCATCTCCTAAATATAACTTATGTAGATAGTTGATTGAACACCTTAAGTACACTGAACTTTGTATAGGACATGAGATTTTGTTAGTTTGTCCAGATGATGCCCTGATGAATCCCAGAGTGATTTGATCAGTGAGTGGAAAAGTATTTGCAAAATCCCCTTTGGGGAATGGTGAGAACAGGGGAAAACTCAACTTTCCCAAGTTGAATTCTTGATATTCTCACAAGCAGTGTGGACAACCAAAGCTATAGGCTGAGCCCCCAGTCTGGGGGTTTGTTCATATGAAACTTAACCCCACAAGGGATAGGTCAAGCCTACTTAAAATTAAGCCAAGGAGTCACCCCCAAGAGAACCTCTTTTGTTGCTCAGATGTGTTCTCTCTCTCCAGCCAACACAGCAAGCAAACTCACCACCCTTCCCCTGTCTACATGGGACATGACTACCAGGGGTGTGGATCTTCCTGGCAGCGTGGGACAGAAATCCCAGAATGAGCTGAGATTCAGCATCAAGGGATTGAGAAAAACTCTAGAATGAACTGAGACCCAGCATCAAGGGATTGAGAAAACCTTCTCGACCAAAAGGGGGAAGAGTGAAATGAGACAAAGTGTCAATGGCTGAGAGATTGCAGAGTCGAGAGATTATCCTGGAGGTTATTCTTACACATTAAGTAGATATCACCTTGTCCTTCAAGATGTCGTGGAGAGGCTGGAGGGAACTGCCTGAAAATGTAGAGCTGTGTTCCAGTAGCCATGTTTCTTGATGATGATTGAACAATGATATAGCTTTTACAATGTGACTCTGTGATTGTGAAAACCTTGTGTCTGATAATCCTTTTATCTACCTTGTCAACAGATGAGTAGAACATATGGAATAAAAATTAAATAATAGGGGGAACAAATGTTAAAATAAATTTAGTTTGAAATGCTAGTGATCAATGAAAGGGATCAGTAAGGGGTATGGCATGCAAAAAATTTTTTTCTTCCGTTTGTTATATTTTTCTGTTGTCTTTTTATTTCTTTTTCTGAATTGATGCTAATGTTCTGGGAAATGATCATGATGATGAATATGCAACTATGTGATGATATTGTAAATTGCTGAGTGTATGTGTTGGGAATGTTTGTGTTTCTTGTAATTTTTTTAATTAATAAAAAATTAAAAAGGAAAAAAAAATTGCAGGGTCTGCAGTCAGAGTGTCTAGTTCAAATTCTGACTCACTTCTCAAGTGCTATCACTATGGACAAGTTTGTAACTCTGTTGTAGAGAAGAGAAATCTGAGATTTAGCCAAGCACAGTTTAAATCTTTTTTTTCTCCCCTACCAAAAGCATAAGATATCCTTCCTCATTCCCCTTCAAAAAAAAAATCTTTAGTACAAATATTTTACTTGAATCAATGTTCAATTATATCTCTATCCTGAAATTAATAGTGATTTCTGCCTAATCTTATCTTTCTATTACAATCATTACAAACTGACTTTAATCTACTAGGAGTTTTATAGACCAAATATTATAAAACAAAGGCAGAGCCTGTGGTACATTTCTATAGCAATTTGTAAAGGTTATGAAGCATCTATTTTTATGAGTGAGTGGTATATCTTTTTAAAAAGAATCAAACCGTACAGTTTTAAATACAAGTGACTGTCAGATTTCATGATAACTAAAGCCTCTAACACAGAGGCCTAGCTCCCCAAACTTACTACTCCAACCAAACGAGGCGCCACGGCTGCCCTCAGCACTGACCACTGGTCATGTGTGGTTTGTTTTTCTCAAGTTCTGCCACTGTCCACCAGTTCTTGGTAGATGAAAGTGATTCATCGTTTGGCCAGCACATTCCCGCCCATGTCCACTCACTTTCAGGGGATTCTTTTTTAAAAGACGATGTTCAGTTTTGATAAGAATCTTCCACAACACCAACTTGCAAGCCAACATGACAAGTTCCCAAATGGTGAGTGTTCAGGGAAAGCCTATGGTTTTTCTCCTGTTTTACTCCGTCTCCTTTGCAGGTCTTCCTCACCTTTGACCTCTAACCCCTGTAGAACCCAGGTTCAGCCCTGGGACCTTCTCTCCATCTCCACTAATTTCCAAGATGATGTTCTTAGTCTTTGGCTTTACAAGCATCTGTATGCTGAGGCTTTCCCATCTTTCCCACTTTAGGAACTCTATCCCTCCAACTGCTCAGGCAACTTTTCTCTTTCCACATCTAATCCTAAACTCTAACTTCAAAATACACCTACAACCTGCCTACTTCTCACCGTTTCCACTGCTATCGCCTTAGTCCAAACCACCCTCACGTCTTACTAAATGATGGGGAAATGCCTCCCCACCAATCCCCCCCGCTTTCAAACTCAGTATACAGTTTTTACTTCATGCACAACTAGAAGGATATTTCTAAAACATCAGTGCATCCCACTCCTCTGCCCCAACCCCCCAATGCCATCCCAGCTCACTGAACTCACAGGATCAGACCCTCTCGCTCAAGCATTCCAGCCACCCTGACCTCCTAGCTATTCTAAGCAAGTCACACATCACCCCACCTCCAAGCCTTTGCACATCTCATTCTCTCTGCCTGAAATGGTTCTCTGCAGATACAGTCAGGTTTCTTTCTCCCTCTCATCAGGAATAGCACCTCCACCCTCTTCATCACTCTCTATCCCCTTATCAGGCCTGTATTTCTTCAAAAGACCTAGCATCGCCTGATATTATAGGTTTACATCCCTTCACCACCTGATGCTCTCCCATAGTAAAGTGACTGTATCACAAGAGCAGGAGCTTTGCTGTACTCACTCCTTTAGAAAAGAGCCTGCTACACAGCAGGCATGCAGATTTTTAAAAAATGATTTAACCATTAAGTAATATTTTTAAGTTACATATGTATTATCTGGGATATTTCAATACTCATCTTATACTAATAAAAACAACCAGAATTCTAAATTATTAGAGATTCAATTTAAAACATCTAAAAGGTAAACAAGCATTCCTCAAGTGGTAAAAATAAGTAAGACAGAACTCATCTTTCTCCCTTAAATAACTCACATCATTAAAAATAGAAGTAAGCCTTCTACGTATTTCTTATCAATTGTTCCTACTGAGGAGAAGGCAAGATACATTAACATGCAGGAAAGGGAAAAGAGGACCTATGGTATTTTCTTATGGTAGATTTTAGAAGAGAAAAAGCTGTAAATTAAGTGCCAAACATCCAAGAAAATAATGTGATATTGATTTCTTTATCCCTGCAGGGGTTCACTGAGAGAAAATACAGAAACAAAACACTACAGGGTTAACAGTCATGATGTTACCATGAACACTGGTGCTACATTAGTGAGGAAATGCTCAAAGATCCTTTTCAGCTAGGGAAAAGTTTTTGCTGTAATGGTAACATAAATTTTGTATAGTAATAACATGGTACATTATAAGCTTGCTCAAATGATAAGCTTTTTCTGAGGGTTAGAATAGTTTGCAGCCCTCTCAAACAAAGACCTTTCTGTCCTAGATTTCCTAGAAGTCCGTAAGCTAAAAATCATGTCCACTTATCTAGCCTTCCATAGTTTTCACCAGCTTCCCCACAGCACCAAACAGCCAACGTGATGCCATGGCACAGACACCAAAGACACCCTTCCATCCAATTTGAACATTTCTTTGTTCTGGCTCCTTTTATTTTGAAATCATTTTTGGAGTCTTTCATTATGGAAGAGTTCTAAAGACAGTACAGAGAGCTCCTTGGTCTTCATCTTGCGTCCTCTAATATTAACATCATCACTAAGTAGGGAACATATCAAGACAAAGATATTAACATTTGTGCAACAGTATTAACTGAACTACAGAATTTACCCAGATTTTGCCAGATTTCCAAAGTCCTTTTTGTCTTCCAAGGTGCTACCCTGAGTGCATTTAGGCATCGTGTCTCCTGAGTTTCCTCTGATCCCTTGACGGTTCCTACTAGATTTGACTTGTTTTTCATGACTTTGATACTTCTGAAGAATACTGGTCAGATATTTTATAGGATGTCCCTCAATTTGAACTTGTCTGTTGTTTTCTCATGATTAGAATGAAGTTACAGATTTGGGGGAAGACTATTACAGAAGTTCTTCTCATCTCATCACATCAAGGAGTACCTGATACCAATAGGACTTGTAACTGCTAATGTAAAAGTGTTGTCTGCCATGGTTTTCCATTGTAATTTCACTATATTTCCCACTCTCCATCCTATCCATTAGAAATGAATTACTAAGTCCCACTCACACTCAAGAGGAGGGAAATGAAGCTTCACCTATAAGAGAAGAGGGCAACAAGTAATTTGTGGCCACTAGGTTAAATTCACCAGAGTAATTAGTAAGTGCTTTTTAACTACTTATTTTTTTTTTAGTGCAATCTGTTTGATAATCAACTGAGGAGTTATTGTTGATGGCAACTAATAAAAACTGGGGCTTGATAAAGATTTACAACCAGACCACAAAAACAGACGTCTGTGAGATCATCTAACAACAGAAACCAAAGGATATTTGTAAATATCATGTAGTTTTAACTTCAAAGTGTGTGTCAGTTTAAACACTGGCCAGAAACTCTTTGCTCACAATATCTCATCTCATATAGCTTCTTCCCCTGTTGTTATTCAAGATTTACTGAGGCTGCCACTCAATTTATCTGACTTTGATTTGGCTACTAAAACTCATTGTGATTAACATGACTTAGAGGAGGGAAGAAAGGAAGAAACAATAATAAAGCATAAGCCCATAACACACCACGGGCTGTTAAGAGAACAGTTGTGTGCCAGATCCGGTTCCCCTTACCAACACTACTGTAAGTTACTTACTGGAAAGACCAAAGTCAAAATTCCTTTTCTATTCCTCTCCGTTACTCAGGCTATAACAGGATGACGCCAATTAACAAAAATATAACCTTAGTTTCTATAAAATTCTAAAACATAACCAGATTGTAATAAATGTTTTAAGAGTATAAATAGCAATGATGGCTCTTAAACATTAGCAACTTATAGGAATCACCTGAGAAGCCTGAAAACAAGGCCAATTGTTCGCTCTACCCACAAAGATTCTGGGTTTGGGGGCCTGGAAATTTGCTCTTCAACAAGCACCTTAAGTGATTCTCTTTACAGATGGTCTCTGTTTGAGAAACTTCAACCTGGTGTGAGACTCAAGAGTAATGCTAATACTTGAAGTAGACACATACACATATAAACACACACACACAATTTTCCTATTGAAATAAATCTTTATATAATCCAAGTCTGAGAAACACTGATTCACAGCATACTTCTAAGTCTTATGCAACTTTACCTCCAATTTTGTTTCTGCCTGTCCCAAACAACACTGCTTTAGCCAAACAACACTGTTTACCACGCTTTCACCCTTGCCTTTGTTCCCACAAACTTTTTAATTTTCAGATGCCAGCCAGTCTGAATCAGTTCAATAAAGAGGATTAAATATTAGAATAAAAACCTTCAAAAAAAAAGCTCTGCTGCTTCCATCCCATAACCTCTTTAAAATGGGAATGGGGCCCATCCTGAATGTCCTGAAGTCCAGCTACCTTTAGGGAAGGGGTTGACCCGGACAATCAAAAACTTCTCCACACTCCCCCTACGTTCCCTCATCTGGCTCAACCTATTCCACAAGATATGTTAACATGCAGGAACTCCAGACTTTTTGCAGCTCACACTATTTTCTCCTGGTTTATGGTTTATTAAGTAATGAGGTATTTTCATTGTCCATTTTCACATACTGAGAATAAGTTCTTAGAGCTTAAGAACCGTTTTACTCTTCTTACCTCCAAACAGCTTGTACAGTGCTTTGACTACTGATGTGCGCTTTGAAGGGTGGGTTATCAGCGCTACTACAGTACTGGGGATGATGACACCTGGCAATCTTTCCTTTCAACCATATGGGAAATACTGCTCAGCTATATCTTAAGGCATAAAATATGATATACCTGTCTTATTCTCTGCTTCAGTATTAAAAAGCCTTTTTGCAGTCAACTAAACACAGTAAGTTAAATATACCTATTGATCTTACAATAAGAAAGGTGATTAATAAAGCCCACAATATATTTAACATATTCCTATCAGACTTTCATACTAGGAAGATATATCAATTTGCCTTTAGACCCACCTTCTCCCTCATAACCATATGGCTCCTTTACTGCATCTAATACCCAAATGGTTAAACATCTTAGAGATGTTTATGTACCATTTGAGAGATGTTTTATTTTGCTAGAAAAACAATTACAGACCCCAAAACAAGTAAGCATATCCATTTTAGTTAAATTTTTATTTGCTCTGTCAAGATAGCCTCTGGGAGAGTTATTTGAACAGTGAACAAAAAAGTATTTGCAAAGTCCCCTTGGGGGAATGGTGAGAAGGGGGGAAAATTCAACCTCCCCAAGGGGAGAGATTTTTTGATATTCTCACAAGCAGTGGGGACAACCAAAGGAATAGGCTGAGCCCCCAGTCTTGGGGTTTGTTCATATGAAATTGAAGCCTGCAAAGGACAGGCTAAGCCTACTTAAAGTTAGGCCCAAAAGTCACCTCCAAGTCACCTCTTTCTGTTGCTCAGATGTGGCCTCTCTCCCTTAGCCAACACGACAAGCAAACTCACCGCCCTCCCCCTCTCTATGTGGGACATGACTCCCAGGGGTGTGGACCTTCCTGGCAATGTGGGGCAGAAATACTAGAATGAGCTGAGACTCAGCATCAAGGAAATGAGAAAACCTTCTCGACCAAAAGGAGGAAGAGCGAAATGAGACAAAATAAAGTGTCAATGGCTGAGAGATTCCAAACAGAGAGGTTATCCTAGAGGTTATTCTTACACATTAAATAGATACCACCTTCTTAGTTAAGGTGTAATGGAGAGGCTGGAGGGAAGTGCCTGAAAATAAAGACCTATGTTCCAGCAGCCATGTTTATTGAAGATAATTGTATGATATAGCTTTCGCAATGTGACTGTGTGATTGTGAAAACCTTGTGTGTGATGCTCCTTTTATCTACCTTTTAAACAGACGAGTAAAACATACAGATTAAAAATAAATAATAGGGGGAACAAATATTAAAATAAATTTAGTTGGAAATGCTAGTGATCAATGAAAGGGAGGGATAAGGAGTATGCTTTCTTTTTATTTCTTTTTCTGAATAGATGCAAATGTTCCAAGAAATGATCATGATGATGAATATGCAACTATGTGATGATATTGTGAATTACTGATTATATATATAGAATGGAATAATCATATGGGAAGAATGTTAGTTTGTTGTGATGTTAAAAAAATTTTTAATAAATAAATAAGATAGCCTCTGGGAGATTTCTCCCTGCTGCAGACTAACAATTGACACCCAGAAGGACGTGCAACACTCATAGCAAGAGCCAATGATCTGTTATCTGTGGAGACTGTCACACACACATCTATATCTGTGGAGACTGTCCAGAGATCCAATCAGAGGCAGAAAATGTGGATACAGAATAACATACAAGAAAACGACTAAGATTGGTGGTCTTTGACACTCAATGAAACATGAATTCAGAGTAACATCTTTTGTAGTTGGACTAGCCATTAATGTTTCACATTATTATATAGTTTTTGATTAGCATAGTTTATGAATACAACTATAACATACGCAATTTCATAATTTCTCACTTTTTAAACCATATGGAATTTAGATATCTGTTAATGCTTTGTAGAAAGAAATTGTTTTTAAATCAGTTACATGATTTAGAATTTAGTTTTATTGCATATTTAATCTGACACATGGTAAGGTTAGAATTGCTTCTCCTAAACCATAATTTTAACCAAAACCTAGTATGACTGGGTGTTTTGTTTAAAATAAAAGTTTCTAGAGTACTCTGAGGGTCTGATTATGTATATTCCTTGGAAAGTACTGTCCTGTATCACCAGTTTACAGAGTTTGTAAACTCCATAGTGTTATTTGGTACACAGTATACCAATGTACTTGCTGTCAGTGTATATATATCATTTTGACTTCTATTTTTCATGTATTACTTGATATAAGACTTTCTGTATTTCTATATAATGCTTGATTATTTTTAAAATCTTGTGAGAGAGAAGAGAAATTTTAATCGCTGTTCTGTGACAGACAAACTCAACCCCTAGTAAAGTGAATGAAGCAGACTCTTAAGCTAGGTGCAGATTCTCATGTATAGTCATTCAAAATGGTAAAAAAAATACTGCTTTCAGAATATAAAAAGAATGGGAATTAGTTTACACTAAATTATTGGGTAAATGTTTAAATCTTTTGCCTCAATCTTAGGAACATGGAATTGATGCTCACACCTGCACTCCATCCATACTAAGATTCCATCATTGTGTAACATCATGTCAGCCTCCGCAGTATTAATTTAAAAGATTAGATATATTCTGATTTTGTTAATAGCCATGTCTGTCTCTTTTTAAAGAGTGCTTCCCTTGATCCAGGCTTTTTTTATCTGTGATTTTTAAAATTTTGTGACTCTGGTATATTCGTTTTTGATCTTATCCTTTTCAAACAAGGGAATCCAAATAAATATGCTGTCTCCTTATGACAGCCCCTTAAACAAGTAAACCCCAAGTGTAATGCAGTTACACTTTTCTTAACTGTTCTAGTTCATCCTAGATGTTTTGTGTATTGATAGTTTATTTGAATATTGTTATTTGGTTAACTAGGCAGAATGGTTTAATGGAAAAATATTACAACTGGAACTCAAGACATGTTTTCAGTCAGTCCCTTTAACCTCTTTGTGTCCCTTTCATCTATAAAATGGAAGTAATTTGACCTGTTAACCTACCTGGATATTTTTATGAAAAAAATGAGAAAACAGATACAAAATTGTTTTTAAAAGATTCTTTTGAAGTGCTCTATAAATATAAAAATCAGTAAATTTGAGCTTGAAATTGATATATAACTTGGCCCTTACTGAACTGCTTACAAACTGTGAACACTGAGTGAAAAAGCATTGAATGAAACTTAGAATTGTAAGTTTCAGCCTTGCCACTTATTAGCTTAATGATTTTGGATAATTTATTTATTTTAATTTCAGTTTCATTGTCAAAGTGGAGGAAAATGATGGTCAGTACGGTGAGGTAACTGTTTTGAGAAAAGCTATCTTGAGAGACTGATACTTTGAAAAATTCAAATATAACAGATGAAATTAGAAATGACCAGCCTTAAGGAATAATAAAATATATAAATACATGGCTGAGGAGACATAAAAGCAAGTTGCCTCCTTCTCATATTCACATATGTACATACGTCTCGACCCCTCCAGAATAAGTTCAAAAGTTAGTCAAGAAGGGAGCGCCGTCATTTGAGCGGAGGGCTGAAGGATGAGAAGATTGTCTCAGGAAGTAAAAAAGAACATGTCTGAAACAGACAAACTAGCCATGGAAAAGTTCTAGGGTGGAAAGTGAGCTTGTCTTGTTCCCACTTGAGAATGAAGCCCGTACGTATGACGGGAGCTTCTGAAGCGGGAGAGAGTGGGAAATGACAGGGTGCTGCGGTAGGGAAGGGCCAGCTCATTAGGGTCTGGCCATGGGGAGCCTTTTCGGGAAATAAGCAGGATATTAACATGTTTAAGACTTAAAAGGTCACTCAGGCTATTGTGTGACAATGGATAGTACAAACAGGAGTGGCAGTGGGGAATCAGTTAGGAGACATCTGTAACAGTTTAGACTAATAATCACGGTGACTGGGCCCCGGGGTGGTTAGCTGTGGAGGAGGTGAGAAGCAGCTGACTGTGAGAGGTATGTTTTGAAAGTAAACTGATAGGACATATTGATGGATCTGATGGATTGGTTAGTAGTCAAGAGCTCTGTAAAAAATAGCATGGGCTTTGACATAAGGTTTTGGGTCCAGAAGCCCACTCTGATCCTTGTTAAGCTGGCTGTGACCTTACCAGGCCTTACTTCCCTCATTTGTAAAATAGGTGTGAAATAATAGCACCTACTTAAAAGATTCGCTTTAATAGAAAATGAAGTCATCCATGTGTGGTGGTATGAAACTATATGTACTCCAGAAAAAACATGTTCTTACATTTACTCCATTCCTGTGGGTGTGAACCCACTGTAAGTAGGACCTTCTGATGAGGCTACTTCAGTTAAGGTGTGACCCACCCACCTCATTCAAGATGGCTCTTAGGGCGGGCCATGGTGGCTCAGCAGGCAGAGTTCTCGCCTGCCATGCTGGAGACCCGGGTTCGATTGCTGGTGCCTGCCCATGCAAAAAAAAAGATGGGTCTTAGTCCTCTTATTGGAATCCTTTATAAGAGAATGTAATTCAGACAGAGAGAGACAGCCAGGGAAGCAAAAAGTTGATATCAACGAAACGTGGGAGAGAAGGAAGAGACCAGCAGATGCCACCATGTGTCTTGCCATGTGACAGAGCAAAGGACTGGCCAGCAGCCAGTCTCTGGGAAGAAAGCATTGCTTTAATGATGCCTTCATTTGGACACTTCCAGAGCCTAAAAACTGTAAACTAATAAATTTCCATCGTTGAAGAAAAAAAAAAAAGCCTCTGAACTGTAAAAGCAAAAAACAGGGATTTCTCTGATACCCCCATGTTACTTGATCATATTCAAGTATTAATATATAGCCCACAAGTCTACACAGAGTAGGGAATGAGTTCCGAACAGCTTAGTTTTTCAAATACTCAAGGACTCCTCCCCAAAGCCCTACTGTTTTGTGAGTACTTACTCTGCACCAAGCACTAGCTAAGTGCCTTAAATGCATAATTCCAATTAATCCTTTAAATGATCCTATGAGGTAGGCAAATTTCTTACCTTATCTCACTTTTTAAGGAAAACAAGGTTCAGAGAAGTTAGTAACTGATTCAAGATCACACCACTAATGAAGCATGAAGCTTAAGGAAGAACTGTGACTCACAAGTCTGTCTGTACCCTCACCACTCCACCTCCCTTCCACGTTTTGGCCATGCGGCCTCATCTTTCACCACTCTCCCCTTTTTGTTCACTCACTGCACCCAAGTCACCTTGGACACCTTTGCTATTCCTTAAATACACCACACACAATCCTCGTCAACGTCTATCTATCTGTACCCTGCTCCACCCCCATTAGAACACAAAAGAGCAAAATGTTGGAGAAATCAGAACACTTATTCACTGCTTGTGGGAATGTATAATGGTGCAGCCGCTGGGAAAGACAGTTTAAGGGTTCCACAGGAAACAAATTGCCCTATGACCCAACAATACCAGTACTAAGTATATACCCAGAAGAGCTAAAAGGACAGCGACGTAAACAGACATTTGTACACCAATGTTTATAGCAGCACTATTCATAACTGCCAAAAGATGGAGGCAATCCAAGCGTCCATCAACTGAAGAGCACATAAACAAAATGCGGTATATACACACGATAGTATATTATACAGCAGTAAGACAAAATTAGGTCCTGAAGCATATGACAACACAGATGAACCTAGAGGATATAATACTGAGTGAAATAAGCCAGACACAAAAGGATACAGTATGAGTTCACTTTTATGACTCTGGTAAAGAAAGCAACTCCAAATCACATGGCTCAGGAAGAAAGTCTGTACTCACATATAGTAATGAACTAGATGTTGCATCTCGGCAGCTAGAGTATGCAAATGACTTCAAGCCATGGCTGCCATATGTTTCACATTTTTAACATTGACATTTCATAATAAAGATTCCATTAAAAAAAAAAAAGGAAGTGGGCGGTGCAGTGGTGGCTCAGTGGCAGAATTTTCACCTGCCATACCAGAGACCCGAGTTCAATTTCTGGAACCTGCCCATGCAAAAAAGTTAAATTAAATTAAAAATTAAAAAAAGAAAGTATAAGAACCTGTCAGTTTTCATGAATTCAGTATTCACATGCATACACATATACACAAACAATAAAAAAAAAATCAATTGGCAATAGATATGAGGGTTAAAAAAAAAAACCACATCTAGTTTTTCTGCCCTTGAAAACTAGAAGAAAAACAAGAAGCTTTAATTTTTCCTTGCATATCAGAAGGAATAATAAAGTATAACAATTTATATTATACCAAAGGAAATTATATTTAATATCATAGCAGTTAGAATTGTCAAACACAAAATAGTTTACCTAACGATATCCTATTTGTCCCTGAGTTTTTGTCTTGTTTTACTATGCTTTATTCATTTATTTATACCTTAACTTTATTCCATCAAGGATTTGAGATCAAAACCACATTTATTAACGATTTAAAGAGAGGAGTTAGAGAAGTCTCCAAGAAAATACTAGGTCTGCTGCCCACTTTTCATTTTCTCACTTTCTTTCTTCTGCCCAGCCCAGTGCAATACAAAGATCAAAACCTCAAGGTGTACAGTTTATGTCCACTTCTCTATGCTTTTAAATGCGTATCAATGTAGCTTTGCTCGTTTCTTCAACTAATTATGTGATAAGCACAACAAAAGGGGAGATATATTAATTGTTTAAGAAAAAAATATATAAGAGAGCAGGGCCTTTCCTTTCTTCACTGCTATGCCCCCAAGTAGAACACTGTCTGGCTAATAGCAGATGCTCAAAATTTATTTGAAAAATGAATGAATGTGACTATTGTAACCAATTTGTTGGAAGTCTTTCTAATTTCTAGAGTACAACAGCCTAAATTCTTAAACAGATTATAACAGGATACTCAGAGCAATTTATCTAATTATAAACAGCAAAATTAAAGCTGTGAAACTAAGATCCCATAATGGACTGTTTTAGATTACTTCAATGAAAATGGAGTAAGGACCTCCAAAAATTATCTTCTCTAAAAGCAAGCAAAAAGCTGGCAAAAATTATCATAATCAACCTTTTGGGGACTCTGGATATTAGCCAAATGCTTGCAACAATCTGGGGTGCATTTATTTAAGAAAAGCAGCTGAATCATAGTAAGAACAGTGAGCTTTCTGGTGTTTTAATTTGACCTATTTCTATCCCCTGCTCTTTAGCTCATAGTAGCCTTGAAAACCAGCAGTCAAAAATCACAGTGAAAATCAGCATCTTGGCAGCCAATGGATAGGGCTGAAGCACCTAAAAAGCTCCATTCCCAGAAAACTAATCATTTGACCTGTCAGGTGGCTCCATGGAAGACCCTAATTGCAAGGATACCTTTATTTGATCTGATTCAAAAATATAAACAACCTTTTTCTGGGGGTGTTTGTCAAAAACAATCAAAGGCAATGTGGGGCAAAAACAACAACAACAAAAAAAACCCACACCAGACTAACCAAAAAGTTGGGGAATGAGGTATCCATAAGGGGCTTTAAAAAGCATCAAAATTTTCCTGGGAATCTGTCTAAAAGGTCATGCAAATACATGGGGCTGTGTGCCTTAAGCTCTCACCTCTGACTGACTCATAGGCTTTGCACAAGAAGGTCGAGTAGCAAACTGCCTGGCTGCATTGACGGTGTGTCCAATGGTCCAACAGGCACACAGAGTCCCTCAGCAAAGACTGGCAGACATATTAGTTACAGGCATTGAAGGAAATCTCTGTTCAATCAGCTGACCACCAACAAACCAAACAAAGACTTCAGTGGTCACACACACACAAAAGAAAAGACTTTATGGAATTAGTTCAGAAAAGTTACTATCAAACAAACAACAATAAACAGCAACAAGAAAACCTGGGGAGGGGGAAGAATCTGATTTACAGAGTTGTCACATTATATTATTTAAAATATCTATTTTCCAATAAAAAGTTGAGACCTATAAAGAAATGAGAACGTATGGCCCATACACCAGGGGAAAAAGCAGTTAATAAAGAGATGGAAATTATAAAAGAAATTAAAATGAAATTCTTGAATTGGAAGGTACAATAACTGAAATAAAAAATCCACAGCAGATCTGGGCAGGCAGAAGAATCAGTGAACCTGAAGACAGGTCAAGTGAGATTATACAGTCTGAAGAAGAGAAAAAAATGAATGAAGAAAAATGAACAGAAACTCAGGTCATACACATAATGGGAACTCCAGAAGAGAGGAGAGAGTGGCAGAAAGAACGCTAACAAATCATGGCTGAAAATTTCTCAGATTTGATGAAAAACAATCTATACATCCATGAAGCTCAATAAATTTCAAGTAGAATAAACTCAAAGACACATCATAATCAAATTGTCAAGATCCAAAGACAAAGAGAGAACCTTGAAAACAGCAAGAGAAGGGACTCATCATATACAAGGGATTCTCAAAAAGATTAACGGCTGATTTCTCAGAAACATGGAGGCCAAAATGTTCCTATTCAAAGTGCTGAAATATAATGGCTATCATCCAAGAATTCTATACCCAACAAAACTATCTCTCAAAAATGAAGGAGAAATTAAGACTGCCAAGAGAATCTGTCACTAGCAAACCTACCCTACAAGAAATATTAAAGGGGATCTTTCACGCTGAAATAAAAAGACACTAGACAGTAACTCAAATCCACACAAGAAATAGGAGTACCAGTTAAGGTAACTACATAGGTAAATATAAAAGAAAGTATAAATGTGTTCTTTAGTTTATAATACTTTTTCCTCCAATTTGATTTAAAAGACAACTGCATAAAGCAAAAATCATAGATCTGTACTGATGAGCATACAATGTATAGAGATTGGTATGACAATAACAGCACCAAGGAGGGGGAAGGGAATAGAAGCAAAGGTATCGTATACTATTTTTATTATGTGGGTATTAATATGAACTAGATTGTCATAAATCAAATTATTAGTTGTAACACTCAGGGCACCTACTAAGAAAATGACTAAAAAAATTTAGTAAAAGAATCAGTATACTAGAAAATACCTATTTAATATAAAAGAAAGTAATAATGGGGGAACAGAAGAACAAAGAAGGTATGACAAACAGAAAACAAATAGTAAAATAGAAATAAATGTCCTCTCAATAATTACATTAAATATAAATGCATTAAATGTTCTAATTAAAAGCAGAATTGGCAGAGCAGACTTTTTAAAACATGATCCAACTATACACTTTCTACAAGAGAAACACTTAAGATTCAAAGACACAAATAAACTGCAAGTAAAAGGATGAAAAAGATACGCAATATAAATGGTAATCCAGCTGGATTAACCCTAATATCAAACAAAATAGACTTTAAGATAAGATAAATAATGGATAGAGAGAATTAAATGTCAAATGTGGAAAAACGATAAAACTGGTGGAACTGGGTTTTGGGGGGTGGGATATGTTGGAGTTCTCTGTATGAGTTTTGTATTATTTTTTGCAGCTGTCCTATATGTTTGAAATAATCTCAAAATTAAAAGCGCAAGGAAAAAATAAAAATCAAAAATTTTTAAGACAAAAGTTGTTACTAGAGATAAAAAAGGACATTTTATAATGACATAAGGATCCATCTATCAAGAACATGTAACAATTATAAACGCATACTCTCTTAACAACAAAGCCCTAAAACACATGAAGCAAAAACTGACAAAATTCTCGCCTGTCATGCGGGAGACCTGGGTTCAATTCCCAGTCTATGCACTTTCCAAAAAAACAAACAAGCAGAACAAACAAACAAAACAAAAATTCAACAAACGGTGCTGCAATAATGGGACACTCACGCGGAAAAACAATGAAACGTGACCCCACCATATAGCATACAAAAAAACGCTTGACAGAATAGAAGGGAGAAATAGACAACTGGACAATACAGCAGTAGACTTGGATACTCCACCTTCAATAATGAATACAACAATTAGACAGAAGACCAACAAGGAAATAAAAGACTTCATCAACATTATAAACCAACCAGACCTAACAGACAACTATAGAACCTTCTGCCCAACATCAAAACACATATTTTTTCTCATGTGTACATAGAACATTCTCCAAGGTAGACCAAGTATTAGGCCACAAAAGTCTCAATAATTATTTAGAAGAACTGAAATCATACTAGGTATTTTCTATAGTCATAATGGAATGAAACTGGAAATCAGTAATACAATAATTTTAGACTGCTGTGTGTGTGCTGAAATTTTCACTTTTTCCTTTCCCAATGACTGCTGATATTGTCCTTATATAACAATCTTTTGAAGGGTGCAAATTCACCACTTTTAAATCTATTAGAAACTTGGAAATTGAAGCACAAATCATGCAGAAATAAAAGAATATGGCTCAGTGTAAGACTCTGAAGGGTTCTGCCTTGAAGTAAAGCACAGCATTGCTCAGTCTTTGGAAGATCTAATCATTTAGAAGCCTGCCTAGTTCTCAGTGAGGTAAGGTCAATGCACAGTCTAAAAGAATAATCTTGTTCTAAATTCCAATTTTCACTGATGGCAATTCTTCCTCTAAAAATAATGTAATTTATCTTATCCTCTCCTGTACTCTTTTATATTTAAAATCAGCGTCACTAGGTTTCACACTTCTAATTGCTCTCCAACATTACATGAACATATGTCACTGTCTCACTAACTCTGGACTATAATACCTGAGGGAGAAAAAGATCATTCCTATTTCATTTTCTTTTGCATTTTCCCACAAGTCCAGAGGACGGTATTGGGCTGATCCCTTAACAAATACTCACTGGTTAACTCAAAAGCTTCACGATTGGTGTCTTGAAATACAGGTGAGTCCTCAACAGGCTGCAGGTGGGCCAAGATAACAATACCTTCAGGTGATTAGGATTTAGGATAGTAGGAGCCTTTGGGGAGTTGGCCAGTGTGTCTGAGTTCCATGATGTGAAAAATGTGGGAAGCGTTGGGTTAAAAGACTGATTAAAAACACCACTGAAGACTTACGGAGAAGATGGCGGCTTAGTAAGACGCGCGGGTCTTAGTTCCTCCTCCAGAACAGCAACTAAAGAAACAGAAACAATACGAAACAGCTCCCAGAGCCACGACAGAGACCAAAAAGACAGCGTACCCCATTCTGGAACAGCTGAATGGGCAGGGAGAATCCACTGTGGTGAGATACCCAAGGGGCGTGCGTTTTCCCGGCCGGGGCGGCTGGCGACTGGGGTCCCCTCCACGCACGTGGCTCCCTGGTCTGACTGGGAACGTTGGATAGCGGGGCCCTCCCGCCACGCTTGGCGTCTCGGGCCAGCTGGGCAATTTGGACCAGCACTCCCACAAGCCGCGGCGGCCGGCGACCCCCCCACCTCCACGCGCGGTTTCCCGGGCCGACTGTGAGATTCGGATTGGCAAGTTAAAGGAGCCACAGCATCTTTTACTGGTGGGACCCGCAGACAGACGAGCGCCATGAGCGCCACCTACTGGGCAGGAAAAGAAAAACAGAGCCCAGAGATTTCACAGAAAAACCTTTCAACCAGCTGGGTCCCACACCCAGGGAAATCTGATCAAATGCCCAGACACCAGCAGAAAATAATGGATGACGCTCGGAAAACTGAAGATATGGCCCAGTCAAAGGAACAAACCAATAGTTCAAATGAGATACAGGAGCTGAGACAACTAATGCTGAATATACGAACAGAAATGGAAAAACTCTTCAAAAACCAAATCAATAAATTGAGGGAGGACATGAAGAAGACATGGGCTGAACAAAAAGAAGAAATAGAAAATCTGAAAAAACAAATCTCAGAACTTATGGGAGTGAAGGACAAAGAAGAAAAAATGGAAAAAACAATGGATACCTACAATGGTAGATCTAAAGAGACAGAAGCTACAATTAGTGAACTGGAGGATGGAACATCTGAATTCCAAAAAGAAACAGAAACTATAGGGAAAAGAATGGAAAAACTTGAGCAGGGGATCAGGGAACTGAATGACAATATGAAGCGCACAAATATACGTGTTGTGGGTGTCCCAGAAGGAGAAGAGAAGGGAAAAGGAGGAGAAAAACTAATGGAAGAAATTATCACTGAAAATTTCCCAACTCTTATGAAAGACCTAAATTTACAGATCCAAGAAGTGCAGCGCACCCCAAAGAGAATAGACCCAAATAAGCGTTCTCCAACACACTTACTAGTTAGAATGTCAGAGGTCAAAGAGAAAGAGAGGATCTTGAAAGCAGCAAGAGAAAAACAATCCATCACATACAAGGGAAACCCAATAAGACTATATGTAGATTTCTCAGCAGAAACCATGGAAGCTAGAAGACAGTGGGATGATATATTTAAATTACTAAAAGAGAAAAACTGCCAACCAAGACTTCCATATCCAGCAAAACTGTCCTTCAAAAATGAAGGAGAAATTAAAACATTTATAGACAAAAAGTCACTGAAAGAATTTGTGACCAAGAGACCAGCTCTGCAAGAAATACTAAAGGGAGCACTAGAGTCAGATACAAAAAGACAGAAGAGAGAGGTATGGAGTAAAGTGTAGAAAGAAGGAAAATCAGATATGATATATATAATACAAAAGGCAAAATGGTAGAGGAAAATATTATCCAAACAGTAATAACACTGAAAGTTAATGGACTGAATTTCCCAATCAAAAGACATAGACTGGCAGAATGGATTACGACCCAGCAATACCACTGCTAGGTATCTACTCAAAGGACTTAAGGGCAAAGACACAGACGGACATTTGCACACCAGTGTTTATAACAGCATTATCTACAATTGCAAAGAGATGGAAACAGCCAAAATGTCCATCAACAGACGAGTGGCTAAACAAACTGTGGCGTATACCTACGATGGAATATTATGCAGCTTCAAGACAGACTAAACTTATGAAGCATGTAATAACATGGATGGACCTAGAGAACATTATGCTGAGTGAGTCTAGCCAAAAACTAAAGGACAAATACTGTATGGTCCCACTGATGTGAACTGACATTCGAGAATCAGCTTGGAATATATCATTGGTAACAGAGACCAGCAGGATTTAGAAACAGGGTAAGATAATGGGTAATTGGAGCTGAAGGGATACAGACTGTGCAACAGGACTAGATACAAAAACTCAAAAATGGACAGCACAATAATACCTAAGTGTAATATAACTACGTTGGAACACTGAATGAAGCTGCACCTGAAATATAAAAACAAACAAACAAACAAAAAAAAACACCACTGAAGAGAACTGGTAATAGCCTGTATGTCCATTTAAAACATGAAACTCTTTATGGACCAACATAAAATTTTCCAAGAGCTTTAAGTAAGTATCAGCAAGATACAGATAGTATGTATAACATGCTAACATTTGTGTAAGAGGAAGGAGAAATATAATCTTATTTACATATACACATACGTATATGATACCTGTGGAAGGACAGAACATGTGGCTGCCTCATGCGGTAGTTCCACAGGTAGAGTATACTTAAATAAAAAGTTAAAATAAAAATGATAGATTATTTAGGTCAATTTTTTTTTGCTCCTTTTTATTAAAAGAGTGGTATATTTCATGTATTTGCCTAAATAAAACAAATTGCTATTTCAAGTTTCCAGTAACACTTCTCCAAAACTCTAATGTGTCAAGAGAATCAATGTTGACTAGCTCCTCCCACATCTTTTTCATCAGTATTTAACAGTTACAAAGTTCACTTTGTAACTACTATTCAAAGCCTCTACCATTTTGGCTTTTGTATTATATATATCATATCTGATTTTCCTTCTTTCTACACTTTACTCCATACCTCTCTCTTCTGTCTTTTCGTATCTGACTCTAGTGCTCCCTTTAGTATTTCTTGCAGAGCTGGTCTCTTGGTCACAAATTCTCTCAGTGACTTTTTGTCTATAAATGTTTTAATTTCTCCTTCATTTTTGAAGGACAATTTTGCTGGATATAGAAGTCTTGGTTGGCAGTTTTTCTCTGCCATGTCTTCAGCAGTAGGAAGTTCCAGTAAATCTTTATGCACATTACTAAAAATACACTTACAGTTTGCTATACTGCAATCACATTTTTATGAAAATGAAGTCTTTGAAGCCATACACTGAAAATGCCAAGATCATAAAAGACAAAGAAAAAGGCTGCAGAAACGTCCCAGATTAAAGGAGGCTAAAGAGATACATCAATCAAATATAATACCTGCCCCTAGACAGGATTCTGCAATGGAGGAAGAAAAACTATTACACAGAACGTTATTGGGTCAACAGAGAAAATTAAAATACAAATGGTAGACTGAAGTGCCCATGTTAAATTTACTCAAATTGAGAACTGCCTGTGGTTAGAGAAGAGAAGTTCCTATTATTAGGAAAAACACAGCAAAGTTGGGCAGGCCACAGTGGCTCAGTGGCAGAGTTCTCATCTGCCATGCCTGAGACCCGGTTTTGATTCCTGGTGCCTGCCCATGTGAAAACAAAACAAAACAAAACATAGTGAAGTTATTTAAAGTAAAGGGCCCTACACGATGTAACCGGCTCTTACCAGATTGGGAATACCTGTATGTCTGTGTATATAGGCAGGGAAGGAGTAATGCCCAGAAGCACAGCAAATGGTAATGAGTGGGATAAAATGTTCACAATAGGTGAACCTGAGTAAAAAGTATATGGAGTTCTTTGTACTATGTTTTTTTATTTCTGTAGCTTTTCTGTGAGTTTAAAATTACTTCCAAATAAGTTTTTTGAAAACCACTTATTAAGAAATAATCACCAGTAATAATCAAAACAAGTTGAGAAAGGAATCTGGATTTTGATTTTGACAGTTGTTTCTCACAAGTCTCTTTCATTATATAACTATTACCCCAAGGCATAACTTGTAGTTGCAAAAAAAATTATACCTCTGGCTAGGTTTATAATAGAGTTAAATAAGTACCTTACAAGGCCCAAAGCCTAGCATAATTATCTTTAATATAAGACTCCACCTTAATAATTTTTCATAATGTGAACCTTAATTGAGAAACTGGATTTACAGGAAGTTTAATAAAAGTTCCTTATCCACAGGAAGGATTAATTTCACCTCAACAGTGAACATAATGATTTAAGTCCTAGTAATGATTTAGGTTAGTGTCACTGAGAAATCAGGATTTAAGGGATGATTTTGATTAGTAAATCATTATATAAAAATTCCTTTTTGCTTTCTGGAATGTTGGTGTAGACACACCTGAGATCTCCGAATTGTCGTCCTGCTGTCTTGATACCTTAAATGAGTGTAAAAAGACCTTATCCTGTGCCTTTGTGATTGTAAGAGCTGGTCATTGTCTTCCAGAGAAGAGGCCCTAATGCTAATGAAGTTGGCCATTAAATACTTCTTCCTGTTGGTTTACACAGTTAGTTCCGAAGTGGTAGGTCTGCCTCCCCTCCTTTCAAAGTATGTTCTATTGAAATGATAACACTTGCTTCCTTTGAGCTTAACTATCCAAAACGATAGTTAAGATAGCCCCTTGCTAAAATCCTTAAAAACCTTGAACCCCCTAAATTCAGGGAGACAGATTTTGGGCCCTTAGGCTGTCTGTTTCCTGCTATGTGTATAGTAATAAACTTTTCCTCTTTAAAACCCCAGTGTCTCAGGAATTGGTTATTGAGTGTTGGGGAGAAAAATCCATGGCCTCTGTCCAGTAACATTAGAAGCACTTAAAATCCTGTGAAACACACACACACACACACACACACAATGAGATCAAAGGTCAAAACTTTAAACTTACAAAAAATAGAAAATCTTTGTGACACAAAGAAGGGAAGGATTTCTTACACAAGACAGAAAAGCATATACCATAAAGGAAATGAATGACAAAATTAGAACAACCCTTAAATTCACAATTTCCATATAATCAAAAATACCACAATTAAAGTGAAAAGACAAGCCACAGACTGGGAGAAGATATGTGTCCAGAATAAAGCATTCCAACAAAACCATAAGACAGACAACATTCCAACAGAAAAATGGGCCAAGAATATAACCAGGCAACTCACAGAAGAGAAAAATAGAACTCTCAGACACTGCTGGTGGAGTGCAATCTAGCAGTATCAAGTAAAAGCTCTGATATTATAAAGAATTTAAAGAAATGAAAAAAAAACAGGGTCACTATCAGAAGCAAACTGCTTATACTCTGCTGGCTCTTTACTTACTGGCCAAGCTCCCTGCACAGGGAGATGGGGTGCTGCCCAGAGAGGGAGATTCCTCACCAACCAGAACCCCTTAGCTGATAAGGTCATTTACGGGAAGCATCAAGCCTAAGAGGTGGCTCCAGACTTCCAGACAGGCTGATTCCAGGAACCAGTATTTAGGATTTAGAGACTATGGGGATTATCATCCCACTAGGGTAAAACTAGCCTGAAAACAGTCCCCCAATCCCTGCAGCCCAGGGATGGTATGCTCTGACTACATCTTGGCACTAATGCTGTGACAAAGCTACAGATAAAATTAAAAATACTGGCTCTCCTGGTGCCTATCCAGCAGTGTGTATGCAAGATAATACAAAATGACAACACTAAGATACATAGGTTGTTTTATGTGTCTTCTTTAAATTCTCTCAACAGTAAGGCTATCATCTCCAAATCTAGAAAGAAGGCTAGTTTCTCAGGGGATCGGGGGCAGAGTAAAGTATTACAAAGGCATTAAATATTTTAACCATAACAAAATATGTTAAGATTTAACTACTGAATTAAGCAGGGGAAAAATGTAGAGATACTGTCAGTTGTATCTGCTTAAGACTGCATGAAATCCCCAAACAGCTTTCCTTGCTGCCATTTTAAATAAAAAAAAAAAAATCTGTGACAACAAAAAGATCCCCTAGACCTAGTGAGCAATTCCGTGATCTTGCAGGGTGGGGAGGGAGGTATGCAAAGAGATTAAAGGGCTCACACAGATCACACTTGGCATTTAAAATATATCTGTGAATTTATAACTAAAAGTTACGTGACAATCACTCCTCGCACACTTGAAAATGTCCATTTCCCTAAAGTTCAAATAAAAGAAATAATGATTAGAAGACATTTAGAAGCAAATCTTGGAGAAGGCAAGTACAGGCAAGAAGACTACTTCTTCACTCAAGTACTTAACTCAGAAAAAAAGCTAACATTTACATCAGAAAGTCTATTTCTTTTTCTTGGGTAAAAGGCCTAGTGATTACCTCTGCCCATCACAACTATCAATGGTTTTTCAATTTAAACACAATACAACTTTTTTCTCAGCCTAACTGATACCCGATCCTGCAACTGCAGGCTAGGTGAACATCTGCCAATAAAAACAGAAGAGTTAGAAGCAAACTCATATCCTCAGGAACTATGAGGGGAAAATGTCTACAAGTAGACATTCTTTAAAAAGTCTCACTCCTGAGTCATGATAACTCAGAATCACCTATCGCTGGTCCCAAAAGGAACAATTGATAGATACCATAAACCATCTCAATTGTAAACTTACAGATTGCAGTAAGTGTCTAAAATCTCAAGGTTTAAAACAATTGCAAAGCTAGATCCTATTGGCTTTTAGATAAATAATCCTTTTATAAATTCAAAACACATCAGTGTCTAATCTGGAGGTCAACATGACCAGATGAGAAAGGTCAGACCATGGGAGAGCAGGGACAAGTAAAATACTTCACACTGTAACAAGTAATCACATCTGTGCTGAATACAGTGATCATAGAGGAGGAACTTTCTGGATGATTATTCAGCAAACCATATTTTGGGTCTCAAATGCCATGATTTATTAACTAAGGTGTTAGGCAGTTTTAAAGAACAAGGCAAGAAGAGTATAGTCTAAAAGCCAAGAGAAAGGTAAAAGGGGGAATTCAGATTTAAAAAAAAAACATGGCTAAGAATGCATGATAACTTAATCCCAACTTTAAACCTTGAGGAGGATGTTATAACTTGCTTCCTATGACTGCTTCAGTATTAATGACAATATGAACCATTTTTCCCATAGTAAATAAGTCTGTCCTTACCTCATAAGACCAGACACACTGCACCCCTGCAAACCTCCGGACGCATCTTCCCACTTCCACATCCTCGTGGGTGGTGTACATTTCTCGGAGACATTTTCCAATGTGTGGCACCATCCTCCGAAGTACCTCTCGACTCATGATCACACCAGGCCCCCCCATGCAGAAGTTCTCACCGGGCTCAAGTGCCAGCTTCCCCATTTCTTCTGTGGTGCCCAGTCCCGTCTGCCCAAGAAAGAGGGGCTCGCTGCTATTCAAACTCCTCAGGAAATTTTCCAGACGCTCTCCTTTGATGTAAACGTCGTCATCTGCTCTCATAAACCATTCGTACTTGTCCAGGTAGTGGTCATGCATGTACTTGAGCATCATAAAGGACTTCTTCTGGGGTGGGTAGGAGTCATCCACACCCCGGAGCGGCACTATAGGGATTGGTATTGAGGTGTCTGAGCCTTCGCTGGAGAAGAATTCAACTCTCCCAGGAATTGTCTTGGACCACGTTCTAGAAGTAAAAGAAGTATCAGTTAAAAAGCAGCTTATTTCAAGCTTCTTGTTTTCAGGAATTTACCAATCTGCTCATTTTGAACCACTTTATGCTCAAAAGGATAATTTTCAAAAAAGCTACTTGACTGCTGGCTTCCTCTTAACAGAAGCTCAAGCTACAAGTTACTGCAAAGTTCAAATTAAATTCCAAAAGAATCCCAACAATAATGGATAATGATGCATTAAACTATTTCCAGAATAATTAGTTTTTACTTATGGCTAAAGTCAAATTGCCAGGGTATCTGGGTCTTCTGGTTAATTTTGGATGTTGAGGTTAATTTTCTGATATATCAACACCCTACCTACAAAAGTCTCAGCTCTACAAACAACAAAAAGCCAAAACTTTCATTTGACTAATTTCCTCTAAACACTCATCAAGTGCCTGTTACTGTGGTAGGAAAGGGGAATGCAGAGGTGACAAAAAATGGTCCCTCGTGGAGTTGACATCAGGAGACAGATAGTTATCAGTCATAGTGACTGACATATATATAATCATGAACTAAAACAAGTGCTCTACAAGAAAGGAACAAACAAAGGAAGCTAACTAGACCAAGAGGGAAGAGAAGGGTTCTCCAAGAAAGGGATGAAAGCAAGGACCCAAAGGCGATCGAGTCAGAGCAGATGCCACAAGGTCTGGCAGACCCCACTCAAGATCAGGCCCTTTTGCTGTAAAAACCATGGGAAGCCACAAAAGGGACATGAGCAGAGGCAAAATGATAAGCTGTGCACTTAGAATCCCCAATGGTGGCATCTGTCATGGGCTACCATATGATCCTCTCATATTTTTCCTTCTAGCTGCTCCAGAATATAGGAGGCTTGAGGGTTTAAATAGTTTATCTTCACAGTTAACTTTTTTCCCTTCTTTTGTGAAAAATAGCTTATATACAAAAAAGCTATAAAATTCAAAGCACAGCACCACAATTAGTTGAAGAACACATTTCAGAGTAGTCTGACATGGGTTATAATGTCACAATTTCAGGTTTTTACTTCTAGTTGCTCTAAAATACTGGAGACTAAAAGAGATATCAATTAAATGATTCAGCATTCATATTCATTTGTTAAATCCTATCTTCTCTGTATAACTCCACCATCACCTTTGATCTTTCCATCCCTCCCTTTAGGAGTGTCTGGGTTATGGCAATTCTAAATTTTTCATATTGAAAGGATCTGCCACTAATATGGGGTAGGGAGATAGAACTATCTGATGTTCTGGAGAGGTTGGGCTAGGTTTCAGGACTTATTTGGGTCAGGGACCCATCTGGAGGTTATAGGTTTCTGGAAAGGTACTCTAGTGCATGGAACCCTTGTGGAATTTTATATATTGCCTCTAGGTGTTCTTCAGGATTGGCTAGAATGGTCGTGTTTGGGGGTTGGCAGGTTATGACAGGTAGCAAAGTCTAACAGAAGCTTGCCTAAGAGCAACCTCCAGAGTAACTTCTCGACTCTATTTGAACTCTCTCTGCCACTGATATTTTATTAAATACACTTTTTCCCCCTTTTGGTCAGGACGGAATTGTTGATCCCACAGTGCCAGGTCTCCATTCATCCCTGGGAGTCATCTCCCACTTTACCAGGGAGATTTTCACCCCTGGATGTCATGTCCCCCGTAGGGCGGAGGGCAATGATTTCACTTACAGAGTTGTGCTTAGAAAGAATGAGGCCACATCTGAGCAACAACAGAGGTCCTTCAGAAGTAACTCTTAGGCATGCCTATAGGTAGTCTAAGCTTCTCCACTACCTACATAAGCTTCACAAGAGTAAGCCTCAGGATCAAGGGCATGGCCTACTGATTTGGGTGTCCCAAAAGTTTGACACATTATCAGGGGATTCCCTGATGGTAAGGTTTAATAGTTCCATATTCTTTCTCCCATCCCTCAGGGGACTTTGCCAATACTTTTTGATTACCTGCTTAATATACTCTAGGATGCATCCAGGCATTATAATAATCTATACAGGATTAAAGGACCTCTTTCTTATTCTGTGCTGCCTGTGTTTCAATTGTTCAGATGAGCTATACAGATAGGTTGAATTAGATTACGCACTGCAGAAAATTCAGTTCCAGATCAAATAAACCTTTCTTTCTTTGGTCTCAAAGAATATGTGTGTTTCTAAAATATAGACACTATCTTCCTTACCCCTATGCTCTAAATTACTTTAACCCCAACCTGTTTGGCTTCTTTATCTCAAAATATCAGGTTATATATATAAAACAGCCTCTCAAAATCCAGAAATAAAAATCACCACTCTGGATTTAACATGTCTGCTCTAAAAACTTACAATATAGGTCCCTGTTTTCTTATAAGCATTTTCTAAGGGTGACCATACCATTCTTGTTCTTTGGTTTCTGGTTTATTTTGTCTCACCAAATGTCCTACTTGTTCATTCACATCAGTGCATGACTCACGACTTTGTTCCTTTTTGTAGCAGCACACCCTTCATTCATAAGTATACACCATCGTTCACCAATCTACTTCTCCATCAGTGCATCCTTCAGCCACCTGCACCGGGCATCGTATAGAAGGCCCAAAGTCCACAGTCCATCAACATTCTCAATTTTAGATACTTTCATTGTTCCCAAGAGAAAGAAAACTAATAAACACACACCCACACCAAATAGGAAATCTAAACCTCCTCTTAACTCTTGTCCCTCCCCCCATTATTTACCTCTACTATTGCTGCTCCCCAATACACTTTTATTTTGCTCAACTGTTCAACTGTATTTATTACAGTAAAAAGTGACTTGAACGGTCAATGAAAATTTAACAGAAAGTGTGAGGAGAAAAATATCTGAACAGATATACACCAAACCAGTGGGGAAGAGGTACAGAAGTAAGAAAACTGAGAGGCCCAAGGAAAGGGATAAAGATGACTTCCATTTTTTATTCTATGTATCCTGACATTGGGGAAATTTTCTTCTAAGCATGGTATTAGTTTTGTAACTTAAAAAGCAATTTAGAATGAAGTACTTGTAAAACAAAATACTTTTATTTCTCTTCCTAAGAAAATACAAAACGACTTCAAACTTATCTCATTCCATCAGAAGAAAAATTCAATAGGTTACACTTTCTATCAAACACGCCTTTAAGACCAAGGAGTAAATACGCACTATATTTCAAATCTAGGATGTTGCACCATTGTTTTATGTATCAATAAAAAGACAAGTGCAATCATAATCATACGGTGCCATCAATTGTGAAATACATCCTAATTTCCAAGATGTTAATTGTTAAAAAAAAAAGTACATCTTAGAACAGAGGTAACAAGGTACCCTTAAGGTTTTGTTATATGTTTGTTGATAATACGAATGTTTTCCCTTCATGTCTACGAAATTAAAATGGGCCTATATATTCTAAGGTCACTGAAAGAACCCTTTAACAAAGAACCAAGAGACTAATTTGGCACACATGGAGCCCTGTGGCACTGTAGATAATGCACCTGGTACTGAGCACTAATTTCACAAAGGATATGCTCCTGAAAAAAGAATCACAGATGAACAGAGTAGGGAGGGAGACAATTATTGAAAGAGATACCGACTCCTGCCATAAAGGAACAAGTTCGATAACCTAAATGAACTCTTGGACAGTAACACCTGCAGAGGAGACAACCTCCCAGCACTCCTCCAACCTTGTCAGTGATGACGAAATAGTACTTAATCTCATTCAGTTCAAGGAGCCCGAGTCCCTTCTCCTACATGTTTTTTATTTGACAGTCACAATTCTCTGAAAATGTATATGACTTCAGTGCTTGGCAACAAACAGAGGTCAGCAGATGTGTTCAATAAACACTGCCCAGTCGTGTAAAATAAGTGACTGAAAAAGGCTGTATGTGTATACAAAAAGGCAGAAATTGCTTCTCTTATTTTTCTAAGAGTTCCAGGCAGGCTTCTCATCACTTTACATAAGTTGCACTCTATCTCCCAACCATCTTGCACATGTTGAAATAACTGATTTAAGCCAGAAAAAGAAAAAAAATTACTAAGTGGCAAAACTCACAGGCATGCCACAGTTGACATATACTACCATTTATGATTCTTCTGAAACATAACGTAGAACTAAATAATCTGTATTATTTTACAAAAGATTTTAAACGGACAGTGAATAAAGCCACTTAAGTTTAGCTTATAACACATTGCTCCTAAACTAAAAAACACGATAAACAAAACAGACCAAGTTCAAAGTAGTATAAAGACAGCCAACCCCAGAAGCCATTAAAATCTGAAAGCACCATATTATCTGGGATAATGGGGTGGGGAATAAGATCATTCCTGACTTCAAAGGTACAATTTACTACCAAAACACTATGTTAAGGATATGGGCTCCGGAATCAGGCCACTGGAGTGAGACTTATGACTCTTCTTTGAGCTGTGCAAGTCACTCTGTGCCTCAGTTTACTTACGTGTAAAACTGGAAATAGTAACAGCACCTGCCATATGAGGTTGTTGCGAAGACTGAGTTACTATATGAAAGGGCTTAGAGGTCTGCCTGGCACATAGTAAGCACTATGTAAATGTGACATTATTAGAGAAGACAAAGAGCATGCAAATAAAATAAGGTAGTGAAAGAAAAAAGGGAGGGAGAGAGGAAAGTGTGGGCAGAATTTGGAAAAATCAGTCTGTAGATGACAACCTGGAGTAAAGGTATAATGGAAAATGCAGCTTCTTATATTTCTGCCTAAAAACCCCACATCCAAGCTACATATTAGAATTCTATTCTGCTATCAGTCTCAGACAATGTTAGGATAAAGGTCTAATAAGATTTTAAACTTTAAAAGTGTTTTCACTTTAGACAGGATCCTTCATGTTGAGCTGAGGATCAAAATTCACTTTAGTCTGACCCTGCTTCCTAGGCACCCAACCAGAGCAAATACGGCTAAGGACAGCCCCAGCAGTACAACCACCAGGGAGACACTTAATGCCTAAACTATGACTAGAAATGGTGTAATCTGTTCAAGAAGAGAAATCAATTAATTTTAAAAACAGCCAATCTAACCTCAAGCCATCCTAAAAGGCCTCTCTGCAGTCTTTCCGTGGCTCCACCCAACTATTATCAGTTTCTTTTTAGGTAACCTAAGGCAAAACCTCATGCTGTCCTTTTCTGTTCTAAAGGACTGGTGGTTTGAGGGAAATCTCTCAGTATGAAGTTTTGTAAACCACCCAATCTGAAGAAAGTACGACCTTTTCAATTAGGGTACCTTAAGCTTAAACATTTAAACAGCTCAACAAAGTTAACGAGTCCTAGAAAATAAGTCACGATTCACCATTCTGGGGGGACAAGTGGGAATACATTAATTAATTAAAAACAAAATAAAATAAAATAAATGCTGCTGAACAAGTATGCTGGTCCTCCTGCAACAGAAACAGATCAAATTCCTTAATTTTCATAAGGAAACACCAATTTTGCTATCAACACATTTGTTACCTGGAGCACAGCTCTCACTTAACTGAATCCAAACGGAACACTTGCAAAAGACTCTTGCCATAAAGCTCCATTTTCAGTTGTACGATAACCAGATAACCAACACTTGCTAAAGTACAGATAAGACAACTGAAATTTGAGAGTGCCAAGAGAATCTTTTCTTCTTCGGGCTTCTAAATACTAACCCTATGCCAAGTTAAATCGCAGCTAAGGAACATAGCTGGACCGTATTAGTTTAGCTAAGGAATGCCTTTGCTGAGTTATAATCTGGTATCACTACCTGCATTTCCACTCAGTGACATTTTAAGAAACACTACATAAAATACATTTCTGTACAAAACTGCATCTGTAGTACGACTACTGTCCTGGGAAAATATTTATAATATATGGCTAAGTTTTAAAACCAGGCAACTATATGTATCTGTAATTTGGATTACTAACAGAACAAAGCATACATACAAAAATAAATAACATAACACACAACTCTACTCTAAAGTGTTTACTGTGGTTATTCATGGATGGGACATTAGAGGGATTTAGTCTTCTTTGTGCTTAAACTATTTTCTAAATTTTGTGCAACAGATAAGTTTATGATATTTAGGGTTAGAAAAAAATCTTATCTGGGTTGGAAAAAGCTTTAAGCTTTCCCAAGATAATTTTTTTTAATAATAAAAGCATTTCTTTATCCAATGAACAAAAACTAAAAGAAAAAATGGAGTAAGATTATGAGTATCTTTTCCCCTATTTTCCAAACATTAATAGTTTATACTAACTTTTATAATTAAAAAGGTAAGATTTTGTGAGTTTCCCAAAATCACTATTACATACACTGTTGGTTACACAGTGCTAAATTTGAAAGAACTCATATGATAAAATCACCTCAGAACTTGGAGTCAAGGTAGGAAGGGGAAATAAAGCTTCCCCCACTGAAGAACTGATAGATAGGAATTTAATGTATATATTTATATTCTGCCCTGTTACATAAAAGATTTAGGACAAACTTAACCAAAATACAACAAGATGGGGAAAAAATAAGAAAATGAGGTCAAAGGAAAGCAAGAGTAGGAAAGTTGGAGCAGGGAGTGAAGGAGTTAATACTTCATCCATCTCTCTCTCTCTGCCCTTGGCAAACACCAAATCCCCTGGGGCACTTGAAGCCAACCAAGAATCAATGGGAGTGAATCCACCTGGTAAGACCTATTTACCAGCACATGCCGTCTAGACCTCTACATTTGTTAAGGTGGGCCCAAATTCAGCGCTAAGCTTTCCAGCAGGCAGCCAAGAGTGAGAAACAGGATGGTGCCACATTGTTCGGGGTTAAGTATAACTACTATTCTAGGTACTAAAATGGAAGGGAAGTTTCTTCCATGGGCCCATGGCAGAGAAAATAAGGCAAATGTAATAAGGCTCCTTACCGGAAGCACAGTTTGATGGGACAACAGGTTTAGTCCACAGAGTCCAGCTCTTCTAGGCCGCCAGTCAGAGCAGCCCTGAGCTTACACCAGGTCAGGCCTGGAGAAACCCGCAGGCCTACCAGGGCTGTCCAGTGAGGAGTGAAGGGCTCTCCTGGAGCTGGAGGATGCTACAAACCAGCTCGGCCCTGCTGCCTCGGTACCGGAGATCTGCAGTAAATAGATTTAAATTGCAGTTTCCCCTTTCTGGGTATGTGGTTCCCACGTACATGGTTTCCTCTTTTAAAATCTTAAAACTGTTTCACTGTGTATGTCCTTATAATGTGAGCAATCTCAAATCCTTTTTGGAAGTAGATGGGAAAATAGATGGAAAATTTTATGAGAGAAATTAAATTATACTCTTTACTATTAATCTTAAAATACAGACTTTAGGTAAAAGCAAGCATTAAAGAGCCTTTTCTCAATAAGGGTTTTGGCGGGTGGATTACTGCTTCCCACTTCAACAAGTGACTGGGCCCTAGCCCAGGAAGCATTAACAAGGTATTAAGAGTGAATAAGAACCTGCCCTTTGAGTCCAGGTTCATAACAAACAATGGCAATACTCATTGATACAGACCACAAAAATACGCCCTTTTTGAAACATGAGATTTTAATTTGGAGTATAAATGACAGAAATCAAATTCTGATCTCATGATCCATTTCCAAAGCTTCAAGTGCTGGAGCTCTACCTCGTGTAATTTGTATTTCGCTGCTATACACTTAAAAGCATGAATATGCAAGTAACTAAATCATGTGTGTGAATAAAATTAGTTTTAAAATCTGATTCTAAGAAGAAAAAAAACACAACAATGTTGTTTAATACAGACAATAAAACCACCCCAAACTGATTTTTGCTGACCACTTTGCAAGCCACTGTCTTCCCTCTATTCAGACACCATTCCCATTAGCCGCACTTTACTGAACAATTACAGAGTGCTGGACCCGGCTAAATACTTTACAGATACTTTTCTGACCCTTATGACAGTCCAATGACGTATGTGAGGTATCATTATTCACATTTTACAGATAAGGAACCAGGCTCAGGGCCAGGTAAGTAATACATCAAAGCTCATAAAGCTAATAAACACTGACACCAGAAAGCAAACAGGGTCCAACTCTAAGGCCCATACACAACTGCCTCAGTTCATCCACCCCTCGGCCTTTTCAGCCCACCTTTCTTTTCCAGCCTCTCTGATAAGGCTGCGGAAGCAGCCCTCACACGGAGGAGCCTTACGCATCCTTCAGTCACTTCCATCCACTCTGCTTGTCTGGCTTGGCAACATGAAAACACCGCCAAAACCTGCTGGTCCAGGACACCTCTTCGGTGAGAGGTCTGGATTTGAATTAAGACCAGAAGATTTTTATTCAAATCTTAATTTTCGAAGCTCTCATTTCAAGTTTGAATCAGTCTGCTACACTAAATCCTGCCCAATCAGGCAGCATTAGGTGAGAAAAATACTGAACAAAATTTAACACAAAATCAGCCTTTACACTTATATTCAACTTACATATCAAAATGGCATTTTATACATATACATATTAATGGCATTTATAAACTTTCTCAATGATCTTCCTGTTTCTGGTTTGCAAGCACTGGACTGACATCAAATCAGAGCAAACTCAACCTTATTTTTAATCATCCACAAACATATTTGGCTACAGAACAGCTACTGCAGCTGTAAATGCTAAAGAAATGACATTGGATTAAAGTGAAGAGGATGGGCAGCTCCAATATTTTTAAATCCCAAATTTCTTATTTTCCCAATTTTATCCAGAACCAGAAGCCAAAAAGCCATCCACAACAAATGGAGGCCCCGAATATTTACAAAACATACGGGAGCGAGTCCCTTTCACATTAAAAACCATGTTACCTAATTCTCCCCAAATCATCTAAAGTATGATATAATAATTGAGTAAAACACGGTTCCAATCAGCTAGTTTCATCCCCCTACTCCATATTATTGACAGTCCCTTTCAACATGAAAAAGTTAGAATGACCATAGCCCAAATACCCCTAAGGAATGGGATACAAAGATCAAAAGTGATGGAGGAATTACACAGAGAAAGTAAGGATTAACAAACAAATATGACTGCTGAATCATTAAATTGATAAATCTTTTAGTCTCCAGTATTTAAGAGCAGCTATAAGTAAAAGCCTAAAATAGTGGAATTGTAACCCACACCAAACTCTGAAATCTGTTCTACAACTGCACTGTGCTTTGAAATTTATTGCTTTTTTGTATATATGTTATTTTTCACAAAACAAGAAAAAAAAAAGTCGACTGTGATGATAAAAAATATGCATTCCTTCTAGGTTCCTATATTCTGGAGCAGCTAGAAGGAAAAATCTGAGATGATGTTATGGTGGCCCATGACAAACTCTGGGATCTGTCCTGCAACCACTTGTTGAAGAGTGCTTTGAAAACTATTGCTTCTTTCTTTCTTTGCTTTGTACATATATTATACAATAAAAAAAAGTTAAAAAAATATATATACATAGGTCCGGTGACCAATCGAATATAATCTACTTCTACATTTTACAACAATATTAACTATAACTTACTGAAACAAGGACCACAACTGCAGCCTCAATAACAAGGGTCTACTTGCCATCCATGCAGCAGTCCTCAAAGCATCTCCAATTCAATACTTTCAAAACTGAACTCATACTTCCTCCCAAAGCTGTTTTCTCCTATGCTTTCTTCTCTGTTTTTTTTAACTGTAACTTTATTACAAAATAATTGCTCACTGCAGAAAAATTAGAAAACATAGAAAAGCACCATGAAGATAAAAAAAATCCTTTTGCATCTTGGTATGTAAATTCTTTTCAACTTTCTTTTCTATGCTACACATACAGTTTATTTCACTTGATTTTAGATAAAAATAGGCTCATTATTGGACATACTGCTTTATAAGCAACTACTCTCACAAAGAATCTCTCTCATTTTCCAACATGTCAACCACATCATTTTTGGTGATTGCAGAAGTAGATCACAGTTAAATCAACTGTAGTTCATACTGCCTAATACAAGACACCAAATAAATTTGAAATTTCTACTACAAACATACATCTTTGAGCATACCTCTCATTTCCTTAAGAAAAAATTCAAGAATAACTGCTGGACTTGATTGAGGACAGATGCATTTTAACGCTCTTGATGTTGCTAAGGTGCCTTCCTAAGAGGTACCAATTTATGCTGGTGCCCTCCTCCAGTCCACATTCTGTGATAACACTGCCAGACTGATTTCCAAAACACAGACCACCTCAAGCTATTCACCTGCTTAAATACCACCGCCAGCTCTAGACACCTAAAACACAAAACCCAATTTCTAAGCAAGACACACAAGCCCCTTCCTTCCAGTTTCCCTGCCCACAGCCTCTGCCCTCATCCCAGTGAACTTTCTCTTAGTTTCTTGACTACTTTCTATTATTTCACATGTCAAGGAACCTGCTGCTATTGTCTCCACCTCAAAAAACTCTTATTCATCCTTCAAGGCTGAGTGGAGGAAAGAGAATAAAGTGTGGGTAAGAACTTTCTTGCTCTTTTTCATAAATTAGTATGATTCTTTCTTCTGTACCCCCACAATAGTTAGTTACAGCTTGATAGTCCTTATTCTATTTTGTCATTTGTCTCCTTCCCTAGATTATGAGCTCTGCAGAGACTGGGGCCCAATATTATGAATCTACTTTCAATAGATAGCAGCTTGATTTCAATTTTTCACTAGAAAAAGTGAAGCTGCCGATGTGATGAAAACACAATTATATATAAGCTTCTCACAGCTAAAAGCATACACGATTATCACTGCCATATTCTAGTAGTTTGAGAGTATCAAGATCTTGATATACAAAATTCTTTTTTATGATCACATTTTCACTAAGTGTTCTTATACAGGTAATCCAGAGCCTGAAGTGAGCTGTACCCCAAAAGTTCACTTATAGGTTGATTATTTAGGTTATAGGCTTTCAAAAAATGTTTTCCAAATTGCAGTCCATCTAAAAAAAAGCTAAGTATTGCACTGAACTGTTTCAAGATAAACGCAGTTTACTTAGCTTAAGAAAGAAGGAAATGAGTTCTAAGATAAGAGTTCATTAACTCTGATAAAAAGAACACTCTGCCCTCATTAAAGGCATTTAGAAACAGGTCATCAACTGATACAAAAATTACATCTAAACAGAGTGTTTCTCAAGTTTTCTTCCCACAGTCTCCCTACAGACTGATGCTAATTTTTAACCTTTCTGGCAACAAAGGGAACCATCC
This sequence comes from Tamandua tetradactyla, assembly GCF_023851605.1. Classification (NCBI taxonomy): domain Eukaryota; kingdom Metazoa; phylum Chordata; class Mammalia; order Pilosa; family Myrmecophagidae; genus Tamandua; species Tamandua tetradactyla. The sequence goes on along the minus strand of NC_135338.1, from coordinate 83,310,677 downwards.
ACTTTCTTCTGAGAAAGTAAGGAATAAACTGAACCGTTCCCTTCTTGGCCGAGAGGAGGTAAGAATCAAGATGAAAGGTGCTGGACCAGCTCCAAGCCACTCCTAAAAAATTATGCCATTGATTAAAAAAAAAAATTTTTTAAAAATCTAAATAGCATCAAAACTCTCCCAGCAAGAACAGGTATGTGTAGCCAAGAAATATTTGAAACAGAAGAATAACAAAAGGGAACTTGTCTACCGGATATTAAAATATTATTCAACCTACAATAATTTCAATGGGTGGTACTGGCACAAGAACAGACAGAAAGATCAGGAAGCAAAATGGGAAGCCCAAAAACATACCCTGGAATTCTGAGTATGATGAAGATGGCATTCCAAAGTTGGTAGGGAAATGAGAGCTTATTCAGCAGATGGTACAAGGACAATTGTCCTATTACGGGTGAAAAAAAAATGAAGTTGAGATTATTTTTTTACCACTTCAAAACCAGAAAAAAAAAGTTATCTTTAAAAATTCCTCCAGGACATTACACTTTTGGGGTTTAGGGTTAAAAAAAAAAAGCCATACTAAAATCAAAAAGTAAAAGATACAGAATGGACTAAATAAGGATTTAGCTTTTTTTTTAATGTCAGAACAAAATAATTAAGAGAGAAAGAAAAAGATATGGAAAAAAATGTGAATTGCAGCTGGTAAAGCAAGACACAAATAACCAAGAGGCTTTGACAATCTGTCACTAACTAGCACAACAAATTACTTTGGACAAATAACAGAACAGTTTTAAAGTTAAATTACCTAGAATGTACATACTTTGCAAACAGTCAAAACAAATTACTTTAAATGTTTATTTGTACAGCCTCAGCTATCCAGAACCCTCAGGGAAAGTTAGTTTAAGACAGTTTTAGAGCTCCAACCCTGTAATCACTTCAGATGCCAATCTTTCCTCAATTACTCTTTTAAACTCATTGCTTTTATTAAGCAAAGGCTACACCCACCCCCTCATGTCTAAAAGCTATCTTAAACTTCACAGGTACAAAACCAGCCCTCTGAGGTCTCAGCTTCTTCCTCCTTCCCAATCTCTTTCACCTCCAGTCTTCCCCATCTCAGTAAGGAACACCACCATCCATCCTGCGCCCCCAAGCAAAATCTGTCACAAGCCAACTGAAATTCCTTTCCCTTACTCTGGCCCTTAGGGAGCATTCCACAAGCACAGATATCCTCCAACTACCCACTTCTCTCCATCTTCACTGCTCCTACACTAGCCCAAGCACCCTTTGCCTCATGGACTGCCAAACTTATCCCCTCGCTTCCCTGCAACCCCTTGTCCACACAAAGGGCAGAATTAACTTTTTTAAAAACACAATCCAGTCCCTTCACTCTCCTGTTTAAACTCCCCAACAGCTTTTCAATTCACTTAGAATCCAAATCACTTAAAATTCCATTAGGCCATTGATCCTTCCTTGGGTTCCTTTCCATACTGGTTCATGCCGTGGGTCTTTCCTCTGCCTGTTCAATGGGTACCTCACCCTTCAGATCTCAGCCCAAATACCACATTCTCTGAGTCCTTCCCAGAGCACCTCATACAGAGAGTATGACACCACAAGCCCCTCACCCTGTCTCAAATCCTCCACAGCACTCACCACTAGCTGATGCTCCCCTTTTAGCATCTGTCCCTCCCCCTGAAATGGAAACTGCAGAACAAGCAACTTCACTGTTGTGTCTCTAACATTCAGAAGACACTGGACCCTAGGAGACATGCATGTATCCCTTGAGAAAGGGATGAAAGTGTATCTGAACCCTGAAGAATCGGCATCACTATGACGAACTTAGCAGCTATGATGTCTACTCAGGACCTAGGTGCAAGAATTTAGTCCTGGCTGGCCACCAAGTTGCCACCCTATGAATTTTGCTTTACCTACTTTTAAAAATGTTTCTTGCCTGCTCTCAGCTGTCACTGCTCTGCTCACATCTCTAGATGGGCCCCTCCTCCCCACTTCAAGTATATGGTAGGTTTGGGAAATAAAAGTTCATAATGCTGGGGCTGTTCCCACATGAAAGTACAGTAACATTAGTGGCAAACAAGGCTTATCTCCTTGGATTTCTCAAGAGCTTTTTAGTAGCCCAGTCACTGGAAAGAAAAGGTTGCTGGCTGGCTGGCTGGCTCTGGTTACCAGTCCCTAGACCTCAATTCTGACACTTTCAGCACCTTACCTGCAAAAGTATACCACGATACCATCTTACCACTACATAGGATTCACTGCTTCCTAGTAGAGATTTTCCTTTCTCAGACTGCAGAAGTGTTACAAAGGAAGACCAGGGACCTGAGGGCAAACTACGTTTCTACTTTCCCATTTGAAAGAAATTGGACCATTTGCTAAAATCCTACATCCAAAAAAGAGTAGATTTTGAAAAGAGGTAAAAAGTAAGAACATCTGACATGGGCTCTGGGAAAACCTCATTTCTGAGCATAAAACAGAAGTTCTATTTTGTATTATATTCTCTGAGTAACGCTGGTATGAAAGGAACCCCACAAATTTGTATACACTGATTTTGTATCCATAAAAACTTGATTTTTTGTGTGTGGGGGGAGGATAAGGAATCAATCTGTTTAATCAAACAAGATCGTTGTCCCTAAAACTTTGATTTCACAGGGCCTGTCATCAAATCGTGGCCATATGGGTTTACTTTCAAAACATCATGTTGTAAACAATTTATAGGGTTTATCCTCAATTTCTGATATGGATGTCTCTCTGGTCAAAAACTACAATCCATATAAAGTTCCAGGTAATTCATGGTACATCTGAGCCAAAACTGTGTTCTGCAGTTCCCAAATCACTGCATTAGACTCTATACAGTACTTGTGGTCTAAGCTTTTCAGCTACTCAGGATCCTTCCTGGCTGGCAGAACTTGGGCTCTGAGTTTAAGCAAAATTCTAATGGAAACTCACAGAAATGGGAACTGTTAAGGGCATTCATTCCCTACTGCTTTCTTACCTTCTGTCTCAACTCTATTCTATTACTTAAAAGAGGTGGAAATGTTTGTGCTTTCCCCCTCACAATACACAGTGCCTGAGAATTTAGTCCAGGACTGGATTTAAAAGCTAAAGTTATAAAACGTACTGGTGATAAACGAAGAACACAAAGCCACTGGTATAGCCTGCTGCAGCAGTGGCTGCAGGCAAAGTTCATTCCCAAAGGAACTGCACTGGTTTGTTCTGTGGCTGGACAAATCCCAAACTTACCCATAGGTGTTTCTGTACTTTACCAGTATAAAGTTTCCATCAAGTCTCGTTATTGCCTTTACATCCCTCTTCTTCAAATTCACACCAATACAAGTCCGAATCTAACCAAGCCTGCCACTCCAAAATCATGTCTCTTCTAAAGCCGTCTTTGGTTAATCCCTTTGTTAATCCTGAACATGATTCCAGCCGCTTTTAGGGCTCATATGGCCAACTAGGTCCAGTTACTGGATAACATACATACATCACTAAACTTAAGCTACTTAACACTTCAATCTACTACGTATGGGCCAGGCACTGCTTTTCCCAAAGGTCTTATTTAGTCTGCAGACTGGCGTGGCTGAGTGTGCCACAGATAACCCCGTGTTCATTTAGAGGAGTCCCTCCAACTATAACACCAAAAAGTATGAGGTGGAAGGGCTCTAACCGATTAAACTTACATCAGCTCTAGTTTGGGAGAGCAGAGGCAGCACTTTACAGAATCAAATGACAATCACTGTCACCAATGATCCCAGGTCCTGTGCTAAGAGTTTTCCAACAACCTTATGAGAGACACAGGATCAGTCAGGACCGCTTAACAAAGCAGAGGGCTCGGACTGGGAAATGTTAAGTGCCTTGCAGAGGTATGGGCCATAGCCGGTGGTGGCACCTCGGCCCATCCAAGGCCCAACCTTGTGTGCGCTGCGCTCACCATCCCGCCTCTGGCCTTGCCCCCGAGGGGCACCCCGATCCCACAGACACCACCGGAGCCCCGAGGTCTGCGCAGCAGGCAAAAGTGCCGCGCCGCTGGGATGCCGGATGCAGAAGGCGGTGCCCTGGGAGCAGGGGCTCACCTGTAGGCGGCCACGGCGCGGGTCTGCAGATATTTCTGGGCGGTCATGACTCCCACGAAGAGAAAGTTCCTGTCGCGCGGGCCACCGTCCGGGGCCGGATCGTGCGGCCAGAGGTGCGCCACCAGCGCATCGCCGCGCGCGCCACCGGCCTGGGAAGCAGTCCCCGGCCCAGGCCGGCAGCCCTCGGGGCTGGCGCGGCGCCGCGGGCCCGCTCGTTTCAGCTCGGAGGCGCGGGGCAGGACGAGCCGCGAAGCCAGCACGAAGCCCAGCACGAGCCCGAGCAGCACGCTGAGCCAGGCGCGCCGGCCGCGCACGGCCATGCCCGCGCCGCTCCGCCCGCTGGGCCGCCGCCGCCCCTGCAGCTCCGCGCGCCCTCAGCCTGTCGCCCCCGCCCGCGGAGGCCAGCCAGCCCTAGCGCCGCGAGGCCCGGCCCGGGCAGCGCCGCGGCCGCCGCGGGCCCGCCGCGCCCATCGCGGCCCCCCAGCTGCCCGCAGGCCCCGCAACGGCGCTTTGTTTCTCACGCCCGCCCCCCGCGCTACGGCCTGCGCCTTTAAGAGGGGACCATGCCCGGCGCGCGCCGGCTCGAGCGCGACGCGGCGGCGGCGGCTCCTCCCGCTCGCGCGCAGGGTCGCGGGGCCAGCGCGGCGGCGACGGCAGTGACAGCCAAGTCCGGGCCCCCGCGTCGCCCTGCCCGCGTCCCCTGGCTGGCTCGGCTCGGCTCGCGCTACGCCTGCCCCCGTCCTCTTCGTGGCCGGCGCCGCCGCTGCAACTGCACATCCTCCAGCTTAGTTCGCCATTGCAACAGGAGCCCCTCACGTCACGCACAGCGCGTTATGAAGCAGCCCCAGCAGCGGCGAGCCGTGGCCCCTCTCGGGATCCGTCCGCGCCACCCGATTGGTGCAAAAGTGAATGGGGGGCGGTTCACGGGGCTAAAGTTTGACAAAAAAAAAAAAGAACCTTCCCGGCGCGCGCGACGTCCGCCCCGCCCAGCCTGCGCGGTCTGGCACTACGGAGCTCGTGGGGCTGCAGGGGTTCGGGGGCCGCGGCCTGAGGGCGCCGGCGAGGCCCGGGGTGGGGCGCCGCAAGAGCCCGTTATGCGTGCGGGCGACCACACCCCCCGCCTGCAGTGCTCGGGACTCCCGGCGGCTGCGGCGACGGCGCCCCGACGGGCGGGGCGGGACTCCTCGTCCCATTCGAGGGGCACAGGGTCGCCGGGCAGCCCCATTCCTTCAGGGCGGCGGTGCTGGCGTGAATCTGCTGGAGGGGATTTTGAAGAAGCTCACCACTCGTTCCCTTGTGCCAGGGCTGTCCTCAGATAAACCCCGCTGCCACGCCCGGCCCTCCCGCCCGTCACACTCACCGTCCACCTTCCCCGCGTCCCGCGGAGTCACACTGAATCTTTGTTCCCGCCGTTAGGAGACTGCTAGCGCGCACGTATAGAATGAACAGTTTGGGGACCGTTTGAGACGTGCATACTTGAGGGCGAACCATGAATTCAGTTAACTTGTTCCCTGTCACTACTTCCTAAGCAAAATAAGTAGAAGAAGAAACAAAGCTATATTTAATGTCCAAGCCTCCTAGCACAGTACTAGCATTTATTGGGTTTTGAAGAAATGGTAGATGATGTTAATACTTGCGACGGTAAACACTGCTTTTATTGCATTCCATGTGGGCAGATACTCGGCTAGCAATTCTACACTGAATCTTCGTCAATGCTACCATACTCCATCTATAAAAAGGGCCAGAGATTTCTGAAGATGGGTTCTGGGTACCGGATCCTCTACAATAGATTCGAAAATGTACAGCATCTCTTGTACCAAAACTCAGCTAGGGCAACAGAAGCTGAGAAGATGTCCCCATACACCATATGTTCCCACCAGTTCCTAAATATTAGTCTGGCTGCTTAGTGGCCAACGTGCTGGAGTTTTCTAATGAAACTCCTGAAGAGCAAAGTAATTTTCCTGGGTCTGAGAGGTACCCTTCATTTAATCAAATGAACCCAGGAATTATGGGCAGAAAGGAAACGGTCTGGGGGTAATTCTTAGATCTTTATTCATGTTTAATATATGATGAATAATTGAAATATCACACATAACTTAAGATGCTAAGTTGTATGAGATACACCAACTCTACAACTGAATGGTGGCCGCTTTTGTTTATTCTTTGGCTATTACCACTTTTCTTTGGCAGTTGTGATTTAGGTCAAAAAATAGTCCATTACCCACCTTCCCACAAACTCCCTCCCTAAGAGGTGATCCGCTTCTAAAAACAAAATACACATTATGTAGTGAATACAGGATTCCAGCAGTGGTCTTGGGAAAAATACCGAACACACAAGCATGAATTATAGGTTCAAAAACCATTGAAAGGGCTTTCCAGTAAGACCGTAAGCCACAAATGCTGGGTAGTCACCAGATTCCCCAAATTCAGCAACAGCCCATAATTCACAGTGATTTACATAAAGCACAAATCTGGTAAGATACAGCTGTTCACTTTCATGACACCCTTAAGGATTTCAATATTTTCTAACCTGCTTTAGACTTCTCTATATTTCCTCTTTTAAACTAAGATCTGATGAAAAGGGCACACATTTGTAATAATATTTTGAGGGTGCTAAATACTCTGACTTTCTCAAATCTCTAGTTCCTACTTGGCCTTCAGTTCCTAGGTCAACAGCTTCACCTGAAGAGCTCAGTGATTGTCTTCCTTTCGTGATGTAGAAAGGACACCCTTCTCTCCATAAAGCCTGACCCTGGTGGCTTAGAACTTCCGGAAGAAGGAGATGTGATGTAGTGAAGAAGTCCTTCCTGGAAAAGTGAAGGGATGCTTACCTCTTCCAAGCCAGCTGACCGTTCCACACCAGGTGAATGTGAAAAGGAGAATCGGGAAGGTGAAGCCCTACAGAAGCCTTCCAGGGGTCACTGGGAGCCTGAGAACACTGGGCCAAGGACGGCTTCACAGCCTGGAGATGGCTGGATGGTCAGGATTAGTCAGTTCTCCTTGGAGGATCTGGCAGAAGCCAGCATCAGGAGGCAAAGGTGTCCTTAATAGGGATTTCTAGCTGGAGCAACTGCCTAGACCCAGAAGGCCAGACAGGACCAGCAACCCGAGTATGCAGGCCCCACCAGTGAGCAGACCAACCAGCCACTGCACAACCAATTTCAGATGAAAGGACAAATGTGAGTCTGTGATCCCCAAAGCACACATACACATGTTTCCCCGCAGACACCTCAAGGCCAGGACAGCTCCTTACCCCAACTGTCCCCCTCTCCTTAATTTATTTTTATAGGTGGGGGGCAAAGGTCGGTAGATTAGACTTCATACGCATTTCTTCTACATAAACAGAGGAAAGAATTTTAATGATATTGGGGTTCTCAACTCAGCTGTACTAGGGACCCTAGTTGAGCAAGTTAAGTTGAGGGAGTCACGGACTATTTCTCTCATTGTTAAGAAGGGGAATGAGGTCAGCTATCATCAGATATGCTTATAAAAGAAGCCCCTTCCCACAGTCAGTGAGTCAGTGGGGAAGGCTCCTAATGGGGTACCCCCCACCGAGAGGTGGACACAAGGTGGGTTGGGGATCGTGGAGCCTGGGTTCTCCCCTGGATTCTGCATTGAGTTTCACCTGGACAAGTCCTGCACCCACTCTGGCTCATAGTTTCCTCGCCTCTAAATGAGTCTTTCCACTAGATTATCTCAAAGTTCCTCCTTAGTGATTCTAGGCGGATGCTTAAGCATTTGTTTAAACATGCCAGGTCATTGCATTCTTTTTTTCATGAATGTGATTCTCTATGATGGATAATTAAAATTCAGCTCTGCACACATGACTGAACATTTTCTCACAAATTGCCACTCTGTTCCCACCCATGTTACAGTGTTTCTGTTGCTAATATGTGGAACGCCTGCTACAAGTATAACATTTCATATAATTTGCAGCGATTTCTTGGAAACCCTCTGTAAATAGCTCAATTGTTTGCTGGTAGCAAACCTTGAGCAGCAGCTGAGTTCCCTGTGAGGGTGTCTTTAAAGATGCAGCTTCTGGCTCCCGCCTCAAACAGAGGTCCCTATAAAGAGTGGCCATAATTTCTGAAAACCTTTAGAAATGCCTCTTTTAAGAAACAGCAAGCGCTGAGGAGGGAGTCACAATAATCCTTCCTTTCAGAAGGTTATGTTCGCTGCCTGAAAAGAAGAAAATCTATAATGACCACTTTACTAATATTCCCACTTAACCTCTATTAACCCAGTAAAACTTTGCTCCATCGTTAATATGACTATTAAACTAGCAAGTAATGTCCTCATTAGCAAATTAATTTTGCTCAGTATTTCCTTCTACTTATAGCATTTCCAGCCAGATGCAGGAAAGGGCAAGTGATTACATTCTGGCTTCTAAACATTAGTGGATCAAACATGGCTTGTTCTAGAATGTTCTGTGCCTCGTGTCTTTTTTTTTTTTTTTGGTCTGCTTGTCAGCTTTTGTCTGATTTGAGTCCATACTTGCATGTTTCTCACACAAGTGTGTGTAAAGGAGACAGAAAGACCAAAAAGGAGAGAGGGGAAAGAAATTCATTACAAAACTGTGTACTGGCTAGATAGGGTGCAGTCTTACTAAGTAGAAAAAGTCGGCGACATTAGCACAGCACTCTTAAGAAATAGACTTAACGTTCTTGGGAGATAACCACACTGCAGAAGCAGGCTGAGGATAGTTTGCTTCTGGTTTAAGACTTAATCCTTAGGCAGCAGACAAGTTTGACTTTCCCATCAGTTGCCAAGAAATGCCGCTAATCTTTAAAGAGGTACCAGAGTTTCCAAAGCTGGAGAGTTTGCACAAAGACAAGGCTTCCATTCCCCAGGCAGCTCCCCTACCCACCCATGCTGCCCCCATCAGAACCCTGATCAGATCACACTGGTCAGTGACCTCTGGCCCTGAGGGTTGGACATGGTCCTGGTCAGGTGTGTGCGCCTCGTGGAAAGGCTCCAGCTGTGCAGCTCGAACTCTTTGTTTTACTTGAGGCCTACCAAAGCATGCAATTGCTTGGGGAAGAAAAAACAAGCAAGCTGCAGGAGAAGGTTTAAGCTAAGAATGGAGGCTCCAGAAATTCAGATCTACAAACACATAAAAAACAATGCAAGGATAAGAAACTGTGAACACCATAAGATCCAACATTTAAGATCCCTTCCAGGGCAGGATCTGAATGGTTCCTGCACTCTATTATTAGGCTAGCATAGGCAAATACTTTTATCACACATCTGCTGGGTGATGGTTTTTTTTATTCAGATCTGGCAATGAAAGTCTTCATGTTATTCAGAATAATAAGGGACACTGAAAGGAAACAGGCAATTATGTATGTTGCTGGGTGAGCAAAATCGGGCAACCCATTTGGGGGGCAATTTTTGTCCAGACTGTAAATTACAAATGCATTTACTTTTGACTCGGCCATCACGCTTCTGAGAATTTAGACTCCAGGCATGCCAGTACAAAATGGCATATGTACAACGTTATCCTCTCTGACATCACATACTATCATTTGTGATAGTTAACAGATTAGACCCAAGTGTCAATTTATAGGGAAGTGGTGCATCCGCAGCTGTAAAACAGAGTGGGGCTCTCTGTGCTGAGATGGAGAGAGGTATTACACGGTGCAGAGTGGAGAGGTGAGAGAATAAGAATTGTGTTTGTGTTTTTATTACTAAATACTTGAAGGATGCATAAGAAATAAAAGTGATAACTTGCAGAGGGCCGGGGGGGGGGAAGGAAGTGGGATGAAAAGAAGGATGTGAGTGAAATTTCCCAATGGATACTTTTAAATATTTTATTATTGATTTATGTGATTGTATTCCCTAGTCCCCCCAAAAATGGCACCCACTTTCCCCCAATTTGGAGAACTAAAATGATATTTGCCTAGTACAGATGCTTGAGAGCAAAAGTTCTGGCTACCAGCTTATTTAGCCAAGTGGTGCTGATTTTACAGAAATAGAGACTAAGGCCCAGAGAGAGGAAGCTAGTTAGACTCACCTGGGTGCTGTGAGCAGCCCAGAGAACCTTGGATTTTAAGTTAGGATCCCCCAAATATTTTCTTCTGATTTTTGTTTCTCACTCCTTAGCAACTGGTTAAAATGGAATGTTAGAGAACTTATTGAACTTGTACTTTTTAGTGTTCTTAAGATACCTTCTCAAATCACCAACGTGCCTATATTTCCCTCAGCATCTATTTCTCTACATATTTTATTCCTGCTTCTCTTCACAATTTATTTTTGAACCCTCCATAATTTTAGGACCTCATGCCATGTCTGTCTTTTTTTAATCCTTAAACATATAAAACAATCACTCTATTAAAATACCTTAGACTTGTATATTGAGCACACCCAACTAACGGGTTGAGGGCAGTTAGAACTTTGTGACAATGTCGCCCTCTTGTGGTATATATTTCCTGTTATGCAAAGGTTCCTTTAATCTTAGACTCAAAGAGAAGAACCATCATTTTATTTTGTTAATAATTTTATTTTGTTAATAATAACCCGTTTTTACTCACTGCCTGTGCCAGTACTTTTCAGGATGAAATACTGGCCCTGGCTGTAAATCTAGCTAGCTAGAGACACTGTCAAATGAGAGAGTGGAACGAAAACAGCTGCCAGCTAGAATCTACCCCATGCATGAGGAAACCTAATGGGAACCTCCATGGGCGTGGCACTACACATCTGCAGGTTAGGGAGCACTCCATGTGATTCTGCTGTCCAGTTAGATTTGAAAGCCAAGGGTCTCTGCTTGCATGGGGAAATGGGTCAGTTATCTCCAAAGACGAAAAAAATCAGTGTGAGCTTGCATGCGTACATCTTGGAGGCTTGTTAAGAACCTCTGGTTCCCATCCTGCTCCGATGGTATCACGGTTGCAGAGAGGCTGTCCAAAGGCCCTCCAGGGAGAAGTCCAGAGGTCCAAATAAGCAGTACTGGGCTTCCAGAAAATAGGGTGTTGTCAGTGCCACTCGATTGTGTACATGGTCCCCAACAGACTTGGCATGTTCAACCACTGGAATGCCTTCCTCAAGCCCAGTGAGTCCTGGTATGGTGAGATGACTTGCGTGGGCACTCAGTCAGGGTGGCAGGAGGAGGCATCAGAGTTCAAGTCAGAGAAGTCATCCACATCATCAGCACCCCCAAAGCACAGGCAGTGAGCCAGTTCTCCCCTGTGAGGGGCTGATCACCCCTTGAGACTTCCACTCTGAATGCCACTTTCGATCCATTTGTACTCTCAAACATGCTAAAGTCATGTGGGCTTTTGGAGACAGCATTTGCCTTGGTTGCATCTTCTCAATCACGCCTGGGTATGGTTAGGCTAAGTAAATGGAAGGGAAGTCTCCAAGTTAACATATTTTTTATTATTGCAAACTGGAAATGGCCTTAAGACCCAATTGGCCTTGCTTGATGTTCACCTATTGCTGGAGATAATGTTTCATCGTTTATTCTTGAACTTTTTACTTTGAAATAATTTCAAATTTACAGTACAATTGGAAAAATAATGCAACACCCATACAGAGAACTTCAGCATGCCCCACCAGATATCCACTTTCACCAATTTTATCATTTTGCCACATGTGCTGTATTGTTCTATCAGTCCATCAATGAGTGGATCTGTCTATTATCTATTTTCTAAATATTTGAGAGTAAGTTGTGTACATCATGTTCCTGGTACACAAAATAATTCCAAGTACATTTCCTAAGAACAAGAATATTCACTTAGCTAAACACCTTAAGTACAGCTGTTAAGTTCAAGAACTTTAATGTTGATATAAAGCTAACAGTCTGCATCCCAATTTTTTATGTCCCAATAACCAATATCATTTAGATGATATTGAGATCAACAGGAAGATACTCTATCAAGCTGCTATAATTTATTTTCTTCTCTATATTTTTTATATATGATGATATTTTTCCAATAAATATTTTACCTTGTTAAACAAAAAACAAAATGTGTGCCAATGCAAAATGCATTTTATTTTATTTTTAAATGTTTTATTTAGTAGTAATAAAGCCAACTGGTTCAATTATGAAATAGTCAACATAAGAGGCAAGGATGGGAAACCATGTGACTTAAAGTTGCCAACAGAAGCTACACAGGCCTATTGGACACTGAGGTAGCTTGGAGCTATGCACCCCAGGAATACATGTTCTTAATCTTAATCCAGTCTTGTGGGTGTAAACCCATTGTAAACAAGATCTTTTGAAGATGCTGTTTTTAGTTAAGGTGCAGCCAACTGACTCAAGATGGGTCTTTATCCTGTTATTGGAGGCCTTACAGAGAAGGCCATAGAAAGAAGCCATGGGGAGCAGCCAGAAGGTGGATGTCAATGGAATCAAGGAAATAAAGGAGAAGATACTGCCATGTATATTGTCATGTGATGGGAAAGCCACAGAACCCCAAAGATTGCCTGCCAGCCAAAAAATATGACTCTACGAGGAAGCAAGCCTTCTAGCCGCTAAAACCCTAAGCCCATAAATTCCAGATGTTAGGCCAACCCATTTGATGGTATTTTTTTTAACAGCCAGGAGACTAAAACAAACATATTCCAGGCTCCAGCTACCTCTGTTTTACTTCTTTGCCAAGTTTTGTGATGTAAAGCTGACAGAGACTCATAAATCCCATAAAGAACTCTGACTTCCCTACCAGAACCACTGGTATAATCAGGACCCCGCCAGCGACAGAAACTTCACCAGTTATTTGAATAAAGAGAAGTTTTTAAAGCAGTTACATTGAGGTATAATTGATATACAAAAAATGCACATGTTTAAAATGCAGAATTTGGTACATTTTGACATGCATCTCTCAGTTAAAATCATGAAATTCCCTTGTATTATTGGCCTGCTCTTATGGCAGTCTATAAAAGGTTTTTCTTAACCATCTGAGTAATCTGCCTAGAAGGCAAAGATTGCATGTCCTATCAGAATATCTTCATTGATATTTGTTAAACATTTTTTATTGTTAAATATAACATGTATACAAAGAAAAGAAAAAAAAGCAATGATTTTCAAAGTACAGTTCAGTTAGTAGATACAGAACAGATTTCAGAGTTTGTTATGGTTTACCACTTCACTATTTCAGGTTTTTCCTTCTAGCTGCTCCAAAACCCTGGAAGCTAGAAGAATTTTTTTCTTTTTTGTGAAAAATAACATGTATACTAAAAAGCAATAATTTCAAAACACATCACAACAATTAGTTGTAGAACAGATTTCAGAGTTTGATACGGGTTACAATTCTACAATTTTACGTTTTTACTTCTAGCTGCTCTAAGAGACTGGAGACTAAAAGAAATAACAATATAATGATTCAGCAATCATACTCATTTGTTAAACCCTACCTTCTCTGTGTAACCCCACCATCACTTTTCATCTTTCTCCCACTCTTTAGGGGTATTTGGGCTATGGCCATTCTAACTTTTTCATGTTGGAAGGGGCTGTCAATTCATTTATAGTTATATTGACCTTATCATCCTTTATTGTTTAAGAGAAGGGTTTCTCTGCTGCATTTATTTTAGTGTTCTCAGTTTTAAAATAATTAAGTTCTTTCCCTTTATTTTTATAATCATGTCACCTCCTATATTTATTATTATTATTATTATTATTATTTTTGCATGGGCAGTCACCGGGAATCAAACCCAGGTCTCTGACTTAGCAGGTGAGAATTCACCATAACACCACTCTATATATTTTTTCTTTTTTTATTAATTTTTAAATTAAAAATATGTATATAACAACAAACACAAACATTCTTAACTTATGATCATTCTATTCTACATATATAATCAGTAATTCACAATATCATCACACAGTTGCATATTCATCATGATCATTTCTTAGAACATTTGCATCAATTCAGAAAAAGAAATAAAAAGACAACAGAAGAAAATTCATACATACCATACTCCTTATCCCTCCCTTTCATTAATCACTAGCATTTAAAACTAAATTTATTTTAACATTTTTTCCCCCTATTATTTATTTTTATTCCATATGTTCTACTCGTCTGTTGACAAGGTAGATAAAGGAGCATCAGACACAAGGTTTTCACAATCACACAGTCACATGAAAGCTATAACATTATACAATCATCTTCAAGAAACATGAGTACTGGAACACAGCTCTACATTTTCAGGCAGTTCCCTCCAGCCTCTCCATTACGTCTTGACTAACAAGGTGATATCTACTTAATGTGTAAGAATAACCTCCAGGATAGCCTCTTGACTCTGTTTGGAATCTCTCAGCCACTGACACTTTATTTTGTCTCATTTCACTCTTCCCCCTTTTGGTCTAGAAGGTTTTCTCAATCCTTTGGTGCTGAGTCCCAGGTCATTCTATGATTTCTGTCCTACATTGCCAGAGAGGTTTACACCCCTAGGGGTCATGTCCCATGTAGACAGGGGGAGGGCACACCACCCTACATTTACTTTTAAAATCTTTTATTGACACTTCAGTTAAGTAGATAATCTATTATTGTTTTACAGAGAGCTAAGATACTATTTAGCCAAGTGTTCAAACCTCTGACAACTTTTGACATTTTGCCTCCTCAAAAATCAAACCCTAGATGCAGGCAATGTTGGCTCAGTGGCAGAGTTCTTGCCTGCCATGCCAGAGACCTGGGTTCAAGTCCAGTGCCTGCCCACGTGAAAAAAAAAAATCAAGCCCTAAAGGCTTTCTTTTTTATTTCCAACTATCTTTGGGATTTTCCAGAGGGCCCCTGGAAAATCACAAAGGATCTGTTCTTTTACCTTATAAAAAGAAAGGTGTAGAAATAGGCTCATTTGATATGTTATATATTACATGGGAAGCATGGTGAATTTAAAAGGGATTTTCTAACCTTCTGTTAGTTAAATTTGTATGGGTAAAATATTATTCATATAAATATTTGGAGATTATATAAAATTCCTTGAGATTTGACAGTTTTCTCACTGTTCATGATATGTTCTGATACTGATCTGTATGATTTTAGACAACAACATAGTTTAATTGGTTGTAATTTTAGTTATTCTTTAAAAAAAAAGCTTACATGCCACAAAAATAACCAAATTTCCTTATCAGTTACGTTGTTTTACACTGATGTTTATCTGAAAGTTCTTGCAATGGGGCTACAAGTCTGAGCTATAGCTTCTGCAAAAACAAACAAAACAGGACTTTAAATGAGAAGCAAGGCAAGTGTGTATATATATATATATACAGTATATACATATATATATACACATATATATATAAAGCATGTTCAGTATATACATATATATATATATATATATATATATATAAAGCATGTTCCACCTGTCAGTTAACCCCTGGTAAAATTGTAAAGATTGGACAAGGTCAAATACCTTGACCAATAGGGCCCCTTTGAACATCTTAAAATGGACTTTATACAGCTACCCCCTTCTATGGGCTATAAATATGTCCCTGTTATCGTATGTCTGTTTTCTGGAGGATAGAGGCTTTTCTTGGTCCTAAGATTACTGCCCTACAGTAGCTAAAAAAACTATTAGACTTTGTTTTCTCTACCTGGGGAACTCCTGCCATTCCCTCAAATGATAGATGATCCCAATTAACTGCAACTATAATCAAGGAACTTTGCAAGGTCTTACCCATGAAATGCTTCACTGTCCCTACCATCCACAATTATCAGGAAAGGTAGAAAAAAACAAATGGTATCTTAAAGCTTAAATTAGCTGAACTATCTGAATCTTTCTCTCTACCTTGACCTAGGGTTCTTCCCTTAGCACTGATCTAGTCTGTTGGGAAAACACCAGCTGCCTCCCTTTGAAATCACCATGGGAAGACCCATGAAGCGCATTATTTCTCCTACTATACTAAACTCCAATCAATTGCAATCTGAAAATGCTAATTATTGTAAGCAACTAATTACCTAGCCCTGGTCCCACCTTTAAGCTATCCATGCTGCCTTCCCCATGATTTGCCCCCAGGGGACTCTACATGACCTTCAACCCAGACCCTTCATATCCTGGAAGAGATGTCAAAGAAGGCTGCTTTAGAACCAGGATGAAAAGGACCTGATCAAGTCTTGCTTACCACAAGTACAACACTAAAACTATAGAGAATTGACCCCTAGGTCCACATGTCACAACTGAAACGTGCTCCAAGCTCTTGGGAGGTCACTCCCATTTCAGATCTCAAGCTAAGATTGACACAAGAATTCTAGGAGCAGATAGCATCAGATGTAGACATCTACTCAAGAGAGTGGACCAAGTAGATGACACCCAAGATTACAGACCAAGACATTAATCTAATTACATTTTGGTCCTTATCTAATTCCCTGTCTCTTATTCATCCTATACCCCTTATAATGCCCAGTCTTCATCTTTAATAAACCTTCACCATGATTTCTTTTATCTCCTCTTTACCCTATTTCTGCCCCTATATACTCCTACCTTTAACACAATCCCTTTGTCCTGTTAGCATACTACATTGCAAGTTAAACCAATCAGACTAACTGCTGGATCTGTGCCCATCCTCTACTTAGTCCCCACACAAGTATTCCTCTACTAACCATCCGCCTTATCCCTGTAGACTTGGCCCTGGCAGGAGACATCAGATACCCAATCAGATAGATTTCCTTTTTGGAATAAATCTGGTCTGTGCTTTAAGAGACCCTGAGACTGGGATTATGATATGGCCTCTCTAACCCTAGGAATGGGATGTTTTACTAGAAACCAGAAAGATAAAAATGGCCACCCAATAGGGCATAGTAAATGCTCAGTTTCTATAATTTCAAGACTCTTTTTACTTTCAGGAGATAGGGGCATCATCTGCAGGAGCCAGACCCCCTTTTAAAGACACCATTTTTCTTTAAGCATCCCCAAGATTTTGTTTTGTTTTGTTTTGCATGGGTAGGCACCGGGAATCGAACCTGGGTCTCCAGCATGGCAGGCAAGAATTCTGCCACTGCACCACATCGCCCGCCCATCCCCAAGGTTTTAATAACATAAGAACAAATTCCACTCAAGGTACAAATTTCTGATGGGCTAAAAGGTCTGGTAAAGGAATCTGTTGGTTAAATGTGACCAAGGTCTCAGATAACCATGAAGATGATGAAGGTTATGTTTTTCCTTGTGCAGTTTATACTTGATTACCTTTTGTGCTGGTTTGAAAGGAAGCATATCCCCTAAGAAAAGCCATGTTTTAATATAAATCCCATTTCATAAAGGTAGAATAATCTCTATTCAATACTGTATGTTTGAAACTGTAATGAGATCATCTCCCTGGAGATGTGACTTAGTCAAGAGTGGTTGTTAAATTGGATTAGGTGAGACATGTCTCCACCCGTTTGGGTGGGTCTTGATTGGTTTATTGGAGTTCTATAAAAGAGGAAATATTTTGGAGAATTAGAGATTCAGAGAGAGCAGAGAATGCTGCAGCACCACGAAGCAGAGAGTTCCACCAGCCAGCAACCTTTGGAGATGAAGAAGGAAAAAGCCTCTCGGGGAGCTTCATGAAACCGGAAGCCAAGAGAGGAAGCTAGCAGATGATGCCGCATTCGCCATGTGCCCTTCCAGCTGAGAGAGAAGCCCTGACTGTGTTCGCCATGTGCCTTCTCACTTGAGAGAGAAACCCTGAACTCCATCGGCCTTCTTGAACCAAGGTATCTTTCCCTGGATGCCTTTGATTGGACATTTCTAATTGGGACATTTTCTCAGCCTTAGAACTGTAAACTAGCAACTCATTAAATTCCCCTTGTTAAAAGCCATTCCGTTTCTGGTATATTGCATTCCGGCAGCTAGCAAACTAGAACACCTTTACATGCCAATATCCCATTCCTTAAAGGAAATAGATACCTTTATTGAGCTCTTCAAGGACATTATTTTGTAGGTGGAGATAAGACATACAAAATAGTACCTGTAAATTGGGTTAGTTCCTGTTATAGGCTTATGCAGTCCCCCAAATGGCTTTTATGATGAGCTTCCAAAAGGAAATATTAGAAACACGAAGGCCCTTATGACCTCTTCGCATTCCATAGCAGCTCTTGAAGACACTTGCCAAACTAGAGACAGTTCTAATAGATCATGGAAAAGCCTACTATCCCAGACTAAACTCATGGGGTATTCTGCTCCTGGATTGTTCCTTGTCATTGGGGCAGCTGTCTCCTATAGTGGTATTAGAAAAGGTAGTTTTAGAGTTAGAGAAATCTATGTCTCACCTAGGGCAGGCCATCAGCTCACCAGCTGGAAGTTGGAACTTCACAAAATGACTCTTCAAAATGGATTGGCATTTGACTATGTTCTGTCCAAGGAAGTGTGTGAACTAGTGGGGACCTGGTATTGTGTATTTGTAAATGGCAGGCGAGGGGAAGTTTACCGAGAGGTCCCGGCAACAGAAGCCCAAGCTAGAGAAGCAGCCAAATCAGCTTACCTACAGAAGCGGATTGGTCTGAGTCTTCTTTTTTTTTTGGTGGGCTTCTAGGGTCATGGGGACTTGGGCACAGACATGTCCTAATAGGGGCACTTGTTATCCTCTTCATTAAACTCATAATATCCTTCATTCATTATTTGACTTCTCTATTCTTACACAGCTGATTCAACTGAGGGCACAAAACCAGCATGATGCGATGACAAAAATCTCAAACTTCAGCTAAACTGTGAATTCAGTGTTGAAACATGAAACTTTTAGTGGTAAACAAAAGACTATCAACATCTTGGGTCAAGTCATTGTGCCCGAAGGAATGACTAAAAAGGGGGAAAATAGGTAAAATTGTACAGAGAAAATCTTGGAGACCCCTCAGAACCAAAAAAATAAAAAATAAAATGAAAAATCTGTGCCCTACTTCTTTGAATTCCCTTTTGAGTTTCCTCTTGACATATATATATATATAAGCTGTATACCCGGGGTCACATTTCATTCCTTTTCTATGTAAGTATCCTGTTATTGCAGCACCATTTGTTGAATTTTTGTTTGTTTGTTTCATTCATTGTTTGTTTGTTTTGCGGAAGTGCATGGGCTGGTAATCAAACCCGGGTCTCCCACGTGGCAGGCAAGAATTCTACCACTGAAACCTTGCACCCCCTCTTAGTATCTTTTGAAATTTGAAATCCCCATCAAGGCAGCCAAATTAAGCCCCTAGTTTTTTTCATTTGCTCCAACACAAAATAAAACCCACATACCCTAAGCTCACCCCTCTAAGACTGACAAGCTCCTGTCCAATCAATAGGAGTCACACTAACTTTCTTTTTTATGTCTATACGAATTGTTTGCCATCCCTAGAACCCTGAAGAACATCCCAAGAACTCCTGTTCTTGCAAGTGATCTGGCTTTCCTTTGCTGCAGCAAAGCTTTTGGTGTCCCAGATAAAATGCTTTGTCTGTAAATTTGACTATGATTTGTCTTTCAATAGCTGCTATGAATGTTCATGTATCAGTCTTTATATGCATTCATTTGTCTTAGGTGAATACCTGAGTGAATGGCTGGAGCATATAATAGGTATAAGTTTATTTTCTTGAGAAACTGCCAAACTGTTTTCCATTTTCCATTCCCACCAGCAGATTGTGAGAGTTTCAGTTCCTCCATAGCCTCATCAACACTTGAGATAATGTCTTTTTAATTTTAACCTTTTAAATAAGTGTGTAATGGTATCTCATTATGATTTTAATTTGCATTTTCCTAACGATTAGCAATAGTGAGTATCTTTTCATAAATTTATTGGCCATTTTTTCATAAATTTATTGGTATATCATCTTTAATGAAGTTTCTGTTCAAATCATTTGCCCATTTAAAAAACTGTGTTGTTTGTTTACCTATTCTTGAATTTTGAGAGTTCTTTATATATGCTGAATATTTATTTATCATAAATATTTGCAAATATATCTTCTCAGTCTGTGGCTTGTTTTTTTATCTGCTTAACAGTAGCTGTGATGGTTAAGTTTATGTGTCAACCCAGCTAAGCTATGGTGTCCAGTTTGGTCGAAGGCTTGTCTAGATGATGCTATGGAGGCATTTTGCAGAAGGGATTAGTGTCTACTGTCAGTTGACTTTGAGTAAAGGAGATAACCCTCCATAAAGTGGATGGAACTCATCTAATCCTAAGGAAACTCTAACTGAAGACAATTACATCAACATTTGCTGGAATTTCTAACCTGCCAGCCTGCTTTACAGATTTCAGAGTTATCAACTCCACTATCACATAAGCCAATTCCTTAAAATCAGTCTCTTAATGTATATACAAATATCTAGAGAAACAAAAAAAAATAGTTTTTTTCTGTTTCTCTGGAGAAGTCAAATGGGTGATACATGCTCTGTAGAAGAGCTGAATTTTTTTATTTTGATGAAGTCCAATTTATCCATTTGTTTTTTAATAGATTGTGCTAAGAAATGTAAGTCTTTGTTTAAGAAATGTGTAAGAAATGTCTTTGTTTAAGCAAAGACTTCAATGATTTTTCTCTTTGGTTTTCTTGCAGAACTTCTATAATTTTTTGTTTTACATTTAGGTCTATGAATCATTTAAAGTTAATTTTTCATATGATATTTGTACTGAAAGTCATTTTTTCCATATGAATATCCAATTGCTTCAGTGCCATTTATTGTAAAGATGGTAGCCTTACTCCAATAAATTGGTATTTGCCACTTCATATTTGTTTGGTTCTATTTCTAGATTCTCTGCTGTTCTATTTTTTTTTTTAATTTTTTTTATTAATCAAAAAAAAGAAAAGAAATTAACACAACATTTAGAAATCATTCCATTCTACAAATGCACTCAGTAATTCTTAGTATCATCACATAGATGTATGATCATCATTTCTTAGTACATTTGCATCGATTTAGGAAAAGAACTAGCAAAACAGCAGAAAAAGATATAGAATGTTAATATAGAGAAGAGAATTAAAATAATAATACTAATAAAATATATATATATATAAAAAGGAAAAAGAAAAAAACAAAAACAAAAGATACAAACACACAAACAAACAAACAAAAAACCATATTTCAGGTGCAGCTTCATTCAGTGTTCCAACCTAGTTACATTACATTTAGGTATTATTGTGCTGTCCATTTTTGAGTTTTTGTATCTAGTCCTGTTGCACAGTCTGTATCCCTTCAGCTCCAATTACCCATTATCTTACCCTGTTTCTAACTCCTGCTGGTCTCTGTTACCAATGATATATTCCAAGCTGATTCTCGAATGTCGGTTCACATCAGTGGGACCTTACAGTATTTGTCCTTTAGTTTTGGGCTAGACTCACTCAGCATAATGTTCTCTAGGTCCATCCATGTTACTACATGCTTCATAAGTTTAGTCTGTCTTAAAGCTGCATAATATTCCATCGTAGGTATACGCCACAGTTTGTTTAGCCACTCGTCTGTTGATGGACATTTTGGCTGTTTCCATCTCTTTGCAATTGTAGATAATGCTGCTATAAACACTGGTGTGCAAATGTCTGTCTGTGTCTTTGCCCTTAAGTCCTTTGAGTAGATACCTAGCAGTGGTATTGCTGGGTCGTAATCCATTCTGCCATTCTATGTCTTTTGATTGGGAAATTCAGTCCATTAACTTTTAGTATTATTACTGTTTGGATAATATTTTCCTCTACCATTTTGGCTTTTGTATTATATATATCATATCTGATTTTCCTTCTTTCTACACTTTACTCCATACCTCTCTCTTCTGTCTTTTTGTATCTGACTCTAGTGCTCCCTTTAGTATTTCTTGCAGAGCTGGTCTCTTGGTCACAAATTCTCTCAGTGACTTTTTGTCTATAAATGTTTTAATTTCTCCTTCATTTTTGAAGGACAATTTTGCTGGATATAGGAGTCTTGGTTGGCAGTTTTTCTCTTTTAGTAATTTAAATATATCATCCCACTGTCTTCTAGCTTCCATGGTTTCTGCTGAGAAATCTACACATAGTCTTATTGGGTTTCCCTTGTATGTGATGGATTGTTTTTCTCTTGCTGCTTTCAAGATCCTCTCTTTCTCTTTGACCTCTGACATTCTAACTAGTAAGTGTCTTGGAGAACGCCTATTTGGGTCTATTCTCTTTGGGGTGCGCTGCACTTCTTGGATCTGCAAATTTAGGTCTTTCATAAGAGTTGGGAAATTTTCAGTGATAATTTCTTCCATTAGTTTTTCTCCTCCTTTTCCCTTCTCTTCTCCTTCTGGGACACCCACAACACGTATATTTGTGCGCTTCATATTGTCATTCAGTTCCCTGATCCCCTGCTCAAGTTTTTCCATTCTTTTCCCTATAGTTTCTGTTTCTTTTTGGAATTCAGATGTTCCATCCTCCAGTTCACTAATTGTAGCTTCTGTCTCTTTAGATCTACCATTGTAGGTATCCATTGTTTTTTCCCTTTTTTCTTCTTTGTCCTTCACTCCCATAAGTTCTGTGATTTGTTTTTTCAGATTTTCTATTCCTTCTTTTTGTTCAGCCCATGTCTTCTTCATGTCCTCCCTCAATTTATTGATTTGGTTTTTGAAGAGTTTTTCCATTTCTGTTCGTATATTCAGCATTAGTTGTCTCAGCTCCTGTATCTCATTTGAACTATTGGTTTGTTCCTTTGACTGGGCTGTATCTTCAATTTTCTGAGCGTCATCCATTATTTTCTGCTGGTGTCTGGGCATTTGATCAGATTTCCCTGGGTGTGGGACCCAGCTGGTTGAAAGGTTTTTCTGTGAAATCTCTGGGCTCTGTTTTTCTTTTCCTGCCCAGTAGGTGGCGCTCGTGGCGCTCGTCTGTCTGCACGGCAGTCGGCCCGGGAAACCGCGGATGGAGGCGGGGGTCGCTGGCCGCCACGGCTTGGGAGAGTGCCGGTCCTAATTGCCCAGCTGGCCTAAAACGCCAAGCGTGACGGGAGGGCCCCGCTATCCAACGTTCCCAGTCAGACCGGGGAGCCACGTGCGTGGAGGGGACCCCAGTCACCAGCCGCCCCGGCCGGGAAAACGCGCGCCCCTCGGGTATCTCACCGCAGCAGATTCTCCCTGCCCGTTCAGCTGTTCCAGAATGGGGTACGCTGTCTTTTTGGTCTCTGTCGTGACTCCGGGAGCTGTTTCGTATTGTTTCTGTTTCTTTAGTTGCTTTTCTGGAGGAGGAACTAAGACCCGCGCGTCTTACTAAGCCGCCATCTTCTCCGGAAGTCTCTGCTGTTCTATTGATCTATATATGTCTGTCTTGATGCCAATATCACACTGTCTTGATTACCATTGTCTTATAATAAGTCTTGTTTAACCACTCATCTATTGGTGAATATTTGGGTTGTTTCCATCTCTTGGCAATCATGAATGCTGCTATAAACATTGGTGTCAAATGTCTGTTTGTGTCTTTGGCTTCAGTTCCTCTGAATATGTACCCAGTAATGGGATTGCTGGATCATTCGGCAATTCTATACTTAGTTTCCTGAGGTACTGCCAAACTACCTTCCAGAGCAGTTGCAACATTCTACCTTCCTACTAACAGTGACTAAGTGTGCCTTTTTCTCCACATCCTCTCCAACACTTGTCATTTTCTGTTTTTTTTTTTTCCATAATGGCTCTTCTAGTGGGTGAGATATTATCTCATTGTGGCTTTAATTTGCATTTCCCTAAGAGTCAGTGAAACTGAGTATCTTTTCATATGCCTTTTAGCTATTTGCATTTCCTCTTCAAATAGACACCCTGAAAAGTGTCTATTCATGTCTTTTGCCCATTTTAAAATTGGGTTGTTTGTCTTTTTGTTACTGAGTTGTAGAATCTCTTTATATATCCTGGATATTAAATCCTTACTGATATGTGGTTTCCAAATATTGTCTCCCATTACACAGGCTGCCTTTTTCACTTTTTTGACAAATTCTTTGATGTACAAAAGTGTTTAATTTTGAAGAGGCCCCATTTATCTATTTATTTTTTTATTGCTCGCACTTTAGGTATAAGGTCTAGGAAACCACCTCCTATCACAAGATTTATAAAATGTTTCCCTACATTTTCTTCTAAAAGTTTTATGGTCTTAGTTTTGATTCTTAGGTCTTTGATCCAGAAGTGTAGGTCCTTCAACTTAGTTCTTTTTCAAATTTGTTTTGGCCTTCCTAATTCTTTTACATATCTATATGAATTTTAGAATCAGCTTGTCAGTATCCATAAAAAAAGTCTTCTAGGTTTGTCATTAATATTGTATTGCATCTTTACAACAATTTAAGGAGAACTATCAGTTTAACAACATTGAGTCTCACCTATAAACACAGTATATCTCTGTTTAGGTCTTCTTTAATTTCCCTTAGCAATGTTTTATAGTTTTTCAATGTACAGGTCTTTGACATTTTTTTTTGGTCAGATTTATCCTTACATATTTCTTATTTTTTGTGAAAATGTGAATGTAATTTTTAACTTTGATATTTGAATATTAATCTCATATTCTGCAACCATGCTAAAGTCACTTAATATTGCTGTGATAAGTTCAGGTGTCAGCTTGGATAAATAATCGTGCCTAGTTCTGTTTCTTTGGGCTTGAATCATTAGCATGTGAAATTCATCTGTGGCTGATTACATCTGCAGTTGATTAAAGGGAATGCCATCAGCAATGAGTGATGTTTAATTTAATTAGCTGGAGGCTTAGAAGGGAGAGGTCAGAAGAGAGCTCAGCACAGCACAGCCTGAGCAGCTCAGCGCATGGTGACTCAGCCTAGATGTTTGGAGATGCAGAAAGGAATCGCCCCAGGGAAAGCCACTGGAACCCAGAAGTCAGGAGAGGAGGTCAGCAGACACTGCCATATGCCTTCCCATATAACAGAGAACCTTAGATGAAATCTACCTGTCTTCCCTCTGAAGAATTATAAATTTTTAACTAAATAAATCCCCTTATTAAAAGCCAATCCATTTCTGGTGTGTTGCATTCTGGCAGGTTTATTAAACTAAAACAAGTTCTAATAAGTTCTTGTAGATTCCACTGGATTTTCTACATAGACAATTATGTTCACTGCACATAAAGACAGTTTTGCTTTCTCCTTTCTAATCTGGATGCTACTTACTTCTTTTACTTGCTTGACTACACTAACTAGAACCTTCAGTACAAGGTTGAATAGAAACATAGAAGTGAATGTCCTTGCCTTGTTTATGATCTTAGGGTAAGAGAAGTCAGGCTTTCATTATCAATTGTGATGTTAACTGTAGCCGTTTTGGTAGATGCCCTTTATCAAGTTGAGGAAGTTTCCTTCTATTCTAGTTTGCTGAGTTTTGATTAGGTGTTGATGCTGGGTTCTATCAAGTGCTTTTTCTGTGTCTATTGAAATGATCAAATGGATTTTTTTTGTTTTTTTAATATGATGAAATATATTGATTATTTTTCAAATGTTAAACCAATTCCCTTGATCATGATCTATTTTTTAATAAACTATTAGATTTTATCAAATTCAATTTTTTTCTTTGTATGCTGTATGGTGGGGGTCACATTTTATTCTTTTTCCATGTGAGTATCCCCTTATTGCAGCACCATTTGTTGAATTTCTGTTTTGTTTGTTTGGGAAGTGCATGAGCCAGGAATTGAACCAAAGCTCTCCCACATGGCAGGCGGGAATTCTACCACTGAACTACCCTCACACTTCCTAAAATTTAATTTTATAAAATTTTGAATCTATGTTCATGGGGGATAATGGTTTATAGTTTTCTTTTTTGTAATGTGTTTGTGGTTTTTTTTTTATCAAGGTAATGCTGCCCTCACAAAATGAATTGGGAAATATTCCCTCCTCTTTCATTTTCTGGAAGAGTTTATATAAAATACATTTTATTTATCCCTTAAACATTCTTGCACTATTGTGCTGCAATCAGGTAGTATTGTACTATCCATGTCAGAGTTTTTACAATCAGTCCTGTTGCACAATCTGTATCCTTTCAGCACCAATTAACCAATCTCTACTCTATTTCTATCTCCTAATAACCTGTGTTCTTAATTGAAATTCTCCACGTTCCCTCATTAATGTTAGTTTATATCAGTGAGACAATACAGTATTTGTCCTTTTGTTTCCAGCTAATTTCACTCAGCATGTCCTCAAGATCCATCCACGTTGTTACATGCTTCATGACTTTATTCTGTCTTACAGCTGCATAATATGCCATCATATGTATATACCACAGCTTGTTTAGCCACTCATCTGTTGATGGACATTTGAGCTGTCCCATCTCTTGGCAGTTGCAAATAATGCTACTATAAACATTGGTGTGCAAATGTCCATTTGAGTCCTTGCCCTCATGTCCTCTGAATAGATACCTAGCAATGGTATTGCTGGGTCATATGGCAATTCTATACCTAGCTTCCTGAGGAACTGCCAACTGCCTTCCACAGAAATTGCACCATTTTACATTCCCACAAACAGTGGATAAGTGTGCCTCTTTCTCCACATCCTCTCCAGCAATTGTCATTTTCTTTTTATGTTTTTTTTTTTTATATAATGGCCATTCCAGTGGATGTCAGATGATATCTCATTGTAGTTTTGATTTGCATTTTCCTAATAGCCAGTGAGATTGAGCATCTTTTCATGTGCCTTTTAGCCATTTGTATTTCCTCTTTTGAGAAGTGTCTGTTCATGTCTTTTACCCATTTTTTAATTTGGTTGTTTGTCTTTTTGTTGTTGAGTTGAAAAATCTCTTAATATATTCTGTATACTAGACCCTTATCTGATTTGTGGTTTAAATACTGTCTCCAATTGTGTAGGCTGCCTTTTTTAATTTCTTGACAAAGTTCTTTGATGTACAAAAGTGTTTAATTTTGAGGAGTTCCCATTTACCTATTTCTTCCTTCAGTGCCTGTGCTTTGGGTATAAGATCTAGGAAACGCCTCCTATTACAAGTTTTATAAGATATTTTCCTACATTTTCTTCTAACAGTTTTATGGTCTTGGCTCTAATGTTTAGGTCTTTGATCCATTTTGAGTTAATTTTTGTATAAGGTGTGAGATATGGATCCTCTTTCTTTTGTATGAATATCCAGTTCTCCAAGCACCATTTATTGGAGAGATTGTGTTGTCCCAGGTGAGTTGCCTTGACTGCCTTATCAAAGATCAATTGTCCATAAATGAGAGGGTGTATATCTGAACACTCTATTTGGTTCCATTGGTCAGTATATCTATCTTTATTCCAGTACCATGCTGTTTTGACCACTGTAGCTTCATAATATGCCTTAAAGTCAGGTAATATTTCTTTCTCAAGATATTTTTAGCTATTTGGGACTCCCAGCCCTTCCAAATATATTTGGTTATTGGTTTTTCTTTTTCTACAAAGTAAGTGTTTGGGATTTTAATTGGTATTGCATTGAATCCATAAATCAATTTAGGTAGAATTGATGCCTTAACTATATTTAGTCTTTTTATCCATGAACACAGAATGCCCATCTATTTATTTAGGTCTTCTATGATATCTTTTAGCAATTTCTTGTAGTTTTCTTTGTATAGGTCTTTTGTATCCTTAGATAAATTTATTCCTAAATATTTCATTCTTTTGGTTGCAATTGTAAATGGAATTTTTTTCTTGATTTTCTCCTCAGATTGCTCATTACTAGCATATAGAAACACTACAGATTTGGGGGATGTTGATCTTGTACCCTGCTACTTTGCTGTACTCATTTATTAGCTCTACAGCTTTTCTGTGGACTTTTTGGAGTTTTCGACATATAGTATTATATCATCTGCAAACCAGGAGAGTTTTACTTCTTCCTTTCCAATTTGCATGTTTTGTATTTCTTTCTCTTGCTTAATTGCTCTGGCTAGAACTCCCAACACGGTGTTGAATAACAATGGTGACAGTGGACATCCTTGTCTTTTTCCTGATCTTAGGTGGAAAATTTTCAGTCTTTCCCCATTGAGGATGATGTTAGCTTTGGGTTTTTCATATATTCCCTTTATCATGTAGAGGAAAGTTCACTTCTATTCCTATCCTTTGAAGGGTTTTCATCAAGAAAGGATGTTAAATTTTGTCAAATGCCTTTTCTGCATTAATTGAGATGAATCATGTGGTTTTTCTGCTTTGATTTGCTGATATGGTGTATTACATTAATTTATTTTCTTATGTTCAACCCTCCTGCATATCTGGAATAAACCCCACTTGGTGAGGGTATATAATTCTTTTAATGTGCTGCTTGATTCAATTTGCAAGAATTTTGTTGAGGCTTTTGCATCTTTATTCATTAGATTCATTAGAGAGATTGGTCTGTAATTTCCTTTTCTTGTAATATCTTTGTCTGGCTTTGGTATGAGGCTGATGTTGGCTTCATAGAATGATTTAGGTAGCCTGCCCTCCTTTTCAATTTTTTTGAAGAGTTTGAGCAGGAATTGTTACTAATTCTTTCTTGAATGCTTGATAGAATTCACATGTGAAGCCATCTGGTTCTGGACTTTTCTTTTTCGGGCGCTTCTTGATGACAGATTCAATTTCTTTACTTGTGATTAGTTTGTTGAAGTTGTCTATTTCTTCTCAAGTCAATGATGGTTGTTCATCCCTTTCTAGGAAGTCGCCCATTTCATCTATGTTGTCTAGTTTATTAGCATAAAGTTGCTCATAGTATCCTCATTACCTCCTTTATTTCTGTGGGGTCAGTAGTTATGTCCCCTTTCCATTTCTGATTTTATTTATTTGCGTCCTCTCTCTTTTTTTTTTTCCAACCTAGCTAAGGGTCTATCAATTTTATAGATTTTCTCAAAGAACCAACTTCTGGTTTTGTTGATTTTCTCGATTGTTTTCAATTTCATTTATTTCTGCTCTAATCTTTGTTATTTCTTTCCTTTTGCTTGCCTTGGGGTTAGTTTGCTGTTCTTTCTTAAGCTCTTCCAAGTGAACTGTTAATTCCTCAATTTTTGCTCTTTCTTGTTTTTTGATATAGGCATTTAAGGCAATAAATTTCCCTCTTAGCACTGCCTTTGCTGTATCCCATAACTTTTTATATGTTGTGCTTTCATTTTCATTTGCTTCAACATATTTACTGATTTATCTTGTAATTTATTCCTTGATCCCCTGGTTGTTTAAGAGTGTGTTGTTGAGCCTCCATATACTTGTGAATTTTCTGGTCCTCTGCCTGTTATTGATTTTCAAAGTCATTCCTTTATATTCCAAGAAAGTGTTTTGTATGATTTCAATCTTTTACAATTTATTGAGACTTATTTTGTGACCCAACTATCCTTGAGAATGATCCATGAGTACTTGAGAAAAAGGTGTATACTGCTATTGTGGGATGTAATGTTCTATAAATGTCTGTTAAGTCTAGTTCATTTATTGCATTATTCAAGTCCTATGTTTCTTTATTGATCCTCTGTCTAAATGTTCTATCCATTGATGAGAGTGGGGAATTGAAGTCTCCAACTATTATGGTAGAGGTGTCAACTTCTTTTTTTAGTGTTTTCAGTGAAAACACTAAATGTTTTAATTTCCCCCTCATTTAAAAAGAATTTCTGCCCCCCCCCCTTTTTTTTACATGGGCAGGTACCAGGAATCAAACCTGGGTCTCCAGCATGGCAGGTGAGAACTCTGCCTGCTGAGCCACTATTGCACAACACCCCCCCTCATTTTTGAAGGACAATTTTTCTGGGTATAGAATTCTTGGCTAGCAATTCTTCTCTTTAAGGATCTTACATATATTATACCACTGCCTTCTCACCTCTATGGTGAGAAATCTACATATAGTCTGCTATACATATAGTATACATATAGTCTTACTGGGCTTCCCTTGTATGTGATGAATTGCTTTTCTCTTGTTGCTTTCACAGTCCCCTCTTTCCCTTTGACATCTGACAGTCTGATTAGTAATTGTCTTGGACAATTAAGAAACGACAAGAGGGAGAGATATGAAGAAGAATGTAGAACTGAAGACTATCAGTAAAGGTAAAAAGAGAAAAAAATTAGATATGACATATAAAATCCATAAGGCAAAATGGTAGAAGAAAGTATTGCCTTTATAGTGATAACACTAAATGTTGGTGGATTAAGCTCCCCAGTCAAGATGTAGACTGGCAGAATGGATTAAAGATGTCTATTTGGATCTATTCTGTTTGGGGTATGCTGCACTTCTTGGATCTGTAATTTTATGTCTTCCATAATAGATGGGAAATTTTCAGTGATAATTTCCTATATTAGTCTTTCCCCTCCTTTTCCCTTCTCATCTCCTTCTGGGACACCCAAAACACATATATTCATGTGCTTATGTTGTCATTCAATTCCCTGAGTCCCTGCTCATATTTTTCCATTCTTTTCTCTATGCTGTTTTCTTTTGCATGTTGGATTCCAGATGTCCAGTCCCCCAGTTCACTGATCCTTTCTTCTGCCTCTTCAAGTCTAATGTTGTAGATTTCCATTGTTTTTAATTTTTTAAATCTCTTCTACTGAGCCTTTCATTCCCATAAGTTCTGTGGTTTGGTTTTTCAGATTTTTGATTTTTTCTTTTTGTTCATCCCTTGTCTTCTTTATATCCTCACTCAACTCGTTGATTTGATTTTTGATGAGATTTTCCATGTCTTTTCAAACATCCTGAATTAGTTGTTTCAATTCCTGTATCTCATTTGAATTGTTGGTTTGTTACTTTGGGCCATGTCTTCAATTTCCTAGTATTACTTGTTTTTTTGCTGGTGTCTAGACATATAATTTCCTTAATTAATTTATTCTGGAGATTGTTTTCACTCTTTTACCTAGGATTTTCTCACTGGATGGCTTTGTTCTCTATGTGTTTCTTTGACAATCAATTCAGCTTATTCTAGACCTCTAGCATAGGTTTTGTTTAACAGATCAGAATTTTTCAGTTTTTGTTTCTGTTTCTTGCCCTGGCCATATGGAGCTTTTTTTTTTTTTTTTTTTTTAAGAGGATGTACTTAGATATTATAGACCCCAGTTTGATTTTCCAAGACCAGACTGGCCTCCTCTCAGGAGGAAAGAGTTACCTGCATCAGGTTTCCCTGAGAGTGAAACCCAGCAGGTTGACAGACTTTTCTATGAAGCCTCTAGACTCTGTGTTTTTCCTATCCTGCCCAGTCTGCAGTGATTGTCTGCCTGCAGTTTCCCACCAGTGCAGACTGATGCAGTACCTTTAACTCCATGCTGGGGGCATGGTTGAGACAGAGGAGAGGTTGTAGGCTGGCTTTAATGGATTCAGTTTTCCTGTCCCAGGGGTCTGAATTCCTTGAGGGAGGAATTCCACCTGAGCTGCGCCCCACCCCTCTCCTGGTGGAGGCACATCACCTGACCAGCCTCTTTAACTCTTAGACAAATTTAATTCCGCACTTGCCTGGGGTAGTTGGAGCCTGAGAAGCCTTGCAGTTCTATCTAATGAATTGTTAAGTAGTAGAAACGAAGCAAAAAAAAAAAAAGTCCTTTTCAGAGCAGGACCCCCATTCCTTGGGTTTGTTAATCAAGAGCCCAAGTTGGTACATTGCTTTATGTATCTCCAGGCTCTCTGTGACCCCCCCCCCCTTTTTTAAGGCCCAGCCCTTTTCAAGTATATTGTGCTGCTCTCAGGTTCATATCTTACAGTTCGGTCGCTGTGGTCTGGTAACGAATTGAAAGAAAGCACAAGAAGCTGCTAGTAGAGTGGTAATCTTTAATCATTCCCCTCTGCTCTGCTCTGATGCTTACAGAACAGTAGTTCCTTATATATAAACTACGCAAAAGTGGCACTTTGCCAACAAGTGACATCACTTGTGCAATACATGATTAGATATATGCGTATTACATCAATGATTGCATAAGCTATATTGTATCGTGTTTCCCTGGAATTTATGAAGACCATCTTAGCAGGCTGTTTACAATGAATGATGTTTCTGGGCCCCACAGCTGTCTAATCCAAAAAGACTCTTTTTTTTCCCCATCAGCCCTGCCCTCTCTGTGCTGGAGCAAAAAGTCCTAGTACCTTTAGCTCTTATTTGAGGTTTGTCTGAGCTGGGGACCTATTTTTAGTAGTCATAATTTGTTAATTCCACAATTTGAGCTCAGTTGAGCTCAGCCCCTGCTGTTAGTAATGTCTCTTTTCTTTCCCCTCTGGGAACCAGCATGGTGGAGGGGTGCCAACCTTCATGGCTTGGGGGACTTATAGTTTTGTGTGGGATTCAGCCCTTGCTGTTAGTAACATTTCTCTTCTTTCCCCTCTGGGAACCAGCATGGAGGAGGGGTGCCAACCTTCATGGCTTTGGGGACTGCAGCTAGTCTAGCTTGTCTAGACTGGTGTCCACTGTGTGTCCAGTCACTGATGTGGTCCCAGAAGTTGTTCTGTCCTGTTCCTGGCTATTTACTAGCTGCTCTGGAGGACGAACTAAATTCCACACCTCACTAAGCCGCCATCTTGGAACCAATACCAACCCTATCTTTAATGGCACATCTCCATGGAAACCATCTAATCAAAAGTTACCATTGGGGTACAAGGGTAGTTCAGTGGTAAAATTCTTGCCTGACATGAGAGAAACCTGGGTTCGTTTCCCATCCCTTACCCAACCCCCCAAAAAAGTTACCAGTCACAGTTGGGTGTGTCACATCTCCATGGAAACAATGAAAAAGCTCCCACCCAGCAATATTGAATGAAGATTAAATAATTTTGGTTCTCTGGGGTATACAATAGATTCAAACTGGCAAACTTACCACTAGATTTCCTAAACTTGCATCCATTTTTTTTTTCAAATACTTGAGATAAAAATATAAAATGCCAGTAAAAATACTGCCACAGCTACCATTAACTTTGCACTTTTCAGTCTATGGCACTTCTTTATTTAATAAGCTCCACTAGTCTGGTCGGATGATCAAGGGTGTAAGGTGTCTGGGATGTGCTCTCAGCATCAACTTCTACTTAGTCTCTCTGAGTGTCCATATTTTCATCGGCTTCCTGCCCACCTCTCCAGCCCCCCAGTGGTCAGTCCTGCTGGAAGACAATGGGACCTACCACCACCACCTCCCAATCACTTTTCTGTTCTCTCATGGGTTTTTGAAACTGTGAATTTATGTCATTCATCAGTTCTAGAAAAAATCTCAACCATTATTTCTTCAAATAATACTTCTGCCCTATGCTCTATCTCTTTTCTTACTATGACTTTGATTACATATATTTTAGATCTTTTCCCTGTTATCTGCTATGTCTCTTTACCTTGTCTTTATATTTTCCAGCATTTTCTCTGTGCTTCATTCCAAATAGTTTATTTTGACCAACTTCCAGTTGACTAATTTTTCTTCAATTTTGTCTGACCTGCAGTTAAACCTTTCTATGAGCTAGTTTCAGTTACCAAGTTGTTTTAAATCCTAAAATTTATTTTTGACTCATTTTCAAGTATCCTATGTAATTTTTTAACACTTCCTTGTTAAGATTTTTAATCTTGGTTTTTATCTCCTTGTAAATGCTAAGCATAGCTGTTTTACAGTCTCTCTTATGGTTATTATACTGTTTGTTTTTCCTAACCCTAGAAAATTATTTATATCTTTTATATCTAGGAGGAAATACATTGGCATAAACTGTCGTAGTAGTCACAATGTTACTATGTATATATTTTTTAATTTGCTGGACTTGGCAACCCTTTTATAGACAAATAAAAATATCGACCTGGAGAAATTATTAGACTCCTTGGCGACTGTAAGCCCAAGGCTCTGCACATTCCCACACTCTGTGGATGGGCCAATGGCTTAACCCGTAGGAAAAGCTTGGGTGGGTTGAGATCGGGTCTCTGTCATCTCCTTGGGCTTCTCACTGCTGCTTCCAGACTCATCTTTTTTTATACTTAATGCCAAGAAAACAGAGTATTTTTATCTACAGCAAATCCACAATCTCTCTTTCCTCTGATAGCTTAACTCGAGGAAGGTCGATGGGTTAGGAACACCTGTGTCAGCTGTGCAGGCACGTGGCTGGCATCTGCTCTTCCCTTGCTCCTGGGCTCTATTGCTTTCAGCCTCTGTTCCTGTGGGGGTTCCTCACTTGGCTTCTTTGGGACTGCTTTCATTTCTTGGCTTCCCTTGGCTCTCTCCAGGTTCTGGCTTGCTTAATGTCTATGGTGACATCTGCTGGGCTCCAATCATCGGTGTCAGCTCTTGCTCTGTT
The DNA here is from genome assembly GCF_023851605.1 of Tamandua tetradactyla. Lineage (NCBI taxonomy): Eukaryota > Metazoa > Chordata > Mammalia > Pilosa > Myrmecophagidae > Tamandua > Tamandua tetradactyla. The sequence continues at coordinate 83,276,632 of NC_135338.1, read as the reverse complement.
GGCTCTGTCGTTTCTGTAGGCTCAGTCTTTTCTCTCTTATACTGTTATATGCAAAATCTAGAGTCCCTCAGAGTGTGTGGCCTATTGTTTCTCCTAGTTCTCTTATGTGGTCTTGTCTCATCATGTACTTACTGTACAGTACTTAAAAATTATTTGTAGAATAATCTGAAGTGAGCATCAGTTATGGTTTTATGTACAATGCTTTTTTTACTAATAGTAACAAAGCTCTTGAAATTTGTAAATGCTTTTAAAAATGCATTTTAAAAAATAAATAAAAAATATAGGCTCTCTGCTCCTCCCCACTCGACAGACAGCCTCATCTTTTCATGCAGCGCCAGCCACATCTCTGAGGCATGATGGTGAAGGTTGGAATAAGCAGATTTGGCTGTATTGGGTGCCTGGTCACCAGGGCTGCTATAAACTCTGGCAAAATGTACGTTGTTCCATCAACGGCTCCTTCATTGGCCTCAACTACATGGTCTACATGTTCCAGTATGATTCCACCCATGGCAAGTTCAAAGGCACTGTCAAGGTTGAGAACAGGAAGCTTGTCATCAATGGGAATACCATTACTATCTTCCAGGAGTGAGATCCCACCAACATCAAATGGAGTGATGCTGGTGATGAATATGTTGTGATTCCACTGGTGTCCTCACAACCATGGAGAAGGCTGGTGCTCACTTGAGGGGTGGTACCAAAAGAGTCATCTCTCCCCCTTCAGCTGATGCCTTCATGTTTGTGATGGGCGTGAACCATGAGAAGTATGATAACTCCCTCAAGATTGTCAGCAATGCTTCTTGCAGCACCAACTCCTTAGTCCCCTTGGCCAAGGTCATCCATGACAAGTCTGGCATTGTGGAGGGACTTATGACCACCGTCCACGCCATCACTGCCATCCAGAAGACTGTGGATGGCCCCTCTGGGAAAAGTGGCAAGATGGCTGTAGGGCTGCCCAGAATATCATCCCTGCATCAACCAGTGTTGCCAAGGCGGTAGGCAAGTTCATCCTGGAGCTGAATGGGAAGCTCACTGGCATGGCCTTCTGTGTCCCCACCCCCAATATGTCCGTCGTGAATCCAGCCTGCCGGCTGGAGAAAGTGGCCAAGTATGATGACCTCAAGAAGGTGGTGAAGCAGGCATCAGAGGACCCCTAAAAGGCATCCTGGGATACTGAGGACCAGGTTGTCTCCTGCAACTTCAACAGTGATACCTACTCTTCCACTCAATGACCACTTCGTTAAGCTCATTTCCTGGTATGACAATGAATTTGTCTACAGCAACAGGCTGGTGGAGCTTATGGTTTACATGGCATCCAAGGAGTAAGAGCCCTTGGACAACCAGTCCCAGCGACAGCATGAGAGGAATAGAGGCTGTCAGCTGCTGAGGAGTCCTGGCCCACTTGATCCCGCAGTACAGAGAATTGCCCATCTTCCACAGTTTCTATCACAGACTCCCTGAAGAAGGGGAGAGGCTGAGACCCCTACCTTGTCTTGTACCATCAAGAAAGTGCACCCAGCCAAATAAATAAATAAACAAATAAATAAAATATATTTGGAATGTGTGAATTCTTTTCTGTCTTCTTTTTATTGCTTTTTCTGAATTGATGCAGATGTTCTAGGAAATGATCATGATGATGAATATACAACTGTGATGATAGTGTGAGTTACTGATTATATAACAAGAATGGAATGATCATATGATAAGAATGTGTTTGCATGTGGTTATGTATCATAAATAAAAAATTAATTAAAAAAATATATATATTTGCTAATAACAGTCAGGCTCTTGAGGTTTATGAATGGTTAAATATATATTTAAGATATTCTTCTGGATATTTGGATGTGATCTGTTCATGAATAGACATGTATCACTTTATATATATATATTTTTTTTATTGACAAAACATAACAACAAACAAACATGAACATTCTTAACATATGAACATTCCTTTCTGGGTATATAATCTATGACTGACAATATCATCACATAGTTGTATATTCATCACCCTGATAATTTCTTAGAACATTTGCTTCACTCCAGAAAAAGAAATAAAAACTCATACATACCATAACCCTACCCCTCGCTCTCATTGACCGCTAGTATTTCCATTTACCCAACATATTTTAACCTTTGTTCCCCCAATTTTTTTTCTATACCCCTTACCACTCCCTTTTATTGATGACTAGTATTTCAATCTACTCAATTTATTTTAACATTTGTACCCCCTGTTATTTATTTATTTATTTTAATCCATGTGTTTTACTCATCTGTCCATACCGTAGATAAAAGGTGCATCAGACATAAGGTTTTCACAATCACACAGTCACATTGCAAAAACTATATCATCATAAAATCATCTTCAAGAAACATGGCTACTGAAATACAGCTCTACATTTTCCGGCAGTTCCTTCCAGCCTCTCTGTTACACCTTAACTAAAAAGGTGATATCTATTTAATGTGTAAGAATAACCTCCAGGATAACCTCTCAACTCTGGGATCTCTCAGCCATTGACACTTTATTTTGTCTCATTTCTCTCTTCTCCCTTTCTGTAGAGAAGGTTTTCTCAATCCCTTGGTGCTGAGTCCCAGGTCATTCTAGGATTTCTGTCCCATGTTGCCAGGAAGGTCCACATCCCTGGGAGTCATGTCCCACGTAGAGAAGGGGAGGGCAGTAAGCCTGTTTGTCGTGTTGGCTGGGAGAAAGAGGCCACATCTGAGCAACAAAAAAAGTTCTCTTGGGGGTGACTGTTAGGCCTAATTTTAAGTATGCTTAGCCTATCCTTTGCGGGGTTAAGTTTCATATGAACAAACCCCAAGATTAGGGGCTCAGCCCATTGCTTTGGTTGTCCCCACTGCTCATGAGAATATCAAGAATTCTCCACTTGGGGAAGTTGAATTTTCCCCCTCTCTCTCCATTTGCCTAAGAGGACTTTGCAAATACTTTTTTATTCACTGTTCAAATCCTTCTGGGATTTATCGAGGCATCACCCTGGACAAACCTACAAAATCTCATGTCCTACTCAAGGTTCCATGTACTTATGGTGTTCAATTAAGCTGTCCACATAAGTTATATTAGGAAATACACTAGTCGAAATATGAACTTTGTACCAAATAAACATTTTTTGCTTTACTCTCACACATAAGTTAAAGTTTTAAAATATTAATTGCCATCTATTTTCAACATCCTGCATTATTGACATTCCTTTGTTCTTCCTCATGCAAAACACTTTTAAATTTGTACATTTATTCACTATCATTATACACTCTAGGCATTCCTAGATTATACCATCTCAGTCTTTATCATATTTCTTTCCTTCTGATTTCATTTGTGCCCCCAGACATCCTCCCTCTATCATTCTCACATTCAGCATCATTCAATGTTCTAACATTATTGTACTACAGTTAGGTAGTATTGTTCTATCCATTTCTGAATTTTTATAATCAGTCCTGTTGCACAATCTGTATCCCTTCAGTTCCAATTACCCAATATCTACCCTATTTTTATCTCCTGATGACCTCTGTTCTTAACTGAAATTATCCAAGTTCATTCATTAATGTTAGTTCATATCAGTGAGACCATAAGGTATTTGTCCTTTTGTTTCTGGCTAATCTCACTCAGCATAATGTCCTTAAGCTCCATCCATGTTGTTACACACTTCATAACTTTATTTTGTCTTACAGCTGCATAATATTCCATCGTATGTATATACCACAGCTTGTTTAGCCACTCGTCTGTTGATGGACATTTGGGCTGTTTCCATCTCTTGGCATGTGTAAATAATGCTGCTATAAACATTGGTGTGCAAATGTCCATTTGTGTCTTTGCCTTCATGTCCTCTGAGTAGATACCTAGCAATGGTATTTCCGAGTCATATAGCAATTCTATACTTAGTTTCCTGAGGAACCACTGAACTGCCTTCCACAGTGGTTGTACCATTTGACGTTCCCACTAACAGTGGATGATTGTGCCTCTTTCTCCACATCCTCTTCAGCAATTGTCGTTTTCTGTTTTATTGATAATGGCTATTCCGGTGGGTTTGAGATGAACTTGTGGTTTTGATTTGCATTTCCCTAATAGCCAGGGAAGTTGAGCATCTTTTCATGTGCTTTTTGGCCATTTGTATTTCCTCTTCTGAGAAGTGTCTGTTCAAGTCTTTTGCCCATTTTGTAATTGGGTTGTCAGTCTTTTTGTTGTTGAGTTGAACAATCTCTTTATATATTCTGGATACTAGACTTTCATCTGATACATCGTTTCCAAACATTGTTTCCCATTGTGTAGGCTGTCTTTTTACTTTCTTGACCAAGTTCTTTGATGCACAAAAGTGTTTAATTTTGAGGAGTTCCCATTTCTTTCTTTCTTTCTTCAATGCTCACGCTTTGGGTATAAGGTCTAGGAAATCATCTCCTATTATAAGATTTATAAGATATTTCCCTACATTTTCTTCTAACAGTTTTATGGTCTTAGATCTAATATTTAGGTCTTTGATTCACTTTGAGTTAATTTTTGTACACGGTGTGAGATATGGATCCTCTTTCATTCTTTTGCATGTGGATATCCAGTTCTCCAAGCACCATTTATTGAAGAGACTGTCCCAGGTGAGTTGGCTTGACTGCCTTATCAAAGATCAATTGTCCATAGATGAGAGGGTCTATATCTGAACACTCTATTCGATTCCATTGGTCAGTATATCTATCTTTATGCCAGTACCATGCTGTTTGACCACTGTAGCTTCATAATAAGCCTTAAAGTCAGGTAGTATGAGACCAATGTGAGTGTATTTTAGGATTAATTTCTAAAAGTGGAGATGCTGAGTTGAAGAATGTGCATTTTGAATTCTGATGGATATAACCAAATTGCTCTCTACAGAGGCTAGACCTAATAAACAGTCTGTGATGGTTTGGAACTGTATTACCCCAGAAAGACATGGTCCTAAATTTAATACATTCCTGTGTGTGTGAACCCATTCTAAGTAGGACCTTTTGATGAAGCCAATTCAGCTAAGAAGTGACTCACTTCAATCAGGGTGGGTCTTAAACCTATCACTGGAGCGTTTATAAAGGAATGAAATTCAGGTAAGGAGAGAGAAAGCCACAGGAAGCAAGGGGCTGAAAGCAATGGAACCCAGAAAAGAAGGGACAGACCAGCAGACAGTGCCATGTGGCAGGGCAGCCAAGGATGACTGGCAGCCGGTCTTTGGGAAGAAAAAGTGCTGCCTTGATGTTGTTTTGATTTGGACATTTTAGCAGCCTCAAACCTGTGAGCAAATAAATTACCATTGTTTAACCAGACCCATTCTATGGTATTTGTCTAAGCAGCCTAGGAAACTAAAACACACTCCCACCAACAATGTATGAGATTTGAGAGCACCTGTTTCCCACACCTGGGTGCAAACATGTTATCAAGCTTTTCACCTTTGCCATTTTATGGCACCCCCCTCCAAAAAAAAAAGTGGATATACAGGTTATCAAAAACTTCTAGAATTTTCAACAGCAACTTCTGGCACCAACTGCAAATACTGCAGTAATTCAGTTGATTCAATTCTGACTCTAACTATCTGGAGTGAGGTCAGATTCCACAGGTTAAAGGCAGTCCTCTAAAGATGGGCCTTCAGGTGCCAGTTGCAAGTTTGGGGACCTGAGCCACCCAGACTTCTTACTAACTGGTTACAAATTCAGGGGTTCCTACCACCCCATCGGGTTCGATATGTTATTTGAGTAGAATGACTCACAGAACTCACTGAAAACACCATACTTACTATTACAGTTTTATTACAGTAAGAGATTCGAATAAGAAGCAGCCAAAAGAAATGAGGCATTGGGCAACGTCTGGTAGGGTCTCAAATGCAAGACAACAGCAATGTGTTTTCTTGGAATTGGGGCTTTGAGTGCCCCAAGTTTATATGGGGTTCTCATTATGTAGGCTTGATTGAAGGAATCCATGTCTGCATAATTGAACTCAATCTGCAGTTTCTCCTTCTCTCCCCTCCCCGACGTCTGGGAGATAAGCTGATATGGCCTGGCTCAAACCCCAACCCCTTAATCACACAGTGAGTTTTTCTGGTATGGTCAGCCCCCACCCAGCAACTATTAGTCTGGTCCTAGGCTCATCATAAAGAACCCACAGGAAATTCCAAAGATTCAGAGGTTGCTTCCCTAAGAACTGGGGAGAGACTGGACAAGTTTTTCATTATACTACAGCATGACATTGCATTCCTTTTACTGTGAGTGAGCAATATCTTTTCAAGTTTATAAACCATTTGAATTCTTTTTCTAGGATGCTTTTCGTGTTCTTAGTCTTTCTCATTGGCTTGGGGTTTGCAATATTTATTGCCAATTATGGTTGTTTTGGTCATGCAAAGTGATTTATTCTTATGTGACCATGTTTATCAATCCTGTTTTTAGACTTAAGTATTCCATAGTATAAAGATGTTGATTTTCACAAAATTACTTTTAGAAGATGAATATGAATCCAATAAAATACAACAAGATTTTTTTGGGGGGTGGGGGTGGGGGGACTAGAAAAGCTGTTTCTAAAGCCCATGTGGAAAAGTAAAAATGTACCAATGATAGAAGAATTCCATAAAACAGTAATAAGGGATGACTGTCCCCATTAGATATTAAAGAATACTATAAAGCTACATAATTAAAACAGTGCAATAATGATGTATGTAGAGAGAGATGAGTGGAATGGGACAGAGACCAAAAGTAGACATAAACGTATTAGGTATTTAATATGTTATAAAAGTGAAGGGAAGATGGACAACTGATAGCAATTTGGAAAAAAAAAATACATTAGATCTCTCTCTTCCTCTTACCCTGAAGTAAATTCCAGATGGATCAAAGTTGAAACATAAAGAAAAACATACTGGTAGAATGGGAGAATATTGCGTCCAGAAGGCCTTTCTAAAAATGACATAAAACTCAGAATCTATAAGTGTACTGACTTGTAAGGATGTAACTTAGAAATGATAGGAGGTTATCCCTAGTGACCTGGCTTGCATCCACTTTTGCTTTTGGGTGGTGGGGAGAAGGGCATTGTTAGAGCTACTACTATGCTGGAAACTGTGGGTAATCCTCAGAAGGTCTTGGGAAGGTTACTCATGGGAATATCACCCACCAGGTCACGGCAGAGGAAGAGGGAAAATTTCTGGTCTGAGAGAGTAAGCTATCCATCCACTCTGCGGTTATGACAGATTCTTGGGTGAGATGGAATTTGATCACCGGTCTCTATTAGCTTAGCTCAGGGTTGGTGTATTTCCTCTCTCTACACCACCACTCCCCACTCCCCTGCCCATCATAGCATCTAATCAGTCACAGCCTTCTGAATCCAAGCACTTTTCAACACACAACTCCAGGCAGCAACTACCTACCAATGAGAAAGGAAGCCTATTGGCCATGCTGGGCGTGACTCATCAGATACTGCCTCCAAGGAACTGTGTGCCAACGTGACATCCTTAACTTTTATTTTTGCCAATAGAAAGATGATTACATTTGAATACATAGTTTCTGTATAACCAAAAATAAAACAGCTGAATGAACTGAATGGGACAAAAACATGGTATTTCATGTGCAATGCAGGAAAATCAGAAGACTGATATCGTTCATCGTAAGTAAGTCTTTCAATCAGTAGCAAAGTAATATTTCAAGGGTATTGGAAGACTGTATTTTAGTTTTGGTGAAAGTGGTGTTAGAAGCAATGATACCAGTTTCCTATGTGGTCAGCACAATCATATTGCCAAGGGTTATTCCTGAGCATCCTTAACTTTTTTTTTTTTTTCTTTTTTTTTTTTTTTTTTAAAGGAAGGAAAGACAGAGAAGGAAGGAAGGATGGAAGGAAGGAAGGGAGGAAGAAAGGGAAACATTTTTAAACATTTTCTTGTTTTATTATATTTCGTTTGTTTGTTTGTTTTTTACATGGGCTGGGGCCGGGAATCGAACCGGGGTCCTCCGGCACGGCAGGCAAGCACTCTTGCCCGCTGAGCCACCGCGGCCCGCCGAGCATCCTTAACTTTTAAAGTTGGACTTTACAAGACAGATGAGCATCTCTGGCGTTTTTTAAGACAATATTTGAATTTGAAATAAAACAGTTGTTGAAGACCTCAATTATGCCTTTCTTAACTTTGGTTAAAGTTCTGTCTGCAATTTGTCTTAAACTTTAGTGCCAGGATAAACTTTCTCCCATCAAAGAGTCTGACGTGTTTGTTTTTTTTCCCAGTAATGACAAGTAAGCACTCTGTGGTTCTCTTTTGGCCTTGGCTGCTAAGAAACTCAGAACCAAATTAGATGCTCAATAACAGGAATGGTATTAGAATTTGGGCTTGCACAGCTTTTTCCTCTGTTCCTTGCCCTTATTTTCTATTATTAGCTTCACTGTACATACACCCCGTTTTGTAAGCTGCCAGAGCTTTTGCTGCACACGGTACCTGAGCTATTATCTAGCTCCCTGCCAGGTCACCGCACCCAATAGATGGCTCCAGCATTCTCGCAGTTCCTGGTTGTAATTTCTCCCCAGTGATGCTGTCCCTGCGATACCACACTATCCCTTAATTCCTCTAAACCCTGCCCACGTCTGTGTAAGCAGTCCCTTTATTAAACTCTTCACCATACCTAGTTTATGTATGCCATCTATTTCTACCCAGGACCTCGTCTGATGCATGCAGTGAATGGTGCGAGGAGGGCGCCTGGTAAACAGACCCTCAAAATGGGAACAGGGGATTGGGTTGCTTCAGTATTTGAAGGGTTAGCAATGGGACGCTGGTGGCCCATGGCGTGCCATGGCATCAGTTATTCAAAGTATCATCAGTGATGGCAGAGGAAAGTGTACAGGAGAGCAAGGTGGTGGGAGATAACATGGTCTTAGTCACAATGGAATGGAGTGATGAGTAAGATCTTGCGGTCAGTGGAACACTTCTGGTTGCCCTCAAGTGTGGACACAGGGAAAAGGACAAATTGAAGGTGGTCACTATCCAGCCATCAAGGCTGTAGATCTCCAGTACCAATGAAATGTTCAACCCCAACCCTGTCTGGTCTCGTGCTGGTGGGAAAGGAGTGGAACCCTGACACTGGTGACGAAGGAGTGGGACCCCGAGATATGAGTTGATACAGAGGCTTGAGAACTGAACCTTCAAAGCCTGTGTCTCAGATACTGGTCAGCACCCCTGCAGAAAAGCCTTTCAGTGGTTGCACTTACGGCAGTTGCCACTCATGCTGGTGCTGGCTCCTCCAGACCTGCCCCCACATGACCCCACACTGTCCCCAGCCCACAGTGAGCTTGATCCCAACACAGTCCAGATGACACAACTCTACAAGGAGAGTGCTGCAAGACCTCCCGTCTATACTGGCAGGAGTCTCTGAGGGTGTCAGGAGGAGGAAGAAGAGGAGTTATTAAGGTTTGCTTGAACCACATTTATCAAAGTAGAGTTCAGGGTTTAACATGTTGACTGGAGTGAGTGGGAATGGTGTTCGTACCTGCCAGTCCAACCAACTGAAGCCTGGTGTCAAGGTGGCCTCCAAGGATACCTCTAGATGTAAACAACAGATCTGGATAAAACAGTTCAACTCTAGTCTAAAACTTTATTTGTTGAAAATATTTCATGTGGGTGAAAAAACCATCTAGTTAGAAACCAGAAACTGGATAAGTGGTCAAGGGTTTCCTAAGACTCATACAAGACCAGCTCTTCTTTTCACTTATGCTGTCTTATTTGGAACCCGCAATTTCCTCCAACATGAACATTTAATTCGAACCTCTCAAGACTCAAGATACTTTAGCCTTAACTATTTCAACCTATTTGTAATTAGACTGTCCTTCAAATATCCTGATTTTGTACCCTCCAAGTCTTCCCCACGGCCCCCCAACAAGAGATTTTAAGCCCCATTTAGACCAGACTATTCCTTCCCTCACACATTGCTAAGAATCAACCACAAAACATTCTACATACAGTGGACACTCAGTAAATGTTGACTAATGTACATGTGGGACCACTTCAGAATATATTCCCAATAATTACACTATTTCAGAGGATAGCATTTGTCCCTTCTCTTGACCATGACCCTGTAGCAAGAGGCTGGCAAACCACAGGCTACAGCCCAAATCCAGCTTGTGAGCTAAAAACGTAACAACTGAATTGCACCACCAGGGGAAAGGACAGGGTTCTCAGAAACCTTATCAGCTCATGGAGTTACTTCTCGGCAAGGAGCTGTTTCTTCATCCTATAAATTCAGCAACTGAATCCCAAATGTCTGAGTTTGGCCCAAGCCTTGTGGATAAGCCCCAAGGAGTTTGGCCAACTTTCAAAATAGCTGCAGCTGCCTGCCACTTGCTGGTCTCATTTTTGGTGAGGAATGATAAGTAGAAAAATAAGTATTAATAGTTGAAGATTTTGGAGGATAAAAAGCTGTTCAGTGTTTTGTAATAAATTCAAGTTCATTGACAAGTTTCTTCAAATACAAGATGCTAAAAATGTTATTTGCAATTTTTAATATTTACAGTTTCATTTTACAAAGTTCTGCACATAAAAATAGATTTTACAGAAACAACCCCCATCAATTGTCTATTATCAGTAATCCTTACCGGTGACTTCACCTTTTATAAGGAAGACATCATTTAACGCAACCTATCACAGAGACTGTTCTATCAGCAGAGTTCTCATTTACAAGACAGTTACCTGGCCTTTCTGATCAAGACTGTAAATCATTCAGAGGCCTCTATACACTAGAAATTAAGCATGAAATCAGTGAGTGTGATCATGATCTTGAACAGGAGTATGGCCAGAAATAACCCCCACCTCATTCTGGCTTATCACTGTGAAAAGCATGCGTAAGGCAACTGAATTGAGGGTCAAGAGCTCATATTGCTAATGTCAGAAACGACACTAACAAGATTCTTAGCCTCATCCTCCGGCTGATGGGCCTCTGCGTCCAGGTCTCCAGGAACACGTCCCACCTCCTTCTCCAGACAAGGGGTTATAACCTGGGAGGACAGAAAAGAAGCATTTATCAACAGTGCCTCACAACAGTATAAATGGGGGGGGGGAGGAATTTGGGAACACTGTAACAAAATAAAATCACATGCTTGACATGCAAAACACTAAATAGATTCTATTCTTGAGGAAATTTTCGTAGAACTTTTGGCCACCATATGAAATAAATACTATATTTAAATGATGGCAATTTTAATTGACTTCAGTGGGGTAAAAAAAGAAGCCATTCAGCTTCTTGATCCTAAATCCCCAAAGACACAAAAACTACACAAAACACACACCAAAAAAAATTCATTAAAAAAAAAAATCTCTCAAAATGGTCTGATTTGAGTATTTGAAGGTCCATATATCACAGGGGCTAAAAAAATGTAGGTGTCTAAATAAAGTTCAAGCTACAGAAAATTAAAATTAAAAAAATCAGAAGGCAACTTGTGACTTCTACTGTCCCAGTAACTGATAATCGACACTTCTTCTCCCCTACCACTTGTTTGCCTCCCAAAGCTAATCATGAACATGTGGTGATGTGGTTGAGTGCTCAGGGTCTAGAATCAGCCAGACTTTACTGAGTCCCTGTTGCGTTCCTTCCTTCCTTCAGACCCTTGGACAATAGCTCTCTGTGCCTCAGTTTCCTCATCTGTAAAACTAGACCAGGCATCACACCTATGTGATGGCTGCTGGGGACTCTAGGAGAGGGCATGCCCGTAAGCACAAAACGCATTGCATTTTATATCACTGGTACTTCTCTCCTAGATGCCACCACTGTTAGCTTTGAAAACAGACTTCCAGCAAGAGAAAGTTTTAAAATAGCATTTTCTTTTTAGATGCATCACTCTCGTTCCACAACCCTGCCTTGGATTCCTGACACGAGGGGGTTAGAGGTCAGCTTTTAAGGTCAGCCCCTGTTGTGTCCATGCTGCCTCAGAAGCCAATTTCCCATTAGCCAGGCCTGTCTCGATGATCCTCTAAGACGTCGTGCAAGCTTCCACACCCAGCTCTGCAGGCTCTCCCTCCACAACACCCACTCCTCCAATGGAGAATACAAAGACTTTGGCCTTGAAGTGGTTCCTATACAAAGTGTTCCCTGTTCTTTCCCTCCTCAGATTTACTTGGAACTCTGCCAGAATCACCAGGATTACTTATTTTCATTTGTGTGAGTCCCACCCTCCCAAATAGATGTGAAAATCTTCAAAGATGGGATGAAGACAGATTGCTGCTGTATAATGGAGAGGGCCTGAGGCAGTGCTGCACACAGAAAAAAAGCTCTGAAAAAATGCTTGTCCACTTTTCCTTGAGAAAATTGTTTGCAAGAAATGAGAAGGCCTTGCTTTTTAAAAAGCTCATACTTCGTTCTAGCTGCACGACACTCATTTGCAAAACGGGGAAAACTATTCCTACCCTTATTTCTCACCTTACACAGCTTCGTGGGGCTGAGTGAAGATACTAAAATACAAATATCCTCATTTAAATTATTTAGTGAGTGCCCAGTATATGCTTTATATCTTCACAAGTAGGTGCTTTATTTAATCTTCACAATCCTAAACTTAGGAAATGATCTCAATTTACAGACAACAAAGCAAAGAACCAGAATCCTGCCTTTAACAGTTAAGTATATATCCTATAATTGTTCAAACTTCTTTAATTTTAGAAGTCAAGTGGTATTACCTCCGCGCAAAGGCTTTCGGTCAGTTTTACGTTTTGGGATGACCGACGAAGCAGAAGGCCCAGGGTTATTTTCCTCCTGTTAGAACACACACGTGTAAGAATTTAAACACACTCTACAGGGAAAAAAATCTTCATCTACTCGAAAAATTTCAAACAGGACCATATCTATAGAATCACCTGTGGCTTTTTTGCGTTTCCTTTGTAACTTTTTCCTTCTTGCATGCTGTCCCACATTTCAATCTTCTGTCTCCTTTTTTCTTCTTCAAGCTGAGAAAGAATTTGCACATTGTACAGAAGGAATTCACATAGCTGCCATTTTGCTTAAAGAAAATGCTAAGTGTGACAATTTTTAATTTCAAGAGCCTTCAAAATAAGCTTTCACCTCTCTTTTCTTCAGTTAAATAAAACTGTTATGAACGGCAGGTGTGAGTATAACTCACAAACAAATCTTTTATTTTGAACAATATTAATGAAAGCAAAAAGTGTCACATAAAAAAAAACATAACACCCTCAGTTTCTCTGGAAACTCACTCTGGAAGGACAAGAGGAACTTGTCCCTACTTTACTAAGACATCTTTGGTAATGTGGAGAAAGAACTCAGACTTGGAATGATTGGATGTGGCTATCACTCCCACCTTGTCCCTACCCAGCAGTGCCACCTGGGGATAGGGACAGAACCCCCTACTTCTGAGGGCTGGAGGAAGCTGATGAGAATGGATTTGAAAGCACTCTGAAAAGTACTATGGGAATATAGAGAAAACGAATCTCAGGGGAAAGTTAAGCCCAACAACCAGCACTTGAGAAACCTGTAGACATATGTGAAGAGAGGAGCAAAGCAGGAAGAGACCATGCATTCCATCACTGCTTCTGCTCCCTCTTCCTTAAATTGCAACTAAGTACCACACCTTAGGTACACTCAAAGTTCACTGAAATCTCTCACTTCCAATGGAATTCAGACCCCAAGTGCAGTTTATTCTGGTTCCACTGCCTCTCAAGGACAAGCAAAAAAATGCTTGAACGACACACACCCAGAGAATAGTTCCTTGGTTTTCGGGAGCCATCACAGCTAAATTCAAATCCCTACCAACTCATGCTTCCAATACCTTCAAATAAACCAGGTTAAGAAGGAAACCGCCTCCTGACAGGTAGGTGTTAGTTAACCATCAGGAATATCAGAATGGAACTGCAGCTGACAGGTTCCGAGACCATAAACAAGAGAGCTGACTCAACCCTGAGTCAGGCAGACTCTCAACTTAAATCAGTTTATTGTTGTTATCTTTACATATACACAACACCACAGATACGATACAATTTTGAACAGAACATAGGCTCATAGTTTTCAAAAATGATCTTAAAAAAATCTTTTAAGTTCACCAGTAAACTGAATATAAGATCAAGTTATTTTACTAACATGAAAAAATGCTCAGACCTAGAAATCAATGAATTCTGACATGTAGAAGGAATTTAACTAGCCCTATGGCTCTAGAAACAAAACAATGATAATTAATGGTTGGAACTCAGCAAAGAAAAACACTAAAACAGAACTGCTCAAAATGGTATATACATGGGCACATGATGCCATTTGTATAAAAAGGTATATGGATTTTATCTAGGAATAGAATATTTCTGGGAAAAAACCTTTAAAAATTTCATATGGGGCAGTGGGGAGAGGGCAAGGACAGTAGAGACTTCATTTTCATGGTATAGATTTTTGCTTTTTATTTATTTAGTTAAACGGGAGATAGAGTGTTAAAAGTTTTATTTTAAAAGGTTTGGTAAGAGGAGAGGGAAGAGTAAGAACCAAGGATAACTGTCACCATTGACCTGGGCCGCCAGGGGCAGTGCAGTTCTTCAGTGATGTGAGATCACCCACCAGATATGACCCAAGCTGGGTGACCCAATACCATTAAGATGTGTTGGGCCAGAGCACCAAGGTGTGTGTGTGTGCGGTTTTGTTCTGTTCTGTTTCCTTCTGCGCTCTGGCCAAGCTGGGGAGACCAGCCTGTGGTGGAGGACCAAGCAGAAACAATAGCTATTAGCAACAGTGGAAGGACATGTGGCCCTGGAGATAAACACATACACACAAGACAAACAGAAGAAATTCTTCCACTGCCTGAGAGCTGGCAGGGGCCAGAAACATCTGGCTTACAACTAGAAAGCAGTGTCTCCACTTAAAGGTATTGGCCCTTCCGAGGGCCTCTTGTGTTGCTCAGATGTGCCCCCTGCCCCCCTGCCCCCCTCAACCCAGCTCTGCAGGCAAACTCATTGCCCTGCTCCCTACATGGGACATGACTTCCTGGGGTGAGGGTCTCCCTGGCAGGATGGGACATGATTCCTGGGGATGGGCCTGGCCCTGGCATTGTGGGCACCACAGCAACTTCCTGATCAAAGGAGGGAAAAGAAATCTAACAAAGTGGGGTACTAGTGGCTGGGAGATTTCAAATAGAGCCAAGGGGCTATTTTGGAAATTATTTTTATGCAAGCTTCAGCTAGATATTGCAAATTGCCACAGTATACCAAGCCCCAACCAACAGTATTTCTGAAAACCCTACAGAATACCCAGGGCTCTATCTGAGGCTCTATGAAAACTTTTCACTCACTAAGTTTATTTTTCAGAAACTTAAAATTTCTAGACTGTTCCTATGCCAGAGAAGCCCTGAAACCCAGAGGTACCAGTCTCTCCCAGAACATCAACTAGTTGCACACCCCTATCCCATGAATGCCAAGACCACTTTTTAGCAGGAAGAAATTTAGAGTCATTGCCTAAATAACCCTGAAGACCAGGAGAAGGATCAAATGAGAGGGAGGAATTGTAACAAAAATCGGATTTAACAAATAACTGTGAATCAGTATGATTCTTGTTGGTCTCTAGAGGGAAATACCTGAAATTGTGGAACTGTAACTTATACTACCATACTCTGAAACTTGCTCTTAACTACTTGTTAAACTGTACTTTGAAATTCATCATTTTTCTGCATATTATTTTTCACACACACGTAAAATGTTAAAAAAAAGAAAGAAAGCATGTTGGCCAATACAATACTAAGCTAAGTAGAAATGATTCTGCCACAATTAGCTGTTCTTGCCTTAATGGGCACACGCACACTTAACACACGCTTGCACTCTCACACCACAATCCCAGACACGTTTCCTCTGTGCTCTCTATTCCTTTCACTGTTTATCTTGGAATCACCAATATTTACATAGGAGATACTGAAATACTAGGACCCTGTCTCAGTTTTATAAATAACAAATGTCACAGACACATAGACACAGAAGCATTCTTACTCACTAAGCCTCAAACAATTTTATAATACCACATGGTCAAACTAAAACCAGCTTATACCTGTCTTAGTTTTTCCTTATGCTTTTCAGCTTGTGCATTTAACTCTTCTTGCATTTTCAAACGAGCAGCTGCCACAGCTTCTTGTCGCTTAACCACCACATCAGGTTCTAAAATGTCAGAAAAAATACGATAAACAACCTGTATACTATAAAAAGGAAACTCTTGAGTGTGCATATTATTAGAAGTATAAAGTACAGCTGTCAGATGATGCAAAAGGCATATGTTTTTACACAAATAAAAGCTTTATATGTAATTTAGTGCTTAAGGGGTTGGGGTTATCCACAGCCACAGTTCTTAGTTGTGCATCCACATTACCAGAAACACCTGTTAGGCCAATTTCTGGGCCCTTCAATGATGCTGTTTCAGATAGTACAGGCTAGGGCCCCCAAGAGTGAAATGGAAGCCACACATCCTTCCCCACAATCTGGAGACCTCAGTTACACCCATAGCCTCTAGGCTGACCAGATTTCCAGAAAACAACCAAGAAAAGTTAATGTTTCCTGGATAGTTATCCATCACTCATTAGTCCAGACCTCTACCAGAAAGAGCTAAGAACTCTTAGAGGTTTTATTCTTGTTTCTATAGAGAAGGAAGAAAGATTGCATAGCTAGCACTAACAGAAATGAATGGCCCAGTTGTATCTATGCTTTTCTCCAGTTTGTAAAACAGAACAGAGCTCCTATATACACAGTGCAATGGTCTCCATCTGCTCACTTGTGCAGACTGTTGTGTTACGGAGCACTGAGGAGCAACTACACCGGGACACAACTAAGATTTTAAACAAGTAAGCAAATGTGAGCTTATATATTCACTAAATACCAGCTTAATGATACAGATAGAAAGTGCTCAATACCTGCCAGAGTACTGGAGATCACCATTACCTGCAGATGATTAGTATTGGAAAAATGCCACTGAATAGAATCCATGTAAAACAGCCATCACACATCATGATGCAAATACTACAAGTGTGTGTGAATGTGGTGGCGGGTGGTTGGGGTGATGAAGATGTCTGACTCTTTAAAAAAACAAAACTATTGTTTCATCTTATATAAAAGTAAACTCTGGTAACATTTAACTATCTGATCACTTTTAAATTAATCATGTGTAGGTTTTTAAAAAAATCTAATTTTTCTAACAAAATTGATACTAGCTCAACACAACATCTTTCTACTGCACATTTGCTTTTCCCAGTGTTTCATAAAAACAATTTTTGCAATGGTCATGCACTTCATTAATCTTGCGAAGGATCTCTCTAAATCAAATAATTCTTTTGAAGTACTCATCCCATTGCCATCATTGTAAATTCACTCCTCAGTTGGTAGCTGGTCTCAGTCTGCCAGAACTTCTTCCGCAGAGATAGTTGCAACAAGTAACTAAAGCAGTTTTCTAATATCATTGTCTTTCCTATCACGAATACTGCATTTTATGCAAGATTTATTCTGCAGATTGTTGTTGGATGTACAGCCAACAAAGAGACAAAGAGAATAGCAAGACCAAAGGTTTCAGGAGAGGTATGTTTTGACTCTTTCTATTAATAACCGCTTTTGCATAATGATGCTTGCTTGCTTTCCTACCCAATTTTTTAGGATATGTTCTTAGAAACTGTAGATTTTAGCTAGAGAAAAAGCTCCTGTGATTCATGGAGAAAAAATTTAAAACATGTTTTAATCTTAATCCATTCCTGTGGGTAGGAACCCATTGTAAATAAAAATTTCTGAAGACTTTATTTTTAGTTAAGCTGTGACAATTGAATCAGGCTGGGTTTTAATTCAGAGTACTGGAGTCCTTTCTAAGTATAATGAAATTCAGATATAAAGAGAAAAAGCCATGGGGAGCGGCCAGAAGCTGGAAATCAACAGAATATGAAAGAGAAAGCAGAAGATCCCACCAAATATAGTGCCACATGATGGAACAGCCAGCAGCCAGTCCCAAGATGACAGTCTTCAGGGAGAAGGAATCACCCTGTTGATGCCTCGATTATGGACTTCTTCTAGCTTCAAAAACGTGAACCAATACATTCCCATTATTTAAGCCAATCCACTGCACGGTATTTGTGATCACAGGCCAGGAAGCTAAGATAGCTGCCATATTGAGAAGGAGTGAGTTTCTGAAACAGCCAAATGTAATTTGAAAGCCGGTCTGATGAATAAGTTACTGAAAATCAAAATGAAGTAGACATGAAGAATTAAGCTCAGGTTCTTGTCATGCACAGTGGTTCCAGAGATAACTCAGAATGAGTAGGAAGAGCCACAAGTACAAGGCAGCTGTAACATTTTCACTTTTAATCCATTCCATAAATGAAAAAAAAAACATTAAACTAGATAAGCAGTGAGCACTCTATACACCATCAGGCAGTTTTCCAGCTCATTCAACTCTCTGAAATTAAAAAAAAATAAAAATCGAAAGCACATTCACCAAAATCAAGTTCAGAAGCATAATATGCCTTTTCCCCTAAAACAAATTAGAATCCTGTACTTCTTATTATGACTCATCTTTAAATGTTGAAAGATGTAGGTTGTCACAGTCACTGCCTTCATTTCTATTATCAGGCACTCACCCACAGCCGCCGCAGCTCGGTCCAGCTGCCTCTGCCTCAAGGTCCTCAGCCGAGTGGAAAGCTTCTGAAAAACCACGTAGAGGAGGATGCAGCCGAAGACTATGTACCAGCCATAGGCTGCCAGCAGGGAGCCCACTGAAAAGTAGAAAACAGTTGTCAAGAAATAAAAAAACGATACTGCTAGCTGACTCTTCCAGAAAACCCAACAAAAACAAACACAGCTCCTGTTCCTCAACACCTTCACATTTTAGGTGACAAGGGCTCCTAAGCAGAAGCGTTAAAATATGGTCGAGAAGTACAACAAATCAGGGATCACCGAGAAGAGACTTCTCAACCAATTGGAAAGTCAGCCCAGAGGATACAGAACGCACCCAACCGGACTGTGAAGAATGACAAACAGTTTATCTGAGCCGGGAAGGCCAAGGTCTTCGGGACCTACGGAACCATACACCCAGAGGAGTGGGCGAAGGACTGATACCGAGCCCGTTGTGGGAGGGTGGGGGGTGGGGAGTGGGGGATGGGGGTAGCCTTGGAAGTAAACGCCAAGACTCGAGTGACCCCAGGAACTGTAACTCGGAAGAGTTTGCTCTGCAGAAAGTAAAGGACCGCAACAGAAGGGCCCAGTCCAGAGAAGTCGGCCATTCGGGTCCGGCTGCTGGCCAGACGCTCTCCAAGGCCCCGGCTAACCGCGCAGCCCAGAGCCACCCACCGAGCATGGCGACGCGCCGGAGGACCCGGGCCCCGCGGGCCCCGCAGTTACGGCGACTCACCCGTTACGTGCAGGAAGCGCAGACCCTCGGTCTCCAGGGCCGGCCGCGCGGTCAGGGACTCCTCGTCCTCCTCCATGGCCGAGGTCCTGCCGCCCGCCAAGCCGCGTCACCCGGGACCTCTACCTTCCGGCCCGCCCCTGTGGACACGTGGCGCGCCCGGACGTGACCGCGGTCTCGGCCAATCGCGTTTCGGCCCGGCCGTGACGCTCGGCCTATCGCAGAGGGGATGTGCCGGGGTGGGGTGGGGATGGGGGGAGGGGGCGGAGCTTCCGGGGAGCTGGCCAAGGAGCGGGGAGAGATCGCTGGGCGGAAACCACAGCCCCACACGTGAGCCGGTCAAGTCCAGGGCTGACGAGCGTGGTATCCGTTTGTTTTCTCTGCTTTGGAGTGAGGTCGAAGTAGCCAAGGAGATTACGGGCCGCCTGGAAACGGAATCTGCGTCTACAGCCTTGAGACGAGGTCGTTTGGTCGAAGCGCTTGGCAGGTTGGCGGCAGCCAAACTCCGCGCTGGCATGGGTGTGAAAGAAGAAACTTTAATGCTTCCTCTTGCTTGATACCTCTCAGGCCAAGAAAGTGCCCGCCAATGCTCAAGGGCTTTCAGCTACTCCCCTTCTTCAGAATCCACAAGATATTATCACAGAGTTACTGATGATAGTGCCCTGACTTTCTTCTGCCTCGGATGGCCTCCAACCCCTTCCACTCCCTGTGAGGCCTAAGTTAACTAAACTACCCTCTTTGAAATTGCAAGCGGTCCTTCTCCATCCTCTATCTTGTTCTACCTTCATTCCTTTTCTAAAGCCCTGTCACATTCTAACATACTATTTATTTGATCTGCTTATTGTGTCCGTTGTATGCCTGTCTCTCCTTTCGTTAGAATGAAAGTACCTGAGGAGAAAGGCGCATTTGTGCATTGATGCAGCCCAAGCTCTTGTAGCAATGCCTGACAGTGAACTCAATAAATATTTGTTGAATGAATGAAGGTAAAAATTAGCAGCAAGCTGAATGCCTCAAAACAGAGGAATCGTTTGTGATATTGAGGATTGGTTATTACAAGTTGGTATTTGCCACATTTTGTTAAATACATTTTTTAATAACACTTTTTTTAAAAAAAAGTTAAACGATACAGATAGTAAGTGCTAAATACCAACTTAGAGAAGGGGGGCTGGAAGGACTAAAGGCTTTGTGGGAAACTGGAAAACTGCTGAAACTGAAGAAAGAGTGGGGCATATGAAGAGGATATTCTCTGCTTGTCCTCAAATATGCACTGAATGAGGTTGGACCCTTAAGACTGTCAGGTTGAGCAAAATATTTGAGACAGGACTACCCACAGAAAAAGTGATGACAGTAACTGGAAAAATGCACCCTCTCCTTGTAATTTTATTTAAAAACAGATTAATGTTCCACCTTGGGGCTTTTTTGGGGCGGGGAGTGTTTGAAGTGGACATACCTAGCTTAGCCTCAAATGAAGAGTTGAGAATGAAGAATGATAAAATGGAAAAAAAAAAGTGACCAATTCTTGTCATTAAAGACTTTGCAATGTAAAATGGAATCCAGCAGCAATGCTCATGAAAATAATGTACATTTTAGAAATACATAAGAAACAAAGTGCCTTTGTATACTATATTGTAAGCTACAGTGCAGTTTAATGGTTAACAGTATATTCAACTGAAATTTAACAGATTTTTAATTATTTGAGGCCATGGATGATGCATCTTTTGTTTAATCAGTTCATAGCACACCTCTGTTCCCACGGTTTCATTGATAGAAGTTATTTGTTCTTCCTGGCAGGGCTTATGTGTTACCTTTGTCCCTTTAATTTGGATGCATCCCTTCACCTAACTTATCCAGAACCATAGTTATTTCAGCATTTTTCTCAGTATAACTGCTCAGTGTTATTTGCAAAAATAGGACAAAGATGGATAGTAACCACAATTCTCTCCTATCACAATGTTTAAATGATTGACCCTAAAATTTGTCACTCTTCCCTGCAGCGATTACCTTGCCTTAGCCTCAATGTGGGCAGAATACATTTCTTATTCCTTTGACTTTGGACTTGGCCAGTTGACTTGCTTTGGATAATGGCATGGGGGCAGAAATGTGTTAGTTTTGAGCCTAGGCCTTGAGAAGTCTGTTTCCTCCCTGTGCTTTTGCCTGGTTAGTCTAGGAGAATGAGACATGTGAAGCCAAGCCACCCTAGTTAAGCCATAGGCGTCCAGAGATATGTAGAGCCAGCCATGACAACAAATGGTGGAAGCTGTTTAAAACCCTTGAGTTTGGGGGTGGCTTGCTACACAGGATTATCACGGCAATAGCTAACTGGTAAATTGCCAAACCTTTTCACAAAGGTATATGCAATAAGACTGACACTAAGGTGGTTGGTTAGTAGCAAAGGGAGATCAGAGATGGCAATCAAACAATAGTGTTTCTCAAACTTGTATTATGTAAGGACCCCTTTCAAAATCATCATTCTTGTGGACACCCAATGTGGCCTTTAAATTGTTAAATATGTACATATATAAAACTAGATATGTATATTTCCTAAACTATTATTTCATAGAACCTCAGAACCAGAGCATTTACTGATTACATATAAATGTTCTTGTTGGGGATTGAATCGTATCTTGCCCCCTCCATCCCTAGATATGTTCAAGTCCTAACCCCCTGTCCTGTATGAACCAACTGTAAATAGGACCTTTGAAGATGTTATTAGTTAAGGTGTGGCTAAACCGAATGAGGGTGGGCCTTAATCCAATATGCTTGAAGTCCTTAAAGCAAATGAAATCGAAAATAGAAAGAAGAGGCAGAGATGTAACCAGCATCAGAATGCTGGACGCTGGGCGAAAGCATGGCCCTGTTGACAACTTGATTTTAACTTCTAGCCACCCAAACTTTGAGATGACAAATCCCCACTGTTTAAGTCAATCCACTTTGTGGTATTTATGACAGCAACACTGGAAAACTAAGACAACTACAAAACTAGGAGAATTCTAATCAATATCTTAATGAAGCTTCGCTGAAACAAGGTGTTACTGGCTCAAGAGTTTCTGCTATAACCAGATAGATGTGATCGAAAAATTGTACACTGGAAATACCAGGCTTCCAGGAAAAATTGTGTTGGGGCAAACAATGAAGTCTAAAAACTAGTTTTGCTGATGCTGAGACATGTAGATGTAGGTTGAGCTCTGAGCAGAGGAATCATCACTTTCCTTTTATCAAATTTTTTGCAAAATATTCTTTGGGGACAATTATATAATTAATGTAACAAGGTTCCCCCTCACCCTTTGACAATTATATAATTAATATAACAAGGTTCCCCCCATACACACTTTTTTTTTAAACCTCATTAGCCCTCAAACATGAAACTTTTTGGTGCTAAAGTAATCATGCTCAGTCCAGATAAATTCAGGGAATGGCACTAAAGTCTATTGTGTGCTGGTTCTGTAAAGCAGTCCAGGCCAGGGACCCAAAATCATCAACTTGAGGTAAGGAAATTGAACTTAGGACATCAACACTTCACTACAATCAACTTGTGAGGCCATTGACCAGCTAGACTCATAAATGACCAGATGATTCATTAGGATGGGAACAGGGAGCCTCTTGGATATGGTGGATACAGCCTCCTTAGATTTGAACTGGAAAGAAAAATGGAATCATTTTCAGTTATCCCATTAGAAGAAGTGACAGGTAACCTTGCATTATTAACAGGAGAGCTGTGTGGGGAATAAAAGAGCATGACATCCTTAGCATGTCATGAAGGATGTTAAGCTCTAACCCTGCCCAGGAAGTTTCGCATCTACGCACACTTAGGAATGTTCTAATCCCAAAAAGGCACCTCGGTGAGGGGATGGGAGGTGCCTGAATTGGCAGACAATAAATTATCTTCCACTTGAAGTAAATTAACAGTGAGACTATGGTCTTATACATTAATCTGTAATTCCTGGGTACCAAAAATGCCCCAGGAATTCATGATAAACTTGAATTTCCAAACATGCCAAGGTGAGGACAAGACTTGAAGATAGTGACCCAATCATGTCTGGCCATCAGCAAATGATTTATAGAAGAATCTCTCTTCAACGATGAATTAGAAGGTGTCAGGTAGAATTTAAGGAAGTGGTGAGAAGTAAGGCTGAAAATCCTTCTGAGTGTCAACCTCTTGACACACAGCATCTGGAAACCTCAGGTCCCACCATACAGAACTTGAATTTTAACAAAGTTCTCTGGACATTGTGCTTTTGTTTGAAACACAGTAATTAAACTGTGTTTGAAAAGGGTCAAATTGAAGAAATCTAAGAGTCAGGTTCTCCTGAGGCTCAAGTTCCATCTATTTTCCAAAGTGTTTCTGAATGCTTTGTGTTTTAATTGCTACCACACTGAGCTTTAAATACCACTGTTTCTTATGGTTTTGTCTTCCCAGTTAGAATGTCAACTTCTTGTCTTAAGCATCTTGGATATGGCCTACTAGAAGTGATTTGGTACTGAATAGCATATTGGCAGATCAGCAGTCACTCTAAACTGTTTAGTGTTTCTTACACTTGGGGAGCTTTAAAAAACACCCCAAGCCAAAGAAAGCTGATACCTTATCAGGGAGTCCAAGGTGTTATGGTTGGGAAAACCCTGCCTGGTAATGTACTAGCCAGTTAAGACTAAGGAACCATTAAGATGATGGAAATTAGATTTTGAATTGAGGGTTTTGCTGAATAGTTAAGGGTACTATTGAATAGTGAATGCCAACAGATGAGAAAAGTAGTTAAGGTGCTCACTTGCCATCATGCCAATGTTTACATGAGCCATAGTAAAGTATGAGGAATGTAATCAAGTGTTCAGGAGCTGTGAAGTAAACAATGCCTTAGTCTGACCACCAGGGAAGCTAGAATTGCCCTCCACCATGTCCTAAAGGTTGGAAAATGCTGTTCTTCCACTCATATTCCATCATCTGACAAGCAGAAGTCACATTTCCATCTGTATTTTTTCAAATCAGTAATTTATTAATTTGTACGATGTTTCTGTGTAGAGTTAAAAATGTCAAAGTGTGGTGATTCATGGAAGTCCTAAAACCTGGCTGCCTTTAATGAAGCTGTTATTCTGGGTGCAAAAAAATACATACCAAAGAGGTTACTGATTCTTACTATCACTGGCAGGGAAACAGATAAATCTTGAATTTAAACATTTCATAGAGGACTAGGAAATCTACTTAACAGTGATACTCTCCCACATTTCCAACGTAAATATGCCTGTAGACTTTTCACTGCAAACACACCAGGATGAGATGCAATTTGGCAGCACTGTGAGTGTCCTTTATTTTACTATTTGTAGAAAACTGACATTTAGATTTCAAGATTTGCACAACAACCAGCAGTGTTCAACATTTCGACAATGCTTCTGAATTCCACTTTGCTGACACAAGGCTATTATTCCATATTCAAAAAGTAAGACATGTTTCCAGGTGACTATCATTCCGTATCCTGTAGATACTCAGGCCACTGCCTAGGACCCATTTGTGACTGTGTCTTCTTCAATCTCCTCTTCACCATCATCAGCAGGCCCTAAGGGATAAAG
Source organism: Tamandua tetradactyla (assembly GCF_023851605.1). Taxonomy (NCBI): domain Eukaryota; kingdom Metazoa; phylum Chordata; class Mammalia; order Pilosa; family Myrmecophagidae; genus Tamandua; species Tamandua tetradactyla. The sequence continues at coordinate 83,251,762 of NC_135338.1, read as the reverse complement.
ACAAAACCACTTGCTCAGTATATATGTGTTCACTCTGAGCCTAGTGTGTGTGGGCACTGGGCTAGGTACAAAGAAACCAGAAACAGCCCCTGCTTTCAAGGAGCTGATAGCCCAGAGACAGCCTATTTTTATTTTTTTACAGGTACTGGAAGGGACAGTTAATTCCCAAGGAAAGGGATCACAAAGGTGTTTTATGAAAGTCAAAACCAATGCTCCCATTCTAACTTATTCTGGCCTATAAAAATTCATTTTTGTGAGGGCAAAAAGCTTACACTTGTGTTTGTTCTGGCCACTACTATGGTCAAAGAAACTGGGAATATTCACTCAAAAAACATTAGGGCACTTACTACATGCCAGATGCATGGAATAGCCGATTAGTAATTTTACTGCCTCAATAAGGGATATGTGGTAAGAACAACCAAAAGGTCATTCAACATGTTCAACAATTTATGGTAGGTATTTTGGTCAGTGGATTCTAAAAAATGAAGTCTGGTTTAACCTTGTTGGTGTTTGGGAAATGACTTACGTTTTAGTACACTGTTTTGTTAATATCCTAAATACAAAACCACCAAGAAAGAATGCCACTGGGAAGTGCTACTTCATGAATGATATTCTTTTTCTCCCCAATGTACTTTCAGATTAAATTTAAAATCTCAAGAGACCCTAAGGCCCAAATAAAATATCCTAAGGGAATTTAGTAATCCTGTCATAATGCGACCAAAATAAGCAAATTTGCTATTAGTCCCTTTTCCCCATCTATAACCACCATGCCTTAAAAGACCTCAACAGATTTCCACTGCTTACAAGACCAAAGACCCAAGACTTCCCATGTCCTACAGCACCACGTGGCCTGGCCTGGGCCTACACAGTAGTCTCATCTGCCCCATTCTCCCCTTGCCTTCATAAACATTAGCCTTCCTTCAGTCCTTCAAGTAGGCCATGCTAACCACGGTTTTTGACTGTATAGTTCCCTCTGCCCAGAATGCATCTTGGCCTTTGTCTAGTTCAGCATTTCTCAAACTTTTTAGTTTCAGGACCAAAGAATTTTTTTTTACATGGACTACATTTAAAATTGAGGATTTTAAAAACAGTAATTAAGAGAATAAATTCAGCATTCCACCTATTGCAATGTTGTTTTGATCGAACGATAAGAAGAAAATCTAGCCACGTACACGTATGTAGTTAGAAAAGGGAAGATTATTCTAATAGCCTTTGCAGAATAATTGTAGACCTTTTTTTTTCTTTTCTTTTCTTTTTTTTTCCAGTTTTTTTTATTAATTAAAGAAAAAAAAAGAAATTAACCCAACATTTAGAAATCATTCCATTCTACATATGCAATCAGTAATTCTTAATATCATTACATAGATGCATGATCATCATTTCTTAGTACATTTGCATCGATTTAGAAGAACTAGCAAAACAACAGAAAAAGATATAGAATGTTAATATAGAGAAAAAAAATAAAAATAATAATAATAGTACAAAAAAAAAAGACAAACAAACAGACAAAAAAAAAAACCTATAGCTCAGATGCAGCTTCATTCAGTGTTTTAACATGATTACTTTACAATTAGGTATTATTGTGCTGTCCATTTTTGAGTTTTTGTATCTAGTCCTGTTGCACAGTCTGTATCCCTTCAGCTCCAATCACCCATTATCTTACCCTGTTTCTAAGTCCTGCTGGACTCTGTTACCAATGACATATTCCAAGTTTATTCTCGAATGTCGGTTCACATCAGTGGGACCATACAGTATTTGTCCTTTAGTTTTTGGCTAGACTCACTCAGCATAATGTTCTCTAGGTCCATCCATGTTATTACATGCTTCATAAGTTTATTCTGTCTTAAAGCTGCATAATATTCCATCGTATGTATATACCACAGTTTGTTTAGCCACTCGTCTGTTGATGGACATTTTGGCTGTTTCCATCTCTTTGCAATTGTAAATAACGCTGCTATAAACATTGGTGTGCAAATGTCCGTTTGTGTCTTTGCCCTTAAGTCCTTTGAGTAGATACCCAGCAATGGTATTGCTGGGTCATATGGCAATTCTATATTCAACTTTTTGAGGAACCGCCAAACTGCCTTCCACAGTGGTTGCACCATTTGACATTCCCACCAACAGTGGATAAGTGTGCCTCTTTCTCCGCATCCTTTCCAGCACTTGTCATTTTCTGTTTTGTTGATAATGGCCATTCTGGTGGGTGTGAGGTGATATCTCATTGTGGTTTTGATTTGCATTTCTCTAATGGCCAATTGTAGACCTTTTTTATACTATACTGAAACATGAAAAATGGTAGTTTCTTAGAAGTTAGTTTACAACATGGAGTCTGAAACTCTAATTGTTAACTTTTTGTACTCTCTTGAAAATTCATTCACCTACTTCGTACTTAAAATCGATCTTTTATCCATGATTTTGTAACATTTGGAAAATGCTGGTTGAATGAGTGATACAGCTCTTTAAAATGTTGACACAGCTCATTATATATATGTAAAAAAAAAATCACATTTATTAAGCTTGCCACTGTTTCCTCAGAAAAGTCTTTTAAGTACTAGCAATGGGAAGCTGTTAAGACAGTCACAGTGGCAAGTTTAAGTTTTCCAAATCTTCATTTTTGCCAGAAATTCTGAATTTTATCATTGGCAATAAATATGTCAGTTGTTTTCCTTGAAGTGACAGGCTTATGTCATTCATGTTTGAGAAAATGTCTGCCTCTCAACTGAAACAATTATACAAGTGTTTTCCATGGTGGCAATCATCCAACTTAGGTATGCAGAAATGCTTCATGTAAACCTTTCATCTTATTACCCAGAAGAGCAAAATGATGTGTACTCAAGGGGTGATATTTAACAAAATTAGTTATTTTCATTGCTTCATCAAGGCCATCCTTAAGTGAAACTGGTGTATACTTTACCGAGGGCACACGACAGTGAAAAATGGAGCTACTAGTAATACTCCGTGGCCCACCCTGATTGTGCTAAGGTACCAGTTGTTTTACCCACTATTGCTCTAGTGCCATCAGTGAACACAATGAGAAAAGAAAACAACACCTTGATGTTATTATGAAAGTAGTTTTGATCTCGCAGACCCCCAGAGGCCAATGGATCACACTGTAAGAACTACTGATCTAATTCAGTTATTTAAATCATTTTTTGCTCTCAGCTCAAACAACACTTCCCCAGGGAAACATTCCAAGCCTCCAGCCTAGGTAGAGCTCCCCAGTTATATTTGTGTCAAAGCTTGTAATATGTATTTTTTTCTCACTATTATATCCCTAGTGCCCAATATGCTGCCTAATACAAAGTAGGGACTCAAATATTTAGAACAGCTAACATTTATGAAAAAACTCACTAATGTCATACCCTGCACTAACTGCTATACCTGCAATATCTCACCTAGTCCTCCAAACAACTTTTTGGGTTGGTATCATTATTATATCAGGTGGGTTTAAAGATGAGGATTCAGGCTTGGTAGGATTGAGAAACTTGCCTGAGGATACTGCTGGCGAAACTAAGATTTTAGACATGGGTTTTTTGACTTGGGCTATTTATTTTTTTAGAGGTTTGTAACAACTAAGCTATCGTATGTAGACATCGGTGTCAACACAGCTACCTCTAGGATTCAGTTTCACTCCACAGCTATGAAATAATCTTTACTTCAGTTTTTACATAAAAAACTCCACACTCCTATGACTTAACATTCTTTATCAAATAATGTCTTCATCTTCAAACAGCATTTAAAGGGACAACAGCCTCTGAAATGTTATGTAATCACTTTCAGATAACATTAATTTACAAGTACAAAGAAAAGAACATGGTTTTCTGACCTGATCTGCGTTCTCTGCCAGGTATCTGACCAGACTGTAGCAACCCCTTCAGCCTCTCCACTTCAGCCAGAGTTGATGCATTTGCTATAGCATTCTGGAGGATAGAACATAATGGCAAATAATTTAAACTAAGCACCAATCATCCAGAAAATACCTAGAGAAATTCACAGCAACTTTTAAATTAGATCTGTGTTGGGGGAAGAATTTTATTGGCAGACTGGAATTAATCCAGAAACCAGATCACCAATTTCCAAAACTGGAGATGTGGGGCCCTCTTGTAAAACACCAAATAATCATTCCACATGTCCTAAAATTTTAGCTGAGGAACTATTTGGGATTATATCAACAGATAATTTAGGAGGCAATATTTTAAAATCATGATTTTCCATGAGGATATATCACAGACAGCAAATATTTCCAAGAAAAAATTAGGACAACCACTAAGCCAGAATACCTGTTCCAAGTACCTCATAATAAACACATTCTGACAAAATGAGAAAGATCAGTGCTGCTCTCACTTTGACTGGTTCAAATAATTAATTCAAGTCAAGGTCTGGTCAAGCTGTACCTTTAAACTTGTTTTTCCTTACACAAATATATCTGGATTCTAACAACTGTGGGAATTGCAATCTGCAATGTTCAGAACTTGGTTTATTATACAATTTTGTGTTCTGAACTCATCTCTCAGCTCTCTCTAATTAAGGGTCCTAACAGGTTACCTTGATTGCTTCTACATCCCCTGGAGATGGCCCGCCTTTCTTTTTGTCAGTTGGCAAACCAGCACCTGGATTAAAACTGAGGGGGAGGAAGAAAAAGAACATAACTGTTGAATCCAGACCAATACAGGTTGCTTCTCTTTTACTTTCAAAAGCTTTTGAAAGTAATTCAACCAGTGTAGTATCTTATCTTTGTTAACAAACTGATACAAGAACTCTCTCCTTCAGAAGCACCACTAAATTCATCTTCCTACAGAGAAAACAGGAACTTTATAGCATCACAGTAATATTGAATAATGAAACATTTTCTCTGCTAACCTGGAAGAAATTTCTTATGATGTATGGGGCACTGATGCTCATGGATGATCAGCACCTAAATTTAATGCCATATTAGCCATGAGTGTTTTGTTTAATTTTTTAGGAGGCAGACTGCCAGACAAATAGTGTTTCTGAAGGTGAAGTAGAGTTAAGTTGGATATCTGTATCTTACGTTTTGCTTCTCCTGGCAATATCCTTTGCAAGCTGTGCACCCCGTTTGCCCTTGAACATTTTCTCTGCTTCCTGACGCTCCTACAGCGACACCACACATAGAGTTAATGGAAACAGGAATACCACATGCATGTAGATGCACTCCTCAGAAAACACGGAAGAAAACCCTCCTGAGATACTCTGGTATGGTAAAAATACCAAAAAAAAAAAAAGCCAATTTCAAATTATAAGGAGACACAGTGATCTTGCCTTCTTTGGTGGGGCTCCCTGAAGAAAGTCCCCTCTCCTGGCTCTGAAGAGAGGCTTCCCAGGAACTAAGAAGGTCAAGAAAAAGAAAAAGAAAAAAAAAAAGACCCCCAAAAGAAAAAAGAAACATTCTAATAATTAGAGGGATTAAAAAATGGAATATTACATTAAGCTCCAAACTGGGAATGTATGCAAACAGATAATTCGTATTGTACTGTGTAGTATGCACTGTGGCTCCAAAATTTTGACACCTTTGGAATGACCAATACTGTATCATATAAGAACTTTAACTCACAGTCCTACCAGAAACTCTGCTCTGATGGAAAAAAAAAAATCTGTCTTCACATTTTCTTCCCCACATTTTTAATACAAATAAAATTTATTTGAACAGGCAATTGAAATAATTAGTAACAAAAGTCTAAAGAAAAACACACAACTCTATCATGACTTACAACCAAGAGAATCACTAATACTTACTTTTAGTTTAACTTTCTGGAAGTCCAGCACTCTGACTTGTGGAACTTTATAAATTACATACAGTCTGTAATGCTTCTTATTTGTCACAGGATTTCTTAGAATACTATTAAGAAAAGGAATAACATAATGCAAATTGTGTTCATGGCACAGCATTCAAGAGTCCCATTTTAAAGTCTAATGAATCTAAATCAAGGACAATTCTGCTACTCTTTACACCTTTCCATATCATAACAATTTAAATAACAAAAGGGACATTTTTAGAGCACAGGGGCCCAAAGGAAACATTTTCAATTACTTTTTTTTAAACATCTTTTATTGTGAAATATAACATATGCAGAAAAGTGGTAAATTTCAAAGTATAGTTTAATAAGTATGTTATAAAGCAATTTTCAAAGTATGGTATGGGTTACTCTTTCATAATTTCAGGTATTTCCTTCTAGCTATTCTAATATACTAGAGACTAAAAAAAGTATCAAGATGGGCCATGGTGGTGCAGTGGCAGCATTCTCGCCTGCTGTGCTGGAGACCCGGGTTCGATTCCCGGTGCCTGCCCATGCAAAAAAAAAAAAAAGTATCAATAAGTGATTCAGTAGTCATAATTATTTGTTAAATCCTATCTTCTCTGTTACAACTCTTCCCTCTCATTTAATCCTTCTTCCAATCTTCAGGGATATTTGGGCAATGACATTCTAATTTCTTCATGTTGAAAAAAGGTGTTGACATTATATGGTAGAGCTATGCAACTAGCTGATGTTCTTAGACTGGGGTCTCTGGGTTATAGGGCTTATCTGGCATAGGAACAATCTGGAAACTTTAAGTTTCTGAAAAATAAACTTAGTGAATGAAAAACTTTTACAGAGCCTCCAATAGAGCCCTGGATATTCTTTAGGATTTTTAGGAATACTGTTGGTTGGGGCTTGGCATACCATGGCAATCTGCAGTTTCTAGCTGAAGCCTGCAAACGATTAAAATTCAGAATAGCCTCCTTAGCCACTGATGTTTTATTTTGTTACATTTCTTTTCCCTCTTTTAGTCAGGCATTGTTAATCCCATGATGGTAGGGCCAAGCTCGCCCCTGGGAGTCATGTCCCACGTGGATGGGGGTGGGGGAGAGAAGGGTAATGAATTTACTTGCAGAATTGGGCATAGAGAGAAATGCCACATTTGAGCAACAAAAGAGGCACTCTGGAAGTGACTCTTAGGCATAATCATAGGTAGGCTTAGTTTCGTCATTACAGAAATAAATTTCATAGGAGAAAGCCTCAAGGTCAAGGGGTTGGTCTATTAACTTGGGAGTCCCTAATGTTGGAGTATGTGAGGGATTTCCTGGGGTGGGTGGTGAGGGGAGAGAGGGGAAGAGTTTAACAGTTTCATATTTTTTTCTCCAGGCCCTCAAGGGACTTGGCCAATACTCTCCCCCCGCCACCCATGGGCAGGCACTGAGAATCAAACCTGGGTCTCCGGCATGGCAGGCGAGAATTCTGTCTGCTGAGCCACCGTGGCTTGCCCACCAATACTTTTTAATTACCTATCCAACATACTCTGGAATGTATCACAGTATTACAAGATCTTGTTGTAGGCTCCATGTGTTTAGATTGTTTAAACGAACTGGCCAGACAGGTTAGAGTGTGTGTTGCAGAAAACTTAAGTTTGGATAAATAAACAGTTCTTCCTTTGGTCTCATACAGCAGGTGAAGTTCTAAAATACAGACCATATCATCTTTTATCCTGTATTCTGATTTACCTAAGTCCCAACCAGATCAGCTTTGTTCTTATCTCTAATTGAAATCTGGTTTCTTTTTTGGCTTCTTTAACAGTAGCTATGTGGAGGAATGCTGACTTTCAGAGCTGCAGAACTCCACCTCCGAGTCTTAGGTGTCACATACGTACCCAAAGTTCCAGAGAAATATCAGATTATATCAGGTTATACAAAGATAGTACCATAACTCAGAATTTAGAAATAAGACTTAAAGCTCAGAAATAAATGTGAGTGCTGTAAGAGCTTACAATGTAGGCTCTTATAACTATTTTCTAAAAGAGACCATACAATCTCTGTCCTTTTGTTTCTGGCTTATTTTGCTCAACATAAGTCCTCAAGTTTCATTCACCATGCTGCATGCCTCACGACTTTGTTCCTTTATGCAGCCACAATTTTCAATCATTTTTAAAAAGATACTTAAAACAAACAAACAAAAAAACCCTGATTGCTTTAAGGTCAAAATAAATGTGTTATTATTAAGGACCTCAGTATCACAAATAATATCCATACCTTAGATAAGTCAGTGACTTGAGAGATGCCAAAGGATCCAGATCACCCTGTAAAATATCCGCCACAAGTAAGAACAACGCACCATTATGAAACTGTGAAATGTTGGGCGCTTTTGGAGCAAGCACCCATCATATCTTTTATTATTTTTTGTTGTTGCTTTAGCACCTAGCACCATACTAGCACATCACAGATGCTTAATAGACAGTTATTGAATGGTTAATACATTCTTCTTAAATCTAAAATTTTTGGAATTTATAGCTGTGTCAATATCAGAAGACAAAAAGTTTTTCTTATACTGAGGAGAAACTACTGAAATAGAACCAAATCAAGTAGCACAGAGATAAGAGAACCAATGAGATAAACTAGAAACAAAAGAGGTGGGGAAGAGCTACGAGTTCTGCTTTTGTAGGCAGAGAACAGATTTTTGAATACTTCACAACCACTACCAAGAGAGCCCTAGAGTTTGCCTCTAGCATACCAACACTAGATGAAACCTAAAGGATGATTCAAAAAGGAATAAAGAACAAAAAGTGGCAACCTCTTTTTTGTTTTTTTAACACATATACACAATGACTGTATAAAATACAATGATGATGGTTTGTGAGGTTTTAAAAAAAGATAAATAACATAACAAAGCTGGGGGACAGCTGAAATGTTTCAGTTTCCTATTATTTAGGAAGATTAGTTAACTTTATACTTTTGACAAATACACATGTTTTAATTCAAAGGTTGTTGACAAGAACAGAAATAGAGTAAATAATTTCTATTAGAAGGAAAAGGAAATGATCAAACCAAAACAAAACCACACAATAAAAACCCAGCGAACAAAAGGAGGAGAAAAGAAATACGGAATGGGTGGAACAAACAGAAAGCCCCAGAAAAGAGAAAGGACAAACGCAAACTCAAATATATGGTGATTACATTAAATATAAATGGACTAAATACTTCATCTAAAAGTGTGACTTCAGATTGAATTTTTTCAAGAGACAAATCTAAAATACAAAGTTCAGAAAATTATAGAGTAAAAATTTTAAAAGGATAAAAAAACAGGTCAAAATAATCATATCTACATAGAGAAAATGCTCCTTATCTCACACAAAAACCAGTTACAGGTGGACTGCTGAAATGTGAAGGGTAAAATAAAGTTTCTCAAGCAGAACTGTCCAGCACAGGTTTAATGTATGTCACTTATGTAATTTAAAGTTTTCTAGTAGCCACATTAAGACAGAAAAAAGCAACGGGTGAAACAAATTTTAACAACATATTTGATTTAACCTAATAATCAAATTATTACTTCAACATGTAATTAATATGTTAAAAATTATTGAAATGATTTCCTTTTTTTTTTTTTGCAGGTAGTCTTCAAAATCAAGCATGTATTTTACATTTCTAGCACATTTCAATTCAGAATAACCACATTTGACTATTGGCTACCACGTTTCTTCAAGACCCCGGGATAGGAAAAGCATCAACACATTGTCAAAGAAATACATTAATAAATTGGATTATACTTAAATTAGAAATTTCTCTACCAAGAAACCCTAAGAGAGTGAAAATTCAAGTCGCAGTAGGAGAAGATTTTTGTAACCCTTATAACCAAAAAGGGTTCAGGACCTGAATTAATTCAGAAAAGGACAATGAAAAAGGATAAGACAATCTTCTATGAATTTTTCTGGCTTTATCAAATTTCTTATAGGAAGGATATAGTACCTTTAATCTCACCCCCACCCAAAACATTTCCCCCCATTCATCTTACCAGTTCCACAAGACTGTTGTTGGTGAGAATGAGCTCCGTCAGACAAGGCAGAGCCTGGTCAAGTCCCTCACCTATGCGGCTAAAAGAAAAAGACTCTTAAAATTTAGTTAGCTAAGAATTTTATCTAAGTTCTTGCTCAGAGGATTTCAGACTTCACAGTTAAAAGGAAACTTAGATTCTTTTTCCAAAACCCCATCTGACAGTAGGGAAATGAGGCACAAAGAGAAAACTTCGTAAAAGGTCTTGGATTAGTACCAGAACTGGGAGGATTTTAGTACATAAGCCTTGTGAAGGCTGCCTAGAGCTCCTTCCACTGGCACAATACCTAGTGAGAGTGCATTTCATGATTTCTCTGTGCAGACAGCAAAGAAATACATGATTCTGCATTCATAATTCAGGTATAAGACGTTCAAAACTATACCACAGGGAATGATAAATTTATGAGAAATATGTCTCAACAAGGAGACCTTCTTAAAGACATTATCTGTATACCTGGTATAAATTTTCTTCTATAAAATTTACACAAAGCTGACGTAGGGTCACAAAGAGATTTCAATTTCAGTAAGTAATATTCTAGAAATCCATTGTAATTAAAGAAACATAAATAGCAGAGAATGTGAGGTAAGAAAGAGTTGTCTGAGCAAAAATATAATTGCTGAAATTATATATTCCTTTAATGTGATCCTTTTCATTTTTATAATTATTGTTTTAGAAGCCCAAATGTGTACCATGAAGCATGTTTTAAATTTAAATTAAAATGTTACCATGAATATATAAATTTTCTACATTTCTAAAACAGATGCATATAAGATTAGACCAATGCCAAGTTAATCTTCTGGATCTCTATGAGAGGAGTGCAGGTCATTTCTCACATTAAGAAGAAATAAACAGATTTAACCAGTAGTATGCATTACAATCTCTTCAGGGATCACTGCAACATTTACTCTTGGGAAAAATTACTACTTAGTAGAAAGTACCAGATTCTGTTGTTGTTCACTAGTAATGTTTTCAGTCTTCTCAACAGAGGAAAACCATCCAGTTTTCTGATTTCATTGTCAGAAAAATCAATAGCATCAAACTGGTCTAAGGTAGCACCAAGATTTTCAATTACAGGAATTTTATACCCTGTAACATTAAAAATAAACAAGAAATATCAAGCAAAGGAATTAGAACTGTATCATAATTAAAAGTTACCTTAAAAAATTAACAATATTTCACAGTAATTTGACTGAAGGCTTTCATTCATTCAAAACTATTTACCTAACGCCTACAACATGCCAAATAGTGTGCTAGGTAGTGGAGATAAAATGTCAAACAGTCAAAGTCCCTGTGGCTATGAAACTTATAATCTAGTAGTGAACATGGAGATGCTGCTGCAGCTGATGATGAGGATTACTTATTATTACTAATATTTGTAGCAAACATCTGTAAGAATATTTATAAGGTACCCTGTACTATTGTAAGCAGTACACATGATTTGTTTCATTTAGCCTCAAGTTTTTTCATCCCCTGTAACAATAAAATGATGCAAGGTGTTAATAATAGGGTAGTATATGGGAATCTGGTATTTTATGCCTGATTGTTCTATAAATCCACAATAAAACAATTTCAAAATGTAATTTAAAAATAAAATGAAACCGAAGCTCTGATTTAATCAAGGCTCCAGAGCAAGTTATGCTTTTAGCTGACTATTAGTACCCAAGCCTTGTTTATACTATGTGAAAAACAGCCCTCAACCTCTTTTGCATTCCAACAGGCTAGATTCAGCAGGATATCCTACTGATGTGTTTGTTTCTGCTTTCTTCATTTCCCCCAGTTCCAATGCAGAATTGAGGGTCAACAGCTTACACACATTACTACAGCATACTATGAACCATTCACTCGAATGCTCACGATTGGTCTAATATGGGCAAAATTATCATGCTAGATGTTAGAAGAAGAAAGAAACCCAGTCAGGAATAAAGTACACAATTTGGAACTGTAAGAACTACATCAAAGTAGGTACTACACCAAAATAAATGTTTTCAATACTGGGTGCACCTCAGAATTTAGAAAGGTACCACGAATCTGAAGACAGTAAGTTACCCTTGAACTGAACCTTTCCCTAAGAAAGGTGATTTCAACAAAATAAAAGCACTGGGACTTCCCAATCAGCAAAGAAACTAATAAAAAAGCAGAGCCTGAAGAAGTGCTGTTCCTGAGACCGGTCTCCATGTGGAAAAACCTTAGACCGGGAATGGATAAACTTCACCCCAGAAAAGATCACATCTTTTCGTTACATCCTTTCTAAAGCAGTCATGCCTTCCTCGGCTGAGATATCTACATGAACCTCCAAAGTTTGGAGAACACCCTGTGGTGGTGGCTGGAAACATACCCCGCAGCAAGCTTGGTGAAACAGCAGAATGAATTTTTTAAAACGTTTTGATGAAAAGGAAACTGAAGGAACCTAAAGCCAGTAAGAAGGAAATACCGCGGAAAATAAGCAATCGCTTTTGTTCCCGGAATTGGCTTCCCTCGTCATAAATTATGGGTAATCACCATATGCCCCACCTACTCCCACAGTATCATTTCAAAGTATTTAGCGAGACCCAACCATCCGCCGTGCACTTGAGTCACAATCATTACTAAGTATATAATTCTCGGCCCGAAAAAGAGCTCGGATTGCGAAACGCCCCAAACAAGGTCTAATAGAGGTCCACGGGCATGGACAAGGAAGCAATTAATTCGGCCACGTGTGTGCGAGTAGGATAGGGACTGCAGAAGTCTCAGTGGTGCCTAACGGAAGGCTCCTTTGGCGGCAAAGGCAAGAATCGCCTCTAGGTGCCGGCTCACAGAACTCGATGTACCAGGAACTGCGCTCGGCGGCGGGCGGAGGCCCCGACCGCCTGGGCGCCCAGAATCCAGGCCGGAGGCGGGGCGCCAACACGTGGCCAGTGAGGTCCAGGGACGGCCGCCCGCTGCCCCGAACTCACCCCGTAGGTCTAACTCGCGGTCCCGCACAGCATTGGTATACTGCGCCGCCTGCTCGATCAGCTCCGCCGTCAGCTTCACCATCCTGCAACACTCCCGCTTCCTGGCGCTTCCTAGCGCCAAGGCCCACTGCTTCTCGCCGGCTACACTTCCCAGTGTGCCCCGCGCCCTCCTCCAGACAGCACCAATCGCAGCCGGCGGGTGCGCGCGCATCTCGACGCCAGGCAGAAGCAATCGAAGGACCACGCCCCCGGCTCGTTTTCTAAGTTCCTGCCTGGCGCTGCTTGAGGACTCCTTGGGTTCTGCGTATCTTGTCTGGTGGGCCTCTGAGACCAGAGAGCTGTCTCCGAAAGTTAAGCAAAGTGTGAAAGCACCTCTGTGGAGCTTTCATATACATCAGTGGAAAATGAGAGGGGAAGCTATGACCATCCATACTCCACCCAGGAGGGCGGGGACCTCTGAGGTTCAATGTAGGGAGGGGCTGCAACTTCACATTTCCGTCCTAGTCCTGGGCTTTGGCTGTTGGGCTACAGTGTGGGAGCCAGGGCATGGTTACCCCCTTGTGGCCAGACTGCTGGGACAGCCCCACTGCCTGACTTCCCACCGGGCACCAGCACTGTTGGATTTGCGGTGTCCAAAGACACTGGCGTGGTTTGTAGTTAACAGCATTTTACTCGGAACACCAGAAGTTTGGGTGCAGCAAGGAAGCCTGAGCACGGGTAAAAACAGAGGCAGCTTCCAGCTTCTAAGAATGGCAAATGATTTTTACAGCCATAAAAAGGAGGTTAGGTTGACTCCTATTGATTGGACAGGGGTTTGTTCCGCTTCGAGGGGTGGGTTTAGGGCAGGTGGGATTTTATTTTGTATTGCGGCAAATGCAGTAAACCAGTTGATTGGCTTGCTTGTTTACCTGGGTCAGCCACCATGGTGGGGATTTCACATTTCAAAAGACAGCAAAAGGAAACTCAAGAGTTTGCTCAGAAAAGTAGGGCGCAGGATTTTAGCGGTGGCTAGGCCTGTGGTCTCTAGACATTTAAAACTATATATGTAAGTATGATATACAGAAAAGTGCACAAATCATAAAACTGCGGCATGATGAATGACCACAGAGAAAACACTACTACCTAAGTGCTACCCAGGTTCAGAAAAAGAACATTTTCCTGAGAACTCCTTGCCCAACCCAAAGAAAACAGTGAACCGTAACAATGGGTTAGTTTCACTTACTTAATTTTATTTTATTTTTGTTTTTTGTGTAACATAACATATATACAAAGCAAAGAAAGAAAAAAGCAATAGTTTTCAAAGCACTCTTTAACAAGTAGTTATAGGATGGGTCCCAGAGTTTGTCATTAGCTACCATACCATCATTTCAGATTTTTCCTAACTCCTCCAGAACATTGGAGGCCAGAAGGAAAAAAATATTTTTTTATCATCACAATAGACTTTTTTTTTGTGAAAAATAACATATACAAAAGCAAATTTCAAAGCACAGTGCAACAATTAGTTGTAGAACAGGTTTCACAGTTTGGTATGGGTAACAGTTCCACAATTTTAGGTATTTATTTCTAGCTGCTCTAAGATACTGGAGACTAAAAGAAATATCAGTATAATGACTCAGCAATCATACTCATTTGTTAAACCCTACCTTCTCTGTATAACTCCACCATCACCTTTGATCCTACTTCCACTTATTAGGGGTATTTGAGCTATGCCCATTCTAACTTTTTCATGTTGGAAGGGGCTATTAATAATATGTAGGGACACGGAACTAGCTGATGTTTTGGAGAGGCTGGCTGCTCTGGGTTTCAGGACTTATCTGGTCCAGGGGTCCATCTGGAGGTTGTAGGTTTCTGGAAAGTTACCCTAGTGCATGGAACCTTTGTAGAATCTTATATATTGCCCTGGGTGTTCCTTATGATTGGCTGGAGTGGTTTTGGTTGGTGTTTGGCAAGTTATGATAGGTAGCAATGTTTAACTGCACACTTTCTTTCTTAAAAAATTTTTAATTGAGAAATCTTCACATGCATACTTTCTATACATGGTGCACACAATCAGTGGCTCACAATATCATCACATAGTTGTGTATTCATCACCATGATCATTTTTTAGAACATTTGCATCACTTCAGAAAAAGAAATGAATAAAGAAAGAACTCATACACACCATACAACTTTACCCCTCCCTCTCATTGACCACTAGTGTTTCCACCTACCCAATTTATTTTACCCTTTGTCCCCCTTATTATTTATTTATTCATATGTTTTACTCATTTGTCCAAACCCTGGATATAAGGAGTATCAGACACAAGATTCTCACAATCACACAGTCACATTGTAAATGTAATATCTTTATACAATTGTCTTCAAGAATCTAGGCTACTGGGACACAGCTCAACAGTTTCAGGTACTTTTCTTTAGCCACTCCAATACACCATAAACTAAAAAGGATTATCTATATAATGCATAAGAATAACCTCCTGGATAACCTCTCTACTCTGAAATTTCTCAGCCACTGAAACTTTGTCTCATTTCTCTCTTCCCTCTTTCGGTCAAGAAGGCTTTCTCATCTCTTGATGCCAGGTCCTGGCTTATCCTAGGCTTTCTGTCCTACGTTGCCAGGGAGATTTACACCCCTGGGAGACATGTTCCACGTAGGAGGGAAGGCAGTGAGTTCACATGTTGAGTTGGCTTAGAGAGAGAGGCCACATCTGAGCAATGAAAGAGGTTCTCTGGGGGTGACTCTCAGGCCTAATTTTAAGTAGGGTTAGCTATCCTTTGAAGAAATAAGTTTCATAGGGGCAAACCCCAAGATTGAGGGCTCAGCCTATTAATTTGGTTGTCCCCACTGCTTGTAAGAGTATTAGAAATTCTCCAAATAGGGAAGTTGAATATTTTGTCCTTTCTCCCCATTCCCTCAAGGGGATTTTGCAAATACTTCTTTATTTACTGCCTAAATCTCTCTGGGATTTATCAGGGCATCACACTAACCTAGACAAACGAACAAAATCTCACTCCCTATTCAAGATTCCAGGTATTTATGGTGTTCAAATAAACTGACCATAAAAGTATGAGCACTTGATATAAATGGAATTATGCAGTCTGCTTTTATGCTCAGTTTCTTTGGTTCAGTATTATGTTTGAAATTCATGCAGGTTGTATCTAGTAATGCTTTTTCTGCTGCTGTATAGAATTTCATGATATGTCTTACACTATAACATCCATTTTACTGTTGATGGACAAACTGGGTTGTTTCCAGGCTGGGGCTAGTGTGAATAATGCTATGAGTTTTCTTGTACATGAATCTGGTGCACATGCACATGAGTTTCTCCAGGAGTGGAATTGCTAGAACAAAGGGTATTGTATCATCGCCAGGCAATGCCTAACAGGTATGCCAAGATTGGAATAATTTCATTCTAGCTGTGTGTAAGTGTTTCCAGAACTTCCAACCTCAGCCTCACTTGACATTGTCAGTCTTTATAATTTGAGCAATCCTACTGGGTATATAGTAGTTTTGAATTATTGCTTTGATTTTGCTTTTCTCTAATAACTAATGACGCTGAGGCCTTTCTCATGTGTATACTGTCCATTTTGATATCTTCTTTTGTGAAGTGCACATTCAGGTCTCCTGCCAACTCTTCCTATTCGGTTGTCTACCCTTTTATTATTGATTTATGGGAATTCTTTATTCACATAGACTGGATATGAGTACACTCTGTGGTTTATCTTTTTTACTCTTATTGGTGTTTGATAATTAGAATAATTTTTTTAGAAGTTTGCAATTTTTATGTAGTTTCCAATTGATCTTTTTCATTATAGTTAGTGGGTTGTAAGTATCTGTGTGTGAGTGTGTATGTGTCTTGTTTAAGAAATCTGTCCTAATCTCCAACATATTTTCCTATGTTATCTACAAGGGGCTATTGTTTTACTTTCCACAATTAGCTCTTTTTGAACTTTTAATTGAAGTATGACTATATATATTATATATATAGTACAGAAGAGTACAAACCAAGCACACCCAAGCAACTAGCACCAGATTTTGTCCTCTTCCAGTCACTACCCTTGGCCTAATGGTAACCATTATCCTGCCTCTCTTTGCATAGATTGCCTACTTTTGTATTTAAACAAATGAAATTGTACAAATTAAATTGTACCTCATGCATATTTTGCTTAACATTATACTTGTGTGTAGACGTAGTTCATTTTTTCTCATTTCAAAAATGGAGTGTTTCATTGTATGAATTTTCCACAATTTATTTGGACATTTGTGTAATTTCAAATTTGGAGCTAGAATACATTATGCTTCTATAAACATTATAGTGTATATATTTAAGTGAACATATATACTCATATATCCCTAGTAATGGAATTGCTTGGTCATAGGATTTACTTATGTTCAGCTTAAGTAGGTAATGCTAGTTTTCAAAAATGGTAATGCCCATTTGCACTCTAGCTAACATTTGGTATTGTCTGTCTTCTTAATTTTAACCATTTCAGTGGGGTAGGTAGTGGTGCTGCACTGGGGTCTTAATTGTATTTCCCTGATTACTAATGCAGTTGATAATTTTTTTTTTTTACATATGTATTGGCCATTTCCTTATGTTCTTTTGTAAAGTGTCTGTTTAGTTCTTTTGTCCACTCTTCTATTGGATCTGGTTTGAAACTGTTATGTAATCCATCCATTTCTGGTATATAGCATTCTGGCAGCTTTAACAAATTGAAACAGATTTTGGTACCAGAGAAGTGGGGTGCTGCAGTTTTTGCAATATCAAACATGTTGGGTAAGGGGAAGATTCTGGAAGAATTGTGAGGAGGTGAATAGGAAAGGCCTGGATGGCTTTGAAGAGTCTGTTGGTAGGAATTTGGATGCTAAAGTGTCTTCCAATAAGGCCTTAGATAGAAATGATGACCATGTCATTGCCCACTGGAAGAAAGGTGACCCTTGTTTCACAGGGGCAGAGAATTTGGCAAAATTGAGTCCTGGTATTGGCTGGGAGGTAGAATTTGAAGGCAATAAGCTTGGATATCTAGCTGAGGAAATTTCCAAACTAAATGTAGAAAATACAGCCTGGCTTCTTCTTGTAGCTTATTGTAAAATGTGACAGGAAAGAGATAAGTTTAGAACTGAACTCTTTTGGAGAAAGCAACTGAAAACGTAGTTTGGAAAATTCTGAGCTTTTGGAAAATGAGATCCCAGAAAATACTGCCCTACGTGAGGATTTAACCAAACATGGAACCAGTCAGTCATTTCAGAAAAATCCAGGATTGGGGATGGTGTTATTCATATAGGATTTGTGGAAAGTCCTATTGTCTGATGGGTTTTACTCCTGTATGCTGCATGCCAAGTCAACACATTTTTTGGTGAGATCTGTATAAACAGAAGCACTGCCAGTCTGGACTAAAAGGGACAGATTGAAGGAAAAATGACTTCAAAGGCATAACCATGGAAGCTAAGGTCTGGAGCTAGGAAATCTCAGGCCAAGGGAACAGATCCACCCATGCACATGGAGAGGGTGAGTGTGCCCTGGAAGCAGAGGGCTGACCTTCTGCTTCATTGTTCAGGAAGAGTTTTGCTGCCTCAGGCCTCAGAGAGGGTGGAGCATATGCCCTGGAGAATGGGGGAGCCTGGTGACCACCCCATTGTCCAGAAGGGATACAGCATGTGCCTGGGAGATGGTAGGAGTACCGCCCTGATGCTTGGAGAGGGTGGAGCTGAGAACAAGGTGGTCTCCCCAATACTTGGATACGTTAAAATCTTCACCCAGTGTTTAGAGAGAGAAGGGCCACTGTGTAAATCCCTGGAAAGGGATTTTTATAAGTGGGACTGCTGCTTTCTCAAGCCTAGAGGATAAACCATCATTCTACTAAATGATTCTCAGAACTTAAAATCAAATGGAGTTTGCCCTGTTGTTTTCAGAACTGTTTGAATCCCGTGACCCCTGTTCTGCTTTCAGATTTCTCCCTATGGCAATGGGAATGTTTATCCTATGACTATCCTCCTTGTGTACTGGAAGCAGATAACTTGCACTAAGTTTCACAGGTTTACAGCCAGAGGAGAATGTTGCCTTAGGACAGACCACGGCTGTAACTGACTTTGGTGAGATTTTGTGCTATTTTTGAGTTGATATTGCATTTGTATCACTCCTGATATGGTTTAAGCCTTTTGTGATATTGTGATGGAATGAATGTATTTTGCATATGGTACAAACATGTCTTTTGGGGGTCCAGAGGGTGGAAAGTATAGGTTTAAAACTGTTATGTACCCTAGAAAAGCCATATTATTTTAATCCTAATCCAATTTTGTGGGGGTGGAGGTATTATTTGGGCAGGATCTTTTGATTACATTGTTTCCACGGAGATGTGACCCAACCATTTGTGGGTGGGACCTTTTTTTTTTTTTTTTTTTTTTAAAGAGATCATTTTATTAGTTTTTGTTTGTTTGTTTGTTTTTTTTTTTACATGGGCTGGGGCCGGGAATCGAACCGAGGTCCTCCGGCATGGCAGGCAAGCACTCTTGCCCGCTGAGCCACCGCGGCCCTGCCCTGTGGGTGGGACCTTTTGATTAGATTATTTCCATAGAGATGTGGCCCTACCCACTCAAGGTGGGTCTTCATTAGTTTACTGAAGTCCTTAAAAGAGTTCATGGAGAGAGAAGGCGCTCAGAGCCGATACAGGGAGCAGACGCCTAGACACAGACATTGGGAGATGCTTAGAAAGCCGACATAGAAGGCCACTAACATCTGAAGCTGAAAGCAGTGCAACCCGGGAGCAAAGGACAGGAGATGCCAGCCACGTGCCTCCCCAGCTGACAGAGAAATCCAGGACGCGATCAGCCTTCCCAGAGTGAAGGTATTCTCTTGCTGACACCTTCATTTGGACATTTTTATGGCCTTAGAACTGTAAACTTGTAACTTAATAAATCCCCACTGAAAAAGCCAGTCCATTTCTGGTATATTGTATTCTGGCAGCTTTAGCAAACTAAAACATCAGTCATTTGATTTTGCTAATTTGTGGGAGCATTTTATATGTTTAGAAATGAGTCCTTGTCATATATATACATAGTGAGTATATTCCTCTCTCTGTGGCTTACCTTTTCACTCTCTTTATGGTATCTTTTGACGAACAGAGTCCTTAATTTTAATGTAGCCCAATTTATGAACGTTTCCCTATATGGTTAACATTTTTTTTGTGTGTCTTCTTTAAGAAATCTTTGCCTACTCCAAAATCATGAATATTTTTGAGTAGGTTTTCTTCTAAAAGCCTTGTTGTTTTGTAGCACAAAAACCAAGAAGGAGGCCGCAGGCTTCCAGGAACGTTCTGTGAAATTAGAACAGGCTGAGACTAAGGATGCATAGTTTCGAGAAGCAAGTGATTTATTGGCTCGTGCACACGGGGCTCAGCTGAGTGACCTCGAAAGTCTGAGACCTGAACAAAAGGCAACCTTAGCTTTTATAGACTGTATTACATGCTAGAGATAAGGTAAGCTTAATATGGCGACCAGCAATATGAAAGGAAAAACAATTGCTTAATTTAAGGCACGAAGCGGGTTACAGAAGCAGATGAGCTGTTAGGGGAGGGCCCCCATCCCAGGTGTCTTATATCGCTTGCCCGCAGTTTTACCAGGTCCTGAAGGCTAGGAGAGTGGGTCTTTATCTCAGACATTTGTTTTATCTTGCTTGCCTGCAGTTCCCCCTGTTTCTGAAGGTCAGGAAAGGGGGTTTGGGGATTTTCCACAGAGGAGGCAGTCAAACAAGAAAGAGAAGGGGGGAAGAGGCCTGCCTGCTGTGAAGCCTGTTTGCTGCAGTTTGACCTTTCACATTTAGATTTGTAATCTATCTGGAATAGATTTTTTTTTTTAACATACTGAATATTTATTATTTTTAGAAGTTATTGGTACCACTTATACTTTCAATGCCTACAATGCAGTAATAGTAACACTACAACAGTCTCCACCTGGTAGAAAGCTCTGGCGATCTCTTCTTTCCTGGCTGTTTCCCTACAGCTTTGGAGGCACTTTTCATAGAGTTCCAGAGGTACAAATAGTCTATGTTATAGCAGCCTTTTAATGTATCCCAGCTAATTCCCATAAACTCTTCAGCTAAGTTCCACACCATTCATGTCGATGGGATACTCCATGTCTATATTTTACATCCTGTAGCAGTTACACATTGAGAAGTAGTATACTATTAAAGGTAAATGTGTCTCATTCTCCAAAATGAAATGATCTCTGAACATTGCAGACACCATTTCTACAGTAAACATATATTGTGTCAAAAACAAACAAGCTTTTCCTTCAGTCCTTGGAAATCTTTGAATGTGAATAATAAAATGTTTGGACAAAGTTTCACAGTTCAAGTATTTCAAAATGTTAACCTTAAATTATATGAGTTCAGTCTGGATCCCCAATTTCTCAGACACTGGTAACTACATATGTCTGTTTTATTCGTTGTTCAGTATGGAGACTGTGATTGATTTTTCCTAATTTACATTATGTCTACTTTGGAAACACAAATAATAAGTTAAACTGTAAACATCAATCTTATAGGAAAAGTATTTTTTAGTCCTAAGGCAAAATCTTCAAAATCATTGAACTCCTGTATATTCTTCCCTTTTTTTCAGAATACACAATATAGAACCAATAAACTTTTTTTTTATTAATTAACGGAAAAAAAAGAAATTAACACAACATTTAGAAATCATACCATTCTACATATGCAATCAGTAATTCTTTTTTTTATTAATTAAAAAAAGAATTAACAAAACAATTAGAAATCATTCCATTCTACATGTACAATCAGTAATTCTTAATAACATCACATAGTTGCATATTCATCATTTCTTAGTACATTTGCATCGATTTAGAAAAAGAAATAAAAAGACAACAGAATAAGAATTAAAACATTAATAGAGAGAAAAAAAAAAAACAAAAAACCTATATCTCACATGCAGCTTCATTCAGTGTTTTAACATAATTGCATTACAATTGGGTAGTATTGTGCTGTCCATTTCTGAGTTTTTATATCCAGTCCCGTTGTACAGTCTGTATCCCTTCAGCTCCAATTACCCCTTCTCTTTTTTTTTTTTTTAATTAACGGAAAAAAAGAAATTAACCTAACATTTAGAAATCATACCATTCTACATATGCAATCAGTAATTCTTAACATCATCACATAGATGCATGATCATCGTTTCTTAGTACATTTGCGTCGGTTTAGAAGAACTAGCAACATAACCGAAAAAGATATAGAATGTTAATATAGAGACAAAAATAAAAGTAATAATAGTAAAGTCAAAACAAAACAAAACAAAAACCAATAGCTCAGATGCAGCTTCATTCAGTGTTTTAACAAGATTACTTTACAATTAGGTATTATTGTGCTGTCCATTTTTGAGTTTTTGTATCTAGTCCTGTTGCACAGTCTGTATCCCTTCAACTCCAATTGCCCATTATCTTACCCTGTTTCTATCTCCTGCTGGACTCTGTTACCAATGACATATTCCAAATTTATTCTCGAATGTCTGTTCACATCAGTGGGACCATACAGTATTTGTCCTTTAGTTTTTGGCTAGACTCACTCAGCATAATGTTCTCTAGGTCCATCCATGTTATTACATGCTTCATAAGTTTATCCTGTCTTAAAGCTGCATAGTATTCCATCATATGTATATACCACAGTTTGTTTAGCCACTCTTCTGTTGATGGAGATATCGGCTGTCTCCATCTCTTTGCAATTGTAAATAACGCTGCTATAAACATTGGTGTGCAAATGTCCGTTTGTGTCTTTGCCCTTAAGTCCTTTGAGTAGATTCCCAGCAATGGTATTGCTGGGTCGTATGGCAATTCTATATTCAGCTTTTTGAGGAACCGCCAAACTGCCTTCCACAGTGGTTGCACCATTTGACATTCCCACCAACAGTGGATAAGTGTGCCTCTTTCTCCGCATCCTCTCCAGCACTTGTCATTTTCTGTTTTGTTGATAATGGCCATTCTGGTGGGTGTGAGATGATATCTCATTGTGGTTTTGATTTGCATTTCTCTAATGGCCAGGGACATTGAGCATCTCTTCATGTGCCTTTTGGCCATTTGTATTTCCTCTTCTGATAGGTGTCTGTTCAAGTCTTTTTCCCATTTTGTAATTGGGTTGGCTGTCTTTTTGTTGTTGAGATGAACAATCTCTTTATAAATTCTGGATACTAGACCTTTATCTGATATATCATTTCCAAATATTGTCTCCCATTGTGTAGGCTGTCTTTCTGCTTTCTTGATGAAGTTCTTTGATGCACAAAAGTGTTTAATTTTGAGGAGCTCCCATTTATTTATTTCCTTCTTCAGTGTTCTTGCTTTAGGTTTAAGGTCCATAAAACCGCTTCCAGTTGTAAGATCCATAAGATATCTCCCAACATTTTCCTCTAACTGTTTTATGGTCTTAGACCTAATGTTTAGATCTTTGATCCATTTTGAGTTAACTTTTGTATAGGGTGTGAGAGGTGGGTCTTCTTTCATTCTTTTGCATATGGATATCCAGTTCTCTAGGCACCATTTATTGAAGAGACTGTTCTGTCCCAGGTGAGTTGGCTTGACTGCCTTATCAAAGATCAAATGTCCATAGAGGAGAGGGTCTATTTCTGAGCATTCTATTCGATTCCATTGGTCGATATATCTATCTTTATGCCAATACCATGCTGTTTTGACCACTGTGGCTTCATAATATGCCTTAAAGTCCGGCAGCGCGAGACTTCCAGCTTCGTTTTTTTTCCTCAAGATGTTTTTAGCAATTCGGGGCAACCTGCCCTTCCAGATAAATTTGCTTATTGGTTTTTCTAATTCTGAAAAATAAGTTGTTGGGATTTTGATTGGTATTGCATTGAATCTGTAGATCAGTTTAGGTAGGATTGACATCTTAATTTTATTTAGTCTTCCAATCCATGAACACGGTATGCCCTTCCATCTATTTAGGTCTTCTGTGATTTCTTTTAGTAGTTTTTTTGTAGTTTTCTTTATATAGGTTTTTTGCCTCTTTAGTTAAATTTATTCCTAGGTATTTTATTCTTTTAGTTGCGATTGTAAATGGGATTCGTTTCTTGATTTCCCCCTCAGCTTGTTCATTACTAGTGTATAGAAATGCTACAGATTTTTGAATGTTGATCTTGTAACCTGCTACTTTGCTGTACTCGTTTATTAGCTCTAGTAGTTTTGTTGTGGATTTTTCCGGGTTTTCGATGTATAGTATCATATCGTCTGCAAACAGTGATAGTTTTACTTCTTCCTTTCCAATTTTGATGCCTTGTATTTCTTTTTCTTGTCTAATTGCTTTGGCTAGAACCTCCAACACAATGTTGAATAATAGTGGTGATAGTGGACATCCTTGTCTTGTTCCTGATCTTAGGGGGAAAGTTTTCAATTTTTCCCCATTGAGGATGATATTAGCTGTGGGTTTTTCATATATTCCCTCTATCATTTTAAGGAGGTTCCCTTGTATTCCTATCCTTTGAAGTGTTTTCAACAGGAAAGGATGTTGAATCTTGTCAAATGCCTTCTCTGCATCAATTGAGATGATCATGTGATTTTTCTGCTTTGATTTGTTGATATGGTGTATTACATTAATTGATTTTCTTATGTTGAACCATCCTTGCATACCTGGGATGAATCCTACTTGGTCATGATGTATAATTCTTTTAATGTGTTGTTGGATACGATTTGCTAGAATTTTATTGAGGATTTTTGCATCTGTATTCATTAGAGAGATTGGTCTGTAGTTTTCTTTTTTTGTAGTATCTTTGCCTGGTTTTGGTATGAGGGTGATGTTGGTTTCATAGAATGAATTAGGTAGTTTTCCCTCCACTTCGATTATTTTGAAGAGTTTGAGGAGAGTTGGTACTAATTCTTTCTGGAATGTTTGATAGAATTCACATGTGAAGCCATCTGGGCCTGGACTTTTCTTTTTAGGGAGCTTTTGAATGACTAATTCAATCTCTTTACTTGTGATTGGTTTGTTGAGGTCATCTATTTCTTCTTGAGTCAAAGTTGGTTGTTCTTGTCTTTCCAGGAACCCGTTCATTTCATCTAAGTTGTTGTATTTATTAGCGTAAAGTTGTTCATAGTATCCTGTTATTACCTCCTTTATTTCTGTGAGGTCAGTAGTTATGTCTCCTCTTCCATTTCGGATCTTATTTATTTGCATCCTCTTTCTTCTTCTTTTTGTCAATCTTGATAAGGGCCCATCAATCTTATTGATTTTCTCATAGAACCAACTTCTGGTCTTATTGATTTTCTCTATTGTTTTCATGTTTTCAATTTCATTTATTTCTGCTCTAATCTTTGTTATTTCTTTCCTTTTGCTTGCTTTGGGATTAGTTTGCTGTTCTTTCTCCAGTTCTTCCAAGTGGACAGTTAATTCCTGCATTTTTGCCTTTTCTTCTTTTCTGATATAGGCATTTGGGGCAATAAATTTCCCTCTTAGCACTGCCTTTGCTGCGTCCCATAGGTTTTGATATGTTGTGTTTTCGTTTTCATTCGCCTCGAGGTATTTACTAATTTCTCTTGAAATTTCTTCTTTGACCCACTCGTTGTTTAAGAGTGTGTTGTTGAGCCTCCACGTATTTGTGAATTTTCTGGCCCTCCGCCTATTATTGATTTCCAACTTCATTCCTTTATGATCCGAGAAAGTGTTGTGTATGATTTCAATCTTTTTAAATTTGTTAAGACTTGCTTTGTGACCCAGCATATGGTCTATCTTTGAGAATGATCCATGAACACTTGAGAAAAAAGTGTATCCTGCAGTTGTGGGATGTAATGTCCTATAAATGTCTGTTAAGTCTAGCTCATTTATAGTAATATTCAGATTCTCTATTTCTTTATTGATCCTCTGTCTAGATGTTCTGTCCATTGATGACAGTGGGGAATTGAAGTCTCCAACTATTATGGTATATGTGTCTATTTCCCTTTTCAGTGTTTGCAGTGTATTCCTCACGTATTTTGGGGCATTCTGGTTCGGTGCGTAAATATTTATGATTGTTATGTCTTCTTGTTTAATTGTTCCTTTTATTAGTAGATAGTGTCCTTCTTTGTCTCTTTTAACTGTTTTACATTTGAAGTCTAATTTGTTGGATATTAGTATAGCCACTCCTGCTCTTTTCTGGTTGTTATTTGCATGAAATATCTCTTCCCAACTTTTCACTTTCAACCTATGTTTATCTTTGGGTCTAAGATGTGTTTCCTGTAGACAGCATATAGAAGGATCCTGTTTTTTAATCCATTCTGCCAGTCTGTGTCTTTTGATTGGGGAATTCAGTCCATTAACATTTAGTGTTATTACTGTTTGGATAATATTTTCCTCTACCATTTTGCCTTTTGTATTATATATATATCATATCTGACTTTCCTTCTTTCTACACTCTTCTCCATACCTCTCTCTTCTGTCTTTTCGTATCTGACTCTAGTGCTCCCTTTAGTATTTCTTGCAGAGCTGGTCTCTTGGTCACAAATTCTCTCAGTGACTTTTTGTCTGAGAATGTTTTAATTTCTCCCTCATTTTTGAAGGACAATTTTGCTGGATATAGGAGTCTTGGTTGGCAGTTTTTCTCTTTTAGTAATTTAAATATATCATCCCACTGTCTTCTAGCTTCCATGGTTTCTGCTGAGAAATCTACACATAGTCTTAGTGGGTTTCCCTTGTATGTGATGGATTGTTTTTCTCTTGCTGCTTTCAAGATCCTCTCTTTCTCTTTGACCTCTGACATTCTAACTAGTAAGTATCTTGGAGAACACCTATTTGGGTCTAATCTCTTTGGGGTGCGCTGCACTTCTTGGATCTGAAATTTTAGGTCTTTCATAAGAGTTGGGAAATTTTCAGTGATAATTTCTTCCATT
Organism: Tamandua tetradactyla; assembly: GCF_023851605.1. Classification (NCBI taxonomy): domain Eukaryota; kingdom Metazoa; phylum Chordata; class Mammalia; order Pilosa; family Myrmecophagidae; genus Tamandua; species Tamandua tetradactyla. The sequence continues at coordinate 83,225,147 of NC_135338.1, read as the reverse complement.
AGTTTTTCTCCTCCTTTTCCCTTCTCTTCTCCTTCTGGGACACCCACAACACGTATATTTGTGCGGTTCATATTGTCCTTGAGTTCCCTGATACCCTGTTCAAGTTTTTCCATTCTTTTCCCGATAGTTTCTGTTTCTTTTTGGAAATCAACTGTTCCATCCTCCAAATCACTAATTCTATCTTCTGTCTCTTTAAATCTATCATTGTAGGTATCCATTGTTTTTTTTCCATCTTTTCTACTTTATCCTTAACTTCCATAAGCTCTGTGATTTGTTTTTTCAGATTTTCTATTTCTTCTTTTTGTTCAGCCCATGTCTTCTTCATGTCCTCCCTCAATTTATCGATTTTGTTTTTGAAGAGGTTTTCCATTTCTGTTCGTATATTCAGCATTAGTTGTTTCAGCTCCTGTATCTCATTTGAACTATTGGTTTGTTCCTTTGACTGGGCCATATTTTCAATTTTCTGAGCGTGATCCATTATCCTCTGCTGGCGTCTGGGCATTTAGTCAGAGTTCCCTGGGTGTTGGACCCAACAGGCTGAAAGATCCTTCTGTGAAATCTCTGGGTTCTGTCTTTCCTATCCTGCCCAGTAGGTGGCGCTCGTGGTACACGTTTGCCTGCGGGTTCCACCAGCAAAAGGTGCTGTGGGTCCTTTAACCTTGGAAAACTCTCGCCATGGGAGAGGTTCGCCAGCCGAAGCGGCTTGGAAGAGTGCCAGCTGGCCCGGGGGTCCGAACGCGGGGAGGGTCGCCGGCCACCGCAGCCCGGGAGAGCGCCCGACCAAATTTCCTAGTCGGCCCAGGGCGCCAAGCGTGGTAGGAGGGCGCTAGCCGCCGCGGCCCAGGAGAGTGCACCATTCCCAGCCGGACCAGGGAGTCACGTGTTTGGAAGGGACCCCCCCGGTCACCGTTCTCCGTGGTCTGGGCATTTCCGACCCAACTCTCTCAGTTGGTCCGGGAGGCCTCACGTGGTGGGGGCGCCAGCCGCCGCGGCCCGAGGGGACCGCCTGCCCAATTCTGCCAGCTGGCCTGGGAAGGAGGAAGAGAGGGACTCCGGCCACTTGCTGTCCTGCCCGGGAAAGCCCGCGCCCCTCGGTGATCTCACCGGAGCTGGTTCTCCCAGACAGTCAGCCGTTCCAGGATGGGGTACGCCGTCCCTTTGATCTCCGTCGTGGCTCTGGGAGCTCCTCTGTATCATCTCCACTCCCCCAGTAACTGTTCTGGAGGAGGAAAGGTGAGGGTGGTAAGGCTGTCGAGGACAGTGGCGGAGGAGCTGGTGACGGCGGCAGAGGACATGGTGGTGGTTGGAGAGCCGCCGGAGCAGGAGGAGAAAGGGAAGGATAAGATGGCGGATGGAGCGCCGGAGCAGGAGGGGAAAGAGAAGGGCAAGATGGCGGCGGGAGCGCCGCCAGCGGAGAAGGGGGAAGAGGAGGGCTGGCTGGCTGGCGGCGGGAGCGCTGCCCGCGGAGAAAGAGTGGAATAGATTTTTGTGTATAGTTTGAGGTAGGAGTCAAGATACATTTTCTTCTAATTTGGATATCCAGTTCACCCAGCACCATCTACTGAAAAGACCATTCCTTCTCCATTGCTCTGCGCTGCTCCTTTGTCATCAATCAAGTGTCCAAATATCTGTCAGCCTACTTCTGGGCTAGCTATTCTGTTCCAGGGGTTTAGTTGGCTATTCTTATATAATATCACACTGTTGTTATAATAAGCTTTATAAAAATGCTTGATATCTGTAAAGAAAAAAGGCTTCCACTTTTTTTTTCAAGATTGTCTTGGGTATTATTGTCCTTTGCATTTTAATATATACTTTATATACAGCTTATATCTAAAAAAAGAGTCCATGCTTAGCTGTATATTATAATAGATCTGTAGACCAATTTGGAGAGAACTGATATCTTTATAATACTGAATATTCCAATCTGTGAATATGGGATAACCCTATATTTATTTAGATCTTTAATTTCTCTAAGTAATGTTCTACAGTTTCTGTGTACAGGTCTTACCTATATTTTGCTAGATTTATTCCAGGTATTTGATCATTTTTGATGCCATTGTAAATAGTATCTTCTGTTCCATTCTCTAATAATTAGCTTCTGGTATATGGAATTAGATTTTTTTTCTATTGACATTGTATCCAGTAGTCTTGCCAAATTCACTAGCAGTGGTTATCTGTAACCATTCTTTAGGATTTTCTACATATATAACCATACTGATAAGAAGAATATATTTTCATTGTATTTGTTCCTTTCCAAACTATATTGTTTTTCTATTTATTTTGTGCCCTGTGGCATTGGCTAGCATCTTCTGCTCAGTGTTAAATAGTGGTGGTAGTGAAATTCTTTAGCATGCATCACTTCACAGTGAAGAAAAATAAACCCTTAGTCAAGTGGTCAGAGTTAGTATCGCCAGAGATAGAGCAACTCAAAATCATGTACCCCTGCTAGGATGCAGTGAGCACAACAGCGTTGCTGAGGTGAGATTCCTGCCAGAGATGCTGCCCCAAAGCAAAACACGAGGAAACCTCAGACAAACACAAACTGAGGGCAGTATCCAACATAACTGACATGTAGTCTTTAAAATGTTCAAGGTCATGAAAGTCAAGGAAAGAATGAGGAACTACTCTAGATTGAGGAAGACTAAAGATACCTGACGATTGAATGCAAAGCATAAATGGGGTTTTTTTGCTAAAGGCATTATTGGGCCAATTGGATCCAGTCAGAGGACAAGATGGCAGTAATATAACAGTGTTAATTTCCTGTTTCTGATGGTTGTATTATGGTCTTTTAGGAAAATGTCCTTCTTTATAGGAAAAAAAACATTAAAGTTTTTGGAGAGTGATAGAGCATCATGTCAGCAACTTATCTCAAATTGTGCAGGAAAAAATTCTTTGATACTGTACTTGTAACTTATCTGTAATTTTGTTTCATGATTGTTTCAAAATTTAAAAAACTTTAAAACAATACAAATTTCACTTAATTCCGGAGAGAACCACCAGATGGAGTCCTTAGACCAGAAAGCCTGTTATACTTGGCCCTCTTCTGGTTGGGTTCAAGAGAAGGATGAAAAACTCCTCCAGTACATGAACAGGGACAGAAATAGATCTTTAGGTGGTGTGCCAGTTTGAAAGGATGTATGCACCCTAGAAAAGCCATGTTTTAATCCTAATCCCATTTTGTAAAGGCAGTCATTTCTTCTAATCCTTATTCAGTATTGTATGTTGGAAACTTTAATTAGGTTATCTTCCTGGAGTTGTGACTCAATCAAGAGTGGTTGTTAAACTGGATTAGGTGGAGACATGTCTCTACCCATTCTAGGTGGATCTTGATTGGTTTACTGGAATCCTATAAAAGAGGAAACATTTTAGAGAAAATGGGAGATCGGGGAGAGCAGAGAAGAATGACAGGCCATGAGAAAGCCACAACAGAGAACATCATAGAACCAAGAAGCAGAGAGTCCACCATCCTGTGACTTCTGAAGATGAAGAAGGAAAATGCCTCCCGGGGAGCTGGAGAGGAAGCTTGCAGATGATGCCGTGTTCACCATGTGCCCTTCCAGCCAAGAGAGAAACCCTGACCATGTTCACCATGTGCCTTTCCACTTGAGAGAGAAACCCTGAACTTCATCGGCATTTTTGGATCAAAGTCTCTTTTCCTGGATGCCTTAGATTGGACATTTCTATAGACTTGCTTTAATTGGCACATTTTGTTGGCCTTAGAACTGTAAACTAGCAACTTATTAAATTCCCCTTTTAAAAAGCCATTCCGTTTCTGGTATATTATATTATGGCAGCCAGCAAACTAGAACAGGTGGTTTTATTCATTTTCAGGTATCTCTATGAAATTGCCAACAAATTTTCTTTTCTGTTTCCATTTCCTTTGTCCTAGGTTTCTCACCCTTACCACAATTAACATTTTGGGGTAATTCCTTGTTTTGGGGAGTTTGTCCTTTTCATTATAGGATGTTTAGCAGCATGTCTGGCCTCAATATACCAGATACCAGTAACACTGCCCCTTCCCTAGTGTGACAACAGAGAATGTCTCCAGAGATTGCTAGATATGCCCTGGGGGACAAAATCGCCCCCTATCAAGAACCACCTTTTATGTCAATGTGATGCTCCGTGCACTGGGCACTTTGGTTCTTGTCAGTTTGACAGGGAACCTAGGAGATATCTGCTCACCACTTAGAGGGGCTGGTGTGTAGTCTGTGGGGGAGCAGCTTTGGGTGGTGGGAGCTGAACTACAGGGCCTGAGGTGGGTCCAGTGCTATTCTGTGCATGGAGAAGCCATGATGGAACTTGCAGTGTCAGGAAAGGTCTTAGACAACCAACCAGGAAGAATGAGGCCTGGGGTTCCCAGCAGAGGGGGCTGGGATAATATAAGTGCTTCCTTTCTCACAGCAGCCAATGCCTGGAACAGAACTTTAAGATGTGGAGAATGGCCTTGGTTTATTACTTTCTACTGCCCTTGCTTGTTGTTTTAGCTTCCCAGATAAAACACATACCATCCAATGGGTTGGTGCAACAACAGAACTTTATTGGCTTGGTGTTTCAGAAGCTAGAAGTCTTGCTTCCTTCCAGGGTTGGCATCGTCTGACTGGCCAGCAATCTTTGGGGTTTCTTGGCTTTTCTGTCACATGACAATCACATGGTGGCAGCTTCTCTTTTCTCTTCTGGGTTCCACTGACTTCCAACTTCTGGCTGCTTTCTGTGGCTTCTCTCTCCATCTGACTTTCGCTCTTTTTATAAAGGATGCTGGTCATCCAGATTAAAGCCCAACCTGATTCAGTGAGGTCATACCTGAAGTAACATCTTGAAGAGCTCTTTTATACAATGGGTCCCCACCCACTGGAACAAGACCAAGAATATGTGCAAACTGGCATACACAATTCAGTCTGCCACACTTGTTCTTATGCAAAAATGCCCTTCTTTTGTACTTTTATTCCCCCACTTCCTTTCCCCTCCTACCTCTTTGATCTAAACCTCCATCCCACTGGCTCCCAGGGGCTGCAGCAAATGCCAAACCTCCAGGTTTAAGGCCTTCTCCATACATATTATCAATGATGCAAATTTAGCAGTGGTGGTGTCTCCAAATTCAAGTATACCCTGTTTCTGGACACATTTAGACTATATTGCCCCCCATCCTTTTTTTAAAGTACTTTCCATCCTTATCCCCCTCCCATTATAGGGATGTTGTCTGTCAAAAGTGCAGTTTACTCCAGCCCTCTGGAGAGTTTCAAAGTATAAAGTTAGCCCTGGCCAGGGAGAGATGGGAATCTGTCTGTGGGGACCACTGTGATGTGCCAAAGGATTTGGGGACAAGGTCCAAAAAATTTCACCTGCTGGAAATAAAACTAGGTTAAAACCACTGCTTCATAGCTGCATTTGGCTGTCAGCAGAGTTAGCACCCTGCCTGGGCACAGGATAAGGCCAACTTTGCCAGCATCTGGCCCGACACAAGTCACTTCACTTTTCTGGATCTCATTACCCTTGTCTGTGAAATGGCAGATTTGGAGGAGAGGATCCCTGATTCCATCATTTAAAACAAAATCCATAAATGCATTCTGCCCCAGCTGAGACCAACAGTCTTAACCTTCAGGTTGGACCATCTGGGAACAGCCATTTTATGTGGTCAGTCCCTTTGAACAAGGTCAAGTTTTGTCATTAGGACATTGTGAACAGCTTCTCCACTTCCCAGCCCACCCCTCAGCCCAGGACTGACCTCACAATGGCAGGCATCTGGACAAGCTGCTGGGTTGGGGCAACGTGCTCCCCAAGGCCAACTGGCTGGCTTCTTGTAGGTTGGGGATCTTGATACAGCTCCAGCTTGTAACCAGATTGTAAGCGCTCAGTGGGTAAAGAGCTCATATTGATCAATGTCTGGGGTCCAGTGGCTAAAAATGGTCATTGGCACCGGGGGTATTTAGCAAGTTGCTGGGTTTAATTCCGTGTCAGTCTCATGGGCGAGGTTGAACCCTTATCCTTAGCTGCCTAGTCCTGGCTACTGTATCTCAAGCCCCTCCCACTCACAGCTCTGGGCAATGCCTGTGGTGGACAGCGGCTGGGCTGTGTGGCCTGCCCCTGCCTTCTGAGAGCTGTACGTTGCTCCCCCGCCTCTGGGGACATGGGCACCAGAAGAATTCCCTGCAGCCGTGTCCTGATCAGACTGGCGGAGTGACCAATGCAAGGCAGAGCACCGAGTTCTGCCCCTGTGGGAACAGGGCCAAGAAACAGATTAAAACATTCAACTCAGGGACCAGATGTGTATCAGCTACATTTGGGAGATGTTAGTGGTTTTTTTTTGTTCCAGTAACTAGAGAAGCAGGCTCTGGAGAGACAGAAGGATGCTGCTATAGTGCAAAGAAGGCTCCAGAGGGCTTTTAATCTTGGCTCCTGGATGCCTGAGGCCCAGCCACACCCTTCCTTGAAATTCTGAGTCAACCTGGGTTTCCAAAACAATGTACCTTGCCCCCCACTTTTTTCTTAAATTAGTAAATTAGTTCTTGCAGGTGCATGTCCCTGCTTTGCAGCCAAAAGATTCCTCGTAAATACTGGGCTCTAACTTCCCATGGTAGACACTCCAAGTAACATGTAACCTAGGGGTACAGGGATTTCCATCACTGTGCACAAGACAAGATACAACCTAATCAAACCACAGCTGGAAGCTAAAGTGAAGACGCATGAAGACGTGTGGCCACAGGAGTAGTAGTCTGAGCTGTGAGGCCCCCCCTTTATGGACAGATGGTGTCCCTAAACTGGCATCCATCCACCCTGAAGAGTGTCTCTTTGCCAAATGACACCCTGGGATTGGGACTCTGGGATGTTCCCCATCACTGTTACATCAACATCTGCTAAAGTTCAAAGATGACTTTCCATGTGGTGACATCAAACATCTGGACCACGAATAAATAAGTGGACACAAGGTCCATTTCACACACTGGTCAGCACCTGTGCTTAATTTTTGTGCCTTGGAAAGAAATACAGGCTCCTTCACCACGGGATGTTAACTCTTTTATTAATTTAGTGTTAACACTGTATTTGCTTTGTTAATTTCTTTTTCGGAGTCATTGATTCAATAAACAACAGTTTGGTTCTCTCCGGCTCACAGGCGACAAGGCAAGTGCATTACAGTCAGAAGAGGAGAGCAGGACGGAATGGAGACAGACGAGATTGAAAAGATTTAAGGCAAATGCTCTTCCCATGTTAAAGGGAATGGATCAAGCAGATCTGTGCATTTCAATGAAAATATATGAAATATTTGTCAAAATAATTAACATTGGTAAAAATCAGGACATGTAGCTTATAAAACACCTGCACGGGTCTGGCAGCAATAAATCTGTGTCCTAAAAGACACAGAGACAGCCACCTGAAGGATAAGTCTCCTGAAAAGCAGAGGCTGAGTGGGCTTTAAAAGCAATTCCATGAAGTGGGGAAGTGAGTGGTGACTAACAACTCAAGGCCCGGGTTTGGGTTTCCTAAAGGAGAACTGCTTTGGGCTGCTGCCTGGGCACCTCCTTCAGGCCCCCACAGAAAGATCTGCACCAGTGTGCTGTGCTCATCCAGACCCAGGAGACTCCCTGACACGTGGAAAGAACACAGGGCAACGGGGAGCTCGGCTCACTCAGCACTGCAGAGAAAGGAAGCCTCTTCCGACCTGGGCTTTGCGTCTGACTTTCCAAGGCAGCGCCGCAGTTTCAGAAGTAGGTGACTATGTAGAAATGGCTATTCCAGCCCCAGTGGTCATACATTTTATGCCCCCAATCTGTCTTATTTACAGTCCAACCAGGCTGTCACCCGGACTGCCGTGTTGCAGGCAGGCTGAGCAGGTGAGTGTCTCAGTCCCTCCTGACGCCGGGAAGACAGGTGACATTTCCTACCGTGCTGGACAGAGCATAGGGGGAGGATGGGATGTGTTAAGCCAAGTGCCTTTCCTTTCTGCTTTGGTCTTGAAGATTCGGTAAACTTATGGTCCCAGATGCGACTCCCAGAGCCATAGAGTCCCAGAATTTGTTCTGTTCTCATTTCAAGTTTGCCAGAAGTTTGTAGCCAGGAAGCTGAGTTTGGAAGAATAATCCCCGTTTTAAGAACACCTTCCGTAAAGGGCCATCGTCCACCTGGACTGGGTGCCAGGAATGCTGCTGGAGGACCTGGCTCCTGGTGCCATGAAGTGTCAAGTGTGTGGGCCTGCCTCGAGCGCTGGCAGACCCCACCCAAGCCCCGGCGCAGGTGCTGTCCGACAGCCCTGTGAGGGCGGCCGGCCCTTACCCAGCCAGGAGGCATGCGCGGCAGCAGAACTGAAGGAACAGTTTCCGTTCGCAGAGCCAGTTGGACTTGACCATCTTGCAGAAGGTCTCATCGGCTGGAACAGGGTTGGGAAAGAGTAAGGAAAGGTTAGTCAGGCTTTGGGCTGAGATTGTTTCATTCATTTCCCTTTTGCTGGAAACCAGTGGCATGCTGGGTGTGTGGGGAAGGCAGGCGGCCGCCAGGCAGCTGTCACAGCCCTTCCTGCGAGGTCTGTGGGTTTGGGGCACTGCATGTATTTTGGGATGACTGCACTGGTGGGAGGCTTGGGAGGGAGTTTGTGTGAGAGGTGGGAGTGCCGGGCTGCAGGGGAACAGGAACGGTGGGTGCTGCCATGGTCCAGGGGAGGAGAGAGAGGTGCAGTGGGACGGAGATGGTCAAGCAGATGGACAGGAGTGGGTAACCGAAAAGCCATAGGAGAGGGAGGGAAGGGGTGGACCTTGACTGCTGGCTCTTGGGGTGGAACCTAGAAAACCTCTTGGGACAATCTCAGTTTCTTGAGCTGGATACCTAACCTAAACAAGTAACTTCCTGCCTTTTGAGGGCCCCAAATCTGTGAATAACTGAAAGAACTGAGAAACATGGCAAGGAGGTCACTTCTTGGTGGTTTGCAAGGGTCCCAGGTCTCCTTCTTTGGTCTGCGTTCTGCCAGGACAGGATAGCTTCACATTCACAGACCATCTGCCCCCATCCTTGGACACTGCTGCAGCTGGCTGCTTCCTTTTAGTTCATGTCCAGGACATGGTACCCAGGGCTGGTCCTACACTGCACATCTCCACAGCTTGCTAAGCCTCTTAGACCTCTTGCCCTGCCACAGTACATACCTTCTGCCCCGGTTCTCCTCTGCCCACCTTTCCTCTTGTCTGGAATCCCCAAATCAGGCACCATCTTTGATTCCCTTCTGAGTTTCTATTTTCACAAACTATCTGTGCCCCTCAGCCTACCTGGAGGATGTGTGCTCACCACAGTGCAGAATCGTGCCTTTCAGTCCTGTCCTGATGTGGGTACCCCACAGTGGACAGCTGCTCCCATGCCTCCCGGGTCCCTGTTGCTGAGCCTGCCTACTGCTGGGCCTCAGCTGGGATTCCCTATCCCCTTAGTCCTGATGGTGAGACCCTCCAGGTCTCCTGACTTTGACCCCAAGGACAAGCCTCTCCTATGGAATTCACTGTTTTCCAGGCCACATGGCACCTATTGCATGAGAGGGGGAATGGTACAAGAATAAAATAATTTTTAAGAGTCAATCAACAAACCAACCAGCAGTAGCTGGACTGGTGGCCTGAATACCAAGCTGATTAATGTGTGCAAGGTCTGAAGCCAGGACCTCGGAGAGAAGGCAGCTGCCTTGTAAACTGACTAGGTCTCAAGATGGCCAGTCACAACGGACAGGTGTGTTGGGTCAAAGGGCTGCTGTCCCCATACTTCCTTTCTTTCTCATGACCAGAGCCCACAGGCTGAGCTCTCTCGAGGGATAGTTCTGTGGGTGAGCCAGTTGTCCCCCGTGGTACTTACCATTGCTGCATGTGTGGTTGGTGATACACGAAGTCCCCAGCTGCATGAAGCCTGCCTTACACTTGTTGCAGTTCCTGCTGGAGCCTTCACAGCTCAAGCAATTCTCGTCGCATCTGTGGGAGACACAGGTTCCCATTGCTGTTTGGTGAAGTGAGGCCCAAACGTGTGTTCCATGCCTGGAGCCCTCTCTGTACCACCTTCCCCCACCCCCAGCCTTGGCCTTTGTTGAGAGAGGCCACAACTGTGCCCACACGATGCTCCCAAACAGGGCCAAGACATGGCTGACCCCTTGTGTCTGACCTCACTCCTGCCCTGAGAGGGAAGGATGGTCCTGGCTGGTTAGTGGGAGACAGGCTGAGGCATCTGCTTGTTGCAGAAGGATGGACCCGGGTTGCTAAGAATCCCCCTGGCTTGCATCAGGGGAGCCTCCCGGGGCTGCCTGTCCCATCTGGTGCCCAGAGCAGCTTGGTGAGGGCCTCCTCTGTCAGCTGCTGAGGCTGCAGTGGTCGTGGCCCGGGCCTGGGCCAGACTCGACCCCGATTCCACCCCAGGGATCTGAAGGACAGGATGCTGGAGCAGACCTGGCGACCAGCGGGGCCATCAGCAATCAGAGCTTCCTTTCGGCCACATCTCCTGCCCCAGAGGCAGGGAGCCCTTCCAGTTCCTGCCTCTCTCCGAGGTCCTGGCTGAGCCTGGTCTGGAGATGGAGCCAGGGGCCATAATTCTAATACATAATAAACCTGACCTCAGGGAATGGTTGGCAAACAATCTGGCCAGGTCCCTGATTTTGTAAAAATGTTTAACTGGCGCAGAGTCTTGCTTGTCCGTGTACATATTGTCTATGGCTGCTTTTGTGCATAACTGCAGGGCTGAATAGCTGAGACAGACCATGTGGCCTGCAAGGCCCAAGATCTTTATCATCTGGCTTGTTAGGGGTTGAATTGTGTCCCCAAAAAAGGCATGTAACCCCAGGCCCTGTGAATGTGAGCTTATTTAGAAATAGGTCTTTGTAAGTTAAGATGAGGGCCTACTGAATTAGAATGGGCCTTAATCCAATATGACCCGTGTCCTTATAAGAGGAGAGACACCTTGGGGGAGGCCATGTGACAACAGGTGGAGCCTGGAGGGACACAGCCACCAGCCAAGAAACACCAAGGGCTGCTGACGACCACCAGAAGCTGAAAGAGACCAGGAAGGAGTCTCCCCTAAGGATTCAGATGGAGCACGGCCCTGCCGACACCTCCATTTTGGATTCCTGGCTTCCAGAACTGTGAGATCATAAATGTCTGTTGTTTCAAGCCACCCAGTTTGTACGGCCACCCTAGGGAGCAATGACACGGACCTTTATGGGTTTCCCACTTTGGCCTGCACTGCACAATGCTGGGTGCCTGGTCTTCACAGTGCTTGGATGCTGCCCTTTTCTCCTGCATGGCCAGCTCAGGGCTGAAGGGGCTCCAGAAGGACTCAGACAGGAAGCTGAGAGGGTGGGCTCAGCAGGGGCCCATGCATGGCCTGGGTCTGCAGGTAGGGGCAGATGCACCTTCCTGGCATGTGAGGCCCTCAGCGACTGGGTGCCAACAATGAGGCTCCCTGGGACCCTTTCCAAGGTGACCTTCCAATGGAGTCTGATTCCACAGGGCCCCTGTGGGGTGGGGTGGGGTGGGGCATCCCTCATCTTGGAGGAGAGGTGGCACCTGTTCTCCCACGGCTTCCGCAAGATGCTCCCCAAACTAGAGTTTACACATATAAACGCATAAACCCCATGAGCAAACTGCCCCCCCGGAGCCTTCCAGACGTCCTTCTCCATAGTGATAACCGGGCCCTCCTGTCCACTCTGCAGCGAGGGAGGGGCAACGCTAGAGGACGTGCTGGTGTTTGCCCTGTAGGACCCTGCTCCTCCTTCACTTTCCAAAAGCCCCTGTGTCTGGCCCTCTCCGCGCTGCCTCCCAGCACTTGGCTCTGCAATTTGGGGGGCTCAATGCTACAGCAGAGGGGAAATTCCCCTCCCCCACCCTAGGAGCTCTGCTGCGACAGACAATGCCCACCCAAAGGCCCGGAGCCAAAAAGGAGCTGAGACACTTGAAAGGCTGTCATAGTCTCAAAGGCCCAGGGACCAGGGTGCTGCCAGGCCATGGCCGAGCACTGCTCCGAACATAACATCATGGAGAGCAGGGCATGGCGGGGCCCAGCAGAACACAGCTGGCCTTCTGACCGCCTTCACCTGGCTCTGTGGGGTCTTCCTTCCCCAGGTGGGATCACAGGATTACTGGTTTTCTACTGCTGCATAACAAATGACCACAAACCTAGTGGCTTCACACCATACCCAAGCACCAGCTCACAGCTCTGTAGCCAGAAGCAGCCTGGATCTCATAAGATGAAGGTGTTGGTCAGGTAAAGAAGGTGTGGGTCTTTACCTGGAGATTTGGGGAAAAAAACCAGGGGTGACACTCCCCCAGCTGACCCCTCAACTCTCTCGCAGCACCTGCTCCTCTAAAAGGACCCACCTCCCCTGGCTGCTTTCTGTCAAGGCTACCTTGCCTGGCACGTGGTCCTCTAGGGCAGGGAATCGGGGTTCAGTACCTTCTGTGTCTCTCCTGCATCCCTCCCTCTCTGCTGGACGGTGGGGGCCGCTCCCATCTGCTTGCTGCCTTAAGACTGTTCCAGGTGGGAGTTAGCCAGAACTCCCAGGACGCAGGCCCCATTCTTTTAAGAACCCTAATCATACTTCTGTCCAGTCATGGGCCCAGGGCTGCAGATGGACCCTTGTGTTTCTGCACCCATCAAGCATCCCATGGGGGGCAGGGGAGATGAGGGGCACTAGGGACAGTTGGGGGCGACAGAACTTAGTTTACCCTACAGGCAAGTGCTCCACTGAGTGCTTCTCTTTTTCTTCTAAGAGGTCCTCACTGGTTCTTGCTAGGTCCTCTTACTAAGTCTTGGGGGCAGGGAGGGGGAAAGAGAGAGGGGACAGGTGGGGGAGTGTCCAGCACCTCTTTTGAGATATTCATTACCTATTTTTCTCAGCTTTGGACCTCAACTTAGACCTGGGGTTATGGGTTGAACTGTATATCCTAAAAGGACATGTTCAAGTCCTCACCCCTGGCCCTGTGAATGAGACCCTATTTCAAAACTGGATCTTTGAAGATGTGATTAGTTAAGATGAAACCAAACTGGATGAGGGTGAGCCCTGATCCAGTATGACTGGTGTCCTCATAGGAAAGGAAGAATTGGACTCCGACAGACAGACACTGGGGAGGGGAACACCACGTGACAACTGAAGCAGAAACTGAAGCCCAAGGACAGCTGGCAAATGCCAGAAGCCAGGAAGGGGCAAGGAAGTATTCTTCCCTACATATTTTGGACTTCTGGCCTTCAGGATATTTGTGGTTTCAAGGCCCCCCCCCCCCCCCACCTGGTTTATAATTAGACCCCTGGGCACAACAGGAGTAAGTCTTCTGGGCATTCCGGTTGCCCACCCGGAAAAAACCCACCTGGTTTTTCCACATTCAGTCCCCATTGGCCACCTGCTTGCTCAAGGCTGCCTTGGGCCGGCCAGCAGGGGATGGCCATTGTGCAAAACCAGCATTCTGGGGCCAGAGGAAGCCTGAGGCTCTCGAAAGGCTGGTGCTACCTGTTTCAGGAGCCATCCTGTACACTCCGAGTGGGCCATACCCATTGTTCCTGTGGGAGGAATCCACGAAGAAGGGGTCTCCAGAGCCAAGGGGCCTCTAAAAGATGGGGTGCCTCTGCAGAGCTGCATTTCAGCATTCCTTCACCCCAGTGGCCCTGTGCAAGCTCTTCCTTGGGGTTTTTCTCTAGGACATGGTGCTGCAGCCCAGCCCTGAACTCCTTCCAGGCTGAAGGCGCCAGCTTACCAACTGCAGGTAGCCCTTCCTGGTTCCACCTGCCTCTGTTCTCCTCAGCTATGGGATGCAGCACATCCCTCCCCCAAACCTGGGGAGACTGGCCATGGCAGCAGCCATTCCCCATCCACCAGGCCTGAGCTGAGAAGAATGCCTGAGAGCGGCGTGTACCTTTGACACACTTTGTGGGGCAAGCCTGGCATCTCCTCCGGGTAGAAGCCCTCGCTGCAGGCTGGCATGCATTTCCAGTTGTGGAAGTAGAAGTCTTTTGCACAGTGAATACATTCTTCTCTGCCAGGCCCTGAGGGGTGCAGGGAAAGAACAGATGTCAAGGACCCCCAGCCAATCTCCATGTCCCGAGCCTGCTGCAGGCCTGTTGGGTCCACAGAGCCTTGGATGCTGTTCAGACAACCCAACACAACTGCAGTAGGTTGAATAGTGTCTCCCTAAAATTCATGTCAACTTGTGTGCCAGTTTGAAGCTATTAAGCACCCCAGAAAAGCCATGTCCTTTAATCCCTCATTCAATAGCACAGGGTCAGAGCTTTCTACCGTTTCCACGGAGATGTGACCCACCCAATTGTAGGTGGAAACTTTTGAGTGAATGGTATCTAAGGAGCTGTGTCCTCACCCATTCAAGGTGGAGTTGCTTACTGGAGTCCTTTGAGAGGGGACTATTTTGGAAAGAGCCACAAGAATCAACAGAGCCCACACAGCCAGAGACCTTTGGGGATGTAGAAGATGTCCCAGGGGAAGCCTTATGAAATGAGGAGAGAAAGCTAGCACATGTTGCCATGTGCCTTTCCAGCTGAGATAGAGACCCTGAAAGTCATCGGTCTTCTTGAGCCAACGTGTCTTTCCTTAGATGCCTTAGTTTGGACATTTTTATAGCCTGTTTTTAACTTGGACAATTTCATAGCCTTAGAACTATAAATTTGCAACTTAATAAATTCCCTTTTTAAAAGCCATTCCATTTCTGGTATACTGCATTCCAGCAGCTTACAAACTAAACAACCCCGAACCTCAGAATGTGACCTCATTTGGAGGTGGGGTCTTTGCATATGTAATCAATTATGTTAAGATGAGGTTATACTGGAATAAGGTGGACCTTAAATCCAGCCACTTATATCTTTATGAAAAGACGAGAGGACACTCAGACACACACAGAGGGAGAAGGCCATGTGATAGTGGAGGCAGAGATTGGAGTGATGCAGCTACAAGCCAAGGAACACCAAGATGACTAGCAAATATCAGATTCGAAAAAGAGGCAAGGAAGGATTCTTTCCTAAAACCCTCAGAGGGAGTGCGGTCCTGCCAACACCTTGATTTCAGACTTCTAGTCTCCAGAACTGTGACACTGTACATTTCTCTTGTTTTAAGTCTCCTCGTTTGTGGTGCTTTGTTATGGCAACGCTTAAAGCTAGCACTTCTCAAGAGTCCACCACGTGCCTGGGCTGGCCCCATCCCCACATAACCCCTGGTAGGTGCCATTGCCATCCCCACTTCATTGATGGGGACATGGGAAGGGCTGTACTCTTGGGGACCTGAGACAACCTCAACACATGGTCACTCTGCCCACACCACTCCCTGCATGCTTAAAACCATGCTTCTGTTAGAGATGGGACCAGCAAGGACAATGGCTGCTGAGCATCTGGAATATAGCTGGACCCAACTAAGATGTGCTGTAAGTGTAAAATACACACACGCTGGACCGCAAAAGGGGCTGCATAAAAAAAGAATGCAAAATAGCTCATTTTTTATATTGATTAATGCTTAAATAAGAATATTTTAGATGCATTGGGCTAAATAAAACATGCTATTAAAATTATTTTTCACCTGTTTCTTTTTTACTTTTCAAAGTGTGATTGTCAGGAAATTTAACACTAACTCTGTGGCTCACATGTGCGCCTTGCATCACATTTCTCCTGGGGACAGCATCTTGTGAGCTGAGTGGAAGAGCTGAAAAGAGATTTTTTGGAAATGGCATTGATAGGTATTTGGTGTGAGTGACCTGGTCATTTTTGGTAATAAATGATGAAGCGTTTATGGGGATGTGGTGATGAGAGAGACAAAGCTTTGAATGAAGATTCAAGAATTATGGAGGGAAATCTGCAGTTAAGCAAGAGTCAGAGGGGAACTTGTCAGCCTGGGTCAGTCATTGGACTGGAGTGAAGAAACCACATTAGTTTGTCTGTCTATCAAACCACCCATTTGTCTATCCATCCATCCACCCACCTAACTAACAACTATCCATCCATCCATCCATCCATCCATCCATCCATCCATCCATCCATCCATCTTACACACCCATTCATTCATTCATTCACTTGTACAAGTTAGTGCTGAGTACCCTCTCTGTGCCTAACATCCCCAAGGAGGCTCTGATGTGAAGCCGCCAGATAACAGCTCAGAGAACATGGGAAATAAATCACCTCAAATCCTCTGTGATAACTGCAGTTCCTGAGACATTTTTTTCCCCCTCTTTAATTTGATCATGGTCCTAGATTGAGGCTGGAGCTAATGCAGTGCTATCTGGCCCTCTTCCTGCACTAACTTCTGGTCTATGAGGGTGTCAAGGGAAGACCCTTGGCAGATATTTAGAGTCCCGTAGGGGCAGCTGCTCACTCGTTACTACGATGGCTGGTTTCATATCTCAGAACCAGAGCTTCAAGCCCTCAAAGGGCATTTAGAGCGTATTCAGGCTAAACTCCTTTGATAGCTAGGGGGCCTTTGTGGGGACAGGCCCTCCAAAATGGGTTGCTGCCCACCCCGTGTGGAGGGTGTATGCGTTGGTTCCTCCCTTCCTTCCTGTGTTGTGGTTGGAGAGCTCCCCTGGCCCTGTGACCGTTTAGGGATTCTGTGCAGTGCATCTCTTTCTAGCTCAGAGGTTCTCTCCATTCGTGACAGCCTTTCCTTTCTGTGCTTGGCCAATGTTTCCCACTATCATTTTATCTCCAGAGAGTGTCTAGTGGTGAATGTGGACAGGTCAAGTGCACAGATGGCCTGTCACCCTCCCCTGGCAGGTTGGCCTCCAGAAGCCCCTACAAACCCCTTGGCCTGCAGCCCTTGCTTTCCTCTGTTATCTGTGGCACCCTCCTCACCCAGGTTGTCTCTCCTTGGCTGCTGGGATCCTAATGCCGGTTGAATTTCCATGGTAGAAAAACAACATTCACTCTTATCTACAGTTCATTTAAGGCTAAATTTATCAGATACAAAAACTGATTAAATGCAAATTCTGTAACCATTGAACTATTTTCCTAAGTAATAAAATGACTTTCATAATTTAGTCAGCCTTCTGAGAACTTTCTTAAGTCACAAGTCCTTACAGGTTTTGAACACTTTAAAAGCACCCATGGATTCTAACAGTAGCAAAGTGGGGTCTGCTCCTTAATTTGTGGGAGCCAGTGCAAAATGAACTGTGGGGACCCTTGTTCAAACAGCAGGAAAGAAAAGAAGTACAGTTACAAGTGCTAACATATAAAATGTTTTCCTTTCTGTTACCTGCCAGTCCCTGTTGACCTGCCAGTCATTTTCTCATTTGTTGTTTAATGTTTTATTCCTTTGGGCACAGAGTTGCTCAGGAGTGAGTGCAGACCCTCACAGGTGCCTGGGGGCACTGCCCTATGACTTGGCATGCACATGCCAGTAACAAGAACCCCAGCTACCAGAGTCCCCCTCCTGCCAGCCACAGGACCAGTGTGCCAGTATCCTGCCAGGGAGGGTAACTGAGCCAGGCATCTCCGTTTCCCATGGGACCATCACAACAACCTGTGGTGGATGGGTATCCAAGGGATTGTCACTTCCATACCAGGAAGTGCCAGGCACCTGAGTTGGGGATGGACAAGGAGCCTGTCCCACTGAGTTACCCGCCAAATGTGCCACAACATTGCCAGCCTGGGGTAGGTGCAGCCACCACCATGCTGCCCTGAGATGCCACTGGGCATGTGTGCCTGATGCCGACCCTTCTGACGACCCAGTGGGGATGGAGGGCAGCAGTGATCACTGAGTAGGAATAGGGCTGGGTGGGCCCAGGTCTCAAGGAAGCGGGTGGCCAAGGACCATCCTGGGGAGGTGGGACAAGGTGTGAGCCAAGGCACACACACACCTTGGCGTATGCTCCATCGTCCTATCAGACATGACTTACAGAACACAGGTTCAAAGGTAAAATTATTAAGAATTTCAAGATGGCAACTGCAAAGCATTATAACCCAAACCTGGGGGCCCTTCTCCCAGTGCATTTGCACAGGTCTTCACCTGTCAAGTCAGCCCAGCACCTACACTTCACCAATACAGAAGTACTGTATCATAGGTGGGTTTTTGTTATTTCTCAATGTACTTTTAAGTCCTTCCAGGGGGTTATATAAATGCCACCAGATAGAAAAAGACACACCCAGACCATGCAGGGGTGCAGCTGCACCTCAGTGTCCCTGTGAAGATAACAGGTAGCTGAGGGGGCAGCGTGGCATCGAGGTGGGATGGGGGAGAAGCTCCAAAATGCCAGTTTCATGCTGGTAGGAGGCTACAGCCTCCAAGGCACACCTGGCCCCAACCATGCCTTAGGGATGGAGGCCCCACCCCTGGAGAGCATGGCCAGGCCCTGCTGGCTCCCAGTGAGGTGGCCGCCCTGTAGCTGGGCACAGGTTCAGAGAACCTGGAACTGCTCTGCAGTGGCCATGTGGAATCAGGAGCAAAGCCTGCTGATGAGTGAGATTGCTGCTGCCAGAAGGCAGGACAAGCCTGGCCCCAGGCACTTGCAGACACCATCTTGTCAGTAGAACTCAAAGCTTCAGAAACTGGAGATGGCAGTGTGATTGTAGGAATTGGATTCCACAGGGGTGTGCCCATGAGGCCTGAACTCCCACTAATTGTCCCTGGTGACGTGCAGGTTGGATGGGTGCGGGCAGTGGCTGCTCAGGACCTGTCCTTGCCCTGCCACTTTTGCTGACAGCCCTAGTTCCATGTCTGATTCAACAGCCAGGAGGCACTCCTGGCTTAAGGGATGCAGTTTCCCCTTGTTTCTCTGACAGGTCCACTCTCGGAAGCACAGCTGATAATCTACCAGGGCCCACAAGGCCACATCGAGAAGGCTATGCCAGGGCAGGGACATTTCCCAAGAATGGTATTATGGCAGTTGTGATTCCTTAAATTGTTACTGCAGCAGAACCTAAATCTAATGTGGGTTTCTTAGAACGGGGACCAGAGTGCCTGGTGGCAGCAAGAAGGGTCAAGAGGACAAAACTTCACCTGCGGAGTATATGAGCCCGCAGACCTGTGCTGAGCTCCAACCTACTTGTGCAAATAACTGCAAAATGAAATCCAATAAAAAGAATGGGCTCGCCACTCTCCTGCATAAAACAGTGCCTCGAAGGCATCTGTGCTGTAATCCGTGTGAGGAAATTATTATATAGATAAAACTGTTTACCAGAATCTTTTCCTCTTAAGAAAATGTTCAAAATAAGTGAAAACAGGCAAAAAGAACTAAGGTTATATTAGGAAAAGTGTCCCCATTACCACTCAAACCCTCCCTCCTCCTTCTGAGTATTGTGCATCTCCGTGGTGTGTGGACTTTCATCAGTTCAGCTCCCCAGCACCAGCTGAGTTTCAGGGCACGACAGATCACAAACCACTTGCATTCACTTCATGGTAGAAACAAACGCTGCTGGGTTGGGTTTCTGACGCTCGGAAACCTGGGTGTGTGCTCCCGGCGGGCTTGTGTTTGCACGCTGCAGGGAACATGGAGATCCATGAAGTCTGAGGACTTGCTCAATTGCAGAGTTAGCCTGCCTGCTCAGTAACCCAGGCTGTGACTGTCCACACAGCCGTCCACTCACCCACACAGGTCTGGCAGGTAGGATGGCACTCCCCACACCGGACCAGCTCAGAGTCGAAGTAGGTGCCTGGCTCACAGTCTGGGATGCAGCTTCCCCTGGTAAGGCTGTTGAAAGAAAAAGAGGCAGGTTTCGGCATCTGTTCCAAAATCTTAATCAAATTACGATTTGCCTTCAAATGCCTTTCAGGGGAAGAAATGAAAGTTCTTGAAGCATGGCCCTTTGCTATGTCACTAAGGTTCAGTGCTTAAAGAAAAGGGAAAAGCTGTCCTGAAGCAGGTGAGGCCCCGGCTGGAGAGAGTGTCGTGGGCCTGGAAGTTAGATCCTCTCCTGCTGGGCTGATGGGTGTCACGGTCCCATGGTGCAGGAAGCCAAATCCTCATGCTCTCTCCTGGTCCGTGGGCCCCCAGCCCTGAGAGCAGGTCTGAGCACACATGGACTACCACTGGCACATGCTGGCTCAGTTCTACCACATCCGAGCCTTCCACCGCTTCTGCATTTACAGTGTGAGAGTGGAGTGGTGGCGATCAGGCTGAATCTGAAATGCAGATCTGCTTCCACTTTGCCCTGGCTAGAAAGATGGACTTGAAATACAAGCTACTCCTGGAACCTACCAGGCTTTGCCTGATGAGGCTGCACCTGCCCTCACCTGGCCCCAGCAAGGCAGCCATCATGAGCATGGGGACTGTGCTGATGGACTGCCCATGCTGGGTTCCTGGCTGCTTCCTAGCTGTGTGACCCTGGGCCAGCTGGTTAACTCTCTGTGCCTCTATTTCCTCATCTGTTAAAGGGCACCCAATAGTTCCTTTCATCATAAGGCTGCTTTGAGGGCTAAATGCGCTAATACCCATAGAGTCTGGAGCAGGGTCTGGCATACAGCAGATGTAAACAAATGTCAGCTCCTATTTTTCCTTTAGTTCCTGAGAAGGCACTGCATTTGGTGCATTTTAAATGGCCTGCCAATATACATACTGAACAATCGCTCTGGGAGTGGGGTTGGGTCAGACCCAGACTCCTGCATTTAGGGGGAGATGTTTGCGTTGGGGGCCGTGGGTGGGAGAATCCCTTTGTGCTGATGGTGGACACCCACCCAGCGCTTCTCCTCGTCACGGTGCCAGGGAACAGAATTAAATCACATCTTTAAGAACTGACATCCCCCATGAGCCCTTCCTGCATTTATCCTCCTGAAGCGACAGCTTGCCTGGAGGTGGCTCCTTGGCTGGTCCCTTATTGCTCTACCATGATGGGGATAATGTAAAGTCACACCTCAAGAGGATATTGGGCAATAAAAGAAAGCTTTGGGTGGATTATGCAGATGACAGCTCAGATTTTGCTCACCATCCCAAAAGCCTGTGCTTGCTGGGAAGCACTGCTTCCCTAGAGGTATTTTGTCCCTAGAACACCATTTCTGAGAGAGGAGCTGACTTTCCCTTTCCCACAGGAACCTGAAATGAAGTTTCCCGGGACTCCCCAAGCCCTTCCCCACTGGTAAACAGGTTGTGTGAGCTGGAATCTTCCTTTCCTGACACCTTCAATCTCTAGCTTGGGGTTGGGGTGCCAGAGCAGGAGGGACAGAGCTTGGGGCATCAAAGCTGGCCTCTCCCGGGCCCCTGGCCAGTGCCACCAGCTGAAAGTCTCTTCTCCTTTCTTACTCTTTTTCTGCCTTGCTTGGGGAGCTCCTTCCTTGACCAGCCATCCTTTGACCTGTGTTCTTGTCCAGTGAACAGGATTAAGAGCCAGAAGTGTGATGAGCGACTTCAGGAGCCCCGCTACCACCCCTTTTCTGGACATGCACAGCTTGGGCTGTGGGTCCCTTGCTCCCCAGTTTCCTGATCCAGAAGAAAGGGACAGGATAAAGGAAATATCATTAAGCCATCCCGGGCAATTGCTTATCTCCCATATTGGAAAATTTGAATAATAATAATGTCTACTTCATAGGCTGCCAGGAAGATTACATGGAGAGATTTGAGAAAGGGATTGGAATAAGAGTGGCTGCTCAGTAACTTTTCTTCCTTCCCTCCCAACTCCAGAAGGAGTCATCTCTGCTGGTGACTTTCAGTCATAGCAGCATTTGGGAAGAGGGGAGACAAGGGTGAGGGAAGTGGGTTGAATTCCTCTAGGGCTGTGATACCCAAAGGGGGCAGCAAAGGGTGTCCCTGGGCCAGCAGCATTCAGCATCTGCATCCCCTGGGAGTCTGATGGAAATGCAGAGTCCCAGGCCTCCTGGATGGGAATCTGCATGTAAATGAGAGCCCTGATGGTTCCTGTGCACATCCCAGGGTAGGAGGCACTGCCCAAGCCTACTCCTTTCCTTTTCCCCTTAAAATGCAGACCAAGCTTCCGTCTCCACACACTGGTCTCTTTACAGTGGGATTGTTCCAGGCCTGATTTCTAATAAAAGACTTTCTGGGATTCTAGACAGCAGCATGGAGGAACCAACGCTATCCAATTGATTGCATGGAGCAGGCTGAAAGAACATTTAAAAATGTCCCAGTTAAAAATCACTAACTGTGATTACAGTTTGGAGCTGTATGTATGCCAGAAAAGCATGTTCTTAAACTTAATCCATCCTTGCGGATGTGAACCCCTTCTAAGGAGGACCTTTTGATCAGATTGCTCCAGTTAAGGTGTGGCCCAGCCCAATGAGGATGGTTCTTAATCCTATTACTGGAGTCCTTTAGAAGCAGAATGGAATTCAGACACAGAGAGAGAAAGGTACAGGAAATAAGAAGCTGAAGGTCAAGGGAACCTGGAGGAGAAGGGAGAGGCCAGGAGAGGCCACCAGGTGCCCTGTCACGTGACAGAGGGACCCAGGACTGAGGATCAGCAGCCAGCTCCAAGCACCACCGATGTCAGGGAGGAAGCACCGCCGTGATGATGCCTTGATGATTTGGACTTCTAACCAGGAGCTGCGCTTACTTTGTACTTCTGTTGTGAGCCACAGTTCCCACTGTTTAAGCCAACCCATGGCATGGTATTTACTTTTGCAACCAGAAAATGAAAGCAACCAGTAAACTGTCTTTAGAGGAAAAGTGTGCTGAGCTTCACAAGGCTGAGCTGGTGGAAGAGGGAGACCCAGGCCTCCCTAAAGAATATTCTCAGGGATTCAGTGCCCCCATCTGGAAGAATATACCAGAAGCTGGGAAAAATAAGGAAGAACAGAGTGACCAGGCCAGGGTGAGTGCGGAGTGAGGGTCTCCATTATCGGGCCCCTTGCTGGGACAGGCAACTGGAATAGGTGGAGTTACTGGCACCTAGAAGGGGGGGGGGGCGGTTTCTGTGCTTCCCTTAAGAGCTCCTCACCCTTTTAATAGTAAGCCCAACTTTATAACAAGATGAAGTGCTGCTTTTACTGATTCTCCAAATGTGTTGTAAATTGTAGAGTTTTTACCCATCCTTTAACTTTTCACCTTAAAAAAACAACCATCTATAAGTGGAAATGTGATTTTAATAGACACGAACTCTTTACCCTGAAAGGCTTTGGGTCTCCGAAATATTACTTTTTGGAGAAGATGCAAAACTGGATACAACAATTGTAAAAGCTGAGACAGTGTAAATGCTTTAGCATCCTTCAGATTTGAAGTAAAGGCTTTACCTGAATCCTTCTTTACAAATAGTACATTTCTCTGGTTCATCAATGCACTTTTTACAGCTTGGGTGGCATTTAAGGCAATTTTTCTGACCTAGAGGAAAAAAAAAATCAAGATGAGGAGAAGGAGAAAGGATTGATGTAAATCAAATCTGGGCAAATAAAACTTGAGCATTTCAGGACGGGCTGAAAAGAGAGCTTTTCGGCCATTGACAGTCTCGGGAATGGATTTTAGTCAGGTGAAAATCTTTAGAAAAATGACAGGGTGGATCTGTGGGGGCCTCTGAGACCCTCCTCTGTGATTTCACAGGCGTCTTCAAGGAAGAATGAAGGGCTCATGCAGTAAGACATACTAGTGACAACCCCACAGGCCTCACGGGGAAATGCTGGGTTACCTAACTCCCACCGTGTTTGGATAAGTTACTACTAGATCACTCCTTCTGGCACCTTGTCAAATGCCACTCTGCTTGAATACTAAGTGGTCGGGGCATATCGGGTCCTGCTTCCTCAGAGAGTTTTTTCTGGAAGGTGGGGGCCACTTGTTACATCTCTTTGCATTTTCCTCGGGTCTCCATATACATAGTACACATCTGCGGCAGGATGTGCACTGGCTGAGCAAGTGAGGCTAGCTCCTGCTTTGGGTGAAGTCCGGGAGCTAATGGGGTCTCCATATTGAAAACAGGTCTGTGCGGCAGTTCAGGGCAGATGTTAGCAAAGGCTGTAAAATATGCCTTGCCTGCTATTTGTTCTTCCTCTAAAGAGAGTCTGGTTGTTTGATGGCTTTTTATCAGTTGTAAGGAAAGTCACCTAAAGAGATGCCAACCTACTCCAATGCAGGTATTGGGGTCACCAGCAAAAGCATGACTCCCACAGGCTCTGATGGAAAGACTTTCATTCATATGGAGACAAAACAACTTCCATCAGTGAGCATCGGTCTCCCATAGCCAGCAGGTCTTCCACCTCTCAGTCGTGGTTGAAGCAGGGAGGTGTTCTAGGCACAGCACGTCCCCCTCATGTTTGTGTGCTGCCGCAGTGGGGAACCCCACTCCCTCCCCTCCAGGGACAGATATATACCACCAAGGTGACAGATAAAACACACCCACCAGAGTCAGGCTGTCTTCAGTGAAGGATTGCATGTGCTCGGGACAAGAGGGGACAGATTATATCAGTAGTCCCCTTATCTATTAAGGGATTGGGTTATATCCTGCCAGGCTGATACCCTGGTCCTGAGCACAGGATGTATTTGTGGGTCCCTGTACTAGGACTGCCCCCTACCACACTTCATATGTGTTTAAAGATTTTCTGGCTCTTTCTCCACAGGAGTATCTGCAGTGCCTTGACAGACCAGATCATCGATCCCTCCTGCTCAGCCCAGACCCAGAGAGTTCTGTACCTGCTACATGCAAAATCACTAATGCCTAAACATTAGCTTATTGCAACTTATTTGAGAAATATCCTCCATCAACTCAATTATTTTGGCCCTTCCTTGGCTAGGAGAGTTGGCAATACATGGACATGAAGTCCCGGGCCCCCAAGCCCTGCTGGCTCCATCCCACCCCTCTCTGTGGGGTGGGTGCTGTAGGCCCCAGTGGGCTGTGGGAAGTAAGGACCCTGGGCTCTCTGCTCTGACTTCAAGTCCCACCTCTGCCATTACTCATGAGGGGCCTTTTAACCTCTCTCAGCTTCATTTTCTCTGTTGGAAAGATGAGGGCCACACACCCATCTCTTAGGGGTTAAATGGCACAGTGTCTGTCAAGGGCTCAGCAAAGTTTGACTCTTCCCTCTGAGCCTACTGCTTCAAGCTGGCAGGCTCCTCCTCCTTACATATTGTAAGCCTTCTGCCTATACTTAAGTCCCAATTTCAGCTCAGAAGTTCTTCCTACCAGGGCTTTCATCTAGCTGTGACCACTGATTTTATACACTTGTACTGAATCCCCTTAGGTGCCCCTCCACCCCTCACCCCCGCTATGCACTGGGCTTCAAGAGGTGCAGAGACACAGCCAGCACAGTCTTTCCTTGGGGCAGGGCAGGGGGGTAATCCTCAGAGGCCTTCCTTTTCTGATATCTGAAATCAGACGGAGCCCAGACCACCTGGTCTGAGCTGATGCTCTGTCCCTCGTCAATGATGAATATTGCCTTGCAGATGCATGAAATTCCCAGACTACCTGATGATTCATCTCAGCAACCCCCTTGAACTTTTCTGGTAGGTTTGTGTACAAACTGCTATTGGCCAACAGGGTTGGAATGCTTTGATTTCATCATATCTCCCTCCCTCTGCTGTGAAAGGTCCTTCCTTGAATCTCCTAGCATCCAGGAAGCAGAGGCTCAGAAAATTCTCCCTACAGAGGGAATGAATGCCAGCCCAGAATGGGGAGAGCTGACTGCCCATTTCTTTCTTTCTTTTCTTTTTCTTTAAATTTATTTATTAATTTAAAAAAAAGTAACAAACGAACTAAAACATTAACATGTGATCATTCATTCTACGTATATAATCATTAATTCACAATATCACCACTTAGTTGCATATTCATCATTTCTTAGAACATTTGCATCAATTCAGAAA
This sequence comes from Tamandua tetradactyla, assembly GCF_023851605.1. NCBI lineage: Eukaryota > Metazoa > Chordata > Mammalia > Pilosa > Myrmecophagidae > Tamandua > Tamandua tetradactyla. The sequence continues at coordinate 83,199,492 of NC_135338.1, read as the reverse complement.
AAGAAATAAAAAGATAACAGAAAAAGAAATAAAACGAAAACAGAAAAAAAAGATTATACATACCATACCCCTTACCCCTCCCTTTCATTGATCACTAACATTTCAAACTAAATTTATTTTAACATTTGTTCCCCCTATTATTTATTTGTATTCTGTATGTTCTACTTGTCTGTTGACAAGGTAGATAAAAGGAGCACCAGACACAAGGTTTTCACAATCACACAGTAACACTGTGACAGCTATATCATTATTCAATCATCCTCAGGAAACATGGCTACTGGAACACAGCTCTACATTTTCAGGCAGTTCCCTCCAGCCTCTCCATTACATCTTGAATAACAAGGTGATATCTACTTAATGCGTAAGAATAACCTCCAGGATAACCTCTCGACTCTGTTTGGAATCTCTCAGCCATTGACACTTTGTCTCACTTCACTCTTTCCCTTTTTGGTCGAGAAGGTTTTCTCAATTCCTTGATGCTGGGTCTCAGCTCATTCTAGGGTTTTTCTCAATCCCTTGACGCTGAGTCTCAGCTTATTCTAGGATTTCTGTCCCATGTTGCCAGGAAGGTCCACACCCCTGGGAGTCATGTCTCACGTACACATGGGGAGGGTGGTGAGTTTGCTTGTTGTATTGGCTGGAGAGAGAGGCCACACCTGAGCAACAAAAGAGGCTCTCTTGGGGGTGACTAAATTTTAGACCTAAATTTTAAGTAGACTTGACCTATCCTTTGTGGGGTTAAGTTTCATATGAACAAACCCCAAGACTGGGGGTTCAACCTATAGCTTTGGTTGTCCACACTGCTAGTGAGAATATCAAGAATTCAACTTGCGGAGGTTGAATTTCTCCCCATTCTCACCATTCCCCAAAGGGGGCTTTGCAAATACTTTTCCACTCACTGATTGAATCACTCTGGGATTCACTGGGGCATCACTCTGGACAAACCAACAAAATCTCATGTCCTACCTGAGATTCCAAGTACTTATGGCGTTGAATCAAGCTATCTACATAAGTGATATTAGGAAATGCACTAGTCAAAATATAAATTTTGTACCAAATAAACATTTTTTACTTTTGACTGCCCATTTCTTGCACCTACGAATGTTCCACTTACTCTCATCGGCATAAAATCCCACAGGACACTGGGTCACACAGGCATTCATTTCCTGATGGTGGTAGAAGCCATGACGGCAAGACAGGCACTGGGTCGGGCTCCTACCCGAGCAGGTCTCACAGCCCTTGTGGCACCGGCGACAGCGCCGGGCTGCCGAGTCCCCAAAGTAGCCCAAGGGGCACTCGCTCACGCACTTCCTGTGGGGAGCAGGAGACAGTGAGAGTCTTTCCAATTCAGTCCCAGCCCCAGCCCTCTTCGCCCTGCAGTGCCAACCAGGGTCAGGCGAAGGCAGGCAGCTGGTTTGGAAGGATGTCCCCAAACTGAGGGGGCCCACCCTAAGTGTCTTTAAACCATACCCATTGTCTTGGTAAGGTGAGGATGGGAGGTTTGGGAGGACACAGGTAGAGGTTCTGAGAACTTGGAGTCCTTTCTTTTCAAAGGTGCCGGAATGGGAAGCCTTGTGGCTGTGTTTTGGTGTCCTGAAGGTACCAAGATGACAGGGTTTGACTTGCAGAGTTTTCAGCTCTGCAGAATCCCAGCCCAGTGCTGTCGGCAAGCCTCCACCCTCATGTGAAGTGTGCAGAACTTTCTACACAGCAGTAGGCTGGGCTTGACTGTGTTTGGGAAGTCCATGGGCACCCTGAGAGCTGTGCCCAGGCTCTGGTTCCACCATTCATCAGCCACCCTATCAGGGTACTCACAGCTGGGAAGCAGTGCTTGTGGGTGCATCTTTATGACTGCACCTCTAGGAGGCCATGCTGGGTTTTTCCCACTTAGCTCCCCAGGGCTGGGCATAGTGTGGCATATGGCAGGTGCTCAATAAATGCATGCATGAGCCCAAGGACAGTTATGAGGCTGGGGCGGATGAGAATTTGAGTGGAGGAAGGGAATCGTGCCAGGAACTGGAGGGGGGTTCCAGGGGCAGAGCTTGGAGCCTGATGGACGGACACACAAAGGGGAACTTCAGCACAGAGGGGTGAACCAGACCTAGGCAATGAGTTCTACTCCTGGGGGCCCAAGGTCAGATTTCCCAAATGCCCTTCCCTCCGGGGTCAAGCAAGTCTCACAGGCTCTCTGGGAAGTCTCCAAAAATGCACATGGGAAACCCCCACTAGTGTTAAGAGACACTAAGAAAACGAACAGTGAGATTCAGCCTGTCTGCCATGTCTCTCTGAGTCAGCATGCACGGCACACAGAGCTGGCTTTAAAACACTCTAGGCCTTAAAATCACAGCTGTCTACATTCACCAAGTGGTCAGCCTCGGCGCATGCAGTGTGATCCCATGCTTGCACAACAAAGTGGATAGAAAAAGGTTTATAAGGACAGACACCAAAATGCTACAGTGTCTGGTTTCTCTGCAAGGGACAGGTATTACTTGTGTGAGTAGAATAAAAAGTTACTAAGATATATATATATATAAACTCCAAAGCAGTTAACCTCAATGTAACTTTGTCTTGGGAGTGTTACAGGAATTCCCGATTGGGGCATCAGGTGGGGGTTAAAAGCCGTGAGCAGTGGGCCATGCTGTGGTGCCCCAGGATTTGCAGCTGGAAGCCCCACCCCATTACCTGCTGGTCTTGGCGCTCCCCAGGCTGAAGTGGACGCAGTTCAGGCACTGTTCTGCATTGGGGCCATCACAGCCTTTGTCGCCGCACTCTGGATGACACACGCCTTAAAGAAACAAGCATTTCCTTTCATTCAGAGAGACATGCCCTTCATCTAACCTCATCCCCGAGAGCCCTCCGGGACGATATCGCAGCCTGGAGGTGGCGGGAGAAGATGACCCAGCAGGACCCTGGGCCAGGGTCCTTGGATGGAGCACTGCCCCCAAGGGAATCTGAGGATTCCAAGAGAGCAAGTCAAATAACTGACGGTGGGGTGGGGGGACCAAGACTAGTGAAGAGAGGAGAACTGTGAGATAGTAGAAGAACTGGTTGTGACGGGAAGGAGAGGCCGGCAGCCCTTGGTGGTGCATCGCTGTCTTGGTCATCGTGCTGGGGCCAGCCAGCTCCTTGATTTCCACTCTGGAGGGTAGGGCAGCCCAGCATGGTTCTTTAGGGTGTTAGGCAAACTTCTGCCAACAGTGGTAGCTTTGGGCTACTGTTAATTAGGCAGGGATGACATAGGCAGAAAAGGGGCAGGGGCATGCCATGGTGGAAACGCGGTTACGTTTCCATCTGTTTATACCCACCAGGGGTGGCTGCAGCAGGGGTGTGACAGGGTGGATGTGTGTCAACTGGGGCAGGGTGAGGCTGGCCTCCCACGGCACTCTCAGGGGCCAGCCTCCAGCTCCTGACGAGCAGAGCTCCTTTATTTTGGGGCTCCCCTCACTCTAGCCCTCGAAGGGGAGCCATGAACGCCCTCTCTCAAGTTTCCATTACTCCCCAAATGCTCACTCGGTGGGAAAGGTGATGGCAAGAAAAGCTCAGTGGACTCCATCACACCTTACGCCTCACATCTCATGTCTTCTAGATCCTTCCCTCTGGGTGTGACACTGGGAGGGGCCCAGTTTTAACTCCTCACCCCCTGGAGGTATGGTGGGGGACATCTATGGATGGGCCAGGGGATCCTCTCCCTCCTGGCCTGGCCACAACCTGCCTAAGCCAGGGCTGGAGTGGGGACCCCCCACCCCTTCCCTTTTCCTCTCACCTCTGCCCTTTCCTCTTACCCCGGAGAAAAGACTCAGGAAAACCCCCCAGATAGTTCCCAGGAGTTATGGGGAGGGACTAAATGGGGCCTTAGGCGGGCTTTTGAGCCTTTTAGAAGGAAAAAACCTTCTACAAAGGTTTTAGTTGTTGGAGAGGGTGGGGAATGACTTCAGAAGCAAAGAGGAGGTAATTTGGGGGCCACCAGGATTTCACCGGGAACACGAGGGAATGAAAAAAGTCCCCATTCTCCGCTGCCCATAATGGGTCTCTTTGCTGAGCTACACAAAGCCCTCTTCATTCGTCTTTAAAGAGTCTCCAGACTTTCCCAGCATGAGACCCAGTTTATTTTGCTTCCCTCCCTGAAGGTTTACCGTTGTTGATATTTCCAAAGTTTCCATTGTGGGTCCTGCCCACCTCCATTTCCTTTGTGTAGCCCTTTTGGTGCAGTTCCCACCTCTGGGAGGCCTGGGGTACATTTCTCCGGCCCTCAGCTGGGAAGGGGCGACGGCCTGCGCGGACACTCACACATTCCCCGCCACCTCCAAAGCCCTGCCCCACACCCCGCAACATTCCCGCTCCACATTGTTTTGGAGTTGCTTGTCATTTCTACTCAGGAGGGCAGATCCGAATCTTGCTCCACCTCGTTCCAGCCCGTGTACAGGGGTATCCATGGAAATCCTTCACCGGGCTCTCTGGCTTCACCATATGGTGGTTTAAAATCACCCACTGGGGCCAAAACTCTTGTGCTTAGGTGCTGGGTCCCCACCTTCCCACCAAGCCCAGTGGGTCTGACCACATCCCCCATCCCAGGCCCTACAATGGCCATGAAAGTCCGGGTGACTCAATCACTTGTTGGTCCTCTCCTGGAGCTGTTTCTCCAGCAGGCTGAGGGGAGCAACAGTGAACAATTCCCTCCATTTTAAGATTTTGAGGGAACAGGGAGAAGACAGGCCAACTTCCTCAATCTCTGCAGGCCTGGGAGATGCAGCAGCCCATGGGCAGGGGCTTCGGTTTGTTCACTGCTCTGTGCTCAGACCATAAAACAGTGTCCAGTGCTCAGTAAATGTTTGCTGAGTGACTGACTGAATGAAAGGAGAGTGGATGGAAATGGGGGAAAGTGCACACATCCTCCCCATCTGCAGACAGAGTGTCCACCGCCCTGGGGCAGGGACAGCCTTTGAGGAGGGGTCTGGTCCAGGCCAGTGAGGGGGCATTTTTCCTTCCTCTCTTCTGAGTGTGGGCTTTATCCCAAGCCACTTCCTTCCCCTCTCTCCTGGACCTCTCTGTGGGGGAGAATTTAGTCAAGAATCCTGAGTGGAAGTCCCAGGCAAGGCTGGGGTCCACCGCACCACAAAAGCGAAGACTCTTGACACAGAATCATGCAACTGGGTAACGGCAAGCACCGATCTGGAAATCGGGTTACAAAAATGCCCATCCAAGAAGCTCGGTTAATGTTTGTAAACAAGCTTTCCCAGTAGCGCTGTCTGCGTGGACTCTTCTTAAAAGCTCAGTATCAATAGTCATCTCTTCCATGAAGCATCCATGAATTAAATCCACCTGGCCATAGCTCACTCCCTCCTCTTTTTCCTTGGACAGGGTAAATCATTCTCTGGGTGAGCATATGTTGTTTCTGCTGTGATTTGTATTTATTTCTGCTTTTCCTCTTGCCTCAACTAGGTGAAAGTTCCTCAAAGACCCACTGTCTTTCTGTGAAACTTCTCATCACTCCAAATAGAAGTATACAAGGGGAGCTCAATTGATGGGTGAATGGACCAGCCAATGGAAGCTGTTTTCCTTACATGTTATACTGTAACGACACAGGATTGTTTGAAAACTCCACCTTAAATCTTTCATAGAACAAATTCAGGGTAAAAAAAAAAAGTACATACACAAACACACTAGCAAATCAATGTTAGAAAGCAACTTGGGAGTTCTTGGTTGATGGGTCACTACATGTATAGGCCAATTTCTGAAGGAACAGTAGGATTTAGAAAATATTACAATCTTTCTCACTATCTGTCCCATCCAAGAAAAAGCGCACTAGAACCTCACCATAATGCTGTTTGACGTGGAGTAAGATGCAAGAGTGAGATGGCTAATTGCAGAAAAGACGGTGCCAAGGAGAAAAACAGACCAGTTGCATTTCTAGTCTGGACTCTTTCTTGACTGCTTGCTGACCAGAGCAAGTTACTTCTTTCTCTGGGCATCTGTCCACATCTGGGGAGTGAGTGTATGATCCTGGTTTGGATACCCCAAAGGTGCACCTACTGACCTGCCCTGGAAGCCCATCCTCCAGGCAACAGCACCTGTGAGCTTTCGCCCTGCTCAGGGTGCTGCATGGATGATTGCACTGTCCCTAAGTGTCCTCAGCCCGTCCCCAGTTCCTGAGAGACCAGAACAGATCCTCAGGCTAGTCATCCACCTTTGCTCAATGACTGCATCTGTCCTGACGCTCAGGCTTCCCTCTGTTCCCAGGACGGCTTTTTTCCTCTCCTCTTAGACACTGGGCACCCACCTGGCTTGCTGCCATCATTCTTGCTGATTTCAGCACCTGTGTCTGTGGAACGTCCAGCTCCCTGGATCATGAGCCAGGACCCACTTAGGGTGTGTGGCACAGGTTGCAGAATCTGGGCACCCCTAGCCCAGCCCAGGGTTGGCTCTCTGGTCGAGCATCCTGGGTTGCTCATGGTGAGACTTGGTTGCTATCCAGGGGCCTCCACCTGTACCAGGAACACTGAGGGCTCTGTCCCAGCAGGCTGGCCATCAAAGAGGAACTCCCCACCCTCAGAACCTCAGCCACAGAGGGTCCCTGGGGACTGAAACCCTGACCCTGTGGCTGCTGGCCTCCTTCCCTGCTGGAACCCTGGGCCCCCAATCTCCTCCCGCTCTCCTAGCTCACTGCGCCAGGGCTGACATCACTGCCCCTGTCTCCTTGAAGTTAGATTTCCATGTCTTTATCTGCCTCAAGGAACTCCAGAATCCCACGCTGCCTCAGAAATTCACCCAGAGCCACTGGGTCCACCACACCTGCTTCTTCCTTCCACAGGGCAGCCATGAGGTGTGTGGCACCCTCCAGGAGTCCCATGCCCTTTCAGAATCTGGCTGCTACTGTCCAGCATCCTTGCCATCACACACGTGCTCCCTGGACATCCCCCTCCACCCCTCACTCGTCTTGCCTCCTCTTCTTGATTTCCAGGTCCCAGTGGGATCTCGCCCTCCATCTCTCCTGTCTACCCTCTCCCCTCAATTCCTGCGCTGCCTGGCCCATTCCTGCTGGCTGGTCCTATGGATCACTGCTCTCCCACCCCTTCCTGACATGGATACCTGCTCCCCAGGGTCCTAGGTAGAATCCCCCAGCCTGGACCCACCCCCTCCAAGCACTATCTGCCTGTGGCCAGCTTATTCCCCATCCCCAGCCTGGACCTCCCCCTCCGTACACAGCCTGCCTGTGGCCAGCCTCCCCAGAATGAAGTCCTCCTACCCTTGCCCTCCCTGTCCCTCAATGGACTCTTCCCATCATTGTTTGTCCACCCATGACCCTGCCCTCTGAGATCGCAGGGAACATCACTGAAAGCGGGGCATATGTCTTATTTCTGTGGACATCCCCTTTCTCCATCTAGGCCTTGCTCAGTAGAGACTGGGTGAATGGAACTGCAGAACAACATTATAATGAGGTTCCATGTGCAAGGTTAGAGTCAGCAGTAGATTTTTAAGGGGGAAAAAAAAATCAGTCCTTTATTAATAATTACTGAATCATGCCACGGTTTATAAATCACAGGGGAAATAGTGGATTAAGTCCATACATAATTCAACGCTCAGTTTTAAAAGAATGGAGGAGAAATTTAAAATTGAATCAACCATAATTTATGCTCACTATGTCTTGATGGAATTTGCCATTTTGTTATATATTTTTTAAAAGCTATTACATAACTCAGAAAGCATCAGTGTTGTTCAATATCACGTATCATTCATCAAAGAGCTGGAATATTTAACCAGAGAAAATATGTCAAACCAGAAACACCCCAGTTTCACACAAATCATAGTGGGATGGCTCATAGAGAAAGAAACAACTTTTCATCTAGTACATTAATAAAAATCTCACCCAGCCCAGCCACTGAAAGTGTCAGCTGTTTCTGCACAGCCACTGCAGCTCTGTGCTGCCTCGGCGGGGCAGGCTAGTGGCCCACACGCAGGTGGAACAGTTCCGACCTGACAAAGGTATGGAAGGAGAAAAATGGTTCATGAAGGATATCTTTACTTCTAGAGAGCTTTTTAAGAGCTTATTATTATTATTATTATTATTATTATTAATTTTTTGTGTGCATGTATAGTATCAGTATATGTCCTGACAATCTCTGAAGATACTAGCCTTTAAACAGAGCCCCTGGAGGCCTGCTTGAGATGTCTAACAGCCAGGTCCCTTCTGTACGAGGCCGATCAGCCCAAACTGCCTGGATCCCTGCTGGTTACCTCCACCTTCTTCCCATTCCAGCTATAAGGCCTGAACGTGGGTGGATGTACGAGCTGGGAGGTCAAAACTAGAGTTGGTGCCTTGCAGGAAAAGGGCACGCCCCACGAGGAGGCTAATCAACCAGGGGGCAAGTCCCAGTTCTGGCTGGGCATATTGGGCCTCAGTTTCCCAGCCTGGGAAGTTTAGAGTATACTTGCTGGTTTGAAGCATACTTACTGGTTTGTAAAATATTGGGAGAGCCTTGGATGGGAGGAGCTGTGTGAGTGCAAATTACCATCGTTATTACCACTTCCAGGAAAGAGATATATAATATCATAGCCCCCACCTTTTGCCAGGAACAGCCCCACATTTTAAGAGCTCTAGTGGAAAAATAAAAATGGCAGAGGCTAGCCAGTTCCTCTTGCTTCAGGTGCAGTTACCTGCGTAATCTTCTTCATCATCAGGCACCTCGGCCTGGGGCGGGAACATAGCGGCCTTGGGTGGTTCCAGCTCCAACATCCTCGAGCGAGACTGGTGGGAACTGAAGGTGTTATATGGGTGCTCGGCCGTGCCGTATAAAATCAGGGTCCATTCTTTCAACTTCCCTGTAAAAGACCAAACCCACAGATAAGTTGGACAATCAACCAACCTGCCTTGAGAATCAAGGGCTGTTTCTGCCTGCTCCATGGTCTCTGCAAAGGCCTCAGTCTCTCACAGAAGACCTGCCTGGCTTGGGCCAAGCCCTTCTCCCATAACTGCATCCACCAGCTTCATATCCCCATTACCTGAGGGCCTGAGGACCAGATATCACGCTATGGCCTGGGCCGCATGCTTGCTATGCCAAGACGTCTTATTCCTGCAAGCCAGTGGCTGCCTGTCCCTTGTTCCTCTATTCCGGTTCTCTTGACTGTCCTATACTTCTGTGCCAGTATGAATCTTTGGTGGACCCCAGAAAAGCCATGTCCTTTAATCTTCATTCAATACTGCCCGCTGGGAGCATTCTGATTGTTCCCATGGAGACGTGACCCAGCCAAGTGTGGGTGGTAACTTTTGATCAGATAGCTTCCATGGAGTTGTGACTCCACCCATTAATCCTTTGAAAGAGGAAACATTTTGGAGAGTGTCCCTTTTTTAGGGCCACTAGAAAGCCACAGCAGCACACAGCAGGATCACAATGCAGAGAGTCCATTAGCCAGTGAGTTTTGGAGATGAAGAAGGAAAATGCTTCCCGGGGAGCTTCATGAAACAAGAAGCCAGGAGAGAAAGCTGAATGACTTCACCACATGTCCTTCCAGCTGCAAGAGGAACCCTAAACGTCATTGGCCTTTCTTGAGTTAAGGTAACCTCTTGTTGGTACCTTAATTTGGACATTTTTATAGACTTGCTTTAATTGGGACATTTCCTCAGCCTTAGAACTATAAACTAGCAACTTATTAAATTCCTCTTTTTAAAAGCCTTTCTGTTTCTGATATATTGCCTTCTGGCAGCTAGTGAACTAGAACACTTTCTATCCTTGCTAGGGAAGGACCAGCCCTAGCCATACTTGTCCTTGCCCTGGAGCCTGACCACCGTGCCCCAGGCTGTGCCACCAACTTCCCTCAGTATTAGCCTTTCCCCACCCCCATGGCTAATATCTGCCTCCTTCCTTCCCCTCTTGGCATAACCAGGCCTGTCCAGGAGCCTCCAGATGTGATAATGGGTTAGACTAGTAGGTCCTGCTGTTTGGATTCTCTACCTGGATGATGCGAAGATTTGGTCTTGGGTTCTTTCCTTGTCGCTATCCCAGAAAGGGGTAAAGAGCAGTGGGTGGCAGTGGTGGTACAGACTCAAATGTCTACACTGGAGGATGTTGGGCTTTAGTATGGGGGAATGCTGTTCAGGCTGGGGAGGACAGTGACTTATGACAGGGCGCCTGTCCCATGGAAGGGGACAGCAGGGCTTTGCCCCACCCATGTAGGAATGATAGCCATGCTCCTGGATCCTCTGATGAGCAAAGGCAAGTGGGAAACCTTGGGGCCTGCAACTTCTAGTGAAATCTCCTGACCTTATGAAACACATTACCATTCAAGTAACATATATGTGTGGCCAGGTCAGTTGCAGGCCCTAGTTTCGGTCTCCCTTTCTTACTAACACATTCCCAGTACTTTAACAGTGAGCTGTCTTTAGGAGGTTATTGTCATCGTTCTTGTACAAATAAAGTGGGTCCAGTGTGAGTGGCCCATGCATGGGCCTCTAAGTATTTATTGGTGACAGGGTTGACCCAGTGCAATCACTGGGTATCGGCAGCACAGTGCCTCCATGGACTTTTGTGATAAGTTGCCAGAACCCAAGCTGGAGACAGTAATCTGCCAGTTTCATGTCATGTTGGCCTGGATAATCGGTGCTTCATTTCATGGCCCTGGGTTTCCTGGCAATCAGAATGTTTTGGACAAGGGAAATTATTGCTTTGATTCTTGGGCATTTATTTATGTTTTTAGGAACTCCAGGATCTCTTGGCCTCCCTAAATTCTAGCATGGGGGGCTCCTTCTTGTCAACATGCTATAAGCCTGTGAGGTGTCATCAGTGCATCCTGGGCGTGGGGGAGGCAGATCCTGAGCCGGGGCTGTTTTAAATGGCGTTTGACTTGGATTGTGCTACCCAACATGGTACATGGAAGCCCTGTTTCATTTTAACCATTGCTGCAACCCACCAAAGTACGAGCCCCTCAGTGTGCAGCCTCTAAGCTGTCTAAAGTTGGGCCCTGTATTGTCTGATATGACCTACCCAGGATGAGAGAAGCTAGATAACTTGAAAAAAATATTCCTGATCTGATCATTTCCCAGTGCGTGATCTTTCAAATGGCCTGGTTCTTTTGCACAGACCATGGCTTATTTCCCTAGGGTAGGTTATGCATTTGATGATGGCTGTGTAAGAGGCATTTCATACAGGTGCAGAAAACAGTTACGGGTGTGAATCATCATCCATTCCCAACTCCTAAGGACTAAATTAAAGCTACAGTTCAAAACCACAAGGAATCTGGACACAAACTACTGAGTGATGAGCTGTGATTAAGGTGGAAGTAGAATGACTCTACAGCAGAGAACAAGGGCTCTATACGCTATAATTTGGGTTGAAGTCTATTTCCACCCCTAAACGATGTCACCAAAAATACCCACAAAGTTCTGGTCACTAAAATTAGATTCTTATTTTCAGATATAGTTTTGGGAGGGTAAACAAAAGGGGCTGCTTCATGTCCAGGATCTGTGGGTGCCGCCCTGTGTGCATGTGGGTGGGCAGTGGGTGGAGGGTAGAAAGAATTCACAAGAAACTAGAAACGAGGGTGGCCTTAGAAGAGAAGCCTGGAAGGCTGGGGTTCAGGGATGGGAGAGAAACTTCTTTTTCATTATATTCCCTTAGGGGCTGTTTAATTTTTTTTTAAACCATAAGCATATACAAATTTAAAAATCTTAAGTTAAATTTTAAAAGTCTATGAACAAAGTGGTTGTATAGTCAAAGCAAAAGTATACTAAAAAGCAGTGGCACTCAGGCTTTTGTTTTCCTGAAAAAGTAATATATATGGATGGCTCCAAAGTCCCAAAGTATAAAAAGAAATACAGTGATAGTCTCCCTCCTGTCCCACCCCCTACCCACCACTTCTCCCTCCCAAGGGCAACTGTGGTTACCCATTTCTTGCATATATTTCCAGAGGTTATTATATTTGTATACAAGCAAATATGAACATATATTCTGGCCCATGTCCTTTATCAATACTTTCTGCATCTCGTCTTTTTTATTTAACATTGTATCTTGGTGATCTTTCCATTATTGCATTGGATAGCATCATTTACTTAGATAATCCTCTGTCAATGGACTTTGAGATTGTTTCCAAACCTTTGCAATTATAAACATGCTCCTAGTCACATGAGGAAGGTTTCTGTGAGGTGGGAAGAGCAGGGGTCTGTAGCTACACAATCTGGGCTTGAATCCTGCCTATACCACCTATCGGCTGTGTGACCCTTGAGCAAATTACCTAATCTCTGTGCCTCAGTTTCCTAATATCTACTTCATTGAATTGTCTGAGGGAACAAAATTGTTTAATGATTGTAAATCATTAGAACAGTGCCTGGCATATAGGAGCTGCTACTTAAGGGTTTGCTGAATCAAGGCTAATGAGCATGTCATTGCATGTGTTGTAAATATATCTGTAGGATACCTTCCTAGAGGTAGAATCAGAGATTAAAGGGAATGTGAATTTGGTAATTCTGATAGACATTATCAAACTCCATCCTCCACAATGGGGTCCCCTCATCTTACACTCTTAGCATTCTTATCAGTTACCTGTTTCCTTCCCAGATTTGGGTTATGAGTCTTCACTGATCTGACCAGTGAGAACTGATAACTCAGTGAAGTTGGCTTTGCATTTTTTTTGTAATGTGAATGACAACTGAGTTCTTCCTGTGACTAAGGGCTAGAGACTTTTCTGACTGGATATAGTTTGAAGCAATGTATAAATCCAGAGATTTACAAAAAATATTTGCTTGGAACAAGGGTGAGATTTCAAATATGCATTTTAGTTATGTTTGAATTAAATGCAAGTGGACCTGGAAGATGTTTTGCTCATGCCTGGTTTCCATTTTTGTTGCTTTTCTCTGTCTGCAATTGATGCAGCAAATACTTGCAAAAGCCTACTACATCCTGGCACTGTGCTAATGAACTGCTGAATTGAGGGTCAAGAGCACCAGAAGAGAAAGCCAAGAGAGGTGTGGCTGAACAAAAGTAACCCCTTTCTACATGCACTCCAAGAGGAGACTTTTTCCTTTCCTAATTGGTGCCATTTGGAAAATTTGACCTGAGGGTAAGGTTCAGACAATGGAAAGTTTGGATAGATTTCTTTTTCCTGTAAATGTGGAGGTGCCATTTCAATTGACCAGAAAAGGCATTTCAAAAAATTCAACTTACTCTCATGATAAAACATTCAGAAAAAGAGGAAAAGAAGGTAATTTTCTCAACATGATAATGGGCATATATGACAAACCCACAGTTAACATTAAATGCAAAGGTGAAAGACTGAAAACCTTCCCCTCTGAGATCAACAACAAGATAAGGATGCCTGCTCTCACTCATTGCTAGTCAACACTTTACTTGCAGTCCTTGCCAGAGCTATTAGGCAAGAAAAAGAAATAAAAAGCATACAAATAGGAAAGGAAGAAATAAAACTATCTCTGTTTGTAGAAGATCTGATCCTTCAAATAAAAAATTCCAAAGAATCCAAACAAAAACTAATAGAGCTAATAAACTAATTCAGAAAAATTAGAGGATACAAGGTTAACATGCAAAAATTAGTTGGGTTTCAACACATCAGCAAAGAAGAATCTGAAATGGAAATTGATGGGTAGGAAGACCTAATATTATTAAAATGTCAATACTACCAAAGTGATCTACAGATTCAATGTATTTCCTATCAAAATCCCTGTACCCCCCCCTTTTTTTTTTGCAAAAATGGAAAAGCCGATACTTAAATTCATATGGAATCACAAAGTGCCTCGAATAGCTAAATCAATATTGAAAAAGAAGAACAAAACTGGAGGTTTCACACTTTCTGATTTCAAAATTTACTACAAAAACAGTATTCAAAGCAGAATGGTACTGACATAACGATAGATACAGACCAATAGGATAGAATTAGAGTACAGAAATCAATACATACATCTAGGGCCAACTGATTTCAATGAGGGTGCCAACTACATTAACCGGGGGAAAGAACAGTCTCTTCCACAAATGGAGACAGGGAAACTGGCTGTCTACCTGCAAAAAAATGAATATGGACCTCTATATCACACCATATGAAGAAATTAACTCTAAGGATTAAGACCTAAGCATAAGAACTAAAACTATAAACTCTTAGAAGACGACTTAGGGGAAAATCTTTATACTCTTGGATTTGACAGTGATTTCATAGATACGACACCAAAAGCACGAGCAACCAAAGAAAAAATAGATTAAAATGGACTTCGTCAAAGTTTAAAAGTTTTGTACATCAAAAGACATTATCAAGAAAGTGAAGAGACAGCTCACAGAATGGGAACAAATATTTGCAAATCATAAATCTGATAAGGGTCTAGTATCCAAATATATAAAAAGCTTTTACAACTCAACCCCAAAGATAAATAACTCAATTAAAAAAATGGGCAAAGGACTTGAATAGATAGTCCTCCAAAAAATATACACAAATGGCCAATACATATGAAAACATCCTCAACATCATTAACTATTAGGGAAATACAAACCACAAGACACCACTTCATACCCACTAGGGTGGTTATTATTAATTAAAAAAAATAAGAGTTAGCAAGGATGTAAGGAAATTGGAACCCTTTTACACAGTTGGTTGCAATGTAAAATGGTGCATACACTGCGGAAATCAGTTCCTCAGAAAATTCAATGTAGATTACTCTGCATGTGTATTTTTTTGGTAGTTGAAATCACACAATATACCGTTTTTTTCCCTTTTTTCCCACTTAACATTGTACCATGTTAATTACATTCAGAAATAGTCGTATTTATTTACTTGCTTATTGTTTTCTTTCCCCTCATCAGACTAGGAATGTCACATGAGCAGGGAATGTGTCTTCCTTATTTGGTACATTAGCCTTTGTATGTAGCAAGTTTCTGGCATGTAGTAGATGCTCAGTAAATGTTCGCTGAATTAATGAATTAATATCTTTAAAAATAAATTTTATGACAGCAAACTATTTCACCACATGAATGTTATCATTTACTTAACCAATTGCTTATGACAGGTTATGTATGATAGGACACTTATTCCAGTTTCCTTTAATTTTTCATTTATAAATCAACTTGCCAGAAATACTATTTGCTACAATCTGGATTATTTTCTCCAGACAGAGTCTCCAAGTGGAACCACCAGGTCAAAGACTAAGACATTCTTGAGAGTCTTAACACACGCCGCCAAAGGACTCCCATCAATATGTTTCTCACCTCAGGAGCCACTCAAAAATAACCCAACAAATGTCCGCAAGCTACTGGGCAGAATCAGTCACACCCTGTCCTCAGCACCTTCCCCACTTCCTGGTCCCAGCCTAACCAAGTCAGAAGGATCAAACACTTAGTGACTTTGTACGAAAGATTAAAGCAGAGACACTCAGGAATGAGTCCCTGCATGTGGGTTAACAGGCCACTGCTGGTTATACAGACTGGTCCGGCCAACGCTTATCCATCATGCAGAGCATCTACACACACGACTGGGGCAAGGTCCCCAGGGCCTGCTCCCTCCTCACTCAGCTACTCCCTAGAGGTTGTGCTCTCTTTGGAGAGATATGACACACGGGTGTGGACAAACCAAAGTGTAAGAAGAGAACAGAACATATCCAGGGCTACACCCAGAGACCAAGTCTACACCCTCCACCACAGTCATCTAGAGACAGTGGGATTTTATAATGCTGCCTGCCCCTGCTTTGGACAAAGCATGTAATAAGAAGGTATTTTTTTTTAATGTCTGTTCAAGTCTACAGTTGAAAAACAGACAAACTGGTATCATTCATTCCTCAGTTTCCAGGAGGGGGTCTTAAAAGATGCCCAAATGGGAGGTTTAGATTTCCTATTTGGTTATAGGTTATCTTTCTCTTGGGAACAATGAAATTATCTAAAATTGAGAGTGCTGATGGACTGTGGACTTTGGGCACTATGCATGATGTCTAACGAATGCAAGTGGCTGAAGGATGCACTAACTGAGAAGTAGACTGGCAAACAATGGTATATACATGTGATGGAACATTGTGCTGCTACAAAAAGGAATGAAGTTATGAGGCATGCAACATTGTGAATTACGTGAGGCATGCAACATTGTGAAGTTGTGAGGCATGCAACATTGTGAATTAAGTGAGGCAAAATAAATCAGAAACAAAAGAGCAATTATTGTATGGTCTCCTTTAGAAAATGCTTATAAGAAAACAGGGGCCTAGATTGTAAGCTCTTAGAGTAGGCACATTTAGTCCAGAGTGGTAATTATTATTTCTGGATTTTGAGAGGCTCTTTTATATATGTATAACCTGTTATTTAGAGATAAGAATGAAGCTCATCAGGTTGGGATTAAGGTAATTCAGAACACAGGGGTAGGGAAGACATTGTCTGTATTTTAAAATTCACCTATTCTTTGAGATCAAAGGAAGAAAGGTTTATTTTGTCCAGATCCTAAATTTTCTGGAGCACATAATCTAGCTGTCTGGATAGTTGGTTTAAACAATCCAAACACAGGGAGCCTAGAATAAGAATGAGGGCCTTTAATCTGGTATAGTTTAATGTAATGCCTGGATACATCCTAGAATATATTAAGCAGATAACCAAAAGTATTGACATAATCCCTTGAGGGACAGGGGAAAAAATATGGAACTATTAAACTTTACCACTGGGGAAATACCCTGATACTGTGTCAAATATTAGGGATGCCCAAATCAATAGGCCAAGCCCTACATCTCGAGACTTGCTCTTGTGAAGCTTATATACGTAGCAGAGAAGCTTAGTCTACCTAAGGCATGCCTAAGAGTTACTTCTGGAGAACCTCTTTTGCTGTTCAGATGCAGCCTTTCTCTAAGCCCAATTCTGCAAGTAAAATTATTGCTTTCCTGCGATGAAAGTCTCCCTGGAGGCATGGGAAATGACTCCCAGAGATGAGCCTAGCCCTGGCACAGTGGGATTAACAATGCTATCCTGACCAAAAGGGGGAAAAGAAGTGTAACTAATAAATTATCAGTGGCTATGAGAGTTCAAATAGTTGAGACACTACTTTGGAGGTTACTCTTAGGCAAGCTTCAATTAGACATTGCTACCTGTTATAACTTGCCAACCCCCAACCAAAACCATTCCAGCCAATCCTAAAGAACACCTAAAGCAATATATAAGATTCCATGCAGTAGGGTAACGTCCCAGAAACCTACAACTTCCATATGGGTCCCTAGACGAGATAAATCCTGAAACCTAGAAGGCCCAGCCTCTCCAGAACATCAGCTAGTTCCATCTCCCTACCCCATGTTATTGACAGCCCCTTCCAACATGAAGAAATTAGAATAGTCATGGCCCAAACACCCCTAAAGAGTGGGAAGATAGATGATGGTGGAATTATACAGACAAGGTAGGGTTTGACAAGCGAGTATGATTGCTGAATCATTATACTGATATCTCTTTTAGTCTCCATTATCTTAGAGCAGCTAGAAGTAAAAACCTAAAATTGTGGAATTGTAACTCATACCAAACTCTGAAATCTGTTCTACAATTAATTGTTCTGCTGTGCTTTGAAATACGTTACTTTTTTGTATATGTGTTGTTTTTCACAAAAAAGAAAAAATGAGTCAATTGTGATGATAAACAAATATTTCCTTCTTTTGAGGCTAGAAGGAAAAACCTGAGATGATGGTACGGTAGTCCATGACAAACTCAGCAATCTGTCCTATAACTACTTGTTGAAAAGTGCTCTGAAAACTATTCAGTTTTTTTTCTTTGCTTTGTATATATGTTATATTATACAATAAAAAAAGTTAAAAAAAAAAAAAAAGATGCCCAAATCCACATCCTTTGGCCTTTTCTCCATGAGATTCCTGAGAGAATAGGAGGAAGAACCACACATCCACTTGCTTTAAGTACTTCATGCTGGAACTGCTACCTCACTGCCTCCGTATGTGAACACAAAGGCAACTGTACTTGTGAGAGGCAAAGGATAATATGCCACCAAAGCCCATCCAAGGTTGCCAATATTCAGCTTTATCATCATTCATCATCTTCAATGCTGAACCCCTCCTTCCATGAATTACAATTATATGAACAAACAGGGTTATTCCCATTATTCAAAGAAAGAGTCAGAATTAAGGAAGATGAAAGTTGCATTTTCTAAAAGGGAAAATACCAGCAGTAATGAAGCCTTTTCCTACCCGGCATTTTGCATTAAGCATCAAAACTCCTTGAGAAGGGAATTTAACATGAGAGACAAGCTCACAGGGGTAGGGGAGAGGTTTTGTTAGATTAAAGTTTCTGAGCTGATACTTTTGAATTTCTGGGTTTCCTTGGCTATAGGAGAAGTTATTAACAATAAAGAATTTTAAAATTCTCTCCCTGTTATTTAAAACATACAGGAAGAAATTCTTTGGTTGAAATGCAATAAAGGAAGAGATACCTAGGAAAATCAAGTTAATATTTTTTTTTCTGGGTTTAACTCTGGTGGAACATGCTGCGTTCTGAAGTTTAATGAACTTGTCACCTGAGGGCTCGGTTGAAGTTACAAAGTTTAACACAGAGGCTTGTGTGGAAGAAATAAAAACGGCTCACTGTGATCTATTTATGGAAATATACAGAATACTGAAAGGGTACATTTTATGATATGTGAATTATATCTCAATAAAGCTGTTATAAAAACATATATACTGTATGTATGTGCATATAAACGTATACATATACATATACACAAGAAATGTCTACCTTCATTCAATAAATTTAACACATATTTAAAATGTACTTTAGGTCCAATTATGGCAAGTAAGAGGGAAGACCACAAAGAGAATTTTAAAAAATGGGTTGGAGATCAGGATAAGAAGGGACAATCACAGAGCTGGATGTGTGACCCCCACCCCCTAATCCCAGAGCTAGATGTCAGGTGACACGAAATGGTTTCCCCGTGATCCTGGAGCCGTAAAAGATCGTATTTCAAGGGTCAGAAGAGGATGCAAGAATCCCAACCTCCAATTTTTATTTGGGTGAAACGTGGAAACAAATAATGCCTGCAGAGTACCACAATCGCTTGAATTGTACAGTGCTGCCCAAAATGGCACTTTTCTCAATGGCATCTATAAAACGGAAATAGCACCTTTTAAAATTTTTAGTTTTGGTTTTTACAAAGGAATAAGTTAACAGTTTGAAAAGTCAGATAATACTATAAGGTCTTCAATGATATGGAAACTCTACCTTCTCCATGGTTTTCCTGTAAACCTACAGCTTGTTCTAATTAAAAAAAAAAAAAAAAGGAAACAAACTAAACGCAGCAGTCCTTCCTGTCACTCTCCCCACCTCTGAGAGTCCTTCATCAGAGGTAGCCTCTTTTAACACTTAGACCAGATTCTTGAGTATTTGTGAACACATTACAAGATAAAATACTCATATCCTACATCTCAATTTCTTGATTTTAGACATCCATTCAATGACTTATGTACAAAGTTGAGAATTCAGTTCCCTCACACCACCCCTCGCATGCTCTCTCCCCATCCCTCTTTCTCTCAATACTTTTCTAACACAATCCTTGTCTGTTCAATACTTAGTATTTTCCCCTTCATGCAAGCCCCACTTCATTTTCTGGGAGATTTCCAAACATTAATCTTTTAATCTCTCTATTGAATATTTTATTTTTGCCTCATATTTTCAATTTTCAAGGCCTTTATTTGGTTCTCTCAATGCTCTTTAAAAAAAACCCTATTGTTTCTGTTCCATGGGTGAAACTTTTTCTCTTATCTTTACTGCGGATACCGATTGTAGTTTTTTTTTTGAAGTTTTCTTTTACTGCCTGAATTCCCTCTTTTTCCTTCAAATGTCTTTTCTGTGAGAATTTGCTTCTATTTTGACATATATGATTTCTTCAAATGCATGGCGATTGTCAGTGGTACATTCTTAGTAGGTAGTGAGACAATGAAGAGCTGATTGGAAATTGTGCGTGTGTGTTACTGGAATATGGATATGCATTTTTTTGTTGCTCATTCCTTCTGTATACCACAAACTTGCTAGGCTTGTACAAAGTTATCATAGTATACCGGATGGTTCCGATACA
The DNA here is from genome assembly GCF_023851605.1 of Tamandua tetradactyla. NCBI lineage: Eukaryota > Metazoa > Chordata > Mammalia > Pilosa > Myrmecophagidae > Tamandua > Tamandua tetradactyla. Next base: position 83,179,479 of record NC_135338.1, on the reverse strand, counting down.
AATCATATTTACATACTAAATGTAAACACTTCTCATCAGAAACAATCAAGGTCAGAAGAAAATGTACTATCTTGACAGTGCTCAAAACCAAAATAAAACCCAAACCTAAAACTCTCCATCCAGTGAAAACATCACTCAAAAATGTGCTGAAACAAAGATATTTTCAAATAAACCAAAGCTGAGCAAAATTTGCAATAAATTATTGCTGACAGACCAGCATGAAAAGAGATGCTGAAGGAAGTTCTTTAGGCTGAAGGAAATGATACCAGATGAATATTCAGATGTACAGGACAGAACTGAAGAATACCAGTATGTTTGGGTGGGGCGACATAAAAGAGTAGCTTTTTCCATTACTTAATTTCTTTAAAAGACAGATGACTCTTTAGAGCAAAAGTATAATCACTGAAAGATGGATTTTCCAACATGTACAAAAGTAAAATGTATGGCACAGCCATAGGACAAAGGAGAGTAGGGGAATGGAGTTACCTTGTCATTAGGTTCTTACACTTGTCAAGTTGTTCAATATTAATTCTAAGTAAACTATCATTTAAATATGTATATTGCAATCCCCAGAGCAATCACTCCATATGGCTGGAAAGCCAATAGAGAAAATAAAATGGAATATTAAAAATATTTTATTAATTCAAAAGAAGGCAAGAAAGAGGAACAGGGTATCAACATTTTTAATTACTGTTAGATTTAGTTTGTTAATAATGGACTCATATATCTTTGCATTTAAGTTCTTGAGAGAGATTGGTCTATAATTCTCCATTCTCATAATGTGCTGTTGGGGATTTGGTATCAAGATGTACTGGCCTCATTAAATTGGTTGGGGATTTTTTTCTCTCTTTTTCTACTTTCTGAAAGAATTTATGGAATTGTGACATTATTTCTTCCATTTAAATGCTTGGTAGATGTTGCCAGTGAATCCAGCTGGCCTTAAGTTTTCTTTTAATTATGGATTCAATTTCATTAATATTTATAGGATAATTTACATTTTTATTTCTTCTTGTGTCAGTGTTGCTAAGTAGTATTTTTCTGGGACTTTTTCCATTTCACTTCTAATTTCATCTTTTTTCTTTTTAACTTTTTTTATTGTATAGTATAACATACATACAAAGCAAAGAAATAAAAAAGCAATAGTTTTCAAAGCCGTCTTCAATAAGTAGTTACAGGACAGATCCCAGAGTTTGTCATGGGCTACCATATGACCCTCTCAGATTTTTTTCCTTCTAGGTACTCCAGAATATAGGAGGTTAGAAGGCTTAAATACTTTTTTATCATCACAATTGACTTATTTTCCTTCTTCTGTGAAAAATAACATATATACAAAAAAGCAACAAATTTCAAAGCACAGTACCACAATTAGTTGAACATATTTCAGAGTTTGACATGGGTAACAATGTCACAATTTTAGGTTTTTACTTCCAGCTGCTCTAAAATACTGAAGACTAAGAGAGATATCAATTTAATGATTCAGCAATCATATTCATTTGTTAAATCCTATCTTCTCTGCATAACTTCACCATCACCTTTCATCTTTCCATCCCTCTCTTTAGGGGTGTTTGGGCTATGGCCATTGTAACTTTTTCATATTGGAAGGATCTGCCACTAATATGGAGTAGGGAGATGAACTAGCTGATGTTCTGGAGAGGCTGGGCTAGATTACAGGACTTATCTGGATCAGGGGCCCATCTGGAGGTTGTAGGTTTCTGGAAAGTTACTCTAGTGCATGGAACCCTTGTGGAATCTTATATATTGCCCTAGGTGTTCTTTAGGATTGGCTGGAATGGCCCTGGTTGGGGGTTGGCAGCTTATGATAGGTAGCAAGGTCTAACTGGAACTGGTATTAAAGCAAATTCCAGAGTAGCCTCTTGACTTTCTGAATTCTCTCTGCCACTGATACTTTATTAGTTACACTTCTTTTCCCCCTTTTTGTCAGGATGGAATTGTTGATCCCACAGTGCCAGTGTGGATTCATCCCTGGGAGTCATCTCCCACGTCGCCAGGGAGACTTTCACCCTGGGATGTCATGTTCCATGTAGTGGGGAGGGGAGTGATTTGACTTGCAGGGTTGAGCTTAGAGAGAGTGAGGCCACATCTGAGCAACAAAAGAGGTCCTCCAGAAGTAACTTAAGGCATGCCTATAGGTAGTCTAAGCTTCTCCACTACCTACATTAGCTTCACAAGAGTAAGCGTCATGATCGAGGGCATGGCCTATTGATTTGGGTGTCCCTAAAGTTTGGCACAGTATCAGGGGATTCCCTGATGGTAAGTTTTAATGTTCCATATTCTTTCTCCTATCCCTCAGGGGACTTTGCCAATCAACCCTTTTTTTTTTTTTTTTTACATGGGCAGGCATTGGGAATCGAACCCAGGTCCTCTGGCATGGCAGGCAAGCATTCTTACCTGCTGAGCCACCGTGGCCCGCCCACCAATCAATACTTTTTGATTATCTGCTTAATATACTCTAGGATGTATCTAGGCATTATAATAATCTGTACAGGATTAAAGAACCTCTTCCTTATTCTGTGCTCCTTGTTTTTCAATTGTTGAATATCATCCTTTGGAGCACAAAATTGTTTATAATATCTTCTCATAGTAATTTTAATGTATATAGTACCTATAATAGTGTTCCTTTTTCATTTCTGAAATTAAATATTCACCGTTTCTTCTTGATCTGTCTTACTAGAGGTTTGGCAATTTTATTAGTTTACCCAAAGAACGAATTTATGGCTTTGTTGATTCTACATTTGTTTTCTATTTCACTAATTTTTGTTCTTATGAAAATTCCTTCTTTCTACGTTCTTGAGTTTTGATTGTTGATCTTTTTCTACCATCTTAAGCTGGATGCCTACCACATTAATTTTCAGCTTTCCTCTTTCCTGACACATGCACTTAGGGCCTTAAATCTCCCTTTCACCACTATGTTAACTTGTATACCACTGATAGACAGTATTTTCATAATCATCCAGTTCTAAATATTTTCTAATGTAAATGATGATTCTTTCTTTGATATGAATTATTTATGTGTTTTTTCAAGTTTTAAATATGTGGGATTTTCCTCGTTATCTTTTTAATATTGATTTCTAACATGTATAATGTCAGAGAACATGATGTATGTGCTATCAATCCTTGGAAATATGTTGGAACTTGATGTATAATCCACTATGTGGCCAATTTTCATTAATATTCCATTTGTGTTGCAAAAGAAAGCATATTCTTCAGTTATTGGGTACAGTGTTTGATATATGTCCATTAGACTTACATTGCCAATTGTGATGTCGTTCAAATCTTTTAAATTCTTACTGATTATTGCTGTTTTATCTATTACATATAATTGGGGTGTGCTAAATGTCTATACTTTGTATTTCTTTTTAAAAAATATTTTCATCGACAAATCTTCATACACATATAGTCCATATGTGGTATACAATATCACAGTATCATCACATAGCTGTGTATTCATCACCATGATAATTTTTAGAACATTTGCATCACTCTGTAAAGAGAAATAAAAAGGAAAAACTCATACATCCCATACCCCTTACCCTTCCCTCTCACTGACCACTAGTATTTCAATCTACCCAATTTATTTTACTCCTTATCTGCCCTATTATTTATTTATTTTAATTTAATTTATTTTATTTTTTTAAATATCAAAAAAACACCTAATAAGCACAAACATTCCTATTTTGATCGTTCTGTTCTACATATATCATCAGTAATTTACAATATCATCACATAGTTGTATATTCATCATCATGATCATTTCTTGGAACATTTGCATCTATTCAGAAAAAGAAATAAAACGAAAACAGAAAAAAAATTTATATATACCATATTCCTTACGCCTCCCTTTCATTGATCACTAGCATTTCAAACTAAATTTATTTTAACATTTGTTCCCCCTATTACTTATTTTTTATCCATTTTTTTTTACTCATCTGTTCATACCCTGGATAAATGAAGCATCAAACTCAATCTACAATGTGATTCTGCTATTTTCACAATCGCACAGTCACATTGTAAAAGCTGTATCAGTACACAATCATCTTCAAGGATCAGGGCTACTGGAACAGAGCTCAAGACTTTCAGGTACTTCCCTCAAGTACACCATAAACTAAAACGGGATATCTATATAATGCATAAGAATAAGCTCCAGGATAACCCCTCAACTGTTTGAAATCTCTCAGCCACTGAAACCTTGTCTCATTTCTCTCTTTCCCCTTTTGGTCAAAAAGGTTTTCTTAATCCCATGATACCAGATTCTGGCGAATCCCAGGAGTTCCGTCCCACATTGTCAGAAAGATTTACACCCCTGGAAGTCATGTCCCATGTAGAGGGGAGGGCAGTGAGTTCACCTGTTGAGTTGGTTTAGAGAGAGATGCCATATCTGAGCAACAAAAGAGGTTCTCTGGGAGTGACTCTTAGGCCTAATTTTAAGCAGACTTAGCTTATCCTTTGCAGGAATAAGTTTCACAGGGGCGAATCCCAAGATCAAGGACTCAGCCCGTTTATTTGGTTATCTCCACTGCTTGTGAGAATATCAGAAATTCTCCAAATGAGGAAGTTGAATATTTTGTCCTTTCTCCCCAGTCCCCCAAGGGGACTTTGCAAATACTTCTTTATTCACTGCCCAAATTACTCTGGGATATATTGGGCATCACACTAATTTGGACAAACCAACAAGATCTCATGCCCTATTCAAGAGTCCATGCATTTATGGTGCTCAACTAAACTGATCATACATATTAAATGAGGTAATACACTACCCAAAATATGAATTTTGCACCAAATAAACATCTCTCCCTTTGATCTCAGACAGAAGTTGAAGTTTTAAAATGGATGATATCATCCTTTACACTGTATTCTGATCTACTCCGATTCTATCCAGATCAGCTTAATTCATATGTCTAGTTGGAGTCTGATCTCTTTTTCAACTTTTTAAATAGTTCTTTTATGGGGTAGTGCTGACTTTCATAGCTTCAGAGCTCTAACTCTGAGCTGCAGCTGTCACATAAATACCGGAAATTTCTGGGAATGGCCAGGTTATACACAAACAACTCAGTATCTCAGAATTTAGAAATAACAGTTACAACTCCTGAATATATGTGACTGTGTCAGAGCTTTATAATAGGCCCCAATCTGATAATTCATGCTCTCGACTTCAGCTCATTGAGTTTTTTATAGTATAGTTAGTCTATATGAGTGAGGCATGATAATATTTGTCTTTTTGTTTCTGATATTTCATTCAACATACAGTCCTTAAGTTTCATTCACCTAGTTGCATGCCTTACAACTTCATTCCTTCTTGCAGGTGCTCAGTAGTCAGTTGTATGTATACACCACAGTTCCCCCTTCCATTCCTCAGCTGTTTAACCCTTAGGCCATCTCTATCCATTGTGAATTGAAAAACACTACTGCCATAAATACCAGTGTGCAAATGTCCATTCGTGTCTCTATATTCATTTTCTCCAGGAATATACTGAGCAATGGGGTTTCAGGATCATATGGCCACCCCATCCCTAGCCTTCTGTAGAATCACCACACTGCCTTCCAAGGGGTTTGTATTAATCTTTTTCATGGTATTAATAATTTTTGCTTTATATTTTGAGGCTATGTCATAAGATACATAAAAGATTAGAAGTAGAACCTTTAGAATTGAACCAAACCTATTATCTATATGCAATGTCTCTCTTTATCTCTAGTAATGCTTTTTGCCATAACACTTCTGTTTGTGTCATACTAATAGAACTACACCAGCTTTCTTTTCATTGGTATATTGCCTGCTTTATCTTTTCCCATCAACATTATTTTTAACTTTTTTGTTTACGTGAGTTTCGATATCTTTGTCATATTTAGCTATAATGTCAAACAGCAGGCCAGAAAAAATATTTATGGGAAATATGGCACATAAGGATTATCATCAATATTTTACACAGAGTGTCCTTCAGTGGGGTAACAACAACACTGAGACATCTCAGGGTAAAAGCAGAAAGGACAATTTTCAAAAGAAAAAAGCATACTCAGTACACAAACATTTGGAAAAGTGCTTGCCCTTATTAGTAATTATCATAATACAAATTAAGGAAAGATAGCACTTTTTTCCTCTGGAACTGGCAAATGAACATGGCTGCACCTTTCCTGGTGAGATTTAAAATTGGCTCAACTATTTCAAAATGCAAATTGGCAATATGTATCAAAAGCAGGTACATTTCTGGTTCCAATCTCTTGTTTGTCCCAGTACTTTTATTTCTGGTGAAGGATCCCAAGAAAATAACTTTAAATTTAGGAGAAAGCTTTATGCACAAAGCTTTCCATTTATAATTGTCACAAAACTGAAAGCAATCTACATGTCCAACAATATAGGACTGCTTAAGTAAATTACAGTATTTCTACCTGGTGAGGCAGTATAAAAACATTTAAAATGCTGCTCACGAAGTACATATAATGACATCAAGAAGTGCTTCTGATATGCAAATAAAACATTATGCAAAGTTATAGATGTGACATGGTTAAAACTCTGTAAAACGTTAAGAAGAAATGACCAGTTGGAGATATAGACATATTTTCAATCATGACATCTTTCTGAAAATAAGTAATAAAGTCCAATGTTCAAAAGTTAAACACACTTACATATTCTAGGAGGATTTTACTGCTAGAATGTTAAACAGCAAGAATGTGGAGGCATGACTATAGCTAAATGTTGATCAAGACTGAGCCTGGAAAACTGGTCTTAGGTGATTTCTTATCCCTCTTTGTGTCTTTTTATTTTTCATTTTCATCAACATTTAGTATTTCATTTGCAAAAACTAAATAATAAGGGAGAAGCACATCATCTTTTTGTTCTGTTCATTATCGGGAGATATTGAACTGACTAAACAATCACCTAATCCATAAATGTCTACAAAGGCAGCTGGGTTGCAGTCATTGCTTAAGTAAGTGGGGATAATATGCTTCTTTTTTTCTTGAAATAAGAGATTTTGGGGGAAAGGCATCACTCAAAAGAGTAGAAGTGAAGCCAAGAGGTAGACTGAAACAGAGTAATATTAATGCAAAATGGGGTTATAAAAATAGAACCTTTGGACAATCAGGTTTATGAACTTCACCAAGTTCTTCAGCTCTGTTTTCCAAGGAGTGGAAATGATACCCCATATTCATGCTTTCCAGAAAAGAGAGTTTAGTGGCAAACTTTAAAACTAGCCCAGAAGCAAGTACTTTAAACGTGACTTCCTTTCTAGCAGTGAATACAAGATAAAGATTGCGAGGTTTCAACTCATCTTGGAAATGAAGATGAGCTCAAAGCAGATGTCCATAAAACAGAGGTCAATAAAACTAACCATAAAATGAAAACAGGTATGCTCTTAGGAAAAAAAGAAATGCATGACAGAGCCACAGAAATAAAATCAAGAAACCATGGAGCTTTTTTATGATGAAAAAGAGGAGAAAAACAGAAACACACATAAGAGACTAATTTCTTCCCCCTTTTAAATGATGATTAAACATTTTACTGAGTAGGCAGAGCCCAAAACAAAGCTGATTAAAATTATATGAGCTCTTGATTTAAACTAGGTCAGTGCCAGTGTGCCGGTCTGAATCTGTGGTGGACCCCAGAAAAGCCATGCCCTTTACTCCTCATTCAATATTGCTGGGTAGGAGCATTTTGATTGTTTCCATGAAGATGTGACCCACCCAATTGTGGGTGGTAACTTCTGATTAGATGATTTCCATGGAGGTGTATCTCCACCCACTGAAGGTGGAGTTGCCTACTGGAATCCTTTAAAAGAGGAAACATTTTGGAGAGAGTCCCTTTTGGTAGAGCCGCAAAAAGCCAGCAGATGCCACCATGTTCGCCATGTGCCCTTCCAGCTGAGAGAAAAACGCTGAACGTCGTCGGCCTTCTTGAACGAAGGTATCTTTCCCCAGATGCCTTAAATTGACATTTCTATAGACTTGTTTTAATTGGGACATTTTCTTGGCCTTAGAACTGTAAACTAGCAACTTATTAAATTCCCCCTTTTAAAAGCCATTCCATTTCTGGTATATTACATTCCGGCAGCTAGCAAACTAGAATAGCTAGTATGCCCATTCATTCGTTCAATCAATCAACAACTACTTATTAACCATAATAAGTTCTAGATGCTGAGCTCTAGAGAGGGAGGGAGATGAAGGACCTAGTTTTGGCTTTCTGAAGGCAAACAACAGCTGTCAATGGCAGAATTCCATGAGACCAGTTCTAAATATGGTTCATTCGATTCTCTATCATTCTTCAATATGTCATAGAGATGACTGAAGCTGTTCAATCTGCTGCCTGGACATATGTATTTTAGCCTGGGTTCCCTAGAAAACAAGGGTCTGAGGCAAAGCTCATGAGCAGAGGCTTTATTGGGAGGTGCACTCCAGGACAACAAGTGTAAAAGGGAGAGGAGGGGGAGGCAGGAAAGGGGGAAACAAATACAAGGTGGTTTGCTCCAAGCTGGCTGCAGCTTCACAAAGAAATAGGCAGGCTGCCTGGCCAAGGGGACAGCTTCCAAACAGGCCTTGTGGAACTGCTGTCTTTTGGGGAGTGAGGAGGAGGTGAGTAGGACTTATCTCCTATTTCTCCTGGGGGAAAGTTGGTCCCAATAGGTGTCACCCCTCCTTGTACTTCCTGTTACTTGCTCCTCCAGGCAGCTAGATCATGGAGCAGTCAGATGTCATCTGGAAGTGGAAGGAAATGCTATGGGCTGCCCAGTCTCATTGGGTTTGACCTGGCTGCCAGGGCCCCTGCAGCTCCTTGCTCAGTGACAACAAGGGCAGCCGTGCCAGAGCCCAGCCTGTACCTTGGAGGAGGGTGGAGGAGATGAGGAAACAGAGTGAAGACTGGGGAGGTGAGGCTCTCCACAGGGCAAAAGGTGAAACCCAAGGGCAGCCAAGCTAGAGCTATATGGGGAGGTGCCAGTATGATGTTAATGGAGTAAAGAGCAATCAACATTCCTGCTTTTCTCCATAAGGAGAAAATGGAATTATCATCAGTGATGTTTCAAAAGCACCTACTTCCCTTAATCTCAAAATTCAATGTTTAGCACCTTTACAAGTAAAAGGTAGAATACACTGACAAGTGTATTCTGTTCCAAGGAAGCTGAATCAAGAAATACTCACTGATGCTCTAGGTACTAAGGACAAATGAAGATTATAATCCTAGAGTCTTTAAAAACTCTTATTCATATACATTCTTTCTACATTTGAACCTTACCCAGGGTCAGAGAAGGAGATACTATTATCCTTACCTTACCCGTGCTGAACCAGGGACCGAGAGAGAAGCAGACAGTGACAAGGCTAGCAACTGGCCCAGGTGGAACTCAGACCCACACCTGCCAGCCACGCTGCTCTGAGCTCACCTCACACAAGGCACCAAGGCACAAATCCTGCATGCAGTGCCTTAAACAGACTCCAGGATGTGTGATGTCCTGGTTCTCTCCACAGCACACACTTCCCTTTGCAGCCCAGCTGACCTTCACGTGGTTCAGCTCTGATCTTCAGAACTTGTGCCCCTATAGCTGACTGCAAGTTTTGGCAAACGTACTAAAAATCTGTCTGGACCTCTTTGATCTTGCTTCAGCTTCAACCTTCAGGTCTGTGGGAAGGAGAGGAACAAAGATGGGATTCCACAGAAGGGAGCAGGTGGTGTCAGGTGTACTGGGCTGAGTCCAGAAGAAAGCTGAGATGTGTGGGAACTTCTCAAATGGCTGATCTGGCTCTGAACCTTGGGAAACACATTGACCTGTTCACCAAAGCCACTAAAAGTCAATGCAAACTGTGGCTTATGACTTCTTCACAGAAATTTCAAACTGAGCTGTGGGTTGGCAAATTTTTGTGTGTTTTGCTTGGGAAAAAAAACTGTTGTTTAAAAAGAAGAAAGGAGGAGTAGCGATGTATATACTGAGTTCAGAACTTGAAAGAGATTTCCGTTTCTGTCAGCTAACTGGTATGATAAGCCAAGCTTGCACTCTGTACAGCAACCTTGGATTCTCTGGTTTCCAAATTCCTGGGTCTTCCAGAAGTGGAAGCCAGTTTAATCTTCCTCAAAGGTGCCGAGATAGGGCTCTTCCAGTTACCTCTGGCATGAAACTTTCCTAGAGGGCAAATGGAGCAGTTCCTAAGGGATGGGGGATTAAGTAACCTTCATTTGTAGAGGTGGGGAAGGGCAGGTGCGGGTGGGGATAAGGAGAAGGAGCCTGAGATTTCAAGACATCCTCTTGGGTGCCAGGTTATGCTACACAAGTCCATACCACTGTGCGTTCACAACACGCCAATGAGCGAGTGATTATTTCTTATCAGGTCTCCCAGCCAGGAACAGGAGCAGCTGCTACTGGCATCCAGGTCTTCCTGCTGACATGCTCACACTGTTTTCATCAAATCACATAGTGGCCCAAGTACAGAATAAAACACACACATTCTAATATTTGTTTTGTAATCCCTGGAACTTCTGCTGGTTGGCTTGCTATCATGCTATCTCCTTTCTTTTGTTTTCTTTTATAACTTCTTTGATTCCCAAAAAGATTGAATATCTTTTGTTTACTGGCTTTTTTGTGGTTCTTCTTTCTTTATGAATTGCCTTTTCAGGATCTTTGCCTCTTTTCCTAGTGGGGGTGCTCTGCATATTTCTATTTTTTCTTTTTAATTTTGCACATTTCTTAGGATTATTATTAAGCCTTTATATTAAGGTTCAACATGGTAGAAAGCTCTGTTTGTGATCATATAACCTTAGGGGGTAAGACATTAAAGATAAAGAAGATGTCCACCTGTGTATTGGGATTTTTAAATACTAACCATTGTAATAATTTTTATTCCTTGAAAAAAATGACTGTTTACTACATTGAGAATTCAAACAGTGACTGTTTACTGATTAGCAAGCTTTAGTCAGAAAAAGTGACTGATTTTATTAAATAAGCGATTATGCCAATGGTAATTTGACCTTCACTCCTCTGAGTGGGCTTGGAAAGAAATAAATCAGTGAATTAAGAGCCCCTAGTCGTGATGCAATAGTCCTGGGGAAGGAACCAAGGAGGCTGATTCTATTCAGCTGAAGAAGAGTTGGGGGTTGGGCCAAAGCACTATATAAGGTCTGAGCTTTGGCTATGCATAAAATACAACCCCCTTATATTCATTAACCCCCAGTGTATTCATCCCCAAACACCTCTTGCAGTATATGCATCCCCAAATAAAGACAATCCGCCATCTATGTAATTCCCACTATGCAATGATGTGGTCCAGCCAGCTGGCATTGACTTACAAGGACAAATGATTGCATTTTTAGGAATTCTGCAAGCTGGTTATTAAACATGACCACTGTTGAAATTAAATTATATAAATTTACATTTAATTGAATTCTATTCATAATTATATTAATATTTATATACAATTATGTTTATATAATTTATAATTATTAATTACACTTACATAATTTACCATTAGAAATTATATTTACAAAAAGGTAATCACTCCATAATCATTTTACTACATTTTGTCATTATCTATGCCTTGGGGGCTGTTTTACATCTATTATACCTCAGACAAAGGAAATACTATCTAATTGTGGCTACTACTGCGTATTTCTTCTCCTCCGAACTCCGTGTCACTGTGGGAGCTTGAAATTGGCCATGATGAGAGTATTGCTTTACACATGGAAACTGATAACCACTAAAGATCAGGGCTTGATTTATTACTGATTTTCTAGACTTGAGAAGGTGATGGAGCAAAATGTTAATAATATAGATTATTCAAAAACTATTATCCAATTCAGCCAAGAAGTTGCTCTTGTCATTGACATATGAATGAAGTTCTGACATAGGTCTTTGCTGCTTCTCTGATGAAAACATTAACCAATATACATATCGGAAGAACACTCATTCGTCAATTGTAACCATTAGCTGACTATAGACCAAAAGAGTTTGGCAAAAATCAACAAAAGCATTCTGAGTATCAACCAGCTATATGGAATTTATAATAAAGACTATTGTATATGTTATTACTTTTAATGGTTTTCTACACATTCTTTGTCAGTAAAATTTATAATGTATAAATTTATTCATATGCATAATTTTCCCCAAGAGAGTTGCTTGTTCAACATTTACCAGCTCACTACTGACAATATGGGTTGATGGATGGAAAAATGGGAACAGGTTGGGGTGGCTCAAGTAACACTCAAATAAACAGGCCTCTTAATTACAAAGTAACAGGGTACTTAATTCAACTGTCACATGTAAATGGGATAGAGCAGGAGGCAGCAAAATATGGCCCTAAGATCCAGTCTGCAGCCTGTTTTTGTAAAGTTTTGTTGGGATACAGCCACATCTCCTCATTTCCATACTGTTTCTATGACTGTTTTTGACAGTAGAGTTGAGTAGTTGCCACAGAGACGGAAAAACCTGATATATTTACTTATTTGGCCTTTTGCAGACAACGTTTGGCAATCCCTGGACCAGAGAGAAGTGAAAAAGGCCTTCTGTGAGTTACTCAAGTTTATCCAAAATATTTTACAATATTTTTCTAATTTTAATTTTTTTTTTTTGCCAAACAGAAGTTTCCAATTTTATGAATACAAATCTACCAAGATCATTATTTTCTTTCTAAATGGTTAGCCAAATGTCAATGACTTTTATTCGGCACTTCATTCTTTCCCCACCAATTTGAAATACAGTATTTATTATATCTATGTGACTCTGTTTATGGACTATATTGTCTGTTCCCTGGATTTACCCATTTGTTCTAGCGCCAATGCCACATCATTTTAATTATGATAGCTTAAAAAGGAGGTTTAAATATCTGCATTTACTTTTCTCCAGAATTTCTCTAGCTACTCTCATGCTCATTTTTCCAGATACACATTACAATAATTTGGTCAAGTTTTCCTCACCCTCTTTTAACGTATGGTGATATTGACTGGGACTGTGTTAAAATGAGAGATTTGTGAAGAACAGGTACCAAGATGATACTGAGTCTTACTATGCAGGAAAACAACATACAGTAAAAAAACCCTTAAAAAATCAACATCCATCCATTCTAAATGCCTATTTGTGAAATGCTCTGGTGGTTTAAAAAAAATAAAGAACTGTGCCCAAACCTGCTAATCAAAGTAAAGTCTCAGAAGTCAAGCTGCTTTCACAGAATCTTAGTCCAGGTGAGACAGGACTCACCTGGTCTCAGGTGAGACAGGTCCCAGGCAAAGCAAATCCTAATAGCCCTGACCTGAGTACACAGCAGATGCTCCAGTTCATCAAAGGCATCTGCTAATTTTTATTGTTTCATTTGATTTTTATCTTCTAAGCATAAAATTTTAAATTAAAAAATCCAACCCCAAAAGCTTAAGGTAAGACACATAAAAACCACAGGGCAAAAAAGAATAAATCAGGCTATTGCAATCGATGTGGATGCATCTAGATGGAGGAAGGGTGGGCCTTGGGCACCGCTGGCACTTACTATGAATCCAGGCTCTGCCCTTGCCAGCCAGATGACCTCAGCTAGGCTATGAGGTGTAGTCTGGAATCAATTTTCTCTTCCACAAAATGAGAATAAAAACATTTATATATTAAAAGAAAAAAAAAGAAATGTAACAAAATAAGGTATCAGTGGCTGAGAGAGTTCAAATTGAGCCGAAAAGCTATTCTGGAGGCTACTCTTATGCAAGCTTCAGCTAGATAGTGCTAATTGCCATGGTTTGCCAAATCCCAACCAACACCATTCCTATTAACCCTAAAGAACACCTAGGGTTCTATCTGAGACTCTCCAAAAGTTGCACGCACTGCGATTACTTTCCAGGAACCTACAACCTCCAGATGGGTTCCTAGACCAGATAAGTCCTGAAATCCAGAGAGGCCAGCCTCTCCAAGAACATCAACTAGTTTCAAATTCCTATTCCATATTATTTCTTTTTAAAAATTTATTTATTTTAACTTTTTAAAAACATAACAACATACAAACATGAACATTCTTACCAGATGATCATTCCATTCTTGGTATATAATCAATAGCTCACAATATCATCACATAGTTGTATATTCATCACCATGATCATTTTTTTTAGAACATTTGCATCAATTCAGAAAAAGAAATAAGAAGAAAAAAGAAAAAAACTCATATATATCATACCCCTTACCCCTCCCTCTTATTGACTGCTAGTATTTCCATCTACCCAATATATTTTAGCCTTTATTTCCCCTATTTTTTTCTAAACCCTTACCCCTTCCTTTCATTGATCACTAGTATTTCAATCTACTAAATTTATTTTAACATTTGTTCCCCCTATTATTTATTTATTTTTAAGTCATATATTTTACTCATACCGTAGATAAAAGGAGCATCAGACACAAGGTTTTCACAATCACACAGTCACACTGTGAAAGCTATATCATTAAACAATCATCTTCAAGAAACATGGCTACCGGAGCATAGCTCTACATTTTCGGGCACTTCCCTCCAGCCTCTCCAATATACTTTAACTAAAAAGGTTATATCTATATAATGTGTAAGAATAACCTCCAGGATAACCTCTAGACTCTGTTTGAAATCTCTAAGCCACTGATACTTTATTTTGTCACATTTCTCTCTGCCCGCTTTTGGTTTAGAAGGTTTTCTCAATTCCTTGACCCTGAGTCCCAGCTCATTCTAGGATTTCTGTCCCATGTTGCCAGGAAGGTTTAGACCCCTGGAGTCATGTCCCACATAGAGAGCGGAAGGGCAGTGAGTTTGCTTGTTGTTTTGGCTGAGAGAGAGGCCACACCTGAGCAACAAAAGAGGTTCTCTGGGGGTGATTCTTAGGCCTAATTTTAAGTAAGATTAACTATCCCTTGCAGGCCTATTCCATACTATTGACATCTTTTTCCAACATGAAGAAGTTAGAATGGGCTTAGCCCAAATATTCCTAAAGGCTGGGAGAAGGAGGAGTTATAATGAGAAGGTAAGATTTAACAAATGAATATGACTGCTGAATGATACTGATATTTTTTTTAGTTTCTAGTGTCATGGAGCAGTTGGAAGGAAAAACCTGAAATTGTAGAACTGTAACCCATACCAAACTCTGAAATCTATCCTATAACCACTTGTTACAATGTGCTTTGAGTATTATTGCTTTTTTGTACATATGTTATATTTCACAACTAAAAAAAGTTAAGGTGGTGAATATAACACTCAGCAACTCATAGTTACCACTTCATTTCAGAGGAGAGAACTGAGTGGAAATGACCTGTCCAGAGTCACTGTTAGCAAGTGGCAGAATAAGGTTCTTCTCTGTGGGCTGGCTCATAGCGCAACTACTATGCCACCCTGATTCTTTAAAAACAAGCAAATGTAGACACACACATACCCATACCCACAGACATATTTCCCAAATTTTACACACACATGAATATACAAAAGGTACCCCCCACATACATGCACATACATACACACACATATACCCACACACATATACAACACACATCTAAGTACACACACACATACATACACGAGAGGACATAATCCACACACACACACACACACACACACACACATTTGTACTCTGCCTTATTCCTAGATAAAGATGGAATGTCTAGAGGAAAGCTAGCTCAAACATAAAGAAAAGAGACTAGTTCTCCACAGTGAGTATTTCTTCTCACAAGTATATGGAGAATGGAGGTCTATTTTCTCTAAAGCAACTAAATCACTGTCATTTCATTTAATTGTGACTCAACATAAATATCTATGTTAGTCTTTCATTATTACCTCTTCAAAAGAGATGGTCTCTATACATGTTTTTTTTTGGCTGGGTTGTTCCCATGGAGATGTGACCCAGCCAATTGTGGGTGGTAACTTTTTCCTTAACTTTTTTATTACAGAATATAACATATACACAAAGCAAAGAAAGAAAAAAGCAATCGTTTTCAAAGCACTCTTCAACAAGTAGTTACAGGATGGATCCCAGAGTTTGTCATGGGCTACCACATTATCCTCTCAGATTTTTCCTTCTAGCTGCTCCAGAACATTGGAGGCTAGAAGGAATAAATATATTTTTTTATCATTGCAATCGACTTTTTTTCTTTTTGTGTGTGTGTGAAAAATAACATATATACAAAAAAGCAATAAATATCAAAGCACAGTACAACAATTAGTTGTAGAACAGATTTTAGAGTTTGGTATGGTTTACAATTCCACAATTTTAGGTTTTTACTTTTACCTGGTCTAAGATACTGGAGACTAAAAGAGATATCAATACGATGATTCAGCAATCATACTCGTTTGTTAAACCCTACTACCTTCTCTGTATAACTAAAAAACTTTCCATCATGGAAATTTCCAAATAAACACCAAATAGCGAAAACAGTACAATGAATTCCCACATCCCTTTCACACAGTTCAATGACCCACAACATTTTCCAATCTTGTTCCTCCCAACTCCATCTGCCCCCTGGGCTATTTTAAAGCCAATTCTTAGAGATCATAACAGTTCACTTGTAAATAATACCATATGTACCACAATCCATAAGAACTTCTATTTTCATAAACTACAATTATCATATCTACCCAAAATATTAATTCCTGATCATCTATGAGTCCATTTAAGATTACCTGATGCTATACTGATTTTTCACAATGAGATACCAAATTAACACTCAGTGCCTGATGGAGAATATGTAAGCACTAATTATTATCCTATCCCTCTCTTGTCCTTTTGATTAGGGTTCTTCCTTAGATCAGCAGGAGTCTGGAAATAATGCTGTCGAGACCAAGAAAAGCATAGCATATGTGGTTTGCTGTCCTTTTGAAAAGAGAGGAAAGATCGGAGGAAAAAGAGAAGTTTTAATCAAGGAGGAAAAGCAAATTCTTGGAGTTCAAGAGAATGACATAATTGTTTTTTAAATGTCATCAATTGTCTCAGGCTGCTATTTACTACCATGTGTATACCCAACGTGTAAAAATAAAACCTGCTGGAGCCACAAAACAAGATACATTGTTGTGCTGACTGCAGACAAAGGACTGGAAAGCATGCATGGTTATGTTTCCCATTTAAAGGATGGTGTGTCATAGTTTCTTCTCCTTCCTGAAAGAACAGGCCATCGTGGACATGTAGACTGGGTCAGGAAGTTTGGGCATCTCCACGGAGGCGTGATACCCCCTGAGCTCTGACGTATGCCAACCCAGCACATCAGGTTTTCAGTTGTTGTGTAGTCAGGGAAAAAAGCCTCATCTAATGAATGACAAAAGGACCAAGCAGACAGCCCTGGGGCCATGCTCCTACTGAAAGCCCTGCCAGAATTCATTCCGTCTTTCTTCCAGCTTATGGAAGAAAGCCCCAGGCAGTCCTTGGCTTGTACCGCCTTACTCTGATCTTTGCCTCCATCTTTACATAGCCGTCTTCTCCTTGCGAGTCTCTGCATTCACAAGGCATTCTCCCTTCTGTCTGTCTGTGTCCAATCCTCCCCTCTCATAAGGACACTGGTCACTGGATTAGGGCCTGTTCTAATCCAATATGACCTTACCTTAACTTTTTTGCATTTATGGGGGAACACGATTCAACCCATAACAGTAGACTCATGAGCACTGTGGATGGAAGCTTTCTAAATGCAGCCATGTTTCTCCAAGCCATGTTCTGCAGGATGGGGACTTCATTCCTTGCTCTGCCCTGTGCTATGCCTCCAGGTTCCCTGCCTGGTGGCCTTGCATGGCTCTCAGGTCCCCTCCCTGGAAAGCCCATGGCATGGCTGGCTGGGATGGGCTCTTAGGATCGGCTCAGGCTGCTGTGGGAGCTGCCTCTCAGCACATGGGCTTCCCTGCCAAGCTCCCCCATCCCATCCCTGCATGTGCTCAGGCCTGCTTCCCCAGGGTGAGGGTACAGGGCAGGAACATGGCCTTGTGTCCTGGAGTCCTCAGGACTTAGTGTTCACTAGAGTCTAGTAGAGAAGTTTGCTGAATGCAGCAATGAATGAAAGGTAACCTGCAAATACAATAAGGCTATGAAGCAGGTTTTGCACTTACTTAGGTTCCTAAACTGCCTCTGGGAGATGGGTCATTGGAGAAGAAAACATGCCCTTTCCTTGTTCTAGGAATGGAAGAGGAAAATGCATGATTAACGTGCACCTCAATTAAAAAAAAAGGGTTTAAAATAAATTACATAAACCAAGTCCAATCTGAGAGCAGACTGAGTATTATTCGAGTTAGCCTATCATTCAGAACATTTAATTACTTAATAAGCCCAAGTCTTAGCTGAGATTTTAAGGCATTTTTATACGACACCACTGCAAATGCGTTTTTTTTTTCTTTTAAAGCAATTAAGTTGCAGAGATTTGAGGGAGATTGAAATGAACCTCACAGAAATGTGGCGCGGGTTCTCTGGAGTCACCGCGCAGGAACACGCACAGTCTTGCTCTCCCTGGAAGGTGGGCCTGTGTGTTTCTGCACTTCCCTGCTGCGAGGAGACCAGGGCGCTTACAGGCCACCATGACCGGACTGCAGGAAGGTAGATGAAATCACACACTCGGCACCCACAGAGCCCACAGATGGCACCTGGGCTCTGGACGTTGGGATTTGGGGATTGCGGCTGGGGGTGGGGATGGGGGGAGGCCCAGGTCATCCCGGTATCACCTTCCCAGGCTGGAGGTCCCCAGCAGACACCACTAGAATGGCCTAGATGCTCCAGTGTTGGGATGGTCCTGCTTTGCAAGGCAGATTGTTGGCTATGGGACAGTTTGCTCCTTCCTTCCCTCTCTCCCCACTCCTTCCTTTCTCCCTATGGCAGATGAGTTATATATAGCCCAGAGAAAAAACCATGCTTCTGATCTTAACTCACATTCCTGTGGGTGTAAATAGGGCCTTCTAAAGATGTTGTTTTTAGTTAGGCCATGGCTCAGCGGAATCAGGATGGGCCTGAATCCTAGTTCTGGAGCCTGATGAAGAGAAGGCTACTGGGAAGAGCCAGAAGAGAAAGGCAAGGAGATGACCATGTGGTGGGAAAGCCAAGGAACCCAAGGGCTGCAGGTGGGCTAAAATGCTACCAACACCAGGGGAAGCAAGCCTTCTTGACTCCAAAAGTAGGAGCCAATAAATTCCTGTTATTGTGCCAATCTATTGTGTGATATGTGTCATAGCAGCTTGGGAACTAAGACCCTACCTCCCTCCTTCTCACTGTGAAATACATCATGCATACAGAATCATGTAACAACGTCTGTGGGTTTAACGCACCTCCTCACCCAGGCGTCTCCTAGCATGCCGCTTCACCCACCCAGTGGCCCCTGAGCATGTTCCCAGCACTTTGCTTCAGCTTGCTGGGAGGCTTATGTCTACTGCACAAGGTACCCTCTGCTTTAGTGAACTTTTTTTGGAGACACAACACAGCAAAGCATCCTCCTCAAAGCAATCTTCTAACCTTCTCTGCTTCATGGAGTTTTTAAAGAGTTCTTTCTGGGTCCCACTAATTTCTCAAAGTGCTCCTTCTACTGAAGCCTGACTCGGAGAAAGCATCCTCATGGTGGGCCTGGCCTCAAAGGCAAGGAAGGGCCCTGGCATCTGGGGGTGGATGCAGACCTGCCCTGGAGGAAGGAGAGCTGGGGTAGGGCACCATCATAGATGCACATCTCAGCCTGCACCCTGGTATCCCCTGCAGGCCAGGCTCCTGGAGGCCTCACAGCTTCATGGGTAATCCTCCATCATCTATCCCCAGCTTGGGGCCCAGGCAGCATGGGCAATCAAAGATTCCCATCTCCAGGTGGCAGGCCAGAGAAGAACAGATGATTTGAGGGCATGAGTTGACACTTCATTTTATAAAAAGCAAAGGGAGAGCAACACCCTTTTGCCCAGTCTCTATATCTATTTCTGTCCTACTTAAGGGAAAAAACAAAAAACAAAAACAAATCAACATAGGGGATGGTCCAAAAATTTGGAAGGCCTTAAAACAGACTCTTTTTAATCCCTTTCCCATCCTGCCCAGCCCCAAGTCACCACTTGCTCTTCTGAATTCTGAGGCACATCTCCGGATTTCTGGTTCTTTGGGGCCTTTGGCATGCTACTATGGGTTCCTGCAAGCTGCAATGTTCCCGACTGGCCTGTTGGCTCTTAAGAGGCAGAGCCTGTGTGTCCCCTATCCCCTACCTCCATGGTTTCTGGCTCCTACAAACATCCATCAAATGAATGACTCTTAGTACATGTAGAGCCCTTCCTCGGTGACATTCCAGGGGCATCTGGAGGCTGAAGGGGGCTGATCACAGATCAACCTCAAAAGCACTAGGTCAACATACCAACCAAAGAAATGGTTGCTTTGCCTTTGTTCTAGACCCTTCCATAGTTCTGGGCCCGGAGATGACTTCACTCCATCAGCTGCTCAACTTACTCAGCATCTCACCCTTGAATGATGGGAACAATGGGCAGCAGAGGATGTCACCAAGACTTTATTGTGACATAAGCATCATTGTGGGGGGGGGGGCGGGGTCTGATGGATCTTCCCTACTGAGGGAAACTTGATGGAATCCATGACTCTTGGGGAGGAAGCACAAGCCCTGGCTGTGCTGAGCAGGCAGCAGACAGATTGGAATATGTCTTTGCCTTGCAGAGAAGAAGGGCTGATTGTAAGTCAACAGCGGAAGGCATCTGCCTGTGCTTGATGGTTCTGGCAAAGAAGGTGCCAAGGAGAGGCAGCTTTCTACAGGTTCAAGCTTGAGCGGAATGAACTGACCCCAGCGGCTGGCACCAGAATGTGCAGATTCTTCGTGACAACAGTGAAGAATGATGTTCATCCCCCAAATTCCAGTAAGCACAGAATTTCAAAGCTAAAAGTTACTATGAGATGTTGTTTCTTATCCCTGGTCCCATCTGTTCCAAAACAAAGGCCCATGCTCTAACCGTGTCCGAGGATGGGGACTGGCCTGTTTTAGGACCTAATTTGGACCACCTCAGGAAGTAACCCCTGTATTCACTAAGCCCATTTCCTCTGCAGCAGGTTACAAAAATTCCCAACTGTATTAACTACAGAAAGATCTACCCTGTACCTTCCCAGGAGCTTGGAAGGAGCTGGAAGGTGAGGTTTCAGATAGCAATCATGTTAATTAAAGAAGATAAGTTCAGAGGTGGGGAGCACTGAACGGGGGGAAACAGGAAGCTGATGTGACATGAGTGGCTGGGTGGGAAGGGATGTAGGGGGTATACAGGTGTATGCCATTGGAACCCCAAAGCTCACAGAGAATATGCACCCAGAAGGCTCCAAACATTTGTTGAATTGTTGTTATATAAACAGATTTCCTTCCTGCATTTAAGCACTGGAAGGCCCCAGTGTGCTCTTGTCCGTGCCCATGGCTTTCAAGACCAGTTGTTTGTTGACAATTCTTCAATGTACATTTCTGGTCCACACCTCTTCCCCGAACTCCAGGTTCACATCTTAATCCGGATTTGTAATCGGCATCTGCCATTCAACCCATCCAAACAGAGCTGCTGATGTTCTCTCCACACCTGATTCCCCTGCGGTGTTCCTGATTACAGGATCAGGATTCTTCCTGGGCTCTGGACAAAATTTTGAAGTCATCGATGCCCACATCTGATTCCTCAACAAATCCTATAGACTATACCTTCACATTACCTTCAGAACCTTACTACTTTGCATCCTGCACCACGACCAGCCTGATCTGAGCCGCCATCAGCTTGTCTGGATTATTGCAATGGTTCACTGGGTTTTGCCAGTGACTACAGGATAAGATGGGATTATTTTCCTGTTTTTTTTTTTTTTTTTCATAGTTGTACTCTCACCACTTAGATCAGTACCTGGCTCAGAGTAAGCATTCAATGAATACTAAACAAATAAATTATCAATTATTACTAAAAAAGAGAGCTATGAAAGGGTGCAAGGATTATCAGAGGAATAAACAATTGAAAATAAGATAAGGAAAAGCATTCTATTCACAGTATCATCAAGAAGAATAAAATACTTAGGAATAAACTTAACCAAGGAAATGTTAGACTTGTACACTGAAAACTATAAAACATGGTTCAAAGAAATTTAAATATAAATGGAGAGCATCCTGTGTTAATAGATTGGAAGATTTAATGTTGTTAAGATGGCAATATTCCTCATATCAATGTATAGATTCAATGCAATTCCTATCAAAATTCCAAGTATCTTTTTTTGCAGAAATGAACAGTTGATCCTAAAGTTCATATGGAATTTCAAAGGACCAAGAATTGATAAAACAACCTTGAAAAAGAAGAATGAAATTTGAAAACTCATGCTTCCTAATTTCAAAACTTACTACAAAGCTACAGAAATCAAAACAGTATAACACTGGCACAAGTACAGATATATAGCCAGTGGAATAGAACTGAGAGTCCAGAAATAAATCCATACATCTATGACCAATCTATTTTTTTTTTTTTTTTTTTTTTTTTTTTTTTAAAGGAAAGACAGAGAGAAGGAAGGAAGGATAGAAGGAAGGAAGGAAGGAAGAAAGGGAAACATTTTTAAACATTTTCTTGTTTTATTGTATTCTGTTTCTCCGTTTTTTGTTACATGGGCTGGGGCCGGGAATCGAACCGAGGTCCTCCGGCATAGCAGGCAAGCACTTTGCCCGCTGAGCCACCGCGGCCCACCCCAACCAATCTATTTTTGATAAGAGTGCCAAGACCGTTGAATAGGGAAAGAATAGTCTTTTCAACAAATGGTGACAGGACTACTAGAAATTCATAAGCAAACAAAAAATAAAGAACTTTTTTTGGACTTTTACCTCATACCATATAAAAAATTCATTCAAAATGGATCAAAAATTTATATGTAAAAGCTAAAATATAATAATTATACAATTTATTAAATATGACACCTAAAGCACAACCAGCAACAGAAAAAAACAATCTCATCAAAATTAAAAACTTTTGTGTATCAAAGAACATTATAATGAAAGTGAAAAGACAACCCATTGAATAGGAGAAAATATTTGCCAATCATGTACCTGATAAGGGTCTAATAACTTGAATATATAAACCTTACAACTCAACAACAAATGAAAATCCATTTTAAAAATGGGCAAAGGATTTGAATAGACATGTTTCCAATGAAGATACAAAACTAACCAAAAAAGCACATGAGAAAATGCTCAACATCATTAGCCACTAGGGAAATATAAATCAAAACCACAATGAGAAACCATTTCACATTCACAAGGATGGCTATAATTAAAAACAAACTGTCATTTGTCAATACCAAATGACAAATGTTGGTGGAAATGTGGTGAAATTGGAACCCTTATACTACCAGTAGAAATGTAAAATACTACAGACACTATGGAAACAGTCTGGTGGTTCCTTAAATAAACATTGAATATGACCCAGAAATTCTGCCTTGTTTGTTCAAACAAAAACTTTTACAGGAATGTTCATAGCAGTTTTTCACAATAGCCAAAAGGTGGAAACAACCAAACGGTTATCAACTGATGAGGAGATAAAATGTAGCATATTCATACAATAGAATATTATTCCAGTGTAAAAAGAAATGAAGTTCTAGCATACATAACAATATGAATAGACTCTGAAAATAGTGTGCTAGAAAGAAGCCAAACACAAAAGGCCATACATTTCATGATTCTGTTTATGAGAAATGTTCAGAACAGACAAATCCATAGAAACAAAAAGTAGATTAGTGGTTTCCAGGGGCTGGAGGTTAAGGGAAATGGGGAATGAATGCTTAATAGGTTCAGAGTTTCCCTTTGTGGTGATACAAATGTTCTGGAATTAGATAGTGCTAATGGTTGCAAAGCCATGTGAATGCACAAACAGCACTGAATTGCATACATTTCCAAGGTCAAAATGGTGATGTTTATGTTATTTGAATTTTACCATCATTAAAATAAAAAGGATTACCAGAGATGCTACAGTTCAATAAAAGCCCAGAGTTAACAGAAGGATTGAAATAGCAAAATTGCCATGAAATTCTTGTCAGCTACTGACCTTGTTTCTCTGGGTTGCGGACTTGGGATGGCATGTCTAAGATTTCCAAGGTCCATTCCCCTTCAGCCTTTTCTCCCCAGCAGTGGACAGTCATGAACTCCCAGTTTGTAAAGCCTTCATTTGAGGGATCCAGCAATCTACAATTGGATATGAGGGGGTCAGAAACAAGTCTCCTGCAATGAGTGGTGGTGGTGGTCAGGGGTGCAATGGCTCTCTCCTGCCCCAACATTCCATTCCACCTCAGAGGATCTGCCAATCTGGGTGACGTGCACTGTAAGGGCAGCAGTTGTTGGCAGTGATGAGTAGGACAGAAGGTGCTTGGCCCTCAGCTGACATGAGGGAGAAGGGTGTAGGTAGGATGCTGAATGTCTGCAAACTCTCCCTCCCCACCCTGGGTTGCTACAGCCTTGGCCAGCAGAGTTTCAACTCTGTTATCTTATTGGATCTCCCTAGACTTACACATGTTCAAGATATAAAAAAAAATCAGTCAACAGGGGGTGGGTGAGGGTTCTTCCTCCTTCCCCATTTATAGATTGTAGATTGTTGCATGGCTTGCTGCAGGTTCAAGGCCAGTGACTAGCTGAGCTGGGACTCAGCTGGGAACATTCTGACTCATGGTCCTGGGCAGATCATGTGTCAGCTTGGCCAGGTTACTATTGTGAGGATATTTCATTAGAGGGATTTAAATTACTGGTTAGTTGATTGCATCTATGGCTGATTATATCTACAATCAACAAAGGAGACTGCCTTCAGCACTGAGAAGTGTCTCCTCTTCCAATTAGTTGTAGGCCTTTAGGCAAGAACTGATGATTTCTGCAGTCAGAAAGAATTTCTAACCCTCCTTCAGTCAGCCAGTTTCTCCTGGGGAATTCAACATTCCTTCATCTGAACTTCCAACTTAAGGCTTTTTCTGGGGAAATCAGTATCATCTTCATCAAATTTCTAAATGTTCAGCCTGCCCTATGGAATTTAGACTTGCCAATCCTCATGGTTGTGTGAGCCAACTTCTACAGTAAATGTATTAAAATTTACATCTATCTATCTATCTATCTATCTATCTATCTATCTATCCATCCATCCATCCATCCATCCATCCATCCATCCATCCATCCATCCATCCACCCACCCACCCACCCTCCATCCACCCATCCATCCATCTTGTCAGTTCTGTTTCTCTGGAGAACTCTGACTAACATTCCATCACCAGCTGAGTGCCCTCCATCCTGTCACATCCTACAGAAAGTAGCTGGTCCCTTTCTACCTTAGGAACAATCTTATCTGAGCCCATGACCCCAATGTCTGGATACCCAAACGCACACAGTAGCTGGGCTACAAGACCTTCCCTTTAAGCCAAAATGGTGTTCACAAAGGAAGCCTTTAAAATGTTTGTTTGCAGAATGAGTGAAACTTTCTAATCTGTTTTAGGACCAGCTCTTGTGTACTGTCCTCCGTAAGGTACGATGGAAGAAAAATGAACAATTACTCAGACTTAAAACTTGGGAAGTTTTATCCCTTAATCTCTGGGACTAACAGGTTCCAACAGTTGTGTCTGTTGGACGACAGAGGACTGGGCTGTTTTCCAAGACCTGCGGATAGCCCACCTGGCTTGGAGGAGGTACCCTTGGGCGTGGTGATGGATGGGTAGAGATAAGAAGGAAGCTTCCCTGCCCTCAATAAAGCCCCACTTGCAGGTTTCATTGAAGCTCCCTTTGTCCTTTCAGATTGGAAGATCCTTCCTAAGTCTACCCACAAGCCCTGGGACTTTAGTTTCATTTCACTTTCTCATGTTTGGTTAACAGCAGAAATAGGAAGCAACTAATCCACACTCTCTCTCTCCTGACACCCAGGGCCCTCCTTAATCTTCTTTCCTTAGAAGAAACAATTCTAGGTTCTCTTCCTTCTTCAGGGTCTAATTTTCCAACTCTATTTCAGAATAAAAATTTTGAAATGTAAGGGGTCTTAATTTTTCATCAGAAATTAAAATACATAAGCTTCATGTGATAGATGATTTAATTTTGACAAGGGATTCTCTGAACATCCGATGTATAAAAATGTTCATTGCAGGAACATCCTTTGCATGGAGATAGCAGGGTAAAAAAAAAATGATAAAGAAAAGAAACAAAAAAAATCCTACACTTTCTTCTAAGAAAGAATCAGGATCCAGGGTGTTCTTCACAAACAATGCCAGACTGAAACCAACACAGTGGGGCAGGAGCAAGCACAAACTGTCTTTTAAATGCTGAGGTACTTTTAGGGATTCCTAAATTATCCTTCGTGAAAAACTCTGGCAACCTGAAAAAGCTGCAGAATTAAGTAAAATGGGAAAATAAAGCAGAAAGTAACAGACACTAAAAACACCAACCCCAGGTGTCATCACAAAATCTGCCTTGGAAAGAACAAATTCCTAACACTCAGGTGACTGCCTAGAAGCCCTGGGGCATTTTTTCAAGTCCTTGATGGCACAGGTATAGCATTACCTGGCAAAAGGGGGCCTCCAAATAAACCTGGAGAAACTTGCTCTGCTCTCTGCCATCACAAGGGGCTCAAACACTGGGCTGGGATGCAAGAGTGGAAGAAGGGAAGGAAAACAAGGAGTAGGAGGGTTGGGGTGGGGCTTGCTGGTCGGCTGGCCGGATGCCTGCCTCAAGGACTGTATCATGCATTTCCACTAATCACATTCAATTCCTATAACACTCCTAAATATTATATATGATCCTGGGGCCGGAAGAGGTGAAGGATCTGGAGGTGAGCTCACGCCTCTTAGCTCCAAAGCCCATGTCCTTTTTGGTTGCTGCTGACTGGTCCCTCAGCCTCATTGCAGGTTCTCGGTCAGCTCAGCCGCCATGTTCCTCCTGGCTCTGCTCTTGGTTCTGAGTCAGGGCCACTCAAGGTGTCCAGTCTGGGGCTGATGGGCGACTCTAGGAGGTGACCAGGGAACCAGGACTGGCTCCTTGCTGGGAGAAAACAGGGGCCATGCGGCATACCAAGGCTGACTGCCCGTTTACTCAGCTCTAGCCTGGGTAGGTCCAGTATTGAGAGAGCCTCTGATTTTTTTTGTAAATGCAAGAAATTTGGACATGTAGACAAAATCTCTAAAAATTACACTTTTTAGAAAACCCAAGGAGCAAAATAACAGCAATCTTTGGCTTGCTTTGAAGGTTTCAAATGCTATGCTCTCGATGGTCTCCTCTGGCCTGAGAGACACACAGCTGGGACTACCCCTAGGAGAGGGTGGATACCCCCCAGTGGTATTCCTGTGGCACCTGACCGGGGCTGAGCTTGGCACCCAGGTTCTTGGAAGTCATGGAGTCAAGTCACAGGGGGGATTTCCAGGTGGCTCAGAGGACAAGTGCAGTGCCTGGGTCACGGCCTACTGCCCTTCCACGGCCGCTGGGTCAGCCTCTCCATCTTCATGTCGGGGTAAGAACAGGGGCAGATCCTGCCTGGCCCTGTTCAGGCACTTTTCACTTGACTCCCCTGATCCTGAATTGCCATGGCTCCCTGGAGCCCAAATAAGGGTTACAGCCTCGGGCAGGTGACACAGATGAACCAGATGGGCCGAGTGTGGGAAGCAGGACTGCTGCAGGCCTGGTCTTGGGGTACAGCCTGCAGGGGACAGCATGGGGGTGGGGTGGGAACCCAGGGTTGCCAGTTCTTCCAGTTTTCAAGAGAAGCTGGAAATACTGATTTGTCTGGTAAACCTTTTTGCTCTTTCTGTCTCCTAGCTAGAAGAAGAGGGGCCCCAGGTCTTCCCCAGCCCTCCCAGCCACCAACGTTTCTTCCCCTGAGCTCCCACAGATCTCTTCATTCTAATTCCTTGTAAGTCATAGCCGTGCATCAAAACATTTCCTCTTGTTTCTAAATCTATTGAAGAATCGTCTCCATGGCCTTCCACGGCACCCCGTGTGAAGCTTCGTCACCCAGGTTCTGTTCCGAGGTTTCTGGTAAATGTGGGTGCATTTCCTGCATTAAGGCACAAAGTGCAGCCCCTGGCCACCCCTTTTCCATCCCGACCCCCGCAGGTGACTTCACAGAGCAGGGCCTCACCCAGCTCAGGTCTCAGCACAGGGAACTAAGGGCAGAAGAAGCTCTAAAAGAGAAAATAATGCTTCTTGTGATAAACACCCTCATTTAAAATTTTAAATGGATCTGATGAAACATAACCTTAAATGCACATGTAAAAGCAACAAAGCACAGGCAGAATTCCATAAATCTCCCCATTCAGTCACAAAAGGAAAGAGAGAAACAGGCACCTTCCTTGCTTCTGCCTCCAAACGAAAATCTTCCAGGTTAAAAAGGGCCCCAACTATTTCAAAGGGAAGGTGTCTGGGGCTGTTTCGCAGGCTGCTTGAGGTCTATATAGGTGGGGGTGTCTCCAAAAGGAAGCTGTCGCTCCCTAATGTGCCAGGGAGCCTGCTGAATTGGGCTTGGGGTGCTCAGCAGGGACCCCGAGACCTTGACAGGGTTGGGGGGGGCAACCCCAGGGAGCGCAGGCTCCGCCCCTCCATGCGGCCTGGCCTTACCTCTTGGCCAGAAGCTGTGACTTGGTTCCCGCGGGAGAGACGAGGTGGATCTGCAGGTCGCCCCGGCGCGGGTGGACGATGGAGATGCGCGCCACCACGTGCTCCAGGTAGACCACGCGCTGGTCAGAGCGGTCCGCGCAGGCGCTGGTCAGCGTGGCCGTGCGGAACGTCTGCACCACGGGGATGCTCCTGGGGGGGAGAGCAGTCTGCCTGGCACCTGGGCTACCATGTCACTCTCCTTCCCCGAGGTGGCCTCTGAGTTCTGGGAACCCCCAGATAAACTGGCAGAGGCTCCCCTCACCTGCCCAAGTCATTGGTGGTTCTGGAATTTATTCAGAGAGATTTCAAGAATGGGTTCTTGTGCAGAGTTGGGCTCCCATACCCAGACGCCAGGACTCTCCCCGCCATGGGGACAAGGCACCTGCATATGACCTCAGAGCTGCCTCCCTCCAAGTAGAATTTGGCGATCCCAGTTCCTCAACGACCTGGGGTTGGCAAAACCTTCATATCCCACTACTTTGTTTTCAAGGACTGGCTTTGAACATAAAAGTCATAATGCTGAAAAATAATAACAATCAACATTTCCTGAGCTCTGACGACCCGCGTGACACTGGTCTAAGACTTTACAATGATGAACCCATTTTGTGCTGAGAGAGATTAAGTACTGTGCCTGTGATAGTTTGGAGATTATACCCTGAAAAGCATGTTCTTAAACTCTGTGAGCCCATTGTAAATAGGACTTTTTGTTAGGGTTACTTCAGTTAAGGTGTGGCCTGCTCAATCAGGATGGATCTTAATCCTATGAACTGGAGTCAAGAATGAAATTCAGACCGAGAGAGGGAGAGAATGAGCCACAGAGGGAGCAGCCAGAAGCTGAACATCAACAGAACTTGGAAGAGAAGGGAGAGGCCAGGAGAGGCCGCCATGTGCACTGCCAAACAACAGAGAAGCCAGGGACAAAGGATTGCGGGCAGCCAGCCCCAGAATGCCACAGTCTTCTGGGAGAAGCATTGCCTTGTCAATGCCTTGATTTTGGACTTCTTCCAGCCTCAAATCCATGAGTGAATAAATCCCTGTTGTTTAAGTCAACCCACTGCATGGTATTTGGTTGAGCAGCCAAGGAAACTAAAACAGTGGCTCAGGTCACAAAACTAATGAAAGGCAGAGCTGGGACCTCAGGCGCAGGATGTTACCTCCAGAGTGTGCTTGGTCAGCCTCCCATGTCATGCTGCCTCATGAGAAAGTACCCACCCATTGCCGTTCTAGATGCCAGGAAAGAGGCAACTGCAAAGGGCACGGGTCTGAATCTGCCCTCCTGTGCTGAGCATGCTGACAGAGGCCATAGTGACTGGACCACAGTCCCGGAGAATCAACAGAGCTATTATGTCCTGATTTCCTCGAAAAAGGATCTGCCCTGGGATGGAGATCGATGGGGACTCTCTTTACAAATCCAGTGCAGTTTCAACAAATGAAAGGGAAGCTGAGGACAAACCCGAAACCTCAATCATTCAAGTCATTTCCCCAGGATTTTCTAACATGCTTCCCAGATGAAAGAGAAGCAGAATCTATACCAAAATGCTATTCCTGAATCCCCACTGAGCCATCTGCCCAGCTGGGCTATCATTGCTTACACCTCCGGGAACCCCAGCCCTCACCATGATTTGCAAATCGAAGAAAGATTGCATTCTCTGGCGCAGATAGGACCACCACCCACCAGCATATTAATAACTCTCGCCACATGGTTTGCACTCCATTTATGATGGGGACCACTTTCCCCATTACACCCTGACTTTCTTCTCGGGAGGTGGGGAGCGTCTGTTGAGAGTCTCTCAGGAATTGCATTGCTTGGCTTTACTGGGCCTGAGTCATAAAACACAATCAGAACAGTTATACACAATGATGTCATTCCCACAGAGACTCTGTAAATATTTGAAAACACGATTTGCATGCACCATAAATTGATTTAGAGATGCTGACTTCTTTCATTGCCTCCCCCTGAGTTTTACCATCTGTGTTTGCATGGCCAGCAGTGGCAGATGCAGAGCAGGACGGGATGCTCTGCTCGGTTCCTGTAGGCTCATGTGGCTCTCCAGGAAAGTATTCCCGAACCCCCTTGCTCTGAGAAGAAAAAGGCTGGTGGGGCTGGTGGGCAGGGGAGGTCAGCGAGGCTCAGTGTGAAGACAAGGACATAGGAAAGCTGATGGACTCAACTAATAATGCTTCCTGGGCTCTAGAAACGTGGCTTCCAGTGTAGACCACAGACCCAGGAATAACTCCGACTCAAACACCTAACACTTGTCCAGGGCAGAATAGCCAGGGGAAGTAGAGGCAGCAGTAAAGCCATAACAATGCTTTATAAGCTGGCTTCCCCTCCTCATTTGTCAGTTGCGGGCGAGGTTGGGGTGGGGGTGGGGGTGGAGGTGGGCAATCACTCTGTTATAAGAATAGACTTCAATTCCAGAGAAGAAACAACCCAGTTGATAATTTTTAAGTTATCTATTTAAGACAACATGAACCATGTAAAATCAAACATACCCCAAACCCACTTCTCATCTGCCCCACTCCACTGTGTCATAACGTAAAGGAAAAAAACCTGGCAACAGATGAGAGTCGATGAAAGTATTAAGGTCCCTTGTTGCAAATATTTTTATTCCTGCTAAGATGTCTCCAGTGCTTGCAGGAAACAAAGGCTGGGCTGGGTCTAACCTCTCAGGGAGTCTGGTTCCCAGGGTTCCTCCAGGTGTTAACAGCTCAGTGGGACGTTCAAAGCACAGACTTTACTCTCCTGGGGGCCAATAGCCCCGAACCCACTGCCTCGGGGAACAATTCATTTTTAGGTGAAATCTTTCAACTGTGAAATCTCACAGCTTACTGGCCGATGTGCTTTCTGGTTTCCAGAATGAGAACTCCAGGGCAGAGTAGGAAGCCCAGGGCAGCCCCCAAAGGACAGTGGGGCCCCCTCCACATAGGCTCTTATGGGTTACACTGTGTCCCCCCTAAAGATATGCCGAAGCCCCACTCCCCAGTACCTCAGTGTGACCTTACTTGGGAATGAGGTTTGTTACAAATGGAATTAGGCAAATTAAGATGAGGTCACACTGGGGTACAGTGGACCCTCAATCCAGTATGACTGGAGTCCTTATAAGTGGAAATCTGATCATAGGCAGAGGGCGAGGATGCCATGGGCTAGCAGCAAAGGACCAGAGCTAGAAAAGGTAAGGAACAGATTCTTCCCTGAGGACTCCCAGGAGAGCGTGGCCTTGCGGACACCTTGATTTCAGACTTCTAGCCTCCAGCACCATGAGACAAAAAAATTCTGTTGCATATAAGCTCCTCAGTCTGTAGGGCTTTGTTATGACCCAGAACACTAAGAGATCAGCCATCATTTCTCCACATACATTTTATTTCTTGTGTGCCCCCTGAAACTCATACCCCAACATCCCAATTCAGGGACTTTTAAAATTTGCTTAAAAAGTAAAAAAAAATAAAAGAGGCTTTGATAGAAAGTCCAAAGTAGAACTGGTGAAGCCAGATATCTATCAAAAGGCATCACTTTTTAAAGATTCATTGAACTTCAAGATGGAAAAGTGAAACCATCAATGGAAAAAATGAAAGTTATTCCCTACTTTACAGTTATTTCAAAGATAACACAGAAAATGCCAGTCAACTACAAGCTAATTCATTTTTTTTTTAGGTTAAACGATGTATAGGGACTACTTTGTCATGCAAATACAGCTAAGTTGTACTTGATTGATGAAAACTGATGTGGAAAGATCATCAACTTTCCAAAGCAACTGAAAATGCTCTTCTGCTACACAATTCTAAAATTATTGTCTGTGTATACATAAAACCTTCTTTCAAGAATCCTAAAGGAAACTATGAAGTTAAATGAACCCAACAAGACCTGTTTCTAGACTGAAGCAAGGTGTAAGTTACTGGAACTGCCCTGCTTTTCAAAGATCTTTAATGATAGAGAAATGTCACTTCCTGTTGAGCTACATTTCAGACTTAATTACTCCGATACTGAAGATGTCCTCATTTCCTTCTAAAATCTCTTGAATGGCTTCTTTCTCCTGAGGAAGTAGAGGGCCACCAACCAGCAGCCCTGGTGTCTCTAGACGGCTAATACATTGGTCCTTGATTTTCCCCCAGGGCTCTAATATCATCTGATACCTTGCAGTGAAGATATAGAAATTCCTCATTTGCTAAATTCAAGGCTCTCGTCAAATCACAATACTTAGAATCTCATGATATCAGAGTAACACACAGAGCCAAAGAGCACTATTTTTAAGTTAACCAAGTGGCTAGGAAGAGTGGGAGAGAGTGGCAAAGGGATGAATTCCTCCACCTTCGGGGACCTCCAGTTTCCCACCTGTCTTTCTGCTCCAGATGGGAAGCTATTTACAAATCTGGATTTCTTACTTCCATCTTGACTATGTTTCTCCGACTTTGCCTTCAAGGACAGACCTGGTGCAAAGCATGGTTTGACAGAGGGCATGCTATCATGTTGCCCAGCTGACGGCAAGAGCCCTGCAGGGGCTCATTTATGTGGTTCTTAGATCAGATTGAGTGGGGAGAGCCACTGGAGGTCCCCCAGAATCAGAGAGTGGCAGTACCGTTCCCTTGGTTGTATATGGCATCCAGCCAGAAGGGAAAGGGGCTGCTGAAGGGACAGAGATTATTTGAGGAAAGGTCAACCAGGAAGACCATTCACCAACATTCTAAGGGTAGTTAGTGGAGTGGAAAGGGGTGAATTGGGGCAGATTTGTTAAATTAAACTGTAAGAAAGCAACTTGGTCTGTTGGAGGGCACGAAAGACCTGTATAGTGATAGAGAGAAGCTTCTGAGTCACTTCTCAGATGTTGAGTTCCAAGATGAAAATCCTGCATGCATGGTCATTTGTGGCTGAGGTAGACATTATTTCATTATTCTGTATATTTTTAGATTGATATTAGTCCAGACTCAGAATTTTCATTGGATTAAATTACTTTTGATCAACAAACCATAGCACATCATTTTTACTTAAAAAAAGAGGCGTATCTAGTATATTAATTTAGAGAATACCATTCAAGATTCATTGGATATGAAGTGTTTAATATACAATGTTTAAATTTATAAAATCCATTTTTCTTTAGTTTGAAATGAGGAGGCCAAATTAACCGACTTTAAACTTTCCTTTCAATTCAAACATTAGAAAAATCAGTTTGATATAGGGGAAGGGGGTAAAAAGAGACAATAAAATATATTATTCAAATTCAAATACTAATTTTAGAAGTAAGTAGCCTTTTCAGTTTGGGAGAAAAAAAGTTTAATGAAAAAGTAAGCCAGAGGTGATAGGAAAACTTTGGTCATGGGTGGTGGTGACAGTGGGATAACACTGTGAATGTGATTAAACTACTGAATTATCGATGTGAAAGTGGTTAAAATGGGAAATTTTAGGTTGTCTATATGTTTACCACAACAAAGCTCTGACTTAAAAAAAAAGTCATCTACAAAGGGTGAGGGCAACAGGAAAACAGACAGCTTATTAAAGTTAACCAGTGTCTGCCAGGGATATCAGGAAGCAGGACAAATGTCACAGGCCATGTATGGTTACATCCGGGGCAAGATTGTACAGCACCTCACAGGTTTTCTTAGGGTACGCAGCCATGCCCTATATAATAAAGACATGACAAGTATGGGCCTCTTGTGACACCCAGGTATGCACAGGGGTTAGATGCCCTGGAGGGCGGTGATGGGTGGCATCAGTGAGGGGGAGGTGGATAGGAAGGGAAATTGCAGAATAAAGGGAGAGCCCAAAGGAAGGAGGGCTTTAGCTGCTTAAAAAGAGGTCAGATCAGGCTGTGGGCTAGACCACAGTGGGGTGCTGGTGTCCTGCTGAGCTGGGACCCATCCACCCAGGTGTTCCCTCGGGAAGCTGTAGGTGTGTGGCTCTGCCCACTTGCCTAACTAAGGTGGCTGCGGATGAGACCTAGGGCTTGGCCAAGGTGCTTTCCTGCCGCAGGAAAACTGGGATGGAGGGACAAGAGGAAAGGCCTGTTGGGGGACGTGGAGGTCTCTTGATTTGGGTCAACATGGACTGAGCTTCTAGGATAAGCTCCTTCCTAGGGGGACGGTGTACCCTGGGGAGACAGCCTGGGTTTGTGTTTAGGCCCCTGAAACCTAATGGCGTGACGTGGGCTGGAGCCTTAACTTCTTTGTGCCTCAGTTTTCCCATCTATAAAATGGGGATAAAAGTAGTAGTCAGACCTCACACCCTTGTGAATCTTGAATGAGAAAATGAGTTAATAGGCTTAGCAGAATGACTTATAACCATTTTCCATCACCTATGATGACTTGACCACACATAGTTATAAGAAGAGTTTTTAGAAAATAATGACCATCCCATGTGATCTGGTTTACTGAAATCCCAGAATGCGGTTAATCCACAGTTAATTCTTCAACATCTATAAATAGGTCATCGACTTTTTAGATAATCCTTAACATCCAAAAGCAGCATGCTGGCTTTTAGAACTGCAGTATTGTTTTTTTTTAGTAAATGCTTTAAATACAGGACAGACCAAACTAAACTGTAAACTGTTTGAAAAGGTAACCTTCCAAACCAGCTAAGACTAAAGGTAAGCGTAGGTAAGTTCTTGTTGCTTTAAAAGACTCTATTTTTTGTTGTTATCTTCCTAGCAGGAAGTCATGGACCCAGTAAACTGTTTCACAGTAGTCTGGATTTTTAAAGAAATAAGGGAAGTAATGATGGGAAAAATCCTTAGGGTCAAAATTGATATTTAACAGAAATTATACTAAGGCTGATTTTTATTTTCCCTTGAAAGAGAGCTATAATAGCATTCATTTTACCCTTCTCTATTTAATACACACAAATTTTTAAATAATATTGCCCAAGCAGATATCACTGGAAATGAGCCTACTTACCTTCCTTTGTTTGAAGAAAGGTTCTAAATAGATTAAAGCCATTTGTGCCCTGAAGTAGGCACAAAGATATCTGATCTTCTATCACAGTACAGAGCCTGGGTCCACTTACATTTTCATCCAGTACTATCTTAAGGAACTCTTAACAAGCCATTGTCTTTCACAAAAGGGCCTGCCATAAAATTCAACTGCTTTCCCCTTTGCCCTTGTATTCAGATGCTGCATTTACCACAAACTACCTATGCCAAGCCCAGCCCCGTGGCCTACATTTTTGGGGGCTCTGTCTGTTCTGGGGTCAGGGGAGGGGAAGCTAGTAAGGAGGTTGCTTAGCCAGATCTAGGAGGTCCTAGGGGGCGGAGAGCCTAAACCCACCGGCGCTTTACTAATTCCCACCCCCACCCCTGCGGTCCTCTCTCCTGACCTCTCCTGGAGGTCATCCTGACCGTCCTGATTTTATCCCCAGAAGGCTTTAACAGGAGTCTCTGACAGAGACAAATGCAATCCCTACATGCCCGAAGTCTCTAGACCTGCAGTGTCCAGACAAGACATGCCAACGTGTCCCTTCCTTTCTGGCTGCTCCTTTAAATCTCACAGGGCGTGGGCTCTCTCCAAGTGAAACAGCATAAACAAGGAGCTTCCCCCACTGGACTGTTTCTGCGGCACCTGTACTGGCCTCCCTGCTTCCCTCTCTCGCAGCCCTCATCAGACTAGCTGGTGGCGTGGCTGCTCCTTTCCTCCGGAGAGTGGACTGACAGCAAAAAGGGGCTGAGACACACCCGCTGGGCCAGTGTGCAATACTCTGGCTCACCACATGGACACCAGGGACAGCTGGACGTCAGAGCTGTGCGGTCATTCAGAACCATGGTGGACACAAGGCCAGTTTCTGAACGCCGGCTGGGTGCCGCCGAAGGTAATCACAGGAAGGGGGACCCACTGATTCCCTGGGTCCTTGCTAGCAAGGATCTCTGTCCTTGAACATTCCCACGTCCCAGAAGTGGACGTCAGGTTCAGGGCTAAGGAGTGGGAGTGGACAAGAGAGGAGTCCCCACTCTTAGCTCCTGCCTCTGCACACGGGCATCTAGCCCCTGCCTCAGCCACCCTCCAGGAGCCTCCTGCAGAAATGCAGGCATGTCGGCACGCCCTCCTGGGACACCCACACTGCATGTTCAATGGATGGGGTTCCCTGGCCCTTGGACACACCAGGGGGCCTCTTCCTTCTATGTAGGAGGAAAGACAGGCAAACATATCACCCACAGCGCCCACAGGGACACACGGGAGGTCCAGAGACTGACTCTCTTGCTCTCTATTTCTGCTCCTCACCATGGCAAGCAGCTTGAACCAGATTGGGGATATTAAGAAATCCCAGGATTCCACCACGAGAGGGACAACCAGACTGAGATAAAGACAGAGAAATGTATGTGGAGAGGGAGCAGCTAGAAGGAGAGAAGATAGGGGAAAAGGGGAGACAGTTCCTTTTATTTTTAGGCCAGACAATCCCAGCAGTTTGGGCAAAGCTAGACAAGAGCCCTGATGAAGGAAATTGGCCATAATGCCTAGGGGTGAGCTCAGTGGCCATGGTCCAAATGACTGCTGATGGGCAGGCGGGTCTCTGCAGCAGGGCCAGCTGGCATTCCCTGCCAGGAGAAAAAGCCCAGCTACAAAAGGATGAGCCCACCTTCCACACAGGATGATTTCTTGGTCTGGGAGCCTTTATGTCATTGGGAACTACTGGGCTGTGGTATTGCACAAGTGATTTGGGATAACAGGTTAATTGGATATTCCAGAAAGGGTTTGAAACTGCTCACTGTGAAGCTGATTTTTTTTAACCAACAGAAGTCTGATTCTTGCCCTCTATTGGAATTTGCAGAGTTCTTGTTTCCCTCAAAGGACAAGAACAATGTCACACTGTGTGTTAGCGCCAGTTTCCTCAACTTCTGCTGTCTAGACTTGGGGTGCTTTCACTTATAGAACAAAATAAAATAAAAATAAAAACAACCGTTAGCCCCCAAGGCACCACTCGACCATCTTAAAGTTATTTCTGGCAGAAGAAAAATGCGGCACTCGGGGGCTACCCAGAGGGGGAGGCCATGGAAGGAAGAGGTGCTGGGCCTGGGTGCTCTCCAGCCTGAAGCAGCAGCAACACCTTTCCCTGGTATTTGATTATCCATCTTTCAGGCATTTTCAACAAACAAAGCACAAGAAAAGCAAACGGCCTCCTTTATCTCATATAATCTCCTGCTGCCTTTCGAATCTGACAGTTGAAGGCTGCCCAGAGAAAATGATGCTCCAATGGGCCAAGCTTGAGACCTGGTGGCTGGGGCCTTAGCCTGCTTACCAGGCCATCACTCTTGGCAACTGGCTGAAGGATGAAAATGTAATTTCCAAAAGATCCTTCTGGGGGTCTTCATCCAGCAACTCAGCCAACAAGTATTTTCTTAATTCCTGTAGTATGCAAGGCATCTGCTGGCAGCACTCTTCTCACAATTTCATTGCAAAAGAACCTATTCCTTATTCCTATCCAAAGAAGAGGCAATCTAAAAGATCATAATCTCTATTTGTTGACAAATTGAAATATCGCTTTTATCTTTCATTTCTTTTTCAAACACACATTTTCCAAAGGTAATAAATAGTTATAACTAGAAACATGTTCCATTCTTTAGCAAATAATCAGACCTATGGAAATACATTCTCCATCTTAGATGGGAGAGCTGCAAACAATCTGATTTCCTGTCTAAAGGTGGTAGGGTTATAGCTACCTGATTTACTTTAACAGCATTTTTTCCCCCTAAATAAATATTTCAATGAACAAACAGAACTGACTTAGAAAAATTTAGTTCAAAGGGTGATGTCTGGAGTATCCTGACTAAGGAAGAAAGATGAATCCAGTGTCCAATGGCACAATGTTCAGAGCTTGTTAAAAAAAAAATCCCAAATGAATGGATAAACAAATGGCAGCATATCCATACAAGTGGATATTATTCAGCAATAAAAAGAAATGAGCTATCAAAGCCACAAAAAAATATGGAGGAACCTGAAATGTATATTACCAAGTGAAAGAAGCTAGTCTGAAA
This sequence comes from Tamandua tetradactyla, assembly GCF_023851605.1. Classification (NCBI taxonomy): domain Eukaryota; kingdom Metazoa; phylum Chordata; class Mammalia; order Pilosa; family Myrmecophagidae; genus Tamandua; species Tamandua tetradactyla. The sequence goes on along the minus strand of NC_135338.1, from coordinate 83,141,030 downwards.
AGGCTATGTACTGTATGATCCCAACTATATATCATAGTGGAAAAAGCAAAACTATAGGGACAGCCAAAAGATTGATGGTTGCCATGGGTTGGGGGATGGGGTAGAAAGAAGGGACAAATAGAAGGAGCCCAGGGCATTTTTTGGGCAGTAAAAATGTTACAGTATAATACTGTAACAGTGGGTATACACATTACATACTTGTTAAAATCTACAGGACTGTAGACACAAAGAGGGACCCGTAATGTAAAGTAGGGACCTTAGATAATTACAGTGAATCATACTGGTTCATGAATTGTAACACATGTATCACACTAATGCAAGATGTTAACAATAGAGGAGCACGTGCGTGTGCATGTGTTCATGTGTGTGCCTCTACGGGAACTGTATGCCTACAGCACAATTTTTCCGTAGACCTAAAACTGCTCTAAAAATAAAGTTTATTAAAAAAATTAAAAAGTCCCAGGTACTTAACCTTAAGAAGTTTGCAAGAGGCCAGATAAAAGTGACACAGAGCTGCTCTGCGGTTTGGATAAAACCCACCCACTGCAACAGAGAAGAAGTCAGACGCTGACTCCTGAAAGATTCTCACGGCAGGCTTGCAGGCAGGTAAGATTGGACTGGGGCTAATTCTCCACCCTCAGGTGGGTGAAGACAGAGAAGACACTGAATGCTGCCCCTTGTTATGGCCACTGGGCAAGGCAGATCCCCGGCGTGGCCAGCCACAGAGGGATTCGGGCTGAGGGTCTGACTCGCTGTTACAGAGCAATCGATAGCAAATGAATGGTCCTGGATTAAGAAACTATTCCTTTCCTGGCTGCATAATCCACTAGAGAACATGCAGACACATATACGCATGCACTGTCATGCATATATTCATGCACATTTCCACACACCTGTACAGGATTCACGTTTTAATCCCCCCCATACAGGTGTGTCTGAAAAGTGCCTGGGTGCTGGAGCACAGCCTCACCTGGTCCTCTTGTCGGAGGCAGCGATGCACATGTGCTGGGAAGGCACAGCTTTCCATTTCTTTGCTTCCACAACCAGAGCTTCTGCGTCCACCAAACCAAAGCCATACAGATGGCTAACTGAAAGGACAGAAGCATCAGAACTGGGCTCTCCTCAGCTCTTTTCAGGAAGGATACATGATTTGCACTCTGCTTTGCACCCACACAGGGCACCTTATCATGGAATACTAGGTCCTGGGCCAGACCATCTGTATCACCCCAAAGGCTTCAATGGCCCTGGGTTCTGTACTGACAGAGCCCCCAGTACAGGGCCAGCTACTCTGGTGGCTGCTTGAAGGTCCAAGCTGCTTTAATCTTTCTCTGCACAAAAACCCTTCAGTTTAGGAATGAGGAGCAAGAAACAATCTTCTTTTGGTACAGGGTAGGAGAAGTGCCAAAAGCCTAGTACTTTTCTTTCTCTAGATGAGGTCAGGTTTATTTACATTAGAGGGACTTGTTCACATCTATGACACTGAATCTTAACCCAGAATAGAGAAACACAATCTGAGATGTTCTGATCCATGGGACCACTGTGTGCAATGAACACAATAAAACAAGGTCATGGTCATCTTTTTTTTCCCCCATTTTCCGTCCCCACTGATTTCCCATGCTGTCCAGAGAAAGTAGTATTGCATAATCCTCACACCAAGTGCGTGTGGATTGGCTGAATCCACTGATTGGTTTGGTCAAGGCAGTATGGTTTCAAAGTTTAAGAGGCAAGCTCAAGAATTAGATACAATCTATTTTCCTATTGAATTAGGTCAAAATTGAAATGTAGGTCAGCTCTTGTTACTGTTCACTGCCATGACCGATATTTCTGCAAAGCAAAGATGCAGTGGAACCAATCAACGGCCTCCTATGCAAAGGAATGTCTCTGGAAACTTAATGTAATATACTTGACTTATGTTTTATTTTACAGATAGTCATGTCAAGTTTGATGTTAAAATAGTTGGACCTGAGCTTCAGAAATAGAAAAATTAAAAAAACACCCCCCATAAAAAATACAGTGGCTGAACGTAAATCTTTTCCAAGTATCTCTGTTAGGAATCAAGACAAACTAAGCCAAGAGAGCAGTCCTATAATTACCTGCTCCAGAAGCTCCAAATACTAGGGTTATAAACCTGAGCGTGCATTGGTTTTATGGTTCCTCAGTCTGCCCCAGACTGGGCTGGGGGCGGGGCCTACAACTGTGATCTCATCCAGATAGAGCTGTCTTATAAGTTACTTTAACAACACAGGAGCTTGTTGATGGAAGTTTTATAGTTAGAAAGTCACTTACATAACTATCTCAATGCCCTGATTGCACAGATGAGGCAACCGAGGGCTGGTTTCAAAAACTCAAAGCTACTGAGTGCTAAGAATGCAAGGTGCCCTTAGGTTTCATACAAACAAACCTCTTGTATTTTAAAGATCATGGATTTTTTTGTGCACTGGAAAAATTATAACCACTCATCAAACCCATGATGACAATGAGATAATAAAATTTCCTTTTGAAATATATATCTTTATGCAAGAAAAAAAAGGAGGGATGAGTCCATTTAAAGAGAACTATTAAATCATTATTTCCAGGTGGTACCTGGATATGGCAAAAGTCATGGTGTTTAGGAAACCCTGTCCTCTAAGGACTTTAGGTTTCTTGTTCAATGTCAAAGCAAGGTTCCAGGGTACTTTTCTTTTGTTTTGGGTGCATGGGCTAGGAATCGAACCCAGGTGTCCCACATGAAAGGTGAGCATTCTACCACTGAACCACCTGTGCACCCCAGGATACTTTTCTTAAATTGCTGAATAATTATTTGTAATTCTGGTGACACACAATTCATGCTATTTGGGTATTCTTTGTGAAAAATTCATATCATCCCTTGACATAGATTCAAGGTGCCCATTCAGAGGGCTGGCCAGCATGTGGGGACATACTGGTCCCATCCCTGCATATGCGTCCAGACCACGGGGGACTGCAGGTCGCACCTTTGTGTCCAGCCCCGTTGACTTTCCAGTCGTTTGCCTTCAGGTGGGCTGGTCTGGACGTCTTCACTAGCAGGTGCTGGACGTCCCTCCAGGTCAGTTGGTTGCTGCAAGGACACAAGGACAGATAGCTGAAGCCCACAGTGGTCAGATCAGCACATGGGTCCGTTCCCAGAAGCTGTGAGGGGAGTCAGCCCTGAGTCTGGACTGGCATGAGTCCCAAGGCCCAAAGACCACATTCCTTGGCGGTGCTCTATTTCACAACGTCTTTGTAAAGCAGAGTTTGCAGCAATTAAACTCTGAGATAAAACAGCACAATGGGTGACCTAAAATCCATAACCATTAAAAACCTCACCTTGCTGCCAAGCTCTACTTAATGGATATGAGGGCCATACAATAAATTTTGGAAGTAGCGAGGAGGAAATGTTTAATGCTACAGTAATTATTCATTAAATATGAGTTTTTGCCATTACAAACAAATGGTGCGGTGCACAAGAGTGTTCAAACTAATCTGACCAGATCTCACCCAAGGCATGGAATGACCGACTACAGATTTTATTCAAGGGGTTAATAATTCTCAAGTTAATTTTATGAAATGAACAGAATATAATGGAAAGAATACACGCCTACTGGGACAAATACAGCAGACTTTTTTTATTCTCCGCCGATTTTTTAACACCTCTGAAAGCAGGATCCATCTTAAAAACGACCCCTGTCTACCAAGGGTAACTGCCCTGAGCGTGTTGAACTGGGTCCTGGCAGGCTATATCATCATGTCTGAGTCTAAATAAGCCTGGGAGAACCCTCGATAATTATAAAGCTTCTAAGCAATAGGGACGCTTGTGTCATCGGCAGCACTTAGGCTTTCTTTGCAGTGAATAGATGGTGCATCTTATAATCCATTGCCTCCTGGACTCAACAGCATCTGGTACTTTTCTTACCATCACCTAGCAGAGAGTAGAGTAAAACAAAATCATTATTCTTTTCTTCTGGTCAGTGCTAATTGTCATGGATTCTGAATAATTGAACATATAAGCTTTCTGCAAGGCTACTTAAAAATTCAGTACATGTAAGACCTACATACAAATCATCAATAAGATATGATTTTTTGCTACATTAAACTAATGGTAGAATGAAAAGCAAGATGTATAGCATTACAGTTTCACTCACAGTTTAAACAGAGATATTTATGAGTATTTTATTCCTTCTTCGGGCTATTAGACACTTACCTTATGACTTTTAATCAATTAGAAAGTTAACCAACAATGAATGAGCACCTATTGTGGAATAGACTTTAACTCCCAAATGCACCAAACAAATATTCTTTCTTTCCGGATGACCTTTTTAAGGGACTTGTTGGAGTAGGGCTTACCAGAAAGATACTTTATATTTTTGTTCACAAGTTTAAACTGTATTGTTTCTTTTTTTTTTTTTTTTAATAAAACGGCATGTCTATTCCACGAGTGCTCCTCTAGCAAACATGAACACATGGCAAAAATAAAGCCTAGAGTTGCTACTGATGCTCAGAAGGGCTGTGAGTGGAAAAGCAAAGTGCTACAAGTGTCCTAATGGGTCCCTGCCCTGGCCACAGTCATCACAACCATCTCCCTGTGATGTACACACATGTATACTCCCTCCTTCGGGCTCTCACTTCCCAGGCTCCAGCCCCTGCCTCCTTGACTTCTCCAACACGTTTCAGATGCTGCACCCATCCCTAGCTTCCTTGGTACCTCACCCTGCCATGTTTCATCAGCCCAGTTCCAGGCCTTTGCACAGCAGATGCTGACACTGCTCTCCTCCCCCTGATCCACTGCTCTCCCTGAGGGCCTACAGCCAACCTATTTTTTAGATGAAGATTCTGAGGGCCTGAGTGGCCCAAGGCCTTGCACTATACACATGCATTGAACTTAAGACAGAGCAGACCCCATTAGCTGTGTGACAAGGGCAGATTATCGCAGCAAGTCAGTGGGGCCTTCCCAGTGACGGCCACTCCAGGGAGTTTTATATTTAGGTGCTGCAAGACATGAGCTTCAGAGGTTAGGACAGAATGGGGCCAGAGAAGGAGAATGGGAGGAATCATTTTATTTTAAGGAAATCCCACTGCATTTTTGACTTTACAATAAAGTCACAGATAAAGGCCTATGGCAAATATGTGCAGGAAATGGTGTTGAAAACGTTTTTCAATGAAGGAAAGATGGATAGGAAGTCTCAAGACTGCCCCAAACTGTGGACTCTCTTTGGACAATCCTTATACCCGAGGGCATTTCTTTGTTCCCATCACTCACTGTCCACAGACACCCCCCACCCACACAACACCCCTGGGAGTCTCTACATTCAGAACTCTGGCTTTGCCCTGCTTCCTTCTACACGGTGGGGAAAGATCTAGAACACAATATTGCACAGGCAGTGACAGGTGATGCTGCTGAGACACCTTAGCCAATTTCAATCTCCAAAATTGGGCCTTCAGGTTCTTTGGCCTTCATTTGTGCCTTTAACCAATTCTTTCAGAATAAAATGCTCTGTTTTAAATGAGGCTTGCTTGATTTGCCCCCTGCAGATTTCTGAGGAAGAGCTAACAAGGAGGAAGATGACTGCCAGTCTTCAGGGCCCCACAAGGCCAAGTTTAATCAAACAATCTGGCACTAAAAAGGGTTTGTTTTCTATTTAGTTCTAAGTAACAAATCTCCTTGCAGGTTTCCAATGAGGAATGGAAGAAAATAAAGAACAAAGAATAGTGAAGTGAATGCAACTTTCTATGCAATTATTTAGAATTTTTTAAAAAAGCCTCAGAATAAAGAAGCTAACCTTTTGGCCTACAAATTGAAACAAGTTAGCTATTTCTTTGCTAAGTTGGTAACATTTGAGTTTCATGCTCTTTTGTCTTACCACAACGCAACATGCAAAATTACATCATTATAATGATTTAAGCATCTTGAATATTCTTTGTGAATCATTTAAAATCTCATCTATAATAAATGGTTACTGCAAATGGTCAGTTGTAATATCTAAACTAGACCTTGCTTTTGACCCCCGGACTGCATGTGCAATTACTGTCTTTTCTTTCTGACCTCTCCATAAACTAACAACTTCAGAGTTCTTACTTCGCTTAGATAAACCAAACATCATTTTCTGGGCAATTTACAAGCTAAAGTTCATAAAGGGAAGCGGCAGCAGCCTAAAATGGGGGTCTCATATGTAATGTGGATGGCAGGTAGCAGGCTTGTGGTTCCACCTGCCCACATTCCATGGTCCTACTTAAGGAAGGACATTGTAACCCCTTAAAACATCAAAGGAACCAAAACCACAATGAGATACTTCACATTTACTAGGATGGCTATTATTTAAAAAATGGAAAATAACAACTGTTGGAGAGACTGTGGGAAAATCGGAATACTTGTACACTGTTGGTGGGAATGCAAAATGGTGTAGTCACTACAGAAAACAGTTTGGTAATTCCTCAGAAAGTTAAATGTAGAATTACCATATCATCTGCCAATCCCCACTTCTAGACATATATTCAAAGAATTGAAACCAGGAGACCAAACAGATTACTTGTACACCAATGTTCATAGCAGCATTATTCACAACTGCCAAACGGTGGAAGCAACCCCGGGGTCCACTCACGTAAGAATGAATAAAGAAAAATGGGGTACATACCCACAATGGACTATCATTCAGCTGTAAAAAGGAATGAAGTCCTGATACATGCGATAACATGGATAAATCTTGAAGACAATAAATTGAGTGAAAGAAGCCAGAGACACAAAAGGAAAAATATTGTATGATTCCACTTATATGAAATATCCAGAATAAGCAAATTCATAGAGCCAGAAAGGACATTAGAGGTTACCAGGGGCTGGTGGAAAGGGGGATCAGGGGGATTAACAGCAGAGTTGCTGTTTGGGATGATGAAAAAGTCTCGGTAATAGATGGTGGTGGTGATGATGGCATAACATTGTGAATGTACTGTCACTGAAGAGCATGCTCACAAATGGTTAAAATGGAAAATTTTGTGACATATATATGTTAACACAATAATATGTTCATTAAGTAAAAGAAGGGAAGGAAAGTGGGAACTTACTTTGCTTCTAATGCCAAAGCAATGATGCCCGCCACCATGGGAGCTGAGACGGAGGTCCCGGTGTGGCCATCCGTGCAGCGCTGGCGCAGATCCGTGGTGACCTGGGCGAGAGGGTGGGAGAGAGGTGAGTTCGAGAGGTCAGAGGTGGCTCAAGATGCTGCCACTGGGCAGAGGTGATCCCACATCCAAGGTACACAAACGTGTCTTAACCACCAACGGTCTCAGGAATGTCTAGTGCTTCTTGCCAAATCCCTTGACCACATTTGTGGAATGTGGACCCACCAGCTTGTAGGAAGAGGATTATTAGAGAGGTGAGAACAAGGAGAGAAGGCAGAGGAGAGATCAGCACTTGGAAGCCACGTGCCGTGAACTCTGATAAGGGACAAGCATGTGTCATCCACGCAGCACAAATGCATGGTGAGAAACAAAAGTAAAAACATAATGAAACAAAGGCCCGACCCCCTTCCTCCATCTCTTTGGGTCTCCTGAAACGTGCTCCCACTCACCACCGCCCCAGAAGTCTCGGTGTGTAAGACCACCTGCCCAGGCCTTCAGGATAGTAGCAATCCCACAAGTCACCCCAGGGGCCAGGGGGTCCAGAAGGAAGTCCCCACTTTTGGCCAGGTCACTGATTGGGCTGTCCGCCAGGATGTTCTTCTCAGAGGGTGGATAGGGATGTTGCCAAGCATAAAGCTGCATTCTGCCAAGGAAACACTTCTCGCCTAGAGCCTCCAGAAAACAACACAGCCCAGCCGACACCTTGATTTTGGCCTGTGACCCTCTTAGCAGAGACCCCGCTGAGCCTGTCACACTCCTGACCTACAGAACTTGAGATAACACGTTTGTGCTGCCATCAGTCACTAAGTTTGTGGTAATATATTTGCATATCCTTTAGAAGAAATGTCCCTGGTGTTGACAATCCAGGTCCTCTTCCAAAGAGAATGTCCTCCTTTCTCATGTTTCAGCTGGGTCAACTGTTGCCAAGTGCAGGGGATCTAGCCTGGGTCCCCCGTTCATGGGGATACTGGTCCAGGAGTATCAGCAGAGACCAGCCTTCTTCTCTTCCCTTTCCATTTGGCAGAGCCAAGGCATCTCGGTGTGGGGGAGCAGTCAAGGGCAAAGGAAAAGGGACCAGGATGTCACCTCTCTGACCATGGGATCATTGTCTGCCTAGGCACAACTGATATGTCCCTCATAGGACTTTTGGGAGGATGACAGGGCAGGACTGTGCTCAGTCGATAGTGGCCTGAGTTGGGAAAAGCAGGTGGCTGGGCATGAGGTCTGTGTGATTCCTGTGCAGGCTCTCCAGCCCCATAGGGGCCTCCCCAAGGAGGGGAGCGCTGGGCCATGGCTGGCATCCCAGTGCCACACCTGGAACATGACTCACCCAGGGAAGAAACTAGCGGCAACCGGTGACCCAGGGAGCAAACACGCCCTCCTCTTTGGGTGAGAGAGCTTGCTTGTGGTTTGATTCATTTTACCGGGAGCCATGTTCTCCACACTGGGCATTCCCTCATTTCAAGCTGGTGCTCAGTGGCATTCAACTGGACAGAAAGGAACTGAGAGCACAGAGAAAGCCCAGTTTGATTTCCCCAGAGACCCACCCGCACTCCTAAGACTGGGCCGCTCCGACTATCCCGATCAATTGCTTATCCGCTTGCCAGGCATCTGAGAAGATTCAGGGCAAATACTTCACTCTAGTTGAGTTGGACCAGATGCTATCCAACCCATCAGAGGAGAGTGCCAGGAGAGCAACTAGCAACGACTTCCCCCACCAACCACTTCTTACTCACACATTACTGTTTAGAGAAAAGAATTAAGAATACAATCAGAATTAAAGCATTTTGCAGCTGAGGGCCCTACATGCGTGCACATGCACACACACTGCAGTGCTTAATTAAGCAAATAAAGCTGCAAGTGCTGCTCCCAGGTTGAGAAACACCGTCCTCCCAGCCCACAGGTCACAGTACAAAGTGTCCAATAACGCAAGCTCTGACTTGCCCCCATTCAGCCAGCAGGCCTTTGTCAGGTTTCGGCATAAGCGTCTGGTAAGACTCCAGCAAGCCCATGTTCAAATGAGCTGGGTTTCTAAACGAACAGGACAACATTCAGAATTTCAGCTGCTCATTCCTGAGGAGTGTGCTCCAATAGAAAAGACAACTAATAACTTAAATTACTACCTTAGTAAACCAGCCCGGGCTGCTGCCAGGCTGGGGTGGGGTTATCTTGGCTGCCTTTTTGGGGGGCACATGGCAAAGCAGAGAACAGGAAACCTGTGTGCTCCCATAGCAAAACACAAAAATAAATTTGGAAATCATTTCCGAAGATGTGGCTAAGCAGCGGGAGAAATGAAAAGATGCTAGTGAGTTTGAAAATTAAACCATGACTAGTTGAATCCATGGTCTCGTTTTTAAAATATCTAAAAACCCACTTAATGACTGTGCATTTTAATTCTGCATTAAATTGGATTTGAAACCTTCCTCGCCTCTTTTTTTTTTTTTAAAGAGGAACATACGTAGGGGAGGGAAAAAGAGCATTAACTTCCACCCTATGCTAACATGGTTACTTTTTAAAAAATAGATTAGATGCACATTAATTTAAATGAGCGCAATGGACAGACTTAAAAGTATTCAGGGAGAATGCTTTTGTGGGAAAGGGATGCCTAGAAGAACACCTGGGTTTCTAAGATGTCTCAGTATAAAACCAACATTTTCTCTTACTCCATTTACGTGTTGAAACTGAACTGGTCAATAGAATGGCAAGTGATGTGACCATCGAAGCAGACATCACGATGAGAAAGGGTTCCACTCTGAAATGACACTTTTAAATCCTTGAAGCCATAGGAGGTCCTAGTGGTTTTAACTGGGAGGAGGGTTGCCAAGGAGCTGGGGTTTACCCTGAGGTCCCGCTAGCTCACTGTCGGGTGAGGTTGGGACCCAGGTCCCAGGTGCACTGCCTCAGTCTCACCCATCTTCTGCTCAGGGGAAAAGGAAGTGATCTCCAAAAGGCTGAGCTCGTGTACCCTCAATGCTCCAACCTGCCAAGAGAACTCACAATTTTCCGTTCGTAAAAGGCCCCGCTGCTGTAGGTGGTGGTCAAGGTGGACGGGCACTCCTCCAGGTACCAGGGCTTGTATCCGTTCTCGGTAGTGCTGCTGACGGAGATGGTGTAAATGCTGTTGGTGTAGCCGTCGCACGAGCAGTAGTCCCCCTCTCTCCCGCCGTTCCCCGAGGCCCAGACGAAGATGGAGCCCAGGCCATCACGGCCCTGAAGGGTGAGAAGAACGAGGCATCAGCCACAGCAGCCGGGGCCCCTTGAGCCTGGCCTCACGGGAGGTTCTCAACCCAACATAATGGCCTGCAATAAAAAAGACCAAGCTGTGCCGCAAGTAAGACTGAAATTAGAGACGATGGTGGCATATTTACATCACGTTGAGTTTTCTCAACTTGAGGAGCTGGTCCTGCGGGGAGAGAAGGAATTTATCCTGAACACAGCGTGGAAAAAGCACCTGTCTTAGAAAAGGGAGTGAGTTTTGCAAATAGGGATGGGGCAGTGGACTCTGAGCAAGGGCTGAACAGGCACTGAGGGTCCCGTTCTGGAATGGCCGCGGCTGCCCAGGTGAGAGCTCCCTAGGCTCTCTGTCGTGGGCAAGTGTTGGCGATGTCAGACCATCAACGCCAGCGAATGTGCACTTGGAATGGTTTCAGTTTTCAAGAACGAGCATGTGGAAGCAAGTCTTTTAAAGAGAGGAGGGGTATGGGGCAGATTCCTGCAAGTTGGTTGTATTTCATACCCACAGGATCAATGATCTCTGACCCAGCTGAGTGGTCCTTCCAACCACAGACACCAGTTTAAGAGAAACAAATCCAAGAGAGAACAAACTAATTTAATCCAAATGGTTGCACCTGTTGGTCATGCATGGACCAGCTTCCATAGAGTGGCGCCCACACCAGGGTCACAGGAAACTGGGCACACCGGCCTGGTGACTTCCAGCTTCCTTACAAAGGATCTTCTCCCTTCCAAACCACATGGCAGGAAGTTGATACTTACACCCAATATTTGGCCAATGTAAAGGTCACTTTCAACAAAATTCTGCAAACCCTGTAGAGCCAAATTGAATCCCTACCGCTGACTGGAAGCATTAAAATCACCCTCAGAAAGTTCCAGCCCAACATTTGTTGTGCAGGCAGGCCTGCTCTATAGGCCCTTTATAGACACTCTGTTTTGTAGACCAAGGGAGCTTGTGGTTCCCTGGCCTTTCTGTGCCAATTTTTCATAATCTTTTCTTGCGTTTCCTCCAGTCCCCACCTGAGGCAGTCAACAAGGCCCACAGAAAGGGTGCTTGAGCATGCCTGGCCCCTCCTACCTCACTGCAGCTGTCCTCTAATCTCAATGGTGTCACTGTCTGGCCGGAAGAACTCAGTTTCAAGGCCACTCACTTTTAGCAAAAGACTAACCTTCTTGAAGAAAGGTGCAAAGTACTAAGGAAATAGGTGTGTCCAGGCACATCACAATCAGTAAAAGAGATTAACCAGAAGCTAGTTTAAAGCAACTAAAATCCAATTAAAAAAATATTTAACCCACAACACCTAGCTTCAGTCCATGTGAAAATCACCTCAGAGTATCACCTTGACTTCCCACCCTATCCCAAATTATTTATAAAATGGTGTCATTTTGCAACTTGGAACATATCACCTCCTTGCTCCAGCAGACTGGGGAATGTCCTAAAAATGTACTTTTTGAACTTGAATGTCCCAATGAATATCACCTGGAGATCTTGTTAAAATGCAGATGCTGGTTCTGTGGGTCCGAGATGACACTAGCACTGCTGCTTCTGGACCTTACTTTGAGTAACAAGAGCCTAGAATGCTGATGGTCTGAGTGTTTCTCCCCTTACACTGTGCATTTACTACTAGACCCACTAGTCCTCGCAGGTGTCCAGGCATCAAAAAGCCTCTTTCCCTGTTTAAAACCTGCAGCAGGAACATGGGAATTAGGGGATGGAAACATGTAGCTCCTCCAAGGTGGTAAGCAAATTTTTAATTGTCCTTGAGGATCACATTTTCCCTTCCCAGGATTCCCACATTTCTGGAAGTCACAGGTCGAAGAGTAGTAGGGCATTTTGATCCTACTCGTGAATGTGCATATCTTGTCAGTAAAGCCACAACTTCAACCCTACCAAGACTTATTTCAGTATCTTGCCTTTTGTGGTGGTTTGGAGGTACATACCTCAGAAAAACATGTTCTTAGACTTGTGGGTGTGAACTCTTGTAAATGGGACCTTTGATGAGGTTACTTCAGATAAGGTGTGGCCCAGCTGAGTCAGGATGGGTCTTCATCCTGTTACCAAAGGCCTTATAGGGAAAGTAACAGAGAGAGAGAGAGAGAGAGACAGACAGACAGACAGAGAGCAACAGAGGGAGCAACCAGAAGCTGGAAGTCAATGGGGCCTGGAAGAGAAGGGAGAAGCCAGGAGAAGCCGCCATGTGCACTGCCATGTGACAGAGGGAGGCAGGCCGAGGACCGAGGCTCACCAGCAGCCAGCCTCTGAACCTTACAGCCTCTGAGAGAAGGCATCACTTTGCTAATGCTTGGATTTTGGACTTCTCCTCACCTCAAAACCATGAGCCAATAAATACCTGCTGTCAAAGCCAACCTACTGCATGGCAATTGCTTTAGCAATAAGGAAACTAAAACACCTGGGAAGTGGAGCGTCTTCCCATGAGATCAGAAGCACCATTACTGCGTGCCGTCAAGACAAGGCCAACGTTTTGAGCTGTGTTTTGACCTGCAGTGATGTTAAATCTCCCGTTCTGAAGGACAAACCATGTGAGGTGGAAGTCTTCACCAGGACCAACATTACCTAGATCTTTTATGCCATCCAGGCTTTTAAAAGTCTCCTACCACCTCAGCACCATCATCTCCCAAAGGGTGAAGTTGGATTTTATGGCAAAACACCTCAGCTGACAAATGGGACAGTGAGGAGGAAAAACAGATGGGGGATGTGATTCAGTTTGAGATCATCAAATTTGTAGGAGGATTTTCAGTGACAGGTTTGGACAGCTGCGATGAAAGGCTCCCTGTGCGACATATTTTACTTCAGAATGACTAAAAAAAAAAAAAGAAAAAATTAAATGACCTCAATATTTCAAGAAACTGTGACAAGAATGACAGGGGAACCACATGGTCCCCTCTGAAATGTCCCACTCCTCCGACAGCTTGATAAAGGGGATGTTGCTTGGAATCCAGAATGCAAAATTCCCTTTTTACGGCTACAAACTTTCTCAAATCCTTTACAGTTTCTGTTGACACAAGTCAACAGGAAGTAGAGAATCAAAATGATCATTTGAATAGTGCAAACCAATGTCCCCAACCAAACCAACCATGAGACCCCACTCCCTCAGAAATAGGATACCCTGTCCTGAAACCTCACATCTTTAGAAATTAGCTCACGGGCCTGATACACATTTAAAATGAAAACCATTCAGGGCGGGCCGCGGTGGCTCAGCGGGCAAGAGTGCTTGCCTGCCGTGCCGGAGGACCCCGGTTCGATTCCCGGCCCCAGCCCATGTAAAGAACAAACGGACAAACAAAATATAATAAAACAAGAAAATGTTTGAAAATGTTTCCCTTTCTTCCTCCCTTCCTTCCTTCTATCCTTCCTTCCTTCTCTGTCTTTCCTTCCCTTCCTCCCTTTCTCTTAAAAAAAAAAATAAAAAAAAATAAAATAAAATAAAATAAAATGAAAACCATTCAAAGCAATAATTCCATAAAGAAAATGCAATCTGTAAACTACCTACCATTAAATGAAGCTTCATTAGTCACCAAGAGGGCACACCAAGTGACCTGGGGGTGCAAGGGTTGTGTATGGGGAAGTCTTGACTTATGGATTTGGGAAGCTCCTTGTGAGTGGCAGCTACCTTGGCCATCCCTGCAGCCCAGCTCTCTTTCCCTGGCCCAGCACCAGCTCATCTCAGGGGCTTCACTGTCCTGAGTGCAGCAACCTTAGTGTTTTCCTGGAGTGATGGGGATGACAGGAAGCTGTGATGTGCCCCAAGCATGAGCACAACACAGAAGGCTGTGGAAGGGTCTCTGTGTGTCTCTGTCTCCCTTCTTCTTTCACTCTAATTCTCAGAAGTATGCATGTTCTTGGGCAGTGTCTGGGTCAGTCCTAGAGGGACGCAAGAATGTACACCCCCATTCTGAGTCACCAGTTTCTCAGGCATGTCACCAGTTTCTCAGGCAGTCGTGCCCAGAGTGGTTGGCAGTGAGGACCGTGGGGGTGGAAGACGCTTGCTGCCGTGTCATCCTTCTGGAGCAACCCCACATTCACGGGAGAAGGCTCACCCCAGTCATTCTCGGCTATACCTGGTCACACCTGGTCACACCTGGTCAAAACCTGGTCATGAGTGGAGGATGGGCTTTGAGGCCACAAGCCCAGGAAACGTAAGCAAATGGGAGAAAAATCCTGGGTGTTCAGAAGAGAGGAGGCCAAGGAAGAGGGGCATCCCAAGATATAAGACTCAGTCCCTCATATCCAGAAATCAGTAGACAGTGACCAAACTCAATATATGCAGAAATAGCATTAAATCATATTACTTAGAAAAAAGAAATTGTGAAAAGAGTTTTTAATGGCTCCCCAGGACTGGGGGTTGGGCAGAGTGGGGACAAAGAAATGCTTCTTCAACACAACCTTCCTGGTACTATTTGATTTCATCAACCACATTTTAATTGATGGGTATGGATTACAATAAGATAAGAACTTTAATTAAGTCGGCTTGAGTTTCCACACACACACACACCCCCCCATCCCACACGAGAGGAGTCAGAGGTGAATATGCTGGTTCTGGGAGGCCTAGGTGCCCTGCTGGAACCCCCACTGGCACCCAGGGCCACCGGTGACCCTGACCACAGCTCTGGGGGCCCACCCCGAGAAGCCACCCTTGCCTCTGTATCTGCCTTGCCAACCCACTTTTAAGAACTTGTGCAGCTTAGAGCCACTCTCACCTCCACCAGCCTGTCTAATCCACCAGGATCCAGAATGGATGATCACCTGTCCATCTGTCCACCTGGCTCAGCTTCCCCTTTGGCCTGTCCAAAGGGAACCAGTTTCTCAGATGCTTGCTCTGTTTAGTCTATGCTGAGGGTACACCCAAGGAACTCGAAATATGCCAAGCTGAGCTCTGGAAGGGAGGGCATCTAAAACCTGATTCCTGCTGTGGTGGGGGCGCTAGGTTAGAGAGCCTCCCAATGGCCTCAGAAAGTCCCATGGCTGGGTGTGCCTGTGGGCAGGGGGCCGACTCCCAAAACAATCTTTCCTAGGGCTGGCCGGACCACTGGCTGGAGCAGCTAGCCTGGAAGTAGGTGAGGCGGTTCCACTTCGAGCTGGCACCGGACCCTACCTTCACCTGGCCCTGGCATGGCAGGACCCTCCTACTCTTCCCCACCCCCGGCCCCTGCTTCCACTGCAGCCCTGGGTTACTCACACCTTTTTAATGCCATATTCGAAAGCCTGCTTCGCCAGTCGGCCCGGCCCGTCCACCGTCCTCCCGTCGTCGTCCGGCCCCCAGCTCGCGCTGTAAATGTCGATGTAGTTGGGTCTGATGCCCAGCGACTTGGCCTCGACCACGTCTGTGACGTCGCCGTCCAACATGCGGACGCCTGAAAGCGCAAGGGGAGGGAGGCTCAGAGAGAAGCAAGGCCAAGAACTCAGGCCAAGAATGGGGCCCCAGAGGGATTTTGGAAGCCCTTCTCCTCTCTTGTGAAAGACCTAAAATGACGCCTTGGGCCACACCATCAAGTGTTTCTATTGTGCAAAAACCACAAAGGGAACTTCAAAATTGTGGGATTTAAATGTTCCCTGGGTGCCATTACGTCACACTGGTAATTAAAAAAAAAAAAAAAAAAATCAGCGTTACTATAATAGAACTCCAGGATCTTTTTCAATTTTCCCAGCTGCTAACAGTTTAGATGGATTTCTCTTCCTTTTCTTACTCCATGCCTGTTTCATAATGATAATGAACCAAACAAGGAGCTTTTACTCTGGAAACTACAAGCCCGCACTCTTCCCCTTAGAGAGGGTGCTGTGGGTCCTGGGCTTCCTTTGTCTCTCACTTCCCTCTGTCTTCAGGTTCCACGTACCCAGGAGGAGTCTGTAGGGTCCAGGCCTGGTGAGGACTTTTTCAAGAACACCCCAAAAGAGGGGGTGAGTAGCTCCCACATGCCGTCCTCCAACACCTGCCTCACAGCCCTCTGTCTCTCCCTGTCCCATGCCTAGTATTTGCCACAATTACAGATGACACTCTCTGCCCAGCTGGTGTGGTCCCCCTTGCCCCCCAAGTGCCACACCCAAGGAGGGATTCTCAATGATGGTCAGCAGCAGCTGGGAAGCAGGGCGGGTGACAGCTCATGCTTTCTGTGTACCAGTAGATATGACAAATTGGACTTCTCTGAGACCCCTTCCTGGGTCAGAACTCCTTAGAGGGTGGTTCAGCCTCTACAGACACCTCTCAGAGGTCCCCAGGAAGCCCTTCACACACCGAGCACAGCTACTTCTATGCGATGGCCAAGGTCTTTCACCAAAGACAACTGTAAATTCTAGAGCTATTTATGACTCAGTGAAGAAAGTCTCAATTGTGAGAATAATATATGCTCTTTGCAGAAGTTTGG
The DNA here is from genome assembly GCF_023851605.1 of Tamandua tetradactyla. Classification (NCBI taxonomy): domain Eukaryota; kingdom Metazoa; phylum Chordata; class Mammalia; order Pilosa; family Myrmecophagidae; genus Tamandua; species Tamandua tetradactyla. The sequence continues at coordinate 83,124,311 of NC_135338.1, read as the reverse complement.
AAAATAAAGAAACAACCAGGGATAATATTTTGGTTATTTCCTTCTAGTATTTTTCTTTGCCTGCAGCATATAATTGCTTCCCCAAACCTTGTTTTCCTTGAGCTTTAAACAGCATTTCCCCGTGTCCTTAAAGACTCTTCCCAGATGTGACTATTCATGGTTGCAAATGGTAGGGAGGAACTGCACTTTATTTTACAAAATCAAACATGCATGAGGCCTGATACATCCTTCATCTCCACCCTACCTGCAACTCCAGCCCAGGCAGCACCTCCTCTTGGGGCGGGGGGTGGGGAACAACCTCACCAAGCAGAAGTCCTCCCCCTCCCCCAGACTGGACGGGGCCTATTTATTTTAACTCTAAGAGTCTATATCAAACTGTAGTAGGTACTCAAAAACAGGAACTTTGAGGATAATTGATATTTTGGTTTAAAAAACAAAACAGTGACTTTTCCCTGAGGTTAAAAGAGACCTGTAGAGTTCAAGCAGGAAGAGAGGGGAAATCCACCCCAGGACTCAGGGACAAAAACTTTATGTGAATTAAAATCCCATTGTCCATTCAATTTCAACAAGAATTGTGTAGATTCTCTGCTGTCACTGTGATAGTCGGTGAGCAGAGCTCCCTAATACATAAATCTCAATTTTTGTAGTCCTTTAATCTCCTGCCCAGTAACATATGGATTGTAAACAAATAATTAAGTCCTCTTTATAATTTGCCAGGGTGAGAAACATCCTACCTAAAGAAAACCTGCAGAGAATTTGAAGATGTCTCTATAGTAAATTCATTCATTCTGCATATTCATTTTATCCAGTTTTGAAAGTTCGTTTCCCTAAGGTTTTCCCTTAACATTTGCCCTGAAGTTCCCCAGTTATGAGTCAACAGAATAGAATACAAGAGTCATTGGCAGCCAGGCAGGATAGTGGGTGGTAAGGGGAGGGAAGGCCACATGAGGGTACAGTTCTTGGCCCCCCACTTAGGTGTAACACCAGGCATAACTGGCAACTCTTGTACCCAAAGCCTGGGGAGTGTACTCAAAGTCAATTGTCAAGAAACTTACAGCAAAAACAAGGGCATGGCTGAGGTCTGGGGGGCATCAGGAGTTCAACAACACTGCCAAGGGCCATTTGGGAGCATCACCCCAATGGGCATGGCAGTGATTGAGGATGAGGTCAGCATCATTGGAAGAACTATTTTCTATAGCTTGAAAGCCTTACAAACAAGCAGCAGGAATCAATTCAACTTCAGCACCACATATTCTCACTTTGGTTCTCTGTTTCCCTTCTTCTTTTTGACTACCTTAGCTACCTGGCCAGGGGAAGGACCTGGGAGGGCACCATGATCCAGGCACCAAGAGGGCAACCACAAGGTTGACTTTGGTAAATGCCTGGAGGTCAGCTCTCCAAGCAGATGCCCTGCAGAGTGGGGCTCGCACACATGTGCCTTGGACAAAGCAGGACGGAGTCAAGTCATGCCACAGGTGAGAGTCAAGGGCAATCTACTGCCACATGACTCTGGCCCAGCCACCGTGCCTCGCTAACCTCAGCTTTCTGTAAATGGCAATGATGAAAGCTATTGCACCGACCTCATGAGGGTGCCAGTCAGGTTTAATAAGGGCCTGGCACACAGTTAAGTATGGTGGCATCCCATCAGACCCTGATGAGCCTCAATTTCCCCATCTATAAAAATGGGCATAACAATACCTACTTCGTTTGTTTTTATAACATATTTTTAATAATAAATGTCTGCCTTTGTTAGAGTTGATTCTCATTATTCTATAAGTCATAGAGAAAGGTGAATTAGTGAATACTGAACCACTGCTTCTAGGGGAAACAGAGGGTTAGGTTTGTGTGAGCTTCTGGTCACAACATTTTCATCAACTGAATAATACATAACTTTGTTTTGTGTGTGTTTCTGCTTAAATATGCCTTATTTAATATGTATTGATTCATCAACATTGAGCTCAAGGCCGATAGCACTCAGGCCTGAAAGAAGGTCATCTAACAAAAGTATTTTCTCCATAAGGCACATCTCAGCCTTCTTGTGCTTAAGAACACTAGACAGCACTTCAGCGCCACCAAGAAAAAGCACATAGATGCAAAAGCTTGGCACTGACTATACTGTGAACAGTTCATTCATTTACAAAATGGGAGTTGAAATGAGAAGGCAGCACATCACCGTGTTTGACCCCAGCTGGGAAAGTGTGCATCGGGTGACTCAAAGTTTTCACCCCTACTAATGTGCCAGGCTGTGAAAGCACTCCAAGTATTGATTTTGAGGTCACAGATACATTTTAGCAAGTAGATGCATTTACAAACAGAATCTGCAAATAATAAAAAAAATCAACTATATTTTAAAAATTATACTACTTGATACATATAAAATATCGTATGTCAGATATATCCTAGTTACAAAGCCTAATAAAATAATGGAAACCCATGAATACTCCACCCAATACAAAAATGAGAAGGTGAGTGGCTCTGGCCTCTCTTGCAGAGAAAGCTGCTCAGAATTTTGGATTATTCATTCCATTGTCTTTTAAAAACTATCATTCCATTACAACTGCATATACACTTAAATAATATATTGTTTAGTCTTGCTTGTGCTGGGAATGAATCTTTTTTTGGCTATATGTCATAAATAGCTTCTCCCAGTTGATGGTTTGTCTTCTCACTTTATGATGTCTTTTGATAAAGAGAGATTGTTAATTTTAATAGCATAAGAGTTAATTTCCCTTTGAAGATCAAAGAGGGCCAAATCTTTTCCAGGTGTGCTGGCATCTATTGTGGGGTTCATCTCTCCCTGTTATAGGCAGGGCTGAACCACCTCTAGCCACCATCCACATGGGCTGCTCCATCAGCTTGCTGGGATTTCCTCCTCTTTGTGTTCTGGATGGAAAGGAGGAGTTGGGATGGCCCAGAAGGAATGCTTTCCACAGTCTCTGGTTGCTGGGTCCAGGGATGCCATCTCCATTGCTGTGTCAGGCACATGGGGTCCCTGTGCTCAGTCGTGACACCCCAGGAGAAGGGTCACCTCCTGTGCAGGAGGTTGGTGGTGTGGTGTGGCAAAGGTAACAGCAGCTCATAGTGAGGGAAGTGGTTCAGAGCTAGTTGGGTGGAAATTGTGGCTCTACATGACTTTGGACCAGGATCTTCATCTCTCTAAATCCCTGCTTTCTATAACTGCTCTGGTCACTGAGCAGATTAATGAGAAAATATACTGAGGTCCTGGCACTGGTTGCTGCCAAGAGCTGCAGCTCTTATACCCAGAGATTTGGTAACAGGATCTCCAGAGCAGGAGACCTGCTTGGCCTCTGATTTCCTATCAGTGAATTCAACCTGCCATTCTATGACTTCTCCGTACAAGTTCTGTGTGTTGAAATGCTAATTTCTGAACAAGAAGAATGAGAAGCCAGAACACATCTACAAATATATAAAAACATATGATTAACACAATTTCCAACACCTCTCATAATCTTCATCTTGGGAGAGTGACTGATGTGTGGGAAAGCCTCATTTATTTACATTTTACTGAAGTATCTATTTTCCCCAATACTGACAAGTTGCCAACAAAGAGAAAGTAAATATTTTTGGTAGAAACCTGCTGTCCCAATATTAACTTTAAATGTGAATGGCTTTCTGGAAATGCCAAACAGAAGAAAAACAGTAATCATTTCTCTAATGAAAAGAGAAAGTCCCATTTGCTATAAATTGTCGGGTACAAAAATAATTCAGACAGATCATCTGATGGCAAAGTAACTCCCAGTTGCTACCTTGCTCATGGATTGCTTTTCAGTGTGCTGGGTTCAGAGCTGACTGGTAGCATAATAAATACGCTTGGTTGGTCAGACAGTTGTACTCTATGGATGAATTTTGGGCTCAAAGGTGGAGCTGCATTAAGTAGAAGTCAGTGCTTTGTTGTAATTGACCACCTTGTGTTCAGACGAACGACTGAATGCTATGAGGGCTCAATCCCCTAATAGACAATTCTGGTTATGCGCAGAAGCTCCATCCAGTAAAGAATAAAACAGACTGCCTTCCTTTAAATGCTAAATTCATACCTGTGAAATTGCCTAAACCTAATAATATTTTAAATGCCCTGGGAGAACTGGCTGAAATGAATGATTTTACAAGTCTCTTGGGAAAGTTAAAATGAAGCAAAATAAAGACTTTTTTTTCCACAGGATGACCTTCTCTTCCCTTGCTTCTAATTTATATTGAAACTTTTCAAATAATGGACTTGTATAAGGCAAGGCTAACCTATCAACATGCAGTCTACCCTACAAAGCAACACAAGACATAGCATTTCTCCTTAAAACTTTGTGAGAAAGTTCAATATTAAAAGGCAATAGGAAGATATACACACACACAAATGCAAACACACACACATACGTGCACACACATATGCATGCATATCACACACACGGACATAAGAAGGCAGCTATCCTGCCCAGGCTGTACCATCTAGAGGAAGGTAGGGAGTGGGACACACCGGTTCCATTTTTGTTTACTGAGAAGTAATGCATTCTGCCTCCAGCAAATGAATAGCAATGCAAGAGCAATGAACAGCAGCAAGTAAAATTAGATGGTAGCTTTCTGAGTGTGATAAATAGGCCTCCCCAACAAATTTTGCTCATTAATCCTGAGTTTATTTTAGTAAATCCACAGAGAACTGTGTTTTGGTGTTTTTATTTTGTTTCGTATTTCTCCAACAAAACTATAGTACATTTTGTCCTACAGGCAGCCAGTCTGGGCCAACGGAAGTTTCAATGACTGTTTAGAAATGCTACAAGTTAAAAGTTTTCTGTCAATTCTTATTATCACCTAAGACAAAAACAGGGCCCTCAAATCTCTGCATGTGTCCACACATGATAACTTTGTCTTATTAATCCTGGGGAGATGTGGTTTGCCACATTGTTAGGCACATCTACATTCATCATTGTTGCCTAAAGTGCCCTGGAGACAAGTGGCTGATCTCATGTGAAGTCTCTCCTGACATGATGCTCTTCACCAGATCTTCTGATGGGCCATCCTATCTCTCTCCCAATGGTACACCAGCAAATACCTGGGAACTTCCTGCCATAGGGTCTTGGATGTGTTGTGGCTTCAAAAGATGGTAAAAACTGGAAGAGCCTTAGCAATAGTCTAGAGATTTGAAATCTAGGCTGACTTGTGGTCTCCCCACTAGGGAATGGGGCTAGAGAACAGACACTTATTGACTGAGAGCTGGTCTCCTGAGACAAAGGATTGAGGACCAAGCTTCCAACTGGATGGACCACCCATACATACACATTGTAAGTGAGGACAGCAAGGGACCCTGAGAGGACACATATTCCTTACAGAGTACCGGTGCACATGTGCCAAACTCACCTCTGAAGGAGACAGAGAAAATACCCTAATAAGACATTCATACTTGCCATGAACAAAGGCCACTGATAGCTTGTCTCCCTCTTTGCCTCTATCTGTCTGTTTGTCTTTCTCACATATACCCAGGAGTGAAGCTACTCCTCACTCGGTGTTTGCTAGAACAATATCAGAAACCCAGATCTGTGCCACCCATAGTATTCAAAAATCAGCCTCACCAGGGTGGCTGCAGCAGGGTGGCCTGGGGAGGGAGCAGCCACCAGGGAGACATGGGGGAGAAGGAATTCTGGAGGATTCTTATCCATCTCCCCTTTTCCATGGCTTCTTCTTAGTCTAGCCAAGGACACAGGTGTCTTTGATAAGAATGTAGGAGATGGGGAGACCCTGGGTCCCAATAGCATGGGCTCCTAAAGCAGCAACTGCCCACAAAGCCTAAATACCTCAAACTTTCCAATGCATTTGAAATCTCACTGCAGCCTAAGATGCACTTGGAGCCTTTGAGGATTAATCTACAGCTTAAACTACTCTCTTAAAATGCTCACAAGTCTAAATTGCTTAATGAGACTGAATTCTGTGACTCAGAATTAACATAATTAGCCAATTTATGCAGATGGATTAATCTGGCTGTTATGTACTTAACATTTTCACATATATGGAAAGAAAAACATGATTCCGTTCCCCAAAGTAATGAGCAAAGACATGGACAGTAAGTTGGCTACTGCTGTTTACTTTTTCTTCCCAGAAACAGAGAAATCAGGCTGAAAAGGATACAATGAGGCCTGAGCAGGCACACCCCCATTTCTGTTTCAAAGCATTTGTCAGGACTGAAGGGGCATCTTGTGGCTCTTGGCCCTTGCAGCATGCCTCTGGAAGCTGTCTATTCCTGAGTTACCTCCAGAACCCACGGTCCTTGGGCTATCTATGCTTCTTGGGAGCTAGAAGCAGGGTGTGCTGTAGCAAAGGCCTGTGTCCCTGCTGATGTTCCAGGAAGATGCTTGAATTTTGCTAAGCATAAGCTCTGAAGGCTAGGTACCTCCTAAAGTTACAGGGCCAAGGGCATCACTTCTGTGCCCTGCCCTTATAAAAGGACCCAAGGGAAACAGAGTCACATGTCATAGGCTTCCTTGATGGAGCAAGTTCATTGCAGGTTGAGGCAGCACACCTGGCTCCCCAGCATACCTGTCTCAGAAGATGCTGGTGGGAAGGGGTTGGGCATTCAACCTAGGAGCATCTGAGTCAGTGATAGGATTGAGCCCTCAGTCAACAGCCTGGGAGGGAGGCTTTTAGACCCATCAGGCACCAGCAGGGAGGGCCCTGGTCCCTGGAGCTCATGCCTGATGAACTGAGGGCTGGTAGATGCAGGGCAAGTCTAAAAGCTGCCCATCCCTAATGCAAACCAGAAGTAGGTGGGGTTAAGAGTGGAGTATGACAGGATGATTACAGGAAGACAGAGGAGGACAACTTTGTGGAGAGCTGAAATTAAAAGAAAAAATTTAAGGGAGAAAAGAAATGCTAAGTGTGAAGAGAGTGAGAGGATGCCCGGTCTCCACTTGTCACTCTCTTCCTTGCTATCCTCCTTCACTAGAGGAAGGTGAAACCCTAGACAGTTTATCTTCTAGGCCAAGAGAAAAAAGCAAGGCCAAATTACGTTTGGAAGGGACATGAATTTACAAATTCAGTTAAGGAAATCATTCGCTTAAATGCCATGAGGCTTCTTTCCTGCTTCTGCTTGGTGGCAGCTGCCCTCACCCAGTCATTACTATGTCCTAGCACCCATGGGGCTATGACTGCAAAGGGGCAGCCCAGGCTTTGGGTCAACAGGCCTGAACTCCCATCTTAGCTCTGCCTCCTACCAACTGTGAGAACCTGGACATAGTGGTCAACCTCTCCAAGTCTCAGTTTCCCCTGGTGTAAAATGGCCATAATGATATCCAAAGCAGAGAATGAAGTGGAGGATGAAATGCAAAGGTGAGTGTGAGCACAAGATGTGACAATCAGTGATGGCTACTACTATCCTCACACTGAAAACATGAAGGAGACTGAAGCAAGAAGGTGAGCCAAGCACACAGCAAACCTCTCCTCAGGGCCCAGATCCCTATGAATAAAATTAAATAGGAAGAAGAAAATAAAAGAACAAATCTATAAACGAGATCAGCAGATAAGACACCTTGGGGAATTCTGGAAAGGGAGAGGGCAGATGGGGTCAGAGGGCAGGAGGAATCTGCATCCTGATGGGGGAAGCAATATCCTAAGCCAGGGGGCAATTCCTGAATGCTTGAAGCCCCCAGGCCCCATGTGCAGGGGCTGGAGGGGGCCTGGGGCAGGCAGCAGTGTGAAGGCCTAGGCAATGGCAGGTCAGCTGCCCCTTCCTCCAGGGATGATCTGTGAGCAACAGTGGAATTTATTCAGAGGTGAAGGCAGTGAGAGGGATGTTGAGGCCAGAAAGTTGGGACACAGCCTTGGGAAAAGGGAGTCCCCATCCCACTGCCAAAAAAAAACGCTACTGTGGGCCCTTCCCTTTCCACAGTCACCCCCTCAGACCACTGCCATTGGCCTTGGCCCCAGAGGAACCTGTGAACACAAACGTGAGCAGACCCTCAAGACTGAGCAAACACCTGTGGAAAACCAATGTTACAAAAGAGAAGTATCAAACTAAAAAGGAAAAAAAAAAGCTGATGGGGGGAAAAAACTTCAAAATAAATACCATCAATATCCTCAGAATGATGCAAGAAGATAGTGCATCTGTTATAAATCAATGAGAGGCTTTCCCGTTCCGGGAAATGGAGTAGACACACTTCTCTCTGGTCCTCCTATGAAGAAACCCTGAAAACCCTGAATGTTATTTAAGATGCAAACAAAAGAAGACTCTGAAAGGGGGAAAGAAAAAGGCAGAGTGGAGCAGCTAGGGATTTCAGGACCTGAGGTTGGGAACGGAGGCAAGTCCCTCTGTTTTCTTATTGTCTCGTGCCTCTTATATCCCAAATGTGGACCTGAAGAAGCCAGCAATGTGGAAATGCCAATGAGCACAAAAACAAAATCCCCAACAAAACTTGTCCTCTTTAGCCAAAGGACCACAAAAGGGGCAACCTAGGAAGACAGAAAACTCTTAGACAAACACTGCTGTCCTGCAGCCAAACACCAGAGAAAAAATGCTGGGGCCACACCCGCCCCCTGCCCCAGGCAATCAAAGGCTGAGTGGGAGCCTAGGCTTTCATCCTCAAAGCTGCAATGTGGGGTGATGCCAGAAAAGGGCAAGAAGGGGGCTAGGACTTTTATCCCCAAGAACCAGAAATGAGGGCCAACCCTCTATAGAGACACTTGGAAACCACGTGGGGAGCCTGGCTTCCATTCCCACCTACCAGTGTCATGGTATCCCTCTCCTCCCATCTTGAGTGAAGAGTCAGGGTTTTACCAGTGTCGAGCCACCCTCACGGGGTACCAGTGGAGACCTCGTGGGAGCTGGAACCCCCCATCCCCCCAGCCTTGATGAGGAGGAGACCCCACCCTCAGGTATCGATGGGGGACAAGTAGGAGCCTGGACTTGAATCCACATCTGGCAGTCACAGAGCTGTGCCTCCGTTCTCCTGCCAAAGCAGTGTCAAAGGAAGCCAGCTAAAACAGAAGGTTTAAATAAGGACCAGAGTCTCAGAACATATAAAAAAATGTCCGGGTTTCAACTGAAGTCCACCCGTTATACAAAGAACTAGGAAGATCTCAAACGGGATGAAATAAAGACAATAGTAGATCCCAACACCAAGATGACAGATGTTATATTCATCTGGCAAAGACCTTAAAGCAGCCATCATAAAACTGCTTCAATAAGCAATGACAAACATGCTTCAAACCAATGAAAAAAGAGAGCCTCATTGAAGAATTAGAGCATATAAGAAATTCTAAAAGTTTCCAGAAGAAGAAACAAGTTATCCAGAAGGGAACAACAATTGCTATTAGCATCAGATCCCTCACTAGCAATGCTGGACGCCAAAAGGCAATATTTAAAAATTTCGGAGTAGAAGTTATTTTGAACTTAAAATCTAAACCTAGACAAATTAGGAGGGAGAAAATAAAGACATCTTTTTTTTTTAACTTCAAGGACCCAGGAAATTTACTATATACAACTTTTCATACATATAGAAAATACTCTAAACAGAATGATTTATTAAAGGAGAAAAACATAGTAAAATTTTAAAAAGTTAATTAAAAGAAACAATAGTGACCCAAGACACTGATCAAACTTTGCAGTTAAGCTTACATAAGTGTTGGTGCCTAATATAAAAAATGCCATTACATTATGGAGTAAAATCCTGGATGATCCAATATTGGGAGCAAGTGAATGAGGGGAGATGGCAGAAGGACATGGAGCTATGATATTCTTGTTTTGCTCAGGAAAAGGCAATAAGTACTGGTTAATGCTAAACATTGCAGAAAAATATATAGTTAAATATTTATATTAAGGATTTCAGGGCAAAGCAGAAAAAAAAAGGGTTTTGGATATAAGAATTTCAAATTGTTAGAAGGGGGAAAAATGGAGAGGGAAACTACCTCAATCCAGTCAAAGGAAGGTAAATAAAAGAAACAGGAAGAAAAGCATTTTAAAAATGTCTGATAAAGAGAAAACAAAATACAAGAGGAACAAATCCAAATATATCTGGTGTCAGCACATATGTGAATATACCAAATTCCCTGTTTAAAGAGGTTCTTAGATTGTGTAAAAATAAATAAATAAATAAATAAAACCAGACACATACTGTTTACAAAACCAAAGTTAAAAATAAGGGAATGAGATATAGATGAGGAAAGTAATGATAAAAATAACTTAGCAGTTGGAAATCATGTATTTGATAAGAGTTTAATATCCAGAACTCTACAACTCAACAACAAAAGACAAACAACCCAATTTTAAAAATGGGCAAAAGATTTGAATAGCCATTTATCCAAAGAAGATATCAAGTGGCCAATAAGTACATGAAAAGATGCTCAACATCATTAGCCATTAGGGAAATGCAAATCAAAATCACAATGAGATACCACCTTGCACCTACTAGAATGTAATTATTAAAAAACAGAAAAATTAAGTGCTAACAAGGAAGCGGAGGAATAGGAACTCTTTACATTGTTGGTGGGAATGTAAAATTGTGCAGCCACTGTGGAAAACAGTTTGCCAATTCCTCAAAAAGTTAAACATACAACTCCCATTTACACCCCTGTGTAAATCCCACATTTAGGTATATACTGACAATCTCACGTTTAGGTATATACTATTAAAGAATTGAAGCCAGGCATTCAGACAGATATTTGTACACCAACGTTCATAACAATTTTATTCACAATAGTGAAAAGGTAGAAGCAACCCAAATGTCCATCAGCAGATGAATGGATAAACAAAAAGGGTATATATAGTGGAATATTACTCAGCCTTACAAAGGAATGAAGTTCTGATCCATGCCAGATAAACCATGAAGACATCATACTGAGTGAAATAAGTCAGACAAAAATAGATAGATACTGTATGATTCTATTTACATGAAATAGCTAGCAAACGCAAAGGCATAGAGACAGAAAGTAAAATACAGGTTACTAGGAATGGAGAAGAGGAGAATGGGGAATGTACAATAGGTACATCAGTCACATCTATTCCTGAGTTGTAAATGCTATTTCTAAATTCTGAGATGCTAAGCTCTTTGTGTATAAACTGGTCACTCCCTTGAACTTTGGGTATTCTTGTGATACCTGAGACTCAGAGTTAGAGTTCTGTAGCTATGAAAGTCAGCATTACCCCATATAGCAATTGTCAATAAAGCTGAAGAAGAGATCAGACTTCAATCAGAGATATGAAAGAAGCTGACCTGACTAGGACTAAGGTAAATCTGACTGAAGGGCAAAGGATAACATTGACTGTATTTTAAAATATCAACTTCCCTATGAGACCAAAGGATAAAGATGTTTACTTCATGCAAAATTATATTTTCTTTAGCACACTATCTAATTTAACTTTTATGATCAGCTTACTCAAAACACCATAATTACATGGAAACATGAATAGGGAGTGAGATCTTACTGGTTTGTACAGATTAGTGTGATGCCCTCTTACCTCTCAGAGTCATCTGGGAAGAAGACAGAATAGTATTTGCAAAGTCTCTTTGAGGGACTGGGAAAAAACATAGAAATATTAAACTACCCCACCTGATGTCCTTGTAAGCACTGGGGACTGCCAATTTGATGGGCCAGGCCCTAGATCTTGGGGCTTACCCTTGTGAAACTTATTTCTGCAGAGGAGAAGCTAAACCTACTTGTGATTATATCTAAGAGTCACCCCCAGAGAACCTCCTTTGTTGCTCAGATGTGGCATCTCTCTCTAAGCCAACTCAGCAGGTGAACTCACTGCCCTCCCCCTGTGTGGGACATGACTTCCTAGGGTAAATCTCCCTGGCACTGTGGGACATGACTCCTGGGAATGAGCCTGGCCCTGCAATTAGGAGACTGAGAGGGACTTCTTGACCAAAAGGGGGAAGAGAAATGAAGTAAAATAAAGTTTCAGTGGCTGAGAGATTTCAAATAGGGTTCAGAGGTCATTCTGGAGGTTACTCTTGTGCAGTATATATCACTTTTCAGTTCTTTGTGTATTGGAGTGGCTAGAGGGAAATGACTGAAACCAACTACAATCCAGTGGCCTTTTATTCTTGAAGATGATTGTATAATCATATAGCTTTTATGGTGTGACCATGTGATTGTGAAAACCTTGTGACTGACACTCCCTTTATCCAGTGTATGGTCAGATGAGTAAGGAAATAAAGACAGAAAATAAATAAATAATGGGGGGGGGTATGGGTGTGTGGGATGCTTTGGGTGTTCTTTTGTACCTTTATCTCTATGTTTATTCTAATTTTTTTGGAGTAATGAAAATGTTCAAAAATCTACTGTGATGATAAATGCACACCTGTATGATGATACTGTGAAACACTGATTTTACATTTTAGATGATTACATGGCATATATATGTCAACAAAATTGCATAAAAATGTACAGTGCATACAGGGACTCTGGGTGAGGGGAAAATTCTGGTACTGGACGATGGTGGCGGGGACACAACATTGTCAACATGGTGAATCCCACTGAATAGTACGTTTGGGAGAGGCAGAGATGGGAAAGTCATGTTGGATATATTTTTCCAAAATTAAAAAAGAGCAACTAAAGAGACAGTACTAATTAATTGCAATACACGATCCTGAACCGTATCTAATAATGGAGGAGAAAAGTTCCAAAAGGACATTACTGGAATAGGTGATAAAAATTGGAATACAGACTTTTCGTTAATGTTAAAGTTCTGAAATGTGGTAAATGTATTTAAGGTGGTTATATAAGTGCATGTCCTTGTTCTTAGGAAATGCACATGGGAGTGTTATATTTACAGGGAGCATGATGTATATAACCTTTCCTCAAATATTTAGAAAATTGATAAATTAATCGATAGATAGATAAATAGAATGATACAGCAAATATGGCAAAATGTTAAAATTCATGATCTGGGTATTTGTGGAAATGGATATATGCTGAAGTTACCTTAACAATACAGTTATCTGCATTATTTTTACAACCATTCTGTAAATTTGAAATTATTTCAAAATAAAAAGTAGAAGAAAAAGATAATTTAGCAGATGTGGCAATATTAAAGGCAGCCAAAGTACAATGACGGGTTACAAAAAAATGAACCAAAGCAAAAACAGACACATAAGAGACATCGACAGGATTTTTCCATTGACTAAACATTCGTTATACCAAGAATATGTTAATAACTTTTGTGCACCTTATAACCCAGTGTCAAAATATATATAGCAAAAATGGAAAGAAATTGGCAAATCCATAAATATCATGGAGACCAACATCCCTTCTCGGAAACAGATCAGGTAGACAAGAAAATAAGGACTCCAGAACTTTTGAATATTCCTGACCAAATACACAGGCGGCAAACTCAGGTGCCCACAGGCCCTAGGCTGGGAGAACAGACAGCCGGAGTGATCCCGGGCTGAGCCCAGGCCGCCATGGGGGTGGATGGATCACTCTTTAAAGGGCAGCTTCAGCCAATCGATGCCAGGAAGGAATGGGAACTCCAGCACTGCCAGATTGTCCAACATTTTAAGAGCAATCCCAAATCCATATTTTTATGTAACATCTTTTGCTTTGTAAATGTTTGCTTGAGTTTTTAAAAAGCACTTTCAGGGTCAAGCAAAACACATCTGCAGGCCAGGGGAAGCCTGTCGGCTACCAGTTGCAACCTCTGATCTAATATATTTACAGATTTTTGTACTCGAAAAACAGAGAATTAAAATACTCTTGAAACGCCCATTGGAATAGTCAACCAAAATTGAGCTTGTATTAGATCACAAGGAAAATCTTATCAAATTCAAAATGCAAAAATTATATAGAACATTGTCTCTGATATCAAAGCAATAAAGTTGAAAATTAGCAGCAAGAGGCGTGCCAAAAAAAAAAAATCTATCCAGTTGGAGATTTAAAAAATACATTCTAAATAAATCATGGGTTAAAGAGGAAAAAAATGAAAGCTGAAAGGAAAACCATGCAGAATCTGAATAATAAGAGTACTGCATAATTAAACTGGTGATATGTGATGAAATGAAAATATAGAGAGCCTTATCCATTTATCAGATGCAGAAAAGGCTAAAACAAAGAATTCTGCATTTCATTCACGGAGTTGGGGGGAAAACTATGAAAGCTGAAAGGATTAGCAAACAAAGAAAAGCAGAAATCATGAAATAGAAAATAAAAGAACTCAAATAATATAAAAGTTGGTTTTCTAAAAAAAGCATATTTTATAGAAAATAGCAAATTTTTCATTAGTCTGACCAAGGGAAAATGAGAGATGCTCCATTTAACATTGTAAAAAGTTCTAACTATAAATATAGCAAATATTTTTTAAATTATGAGAATACAATATTACGCTTATATGATATATATTTGAAAATCTGGAAAAATGGATGGATTTCTAGGAAAATTTAATGACCAAAAGTTCCTGAAGGAAAAGTAGAAAACCTGAATATCTTTTTAAAAAATCACCATGTCTAGTCAGATTTATTAAACATCTCTACCAACATTTCAAAAACAGGCAATGTGCACAATTTTTGAATTGTTTCAGAGCACAGTAAAAGATAGAAAGCTTCCCAACATATTCTATAAGACCACCATAACCCTGATAGCCAAATAAGAGCGAGACATCACAAAAAACAGAAACTGTACTTCAAGCTATCTTATAAAGATGTAAAAATTGCATGTAAAATACTAACAAATTGATTGCAGCTGTATATTAAAAGAATAATACTCATGACAAAATAGAATTTATTCCAAGAAGGAAAGAATGAAATTTCCAATGTTAAGAAATTTATTAATGTAATTTATTACATTAAACAGATTCAACAGTGAAGCTTGTAAACAATATAATTTCCTCAATAAAATTCAACATTCATTCCTGATCAACCCTCTTTAAAAACTAATAAACTGTCTTTAATTTATAAAGAGTAACTACAGGAAACCTACAGAAGGCATCTACAAATGATATTAAACTAAAAACATTCTTGTATAAATAAAAAATAAAACAACAAAACCTATAAATCGCCACAATTCAAAATTTATCAGGGTCCCTAAATATTGAAATAAGACAAGTAAGAGAAATTAGGTTTCTTATTATTGAAGAGATAAAACCGCCATTATTTACAGACAGCTACTATTAACATCTTTCTAGAAAAGTCTAGAGAATCAAAGGAAAAACAAAAGCACAAATAAGAGTTCAATAAGGTAGCCAGATAAAAAAATCAATTAACTGCCTTCCTAAATATAATGACCAATTAGAAACATAATTTACAAAAACCTAGATATAAACCTAATAAAAATGTATAAGATTGACAGGGAGGAAAGTGGTAAAACGTTTCAAAAGGATGTAAAAGAAGACCTGAATAAATAAAAACATACCATGTTCTTGGATGGGAAGACTCAATATTGTAAAGATGTCAGTTCTCCCCAAATTAATCTATAATTTCCATGCAATCCCAATCAAAATCCCAACAGGATTTTTTATGGAACTTGATAAGCAGATTCTCAAGTTCATCTGAAAGAGAAAATGTGCAAGAATAGCCAAGAAATTTTTGAAAAAGCATCATAAGAGGAAATTTGTCCTATCAGTTATATATATATATTTTTAAAACCATCCTACGCTATAATAATTAAAACAGTGTGGTACTGTTCAGGAACTAAAAAGAAATGACTAATGAAACATAAAGGAGGATCCAAGGTACACATGAGAATTCAGTATGTGATAGGGGTGGCAAGTGGAGGTCACTGACTACTGATTTGGGGGATAAAAAATAAAGCTGTATCTCTCCTTCACACCACTCACAGAAATAAATCCCATATGGACGAAAAAGTTAAACATGAAAGACAAAACTGTAAAAGTTTTCAGGCAAAACTGTTGTTCCAAAACAGTACATCTTTAGAAGAAAGTAGGTTTATTATCTTGGGCCTTCCTAATTTCTAAGCAAGACCCCACAGCCAACAGTTATAAAGGAAGAGGAACAAATTTGACATCATAAAATTTTTTAACAGATTTTTATTGAACTATAACAAAATGGAAAAAAGCACAAATCAAATGTACATGAAGGTAACATTAATAAAAATATAAAATTTCCCTACGTGGAAAGTCATCAGAGACTGCCAGTTAACCACATAGGAGTAATGCTTTTCTGTCCGCTCTCATCTCTGAAAACAAGGAGGATAATCATGCTTCTGTGGACTCCCAAAAGTGTACAATTTCTCCCCAGAACAGGCAATACCCTGGAGACCCATATTACTGGGCGGCGGGGAGGGGGTGGTTGGAATGGGTGACTGGGGGAACTTGTTTCTCTGCCACACTGCATTATTTTTACAGTAAAAATGAAATGCTACCAACATGCCCATTACTTCAGAAACAGAGTAAGTGACGTCTGACCAGGAGTCACACAGACAGGCCATCTTTCAAAAGGGCAGGTGGTTTTTGTGGCATGGTTTGTTAGAGGAGAAAAAGTGAGTGACAATCAGCTCTGCCCCAGTTCCTAACTGTGGGGTCAGTATGAGTTAATGCTAAATCACCAGTGGAGGGGAGGGACTCTTTTAGGTCACTGAACTGGTGCAAAAGATCATCACCACACCCACAAACCCAAATCTCCTGTCCCTGCAGCCTGGCTCACTTTCCAGCTCCTTGTCCCCATACTTGAGCATCTCTCACAGGCCTACAGAGAAAGCCCTCACCAATCATTAATAATAACCAGAAAGGAACTAGCATTGGAGCTCTGCAACAATATGTCAAAAGATGAGGAAAAAGGAATATAACAAGTGGAAGAAAATGATACAAATTACAAACCAGCATTTCTCCAAAACATCCAAAATTTAAGGAAAATATAATTTTCTTTTGAAGCAAGAGCTCAAAGAGATATGAGGGTCTGATGGAGAGATGCTAAGATAGAAGAAAGTGAAAGACCTAACACCAAACTAACAAACTCCAAAAGCATGTTAATCCTCAGAAAATAAATGGAAGAAAAAAAAGCTATTTTAGAAATTAAAGAGTTTTTTCTAGGAAAAAAAAAGACACGAACTGTCAGAGATATGGAGGACAGGCTTGAGAAAAAAACAAAGATAAAATGGAAAAGAAACAAAAAGTTAAATATGATTAGAGGCAATTATACTATCAGAGGCAACAGAAATTCAACAGATGTACAAATGGTACCATCGAAGAAAAGAACTCAAGAGTATGGAACCAAAAATATTCTGATGCATAGCAGAAGAAAATTTTCCTGAAATCCTAATAAAGAAACAAACTGAATCTTTTCAGGTATAGGAGTCCCAGAAAAGCTGCTATAGAATAATCCTCACTCAGAGGTGGCCTAGGGAAAGTACCCAAGGACAAAGGAAGAAATGAAATGAGGACAAAGGAAGAAATGAAAACAAGCCAAAGAATGAAGTTATCTACAAGGGGGAGAAATCAGACTGGCCTCAAACTTTCCCAAGCAACACCAAATCCACAGGACAAATGGCCAATGTATACCAAGTTCTATGAGGAAAAAGAATGTGACTAAGAATATTCTATTCCACACAGATGCAATTCAATTATACAGGCAACCTTCAGATATTCTCAAAGAGGAAAGAACTCAGGAAATGTGGCACCTATTAGCTCTTCTTGAAAAAAAAAAAAGCTATTCTGTGATGAAATCCAGTGAATTAGGAAATTAATCAAAACAAAAAGAGTCAGGAATGGAAAAACTGTTGAAAATGATAGCATGAGAGCATATATACTTCCTTTAAATACAAAACCAGGACTAGACGACTGTGAAAATTACAGTGACAGATTGAATGCTAATGTTGAACCCTGACAATGTGAAAACAAACATAAACACATGCAAAAAACTAAAGTAAAATTGTGGCATGGGGGTAGATGTGAGAAGAAACCAAAGTGCTAATTACTTAATATGGAAAACATGTTCTTTTAAAAAGGCCAGAACAGTAATTCTGGCTTCCTAGTGATTTTCATAATCCAGTTTCTTTTTATAACTTCAGGGGGATATTTGAAAAAATATCTCACAGTGATGAAATATTTAGCTGAAGTTCAGCAATTCCTTCCTTTCAACTTCCTTCTTCTTTGGTTAAATTTACATCAAATTAAACATAAATATGTTAAGCACAAAATTACACATTAGACAAATGAAATGAAATGAAATCTAGAATTAAGCAATTCCATTTTGACTCAGTTTCTCTTCTTTCAAGTTTACACAAAATTTAACTTAGTATGTTTTACTAGAAACAAATATAGTATGACCTGTATTAATGAAATAATACCCATCCATCCAACCATTCATTGGTCCACCTATCCATCCAGCTGTGTACATGGTTTAAAGATGTCTGTTAAAGAGTAGAGGTTAAGAACTGGAATCTAAACTCAGCCTTGCTTTTATCTTGGGCAAGTTACATAACTTTTCTGGCCCTCATCTGTAAAATGGGGATAATAAAGGCTTCTATCTCACAGTGTTCGGTGGAGATTACATAAGATATTACATATCAATACTTAGATCAGCACCTCCTAAGTAGCAAGCACTCAGTAAGTGAGAGCTATTCTTATTTTCTCTGGGGCCTACTTGATATTTCACCTTCTTCACTGTACTTTTCTGTAACTTTAAAAAACATTATAAATACTTTGGAGTTAGGTGGAATTATTAGTAATGTTCTAGCCATAAGAGTGTTTTAAAGATCTAATTTGGATAGTTCCCTACTTCTTTCACTGAATTATTTTTATGTGATAAAATGTATAAGGAACATGTGCAATTTTACAAAGAAAGACCATAGAAAAAGTCACTCCATATATAAATATGTAGTCAAATTTTCAAAGGCCCATCTGTGGTGATCTTAAACTATGCCCACAAATGCACTTTTCCTTTCAAAAGGTACAGCCTTTTCTCTCTTCCCTTGAGTGTACTTCAAGGGTCCACTTCTAACTAATAGAGTATAAGGGAAGTGACAGTGTGTGACTTCTCTCTCTTTTTTTTTTTTTGCATGGGCAGGCACCGGGAATCGAACCCGGGTCTCTGGCATGGCAGGCAAGAACTCCGCCTGCTGAGCCACCGTGGCCCACCCAGTGTGTAACTGCTGACATTAGGTCATAAAAGACGTGCTTCCACTTTGCTCTCTCCCACCTGTCTGCAAGGGGGACACTAGCTGCCATGTGGTTATGCCACTCAAGCAATCCTATGGAGAGGTTCACATTGTGACGAGTTGAGGTTTCTGCTACCAGTCAGCAAGAAACTGAGGACATCAGCCAACAGCCATGTAAGAGAGCCATCTTAAAAGGGGATCCTCCTGGCTGAAGGATACACTAACTGAGAAGTGGATTGGTGAACAATGGTGTATACATATGATTGAATATTGTGCTGCTACAAAAAGGAATAAGGTTGTGAGGCATGCGACATTGTGAATGAACCTGTGGGATATTTGATGAGGCAAAATAAGCTAGAATAAAAGAGAAATTATTGTATGGTCTCATTTAGAAAATGCTTATGAGAAAACAGGGGCCTAGACTGTAAACTTTTAAAGCAGTCACACTTAGTCCGGAGTGTTGATAATGATTTCTGGATTTTGAGAGGCTGTTTTATATATGCATAACCTGGTATTTAGCGATAAGAATGGAGCTGATCAGGGGTAAGGAAGACATTGTCTATATTTTAGAACCTCATCTACTCTTGGAGACCAAAGGAAAAAAGGTTTATTTTGTCCAGAACCTAAATTTTCTGTAGCACATAATCAACCTGTCTGGATAGATCACTGAAACAATCCAAACACAGGGAACCCAGAATAAGAATGAGGGCCTTTAATCTTGTATAGCCTAATGTAATGCCTGGATACATCCCAGAGTATATTAAGCAGATAACCAAAGAGTATTGGCAAAGTGCCTAGAGGGTAGGAGAAAAAATAAGGAACTATTAAACTTTACCACTGGGGAAACCCCTGATACTGTGTCAAACATTAGGGACACCCAAATCAATAGGTCAAGTCTTTGATCTTAAGGCTTGTTCTTGTGAAGCTTATGTATGTAGCAGAGAAGCTTAACCTACCTATAGTTATGCCTAAGAGTTACTTCCGGAAGACCTCTTTTGTTGCTCAGATGTGGCCTCACTCTCTCTAAGCCTAATGCTGCAGGCAAAAGCATTCTCTCCTCCCTACATGGGACATTATGTCCAGGAGTGAAAGTCTCCCGGGTGGCTGGAAGATGACTCCCAGGGATGACTGTAGCCCTGGTACTGTGGGATCAACAATGCCATTCTGACCAAAAAGGGGGAAAGAAGTGTAACAAATAAGATATCATTGGCTGAGAGAGTTCAAATAGAGTCAAGAGGCTACTCTGGAGGTCACTCTTACTCAAGTTTCAGCTAGACATTGCTACCTATGACAGCTTGCTAAACCCCAACCAAAACCATTCTTGCCAATCCTAAAGAACACCTAGGGAGATATGTAACATTCTATAAAGGTTCCATGTACTAGGGTAATTTTCCAGAAATCTACAACCTTTAGATAGGTCCCTGGACCAGATAAGCCCTGAAATGCAGAGGGGCCAGCCTCTCCAGCATATCAACTAGTTCCATCCCCCTATCCTAAAGAGTGAGAGAAAGATCAAAGATGACGGTGGAGTTAAAAAAAAGTCGATTGCGATGATAAAAAAATATTTAAGCCCTCTAGCCTCCTATATCCTAGAGCAGCTAGAGGGAAAAATATGAGAGGATCATATGGTAGCCCATGACAAACTCTGAGATTTTTCCTGTAACTATTTGTTGAAGAGTGCTTTGAAAACTATTGCTTTTTTATTTCTTTGCTTTGTATATATGTTATGCTATCCAATAAAAAAAGTTAAAAATAAAAAAAAGGTGATGGGGAGGGCCGCGGTGGCTCAGCGGGCAAAGTGCTTGCCTGCTATGCCGGAGGACCTCGGTTCGATTCCCGGCCCCAGCCCATGTAACAAAAACGGAGAAACAGAATACAATAAAACAAGAAAATGTTTAAAAATGTTTCCCTTTCTTCCTTCCTTCCTTCCTTCTCTCTGTCTTTCCTTTAAAAAAAAAAAAAAAAAAAAAAAAAAAAAAAAAAAAAAAAAAAAGGTGATGGTGGAGCTGTACAGAGAAGGGAGGGCTTAACAGATGAGTATGATTGCTGAATCATTACACTTATATCTCTTTTAGTCTCCTTTATCTTAGAGTAGCTAGAAGTAAAAACCTAAAATTGTGGAATTATAACCCAAACTCTGAAATCTGTTCTACAACTAATTGTTGTGATGTGCTGTGAAATTTATTGCTTTTTTGTATGTATGTTATTTTCACAAAAAAGAAAAAAATCATTGTGATGATAAAAAAAAAAAATTCTTCCTAGCTCCAGTGTTCTGGAGCAAGCGAAAAGGAAAAAAAATCTAAGATGATAGAATGGTAGCCCATGACAAACTCTGGGACCTGTTCTGTAACTACTTGTTGTATTGCTTTTTTCTCTCTTTGCTTTGTATATATATGTTATATTATACAATAAAAAACGTTTTAAAAAAAGTGGATCCTCCAACCCCAGACAAGCCTTCACACTGCACCTGTGGCCAAAAGACTGCCTGTAATCTCACAAGTGACTCTCAGCCGGAACTACTTAGCTAAGCCACTATGTGTGTTTGACAACAAATACCTTTTGTTTTAAGCAGCTGCATTTTTTAGTATCTGTCATGTAGCATTAGATAATAAACACCCCACCCATTTAGTAAAAAATTTACATCACAAGTTTTAGTTCTAACAACGGTAGAGTAGCTTAAACTAGACTAACTTTTCTAAAATAATGAACTTTGAACAAACATATTTAAAAACCTATCTCTTTAAGTGCACTAGAGAGCAACCAGAAGAAGTCAGAAGCAGATAGGGGATTTGATTCTTTGGAGAAGAACCATCCTGGCTATGATCCAAATTAACATGACTTTTCCACTGAGGGATCTCTCTATTTCTCTGGGTGCAGAGAGGCTAGAACTCAAGCATAAATCGCAATTTTATTGTCCTAAGGAGCCACAGAATAGAGTTTAGGACTGCCAGAATAGCTGGAAATCCAAGTGGGGAAATCCTGGAAAGAAGAGAGCTACAGAGGACATATGAACTCCCCTCAAACACTTAGCTGACCCCTGAACTATACATGTGTAAGTAAGATTCCAAGAAGTCCAGATGTAAAATCATATCTGGAAGGCAAACTTAGCTAAGCAGATATTCAGTTGCATTGCAGTATAGTACATTTGGAATTCAAGTCTCACCAAGTTAGCAGGCTTGTACATTTCAGGTATTTCATTGAAAAATCAGAATAGTCATAGCCTAAGAGTAAAGATTGTTTGCCTGGACTAAGGGATTTTCTCTAGGGCTAAGGATAACCTTGAAATAGACCAGCCACACATAACATTTTGTTATGTTAGCCAGAACAAAAATGAATAATCAAGCCTCCACAAGTTCACATTTAACTGGCAGAAGAAGACTCAACAGTATTCAGATGAAGAAAACAGATCCAGAGTTTCTACAATGTAGCATAACAATTTCTAGCATACAATAAACACAACTAGACATGTGCAAAGAAAGAGGAATTAGTGACCCATTGTAAAGAGAAAAACCAGTCATCAAAAACAGAACCACAAATGATCTAGATATTGGAATTAGTACAAAAGAATTTTAAAGTAACTCTTACAAATATGTTAAAATAAAATAAAAGATAGAAAGAATCAGCAGAAATGGGGAATTGCTTGAGAGATTTGGAAACAGTAAAAAGGAGCCAAATGGAAACCACAGGATCAAAAAAAAACCAATATCTGAAATAAAAACATTTTGTTGGCTAGGATTAACAACAGATTGGACACAGCAAAAGAAAGGATTAGTAAGCTTGAAGGCAGTATAATAGAAATCATCCAAGCGAGGCACAAACAGTACAAAGGATTTTGAGAAATGAATAGAGACTCAATAACCTGTAATGTGTATCAAGTAGTCTAAGATAATGGTAAATGGTGGCCAAAGAGGGAAGAGAGAAAATAGGCTGAAAAAAATTTGGACGAAATTTTTTGAAGAAATTTTGCCAAATTTGATTCAGACCAAAAAGATAAACAAAGCAAGAAAAACCCCAAGAACAAGACACTAAAAATCACTGCAAACCCTCAAACAGGAAAAATACACCTAAAAGAGCATTACAGTGAAACACTAGATTAAAAAAAAAACAACCAGCAATATTATAAAAGCAGTGATAGCAAACAAACCACATTACATAAAGTGTAACAACAATAAGGACGCAACTAACTTCATATGAGAAACAATAGATGTCGGAAGACGATGGAATAACATCTTTAAAGTGCTGAGAGAAAAACATGTGAAGCTAGACATCTATGTTCAGCAAAATTTCTTCCAAAAACAAAGATGAAATAAAGGCATTTTCAGACAAAAGATAATTTCTCACTAGCACACTGGCACTTCAAGGAATACTAATGGAATTTCTTTAGGCTGAAGGAAATTGAAACCTGATGAAAATCTGAAATTAGAGAAACTAAGAAAGAGCACTGGTAGTGGGAAATATAAAATACTTCTTTCCCCAAGTATTTTAAAGTCAACTAACTGTTGAAAACAGGAACTATAACAATACACTGTGGATTTAAAACATATGAAGTGAAATATTTAAAAACAACAGCACAAAGGATGAAAGTGAGGGTAAACTAGAAGCATTTGTCTTAAGGTTCTTATGGTATAAGTGAGGTAGTATAATAGGAATTCCAGATAGACTAGGATAGGTTAGCATGTTTATTGTGACCTCCTGAGCAACACTGAACAAAAATTAATACAAAGAGGTATAGCTTCACGGTCAGCTCCAGGGATATCTCAGAGAAAGTCTCTGCTATGCACTAACACTTACAGAGGGAGACGACGTTAGGAGTTCCCAAAGGTTGCTCCATCTAAGGGTGGGTTTGGAGGGGAGCAGTAGGAAAAATGGAGGGGTGGTTCCTGTGTTGAGAGACTGAAGCTATGTGACATGTTTTGTGGGACCAATTCAAACCTCAACCCCATACCTGCCTTCCAAGAGCCCAATAGCCCATTTCCTCTATCTCTATGTGGCATGCTTGCCCGTGGGCTTCTTGATGTTTTCCACTGTTGCCTCAACACTTCAACCACTCCTAGCCATGCCTTCATACTCCGCCATGCCTTCATACTCTGTCCTCACTGAGTGCTTTTCCTGTCACTCCTGAGAGCTTCCTGTCTGCCTCTCTCATTTCAGTAACTGATCCCATACTGTGTTCCACGTTGGCACTGCTCTCTCCAAAAACTGAATTCCTGGAGGTTCAGACTGTGCTGTCATCTCTTTATTTCCCCATCAGTGAACAGCACAGTGTTAAACATGCAATATATGTTCTAAAATATTAAATGCATTAATTAAAAACAGTCCTGTTGCCAAACCCTGGAAGTAAGGTACTCTCTGCAGAATTTGGGGAGCATAGATACACAACTTTACAATGAGTGCAGAGTTATCTAATGATTGCTATCTGCTATTTATGGTGCACCTTCTCTGGAAGGTACTTTGGGTAGGTTACTTCCACTGACTCATCAGAATCTATTGCGTAGGTATTACCTACCTGCATGACTCGACAGTGCTCTAAACCAGCACTTCTCAGATTGTCATTTGTAGACAAATCCTCTGGGGATCTTGTTATAGTGCAGATTCTGATTGAGTAGGCCTGGGGTGGGGGCTAGGAGTCTCCATTTCTGGTTGTTCCCAGGCAATGGCAATGCTGCTAGTCCAGCATTTGAGGAGCAAGACTCAGACACCTCCAAAGGTGGGGTCTTGCCCCTCATTCAAAACAACACAGATTGTTTTTATTCTCTCTGAGAATTTCCATAAGAAGCAAAGAGCTCAGCAGCTCCTTAGCCCGGAGCTGATGCTTTCTCACATGGTATTTCACATCATCCTCATAACATATGGGGTGGCAGCCACATGATTACCATCTTCCCCCTCAGGTAAAGACGCCTAGGTTCAGAAAGGTTACATAAGCTAAGGGCCCACGCCCAGCGGGTGGTGGCAATGGGACCAGTACACAGGCTGATTCTACAGCTTCTGGGGAGACCTTCTAGTAGTCTTCCTTCCTCATAAGAGGCTCCATCCAGGGAGAACACACAGTTCTCTGGGCAAAAGAACTACCCATTACAGAGTGACGACAGTGGACAGAATCTCCAGATTCATTTTGCTGGTCACACACCTAGGGGCCAATTCTATCATATGACAAACCCAAGGTACCCCAAAGACTTTCAGCAATTTCCAGGGACAGTCAGAGTTCTAATGATGGAAAAGCTGGGGAACCTCTTTTCAAAACTCAAGAACTCTCCAAAGGCTGATGGTCCAGAGAACCCCTGGCCCAACCTCTTCACTTTGTGCTACCCATAAGTGAAGCTGAGTGGGGGATGCAGCTGCTCCTGCAAAGGTAAACGGCCAGAAAGGCAGTACCTGGGGAAGGGGGCTTCCCAGAGCAGCCAGCTGAGTGCACATTTACAGCCTCAAGCCGAGAGGCAGACTGAAATCCAGGCAAGGTGGCAGCCTCCCAAAGCTACCTGACTGTTAATGACTATCCAATGCCCAGGGCATGCTTAAGGCATCTTTCTCCTCTGCCCCCGCCATTGGCTCCTAGCTCAGTGCTGTGTGCCTAGTGTGCTTCAGAATACACTAAGCTGCCAGGCTCAGGGGGTGAACAGAAAGATGTGGGACAGGTGCTGTTTGCTACCGGGCCCCCTAGCAAGGGAAGTCAAAGTCCAAATGTGAAAAGCTAAATAACAAGCCAGAGACACCTGGATCAGGCTCTGCTATTTAAAGGTACAATTACCCACCAACATGCTGGAAGAGCTGAACTCCTTGGCAAACAAGCTGCAGGAAGGCAGCTGGATTCAGGGAGGGCACCGTGAAGTATAAAGGGCATGAGCTGGTCACAGATCATGGGTGTGGACTGAGCTAAGTAGAGAGGAGGAGAGGGGGCTTGCAGGGATGGAAATGCTGCAAGCCCAGGCTTGAATGGGGATGACCAGGTATATCTGGGTCACTATGACAAATGTCCACCAGTTAAAGCTGAGGGTCAGGGGCAGAAGTGCATGAGCAGGCTTGAGTGGGAGGGGAACCTAGATGGAAGACTGTAAACTCTGTCTGGACACGAACAGGGGGTCACTTAAGGACTACGAGTATTTAGAGGTGCCCGGTGGACAGCAGCATATAAACCAGCTGGACCAGAAGGACCAGAGGAGGGAATGAGCGGGCCATTCGGATGGAACCTGATATGGATTTTCTGGCAAAAACAGTGAACAATTCCACTGCCTCAAGGCCCCAGGCACTCTGTCCTGAGCTATGGGACATGTCGTTCTTCTGAAACTGCAGAGGAACATAAGGGGTGGTGGGGTCCTCCTGGGGTCCACAGAAAGGGAAGCTCTCGGCACCCTCCCAGCCCCTCAGCTCCCAGGCTGCCAACTCTAGCTCTTACCTCCTATTTTTGCATTGTATGCTATGCCCACGATGCAATAGGAGTTGTTTGCTGAGGCAGCGACTTCTCCTGCACAACGAGTGCCATGTCTGAAGCAAAGGGGAAAAAAAGAAGAAGCAATGTTTGAAGGGTTCAGTGTGATGCTCGGTGTTCTTGCAATAAAACTGGTTTCCCGGTGCCCGTTCAAGTCCACTTTCCACATTCCCTCTCATCACATCTCTCCTCCGACAGGAGGCTCACAGGGAGCTTCGAGGCAGGCTTTGCACAAAGAGGATGGATCTCAGCTTTGGGGTTGGCAAAGCCTTCCTACCACCCTTCAAATAATGAGTGCTTGCTTAGGGTTATCTCTCCCAGATAGTCTCAGTGACTTGCAAATTGGAGTTTGGGGTTCCAGGCCCTGAGCTCCCCCCCACCCCAGCCCTTGTCCTTGGGACAGGTCACTATTGTGTATGGACAGTGATGCCCCAGCTCTGTGTCTCCCTTGGCCAACAGACTCGGCTTGTCCATGAGCATCATGAAGGTCTGACTCACTGACGGACAGCCAGAACGGACAAGGAGTGTTCTCGGCTAGCCCCTGTGTACCACAGGCACCCACAATCACCTGGGACAGCCCTCCTACCATGTCCTTGCCATTTACCCAGGAGCCGGCAAAGAAAGCGCTACACTGAATCCTCAGCAGCAACTGGGGACTAGGACGAAATGACCAGAACAAAACAAATTGCTTTTCTCAGTCATGACCTCCTTTCCTAACACACTGCACTCAAGTCCATTCCTCCGGCAGAGACCCAAACCTGGACAGTTTAAACTCTTCTCTTTGAGAAAAGTCCACAGAGTCTTAATTTCATCAATTCAAATTTAAAACAGCCTTTAAAAACAGTCGTGGGTCTGCATGCTAGCCCTTGGGGAAAGAGACATCCGTGGTACTCCGAAATTCGTGGAGCACCAGGCTCAGGGTTGGAAATAGAGTCATGAGCTGAGCATCTGTCTCTAGGACTCCATCCTGCCCTTCAAGGATGAGTGTGTAAAATCGGGAACATTCTCTCCCTGCTTCCCAGACATGTGGCCAGACAGCAAGGCCCCTTGGGACATGAGACGGGGAAGCTGGTGCCCCTGAGGGGCTCAAGACAGCCCCGCTGCCTGTTTCACAGGACAGTTGGCCGCTCTGCCCAGCACCCTTGGGCCACCAGTACATGGACCTCAGAATTGAGTCAAATGAAAATTGGAATGATATGGAGGAGGATATACCATAGCAAGGACCATGCTACCATGGGGAAGAAAGAAAGTGATTTTGTGATGTTCCTATGGACATTTTGGAAAGAATGGTATCAGCGCAGTGTATGGGAGTGGCTGCTAAGAAAAGTCAAGTAGGACGCAGCTAAATATGAGCTCACAGGGCCAAGATTGAGGAAACGGCTCTGAATACAAGGCTGCCATGTCCTGATGAAATATGCAAGCACGCATCATACAGCGTGTTCTTACCAGGTCATCTCGTTTGCTCCACTCAACAACCCTGAGTGTAGGAGGGATTATCTCCACGACAAATCTCAAGATTGGGATCAGGAGAGTCCACAAGGTTGAGCTAAATGCACAGAACCAGGCAGCCCATAAGTGGCAAAGCTGGGATGTGAACCCACACTTAGCCAATCTCAGTTGCATAAGCTTTCCACCTCACTCATAATTTCCCATGAAGTCAAAAGAGCTCAGGGGGGCGGTGCGATGGTGGCTCAATGGCGGAGTTCTCACTTGCCATGCCAGAGACCCAGTTGGATTCCCGGTGCCTGCCTATATATATAAAAGAGCTCAGGGGTGTCCATGTGTGCTCCATGAGGCCAAGCTGCTGTTTAAATCAGCCAGTTGTGGAGACTTATTTTAAGGGTCATGGTCTTAGAAATAGTCCATCAAGGTTGGACACAGGGACGATGCTTGGAAAACATTCATTTTGGGGTGACCAGTGAGGGGATGTCCCTGCAGAACTGCCAAGTGGACGGAAGCCACCTCATACCTGCAGGGCCCTGTCAGATGGGGCTCCCAGCCCCAGCCCATTCCTGGGGCAAGCCCTTGAGCAATACCCACATATCCTGATCACCTTTTTCTGGTCTGTGAGCTTCTGTGTGAAGACTAAGAAGTGAGTCTGCAGGGAGAGTTGAAAAGAGAGAAGAAAAGGAAACAAAGCAACGTACTTGTTTTCATTGCTGGCATCATAGCGTGGAGTTGGGTCAAAGTCATTTCCATTGACATCATAGCTGGCATAGGAATCCTAAGAAATTACAGCTCAGTGAGGGAAGATAAATGGCACAGCATATTATGGCCCAATTTCAAGTTCTTTTTACACCTCTCTTGGAAAACAGAGAAAAACACACCTGTGGTATGCTCTTGCTGTAACAATCTTCTTATATTTTTAATATGTGTTTTTTTGTTTACATATTTGCAATTCATATAATTTTGTAAACTCTTTTAAAAACATATCCTTGAAGCTCTCCTGTGTTGCTAACAGTTTTCTAAACTGTCATTTTTTAATTGTTTCTTTTTCATTAGAGAAGTTGTAGGTTTATAGAAAACCCGTATAGTAAGTACAGTTTCCATAATTCGACTCCCTCCCCCACCACAGGTTTCCCTATTATTTACATTTGGCATTAATGCAGTACTTTTGTAAGAGCTGATGAAACAATGTTATTATAATTATACTATAAATGGTAGTCCATCATTTACATTAGGGTTCATTGTATGGTACAATTCTATGTTTGCTTTTTTTAATCTTTATTATGGTAACACATATATAACCTGAAACTTCCCATTTTAACCACATTCAAACATACAATTCAGTGGTGCTAATTAAATTCATATTGTTGTGCTACCATCACTAATATCCATCACCAAAATTTTCCATCAACCCAAACAGAAATTCTGTACCAACTGGTATTAAGTCCCCATTCCCCATCCCCATCCAGCCTCTGGTAACCTGTACTCTACTTTCTAACTCTATAAATTTGCATATTCTAATTAGTTCATACAATTGAGATCATACAATTTTGTCCTTTTGTGTCTGGCTTATTTCACTCAACATGATGCCTTCAAGGTTTATCCTTATTGTTGAATGTATCAGGACTTCATTTATTCTCACAGCTGAATAACAAGTTCATTGTGCAAACATACTACACGTCGTTTACCCATTCATCGGTTCATGAACACTTGGGTTGCTTCCATCTTTTGGTAACTGAATAATGGCACAATGAACATTGGTGTGCAAATGTCTATTTGAGTCCCTGCTTTCATTTCTTTTGGGTTATATATGTAGAAGTGGATTGCCAGGTTATATGGAAATTCTATACTTAACTTGCTGAGGAACTGCCAAGCTGTCTTTCACAGCGGCTGCACCATTTTACATTCCTACCAGCAATAAACAAGTGTTTATACTTCTCCATATCCTCTCTAAGACCTATTTTCCACTTTGTAACAGTAGCCAGTCTCATAGGCAAAATTATCTTTTTTTTTTTTTAACATGGGCAGGCACCGGAAATTGAACCCGGGTCCTCTGGCATGGCAGGCAAGCATTCTTGCCTGCTGAGCCACCGTGGCCCGCCCAAAACTATCATTTTTAATTGCTGCATAATTGTCTACAAAATAGATCCAATATGGCATATTTAACCATTGGTAGACACCCAGGTTCGCTATAATATTTAATGTGTTCATCATATTTGCTATATGCCAAGCCCTGTCCTTTATACTTACACTAAATCCTCACAATAACTCTATGAGAGAGTAGTCCTACAGTTAACCCTATTTTACAGAAAATGGACATTGAGCGACAGAGAAGTTAAGCAACTTGCCCAACGTCACAGGGCTAATAAGTAGTAGAGACAGGATGAAAACCTAAGCAGTTTGGGTCCAGAGCCTAGACTTGTAACCCTGCAATCTTTTCATGCTGCTAATTACTAACCCAATGTATGTGGTTTCTTCCTTTCCCAAAACTCATTCCTTAGGCTGTATTCCTAGAAGCATGTGGGCAATCCCCCAGCAAAATCCCTCTCCCTGGCACAGCAAGGGGGAAGAGCGTTTGCCTTACCTTCTCTCCCCAACACTGTTTTCTTTACTGGTTAATTTGGCAGGGGGAAAATGACCCTTATTGTGTTTTTTTTTTCATTTGTATCTACTTCATGGCTAAACACGGGTGAATATCTCTGCAGGTGAGTTTCTAGACTTGACTTACATAATTTGGGGCCAGGTCGGGGTGATTCCTTTCAATGCCATCATCGAGGATGGTGACCACGACGTTTTTTCCTGTGAAGCCCCTCTTCCATGCCGCCTGGACGTTCATTTCCGATCGGCAGCGACTGTTCTTGTCACCGCAGTGCTGTATGCACAGAAGACACAAAGCCCCCACCCCCACCCCCAAGACAGATGCTGCAGGTACAGTTCTGAGGCAGAAAGAACATACCATGCAAACCCAGCAGATGGGTACTTGCACACTTGTAAGTAAGGAGGAAATACCTTTTCATGCTTTACATAGCAGAGATTCTCTTTCACCCACCTAGATCCAGAAAGAATAAACTAGGAGTGCTCCATTTGCTTTTCCTGTGCCCAGCAATTGGTTTATTATTTCCCCAGAGAATCATAGGTAGGGTGAGGGGATCTACCCAAGGAGAGCATATTCAGAATTTAGTTAGTCGTACACGTTGCTCAAATCACTTGCCTGCTCAAAGAGCACATCCTGGGACTTTCACATAATATCAGGAATAATTCATAAGAAAGTTTATGTTGCAAACCTTAAAGAAGATGAATGTGTCTGTCTGAATGCAGCTTTGTTGGGGAAATGAAACACTCCCTACATGCAAACCCATCTAAGGGACGAGGTACCATGAATGTCCCCATCCCGTGGGGAGGGGACCCCTTGGGTACTCACCATGTACCACATGTTGGACCAAATGGGGTCGTTGAAATAAAGAGCGTGAGGCTCATTCCGGGACTGTCTCTTCACCCTGCGTCTCACTTCTTGTTGCTGAAGCCATTTCACCTACCAGGAAGGAAGACAGTTACTAGTTATGTTTAAAACACTCTTCTGATTTTATGGAGCCTCTCTGTAGGTACTGTCGGTTCTCTTCTCATGAATATCTGTGGCCTTATTAGATGTTTTGGGTGGGAAGTTCCAAAGGGACATTTTCATTCCAAAGTGACTGTAAGTGAGAACTTGTCTCAGTAGGTGGAAGGGGAAATGATAGCACTCTGGAAAGATTCTGAAGTCACTCTATTAAAAGAAAATAAAAATGACCTTGTGAAGTTGCCAATAAACTATCTGGTGACCCATGTCCTGGAAAAAAAGGAAATCTATGCAGAGGGAAGGAATGAGTGATGAGAGGGAAGGAATTGTTTCCTCAAAATGGTTAGCGGAAGTTGGAGGCGAGATGTTGTAGTACAGTGAGGAAGTGAATAAGCAAATTACTGTAATTCACACATTGGAATTTTGGGCAGTCAGCAGAAACATGGTAACAGGAAATCCAATGGGGGACACAAAATATTAATAGTGGCAATCCTCTGGTGGTGATATTATTGGTAATTTTAAATTTTTAAATTATTTTCAGTATTTTATAAATTTCCTTCCTAGGCATGATTTGCCTTCAGAATCAAGAAAACAAAAGTTTGAGCAGCAGTATACATGCACTGACCAGGAGGGAGCAGGACTGCCCAGGTCTAATCCCAGCCCCACCCTTCACTAGCTCCTGGGGATGATCATGGAGCTGTCATGAGGCTGAATACACGAATTGTGTGTATGAAGCACTCACATCAGGCCTGCGCCCAGGGGTTACATCCTTGCACATCTTGTCAAACTGGAAGAGTTTCTCCACTTTTAAGAGCCCATGGGGGAAGGGAATCACAGCCCACAAGTCTCCATGCAGCGATCCCCCTGATGCGGTAGCATTTGTGGGCGGGGTGGACAGGGTGAGGAAAGGACCAGACCTACTCTCTGGGAGCTCAGCTCAGCTCTTGCTGGAGGCTGGAGGCAAGCAGATGAGGACGAGTGTGGCATGAGCTCTGGGGAGGTGGACAAATCAGGCAGGCTGCCTGGAGGAGGCAGCAAGGGGGTGGGCCCTGGATGTGCAGGCCAGTGGGACCTCTACGTTGCGAGTCCTCTCCTCATCCCCAACTGCCCTCACCGATTGGCAGGGCTGGGACAGCTGGGAGAAAAGGGAGAGGGAGGAGGAGAGGGAAGCTCTGAAGGGTACGGTCCAGGCTGAAGACCCCTGGCTGGCCTCTCTGCAGTATGGAGCCCTGTGAGACCCAGTAGGTCCCTCTGGCATCCCTCAGCCTCAGATTAGCATGAGAATATACCCACAGATTAGCATGAGAATATATCCACACATGCCTCACATTTGGAGGAGGAGATTGACCTCAAGACCATTTTGGACTGATAGGCCAAAATGCCTAGAAGGGTCAGGACTCATTCCCACTGCCAATGTGATTTGTCTATAAAACACCACCTTAGAAACACTGCAGGAGCTCAAAATCAATTGTGGTTAGAAACTAAAAAAAGCCTCAGCACCAAAGTCCCAGGTAATAAATCATTGCCATGGATAGATGCTTGTACGGAAAATAAAACTAGAAAATGAGATATTTTGTTCAGAACACTCTCTGATGGCATTTTCCAACTTCACCATATATTAGTGCCTGAACTAGAAAGCTTTTATTTGGTATAAAATATCTAGGGCAATATTTTATAATCTGTTAAATGTCCCATTTTAAAATAGAGTGGCACATAGATTACTGAAGGGCTCCAAGCTCCTGGGATCCCCCCAACCATCTCGTAAGGCTGGGCTCTGGACTCACAACCCATCTTAATAACGTCTGGAACCTTCCGCCTGCAATGCTCACCAGGCTGCACTTCCAGTCACAGAGAAAGAGGCAAACTCTCCTCTTATAAGCCCAAGTGACTCTCCCTGAATAGGTCCTGTGATGTGGGAAAGAAGTCATGAAAAAGTACCTGTTCTAGTTTGCTAGCTGCCAGAAAGCAACAGAGCAGAAATGGAACGACTTTCAAAAAGCGGAATTTATTAAGTTGCAAATTCACAGTTCCAAGGCCATGAAATTGCCCCAGTTAAAGCAAGTCTATATAAATGTCCAACCTAAGGCATCCAGGAAAAGATACCTTGGTTTAAGAAGGTTGATGAAGTTCAGGGTTTCTCTCTCAACCAGAAAGGCACATGGCGAACTTGGCGGCATCTGCTAGCTTTCTCTCCAGGCTTCTAGTTTCATGAAGCTCGCTCCTAGGGTGTTTTCCTGCTTCATCTCCAAAGGTCTCTGGCTACACAGGCTCTGTCGTGGCTCTAAAAAGGGACTCTTCCAAAATGTTTCCTCTTTTAAACGATTCCAGTCAAGGCCCACCTAGAATGGGTGGAGTCACATCTTCCTCTAATCAAAAGTTAATACCCATAATTGGGTGAGTCATATCCATGGAACAATCAAAAAGCTCCCAGCTAGCATACTGAATGAGGATTAAAGGACACGGCTCTTCTGGGGTCCACCTCAAATTCAATAGGCACAGTATCCTAGCGGGATGAAAGCGCAGCAGGCCTCCTGGTCCCTGGGCACTGGAAAGAAAGCCAGCGTTACCTACCACACATCCTCAGGGTGGCGTGATGTCCTGGGCCCGTGGCAGCTGGGGGCTCCCTCTTTGGCATGGCATCAGGGCAGTCCTCTCCCCGTGATAAGCAACCAAGGCATTCTCAGTCCATATTCATAACAAAATATTAGCCAGGCATGAGGGCTTCTGGGCCCAGAAGCTATAGAAATGCTCCAAAGGTAACCGTACAGTCATAGAGGCTGACCTGGCCAGCGGCCACTTGGTCTGAACATCTCTGTCCAGCAGAGGAAGCCAGCCTGCTTCCCTATTTCCTCTCCTCACGACTGCCTGCCTCTCATCTATTCCATGATGGACATCCAGGAAGTACAAGGATATCCTGGATCCATACTTCATACCTATTGCCAAAAGTGAGCTATTCTGCTCCATCTTCCTTGGTTACTGGGGATGGTCGGCAGGGGTCCTGTGGCCATTTATTCAGGCTTTGGTACTTACTGGGGGCTGGCACTAACCTCTGGAACATGAGCTTTTATATGCAACTCAGGTTGGAACCCAAGGGCCATCTGGTCTACCTAGGAAGGTTAGAGGTGTGCCAAGGATGAAAAACCAAGTGACTAAAACTTTACCTCTCTCTTCCTTCAAACACAATGGCACTTATCCACGCTAAAGGGGTAGCTCACACAGGCTTAATAGAAGGTATCTTAGTTTGTGGTGCTGTCGTAACAAAGACCACAGACTAGTTGGCTTAAATAAGAGGAATTTATTGTCGCAGTTTTGGAAGCTAGCGGTCCAACATTAAGGTGTCAGCAGGATCGTGCTTCCTCTGAAGTCTGCAGGGTTCTGGTAGCAGCTTGCTGGTAATCCTGGGCTCAAGCTCTGTCACATGGCCATCTCTCTCCCCATCTGCTTCCTCCTGACCCCGTGTCCAAACATCCTCTGCTTATAAGAATTGTGATCATTTTGGTTTAAGGCCCATCCTTACCCAGTTTGGCCTCACCTTAATGAATAATACCTTTACAGTCAGGTTTACATCCACAGGACTGTGGGTTTTCACTTGAATATATCTTTGCAAGAGACATGATTCAAACAATAATAGAGGCTCTTCATCATAGAAACAGAGATATTCCTTAAAACAGAGGAACAAATAATTTACAGTTCTTAAGGTTGCGTCACTCATAGAATTGATTCTTCTGGAGAACTCACACACAAATGCGGATGGTGAGATAATAATGTTGATGGTGAGAGTGAAGAATGGAAGGGGGTTTCTCTTGTGTGCCCCTTGACTATTTAATCTTATGTATATAACTATCATTCTTAGAAAAAGTAATGAAAGATTCTTTGTAGGATTTCAAACTTCCTTCCTTTCCTAAAGGACTAGGACAAATGGGAAGGCATAATGTTTCTCTGGTGTTTATTTGGATGTCACTTTGCATTGAAGCTTCAATCATGGTCCATTCACCAGATCCCTCGAATGTTTAGGGTGATGCTCAGATTCTGTCATAGTGAAAAATGTACTGACAGAGACAATACATAACACATTTATCTACTTTTGAAATTCATGGTCAGAGATATTTAATTTGGAAGACAAGATAAGCCCTAAACCAAAGTAAGCCCATGAATGAGGAAACCCAGGGCAAAGTGAAATAAATTTGTGACAAAGTGTATGTAGTAACAGTTTAATGACAGGGTCCTCAACCCTCTCAGGGAGAGGAGAATTTTTTTACTTCCCCCAGAACCTTCAGGTCACTGGACTGAAGAAACAGAAAATATTCCTAATAAGAAGAGCCCCTGCTCATTCTACATCATTCTCCTTAGGTTTTGTAATCAGTTGAATTCTCTCACAGTTCTGGAGACTAGAAGTCCAAAGCAAGGTGTCGCAGTGTGCTGCCCCCACCCCAAACATATGCTCATCCAAAACCTATGAACGAGATCTATTTTGAAAAAAGGCCTTTGCAGATGTAACCAAATTTAGGATCTCAAGATAAGATCATCCAAATTACTTGGTGGCCTTAAATCCCATGAAAAGTATTTTTATAAGAGAAAGGGGGATATTTGGGACATGGAGGAGGAGAAGGTCATTTGAAGACTGAAGTGAGGTGGCCACAAGCCGAGGAGCACCTGAGGTCACCAGAAGTTAGAGGTGGCCAGCAGGATTTCCCATACAGCCCTCCGAGAGGGCACTGCACTGTGGACCCCTTGCTTGAACTTCTGGTTTCCAGAACTGTGAGAGAATAAACTTCTGTCTGTTTTAAGTCACCCAGTTTGTGATACCTGGATATGGCAGCCCTAGGGAGATTAAG
Organism: Tamandua tetradactyla; assembly: GCF_023851605.1. Classification (NCBI taxonomy): domain Eukaryota; kingdom Metazoa; phylum Chordata; class Mammalia; order Pilosa; family Myrmecophagidae; genus Tamandua; species Tamandua tetradactyla. Next base: position 83,088,010 of record NC_135338.1, on the reverse strand, counting down.
GTTTAAATCACAGCCTTAATCGGGGCTGAGGCTCAAAATGCTTGAAGATCTGGGGCTGTTCTGCTAGAGCAGGAGCTTGGAAGGCCCCACTCTTTCTGTTTTTCCCTTCAGCTCCCAACAATGGGCCCCCAGAGGAGGGTGCCACAGCTGAAACTGCAGGGAGGAGGCCTGAAGGTGCTGGAGGGGACGAGGCAGAGGCTCTCAACCAAACCAGAATGGCTATCTTAGTACACCCACTGGGCGCCAGCATCAGACACCCATACTCAGGCCTTGCCCCTTGCTCTCAAAATGGCCACTCTCTCTCCAGCCCTTTGCTCTCCCCACACACCTCTCCCTGCTGGCATCTCAAATTCAAGATGCTCCAAGTGAATCCTGCCCCTGTCCCTGCCCCTACTTCCCCTCTCCAATGTAGTGGTACTAAAATCCACCTGTTCCTTGAGCTGGAAAAACTACAATTCTCTCTAATTTTAATATCCCACATTGTCTTTAAAGATGTCCCCTCCTGTCCCTCCATTTATTGCCACAGCCACTCTCTCAGTTCAGCCCTGGAGCCCCTTGTATTTGGACAGTCACAACAGCCTCCTAAAGCACATCTGGCCCTCTCACCCCACTGCTCCCCCGTGGCCCACCACCTCACAGGGCCTGCCAGGAGGCCTCTCTAGCTTATCCACACAGCTTCACTGCCCAGCAGGCCCACGCTGCTTACAGCACCCCTGCAGGCCAGGAATTTCCACGGCTTGGTGCCTTCTTTCTGACACCCCCATCCTGTCCTCACTCGGCTAACTTGCATTCATCTTTCAACACTCACCACTTGAAAACCTTCTCTGACGTCCATGGAGTTGACAGGGTAGGGCCATTTTCAGGGCTCCTACGTCCATATAGGAACCTTAACCTAACAAGCAGATGGCATCTATTTAGAAACTCAACTTTTGCCTCAGACAGAGAGATCATATAAGGAGGGACATATCTCAATAGTCCTTGTCTTCTCCAGCTCTTCGCAAAGGACCTGCCCTGTAGCAAGTACTTGGCCAGTGGAGGTTGGTGGGCCAAAGTATCATTCTCTTTCTTAAAGAAAAAGCACACTGGAGACTGACGCTGGATGAATGCAGAGTTAGGTGTGTCTCCATAAGTGGTCAAAGGCTTATCTTACAGCTTGCTCTCCTAGCACCAGCCAGCATCCCACTGTTATTGGGTACCTCCTGGAGGTCAGTTTGAATATGCTCCACATGCCCCTGCCTGTACATCCCATGAGAATAGGGGCTGTGTCTTTGTTCACCATTGTATTTCAGTGTGCCAAGCAATGCACTGCAACTAGGAGGAGTTCAGGAAAGGTTTCTTGAATGAATGAATGATGTTAAGTGAACAGGCGTCACAGTATAAATATGTTGTAAACACAAATAGATTTTTTAGAAACCTCCTTCTGAGTAGAACATGCAATTGGGCCTGAGTGATTACTGGATGACATCTGTTAACTTTTAGTGGGAGGCCAACTATAATCGGTGTTAAGTGAGAGTACAGTTTGCCAAATGCCACTTTCCAAACCCATATAAAGTGTCCTGATTTCTTTGAAGTCCAGTTGTGAAGGTGGCATTTCACTCTGAGCTTTTTCCTTTTATCCATTTTCTGTTTGTATATTTCCTGCTAAATAGATTACTTATCCTACAAAGTTATTTATGTTCTGGGGAAGAAAATTCTAATCACGAAGAAGAGTTCATAATAATTGTCTCGAGATTACACAAATAGCAGCAGTTACTCTGTGCATGCCCCTCTTCAATTTTTTTTTTTTCTGGGAAGTTAAACTAAATTTAGGCATCTGTTGAATGTCATTTTGTAGATAAGATGAAGTAAAAGTTAGAAAGAATTAACACAAACGAACCGAGTCCCAGGAGAAGCTGTGCTGGCATCCCATAAATAGCCTGCGGATTAGCCATTGATTAGTCATGTTATTGAGTTGTAAAAACCATTCAAGTGTCGTTGCAGCAGGAGTGGTCCATGCAGCCTCCTACCACAGAGTCTTACCCACGGGCCTCAAGCACAATACTGTGCAGCTGGAGACACTGGCTTCCCATAACCATCCTGGATGCAACAAGCCTCAAAGATGAAGATTCTGAAACTTCCTCTCATAAGCCAACAGCACCAAAAAGAGCATGGAAGCCCATCAGCTATTCCATCCAAAACCAATTACCTTGAACCTATCTTAAAGCCCTAGAACCTGCCTTAAAACCCTTGACCCTGTCACAGGCCCACTATGGCTGCAGAGATTCATGGGGTGTGGTAGAAGAGGCTCCACATTCAAATGCTTCTAAGTCACAAAAGGCATTCATGGAAACCACCCCACGCCACCCTCCCAGGGTTCCTATGCTACCCCACGGGGAAGGGTGACTGAGGTACATATCCCAATCAAGACATGTTCTTAATCTTAATCCTCATTCCTGTGGGTGCAAACCCACTGCAAATAGGATCATTTGAAGTTGTTAATTTTAGTCATGGTGTGGCCAACCAAAGTAGGGTAAGCCTTAATCTGTATTACTGGAGGCCTTATAAAAAGCCAGAAGTCAAAGAGAAACATAGGAGGCAATCAAGGACATTATCAGGTGTTCTAGTTTGCTAGCTGCTGGAATGCAACACACCAGAGACAGACTGGCTTTTAATAAAAGAGGATTTATTTCTTCAGTTCTTCAGAGGAAAGGCAGCTAACTTTCAACTGAGGTTCTTTCTTACATGGGAAGGCACAGGGTGATCTCTGCTGGCCTTCTCTCCAGGCCTCTAGGTTCCAACAACTTTCTCCGGGATGATTTCTTTCTGCAGCTCCAAAGGCCTGGGCTGAGCTGCGAGTGCTGAGATGAGGTATGCCAAGCAGCTTGGGCTGTGCTACGTTGAACTCTCTCATTTAAGCACCAGCCAATTAACTAAAAAATCATTCATTGCAGCAGGCATGCCTCCAAGCTGACTGCAGATGTGATCACAAACAGATGAGGTTCACATGCCATCGGCTCATGTCCACAGCAATATAACTAGGCATCTTCACCTGGCCAAGTTGATGCCTGAATCTAATTACCATGCCAGGTGATGGGAGGCAGAGATGCAAGCTACAGAACTCTGAGGATTACAGCAAGCCAGCACCCCAGAAGGTTGCAGAACTTGAGGAGAAAGCACGGCCTCACCAGTGCCTTGATTTTGTACATCTGGCCTCCAAATCTGTTAAACAATAAACTCCTCTTCTCAAGCCAACCAGTCAGTGTGTGGTATTTGCCATAGCAGCCTGGCAAACTAAGGCAAGAATGCACCTGAACCATACTGCTAAATTTCCTTAAAGTGCCAACCAGCTTGGTTTGTTGACAGTTAATTTTGCACAGGTTCTATTTTTCATGCACAATTGTATCCAGAGCAAAGCTCCTCCCAGCTTGCTCATTTCCCTTTTTCCCCTTGGCTTCATCAAAGTGGATGACACATTCTGTAACTGTGGAAGGACAGGGGGACTTCCCTGTGTTTTTGGCCTGTAATAAACTAGCTTTAACTGCACACCAGTGCAACTCTGGGAAAGGAGTTAGAGGCCTAAGCATCCAGGGGTGTGCCAGTTTGAGAGGATTATGTACCCTAGAAAAGCCATGTTTTAATCTTTTTTTTTTGCATGGTCAGGCACTGGGAATCGAACCCAGGTCTCCAGTATGGCAGGCGAGAACTCTACCTGCTGAGCCCCCATGGCCCGCCCCCATGTTTTAATCTTGATCCATCTTGGGGAGGCATCTGTTTCCTTTTAATCCCTATTCATCACTGTAGGTGGGAAACTTGATTAGATTATCTCCACAGCGATGTGACACGCCCAATTGTGGGTATTACCCTCTGATTAGAGGGAGATGTGACCCCACCTATTCCAGATGGGTCTTGATTAGTTTTCTGGAATCCTTTAAAAGAGGAAACATTTTTTGGAAAGAGCAGTAGAGCCAGGAGAACCATGAGAGCCCATGTAGCCAGAGATCTTTGGAGATGAAGAAGGAATATGTCCCTAGGGAAGCTTCATGAAATAAAAAGCCTGGAGGGAAAACTAGCAGATGTTGGCATGTTCACCATGTACCTTTCCAGTTGATAGAAAAAACCCTGAACGTCATTGGCCTTCTTGAACCAAGGTATCTTTCTCTGGATGCCTTAGATTGGACATTTCTATAGACTTGCTTTAATTTGGACATTATCACAGGTTTAGAACTGTAAACTTGCAACTTAATACATTTCCCCTTTTAAAAGCTGTTCTGTTTCTGGTATATTGCATTCTGACAACTAGAAAATTAGAATAAGAGGCCTCCAAATTCTAACATCTTTTCCAGGAGAAAGCAACTGCATTAGGGATACCATAGAAAACAAACCTGCCATATGCTCTCTCTCTTTGGGAGGCTGGGCCACCTGCCTGAGCCTCGGCCTCCAACCTGTAAAGCCAGAGGTTCAGATCAGCCCATCTCAGACTCTTTGTGCTCCAAGGTCCATGCTGCTTAGACCTCTATTCCCATCAACTCTTCTGCACACCTTGCTGGGCCCATATTTAACAAGCTGAAAAGCTGAGAAGGTTGAGGGGTGACCTTAAAGAAAGAAAAAGAATACTCTCTGAACAGTGGGTATTACTTCAAAGTTTGCAAGGTGGGTCCTTTTTCTCATTTGTAGGCAATGGCAAATGGACTTACTCAAGTGAGTGGCCAGGGTAGGGGTATGGTCCTCCAAGGAATCTAAGGATGGGCTTACGTCTCTGGGAAACCCCCCAAATTGTGTGCAAAGTGGAGTGGTCATATGCCAGTGGTTTATTTATTTTTTTCCTCTAAAGAGAAAAAGTCCACAACTTTCAGCACATTCTCTAAAGGGGCCTGCGATCCCCAAATTGTTAAGCACTAAGCTAACTACACTGGAGGGAAAATACAGATCAGAACTTTCCATGTATGAGGACTTGATACCAAGGCTCTTATCTTCCTGCAGTACTTGTTCTGTCCATTTGGACATAGGCCAGTGGGTGTGAAAGCACTTTGAGTCAGAGCTATTCATTCATTTGTAAGCTAGTTTGTATTTTGCTGAAAGGAAACAGAAGGTACATCTCTCCCATTGCATGTCACCTCCTCCTCCATTCCAACAGAATGGGTGGCTGTAGCCGAGCTTTCACCTGTAAAGACAGGCACTGGTCCATGAGTCCAATGTCCAGCCGCTGGCAGTGTGTCATCATTTTAGGCTTTTGCTATATAGGGTCCACTTCACTAACTCTGGCCATCTTTAAGACTTTTTTTTTGGTATGGGCAGGCACCGGGACTTGAACCCAGGTCTCTGGCATGGCAGCTGAGAGTTCTGCCTGTTGAACCCTCTTTAAGACTTTTGACATAATTTAACCGATTATGGCCACAATTCACTTCAAAGGTATTTACACAGATAGAGGTTGATAAGCAAATAACAGCTATAAGGCATTTATGAAAACCTCATCTGTAAAAATGGAGATACGTTTCAACAAACATTTGCTAAGCGTCTACTGACTATTTTTTACCAGGTAGTCTGCTGAACTTATAAGGGAGTGAAAAATAAATGAGGCACTGCCTAGGTTCTCAAAAACTTGGTAATCCTTGGAAAGGAGACGGGCTTGCACACTTCTCACGATAAACTCCTCTCGCTCAGAGATGTCTGTGGACCAGGCCAGATCAAACTTCCCATCGCCCATCCCTTAGTTTGGGAATACTGAACCCTCTCAATACTCCAGCCACCTCCTGGCAGTGTCCTTTGCCAGCTCTGTCTCTGTTGCTTATCCAAGCAAACATCACTAGCTATTGTTGCCCCCCAAACAGTGTCATGTATGCCTACTCCTAACCTTTGATCTCAACACTATTTCCAAAATGTCCAGGACATGGAGGTTACAAGGAATAAAAGGTAGGGTTCATGGTCTAACAAGTTGGACAGTTAAGCTTGATTTGTCAGGTTTCTTTATATGCACTGCAAACTTCAAAGAGGGAGGCACAATTTTTTCCCAAGTTTATATGACTAGATCCCTTTCATATGGCACATCTCCTGTGCCGAGGGATCAGCTGGGAATGAGCAGTGGAAGTGGAATAAGCAGGGCCTGGCTCAGTTTCTAGCTCCGCCACTTTACATGTGAGTCCTTGGGTGTTGAGCTAAAAGCAGTGAGCAAAACAGACCTGACTCCTACTCCTCCCTCTCCTGGAGTCCTGTGGGGAAGATAGGTATTAATGGCAGAATCTCACAATCCTAGGATAGCTGTACAACTGCTAAGAAGAAAAAGTCAAGTCCGAGGAATCTGAGTGGGCTTGCTGGTGAGAGGGACATCTGAACCAACACGGGAGAGTATAGAAAGGATAAAGAGTAGGGGATGGGGGAGTATTCTGTGCAAAGGCCATGCAATGGAAGTGAGCAAAGGTCATTCAAGGAATTTCAAGTCCACAGTGGCCTACAGGGGGCCATGGGGAGGTCAGAGCAAGGAGAGCCTGGAAGATAGGGGTAGGATTTGGCTGTTTATCCTACGTGGTAGTGGTACAATCAGACATAGAGAGCAGACTGGTGGGAGGCAAGGGTGACCCAGTGGGCTGATCAGGAGGCCAGTGCAGCAGCTAAGGTGAGAAAAGAAGGAACGCTGGCCAGAGGTGGAGGTAGAGATACAGAGAAATGGGCAGAGGTGAGCTGGACTGGAAATAAATGGACCCAGCTGATGGAATGAATTTGGGGTGAGAGAGGCTTCTGGCTTGTATAATGGAACAGAGATGCGTGCTTCTCACTAAGACAGGAGATACTACAGGACAACCAAATGTGGGCCAAAGATCGTGAGTCTGCTTTGGTATATGCTGAATTTGAAAAGTCATCGGGACATTGAAGTGGAAGCATTGAGAGTGCAGGTAAGTAATAAAATTCTGTTTCAAACTTTTTACGAATTCATAGTAAGTATTCCACGGGTTGTACCAAAAAGATGAGAAGGCGACGGCTTGTCATTCTTTCCTGAGTCACAGAGAAGGGATTTCAGGTAGCTGGAGATTTCTCCTCTATCCACATGAACAGATTGGTCAGGCCCCAGGCTGCAACCCTGTGTCCACCCCTAAAGGTTGTTACCTAGTTCATCAACCCCTGAGACCAACCTGGTCACTTACTGTCTGTGTCCTTCCCTTTGCCTGGAACTTTTTGTTTGTTTGCCCTTTGGTGGCTCTAGCACACAAAACTGTCAGATAACATTCCATCTGTGGTTAACGGAAAGATGTGCTTAAACGTTGCGTCACTGCTGGAAGGAAACCGGAGCTTTGATTAAACTCTGGGGGGCAAATTCCCATCCCATAAAACAGAAGGCTGGTCCTCACAGATCATTTTCCAACTTCTAAGCTTTAAGACACTGAAATAAAGTATCACCCCAGAGGCTTCCACCTCCCTGGAAGGAGCCACAGAGGGCTCCCTAATAACATCTTTATCTTTCAATTTCCATCATCAATCTGGCTGAGGACCGAAAGGAAGGAAAGGGCTGAACCAGAGTCATCGCGCTAAAATGTAAGGTTTGGATGACAAGGGCAGCAGCGTCGAACTGTAAGCCAGCTGGTAACATAATGAGAACAAGTAATTTTAAAAAAATGGAAAGCCCTTTCAGCTATTGGCTGATGCTTCTGTAACATCCACCCTTCTCGAGACTTTTGGCAAAAGAACAAGTTGAAAACAAATGCTTTCAGTTTGCTTAAATGACAGCCCTTGGAAAAATCCAGTGACTGATAATGCACACAGAGAACATGGGCTGTTCTCCCCAGATTAGGGCTGATCAACAAGGCAATCAACTGGAGGAAAACGGCCTTTTTCAAAGATGGTACAAAAACATCACATAAAGGTAATTAAGAATGCAAAGAAAACGAATGCACAATTCCAGTATAGGGTCAGTGCAAGAAGATGCTCCTTGCATTTTGTTTTGTCTTGTTTTTAAAAATGCAGACTATTAGCTTTTATGGGATGTAGAAGAGTATTATAAATTCCATCACTTATCCAAGCATTTTTATACAATAGGGACTGGAGTTAATTAAAATTAAATACCATCTGCATTTGACTGAACTTTATCCTAAGTCCTATAACATTCATTTCCCGTTTGGTCATTCCAACACAATGACAACTTTGCATTCCAATGTCTTTGAATAATATTACATCATTTTTCCTTTTATTAATAGCATTAATTACATGACTCTTTAAAAGCAAAGGTGTCACAAAGATGCTCTGGGAATGTAGGAAAACGTTCTGAAGCAATGCACTAGGAGATAACACTAAATCCTTTGATCTAAAACAGCTCATTTTGCCAAAAATTTAATCGGAATGGCCAGGCAATGTAAATAGACTGACAGCTAATTGATTTGGTTTGCATTAAAACAAGACTAATTTAAACAGAGGTATTCTGGTTGCGATTCTGAATTCGTAATTGGTTCAGATGTCTATATGCTCTCCCTGGGGCTAAAAATTTAATTAGAATAGTGAGAAACAATCAGCCAATCGTGTGGAAGCTCCAGCCGGGGCTGGAATGTGCAGGCTGTTTACCTTCTCTCTCTTTCTTCTTTATTGGCAGGATGCTTTGATAGCAGTCCTGCCAGGAGGTTATTAAGAAGCTCTGTGTAAAAGAGATTTTTATTTGAAAAAATTTAACTGCCATCACCTTTGCCTAAAAAGCCTACCCTTCCTCCTTCTGTTTTCTTCAAAGACTTAACTGATACCTAGGAATATTTTGCCCACAGACCTAAACTGGATAAAATACCGTACTGTAAACATGCCTAAAATGAATAAACCACATATATTCAAATGTTCCAGAGAAGAGACTCTCCACACCCTGGTCTGAAGCCCTGTGGAATCTTCTCACTTTCTCCCGTGGCCTTGGCCAGTTTCGCCCATGCACATGTCTCGTCTCCCCTCCCCTACTGTGGGCTCACCCAGTATGGGACCAGGTTGAGCAGCTCTGCCTTCCCCAGGGCCCCGGGACTTGCACCCAGCAGGTACACAATTAATATTTTCAGAAAGAAGGGAAGAGCAGTCCAGATGAGTATTTTTAAGAGTTTTAAAACTTAGTCACTAAAAAAATGAGATTGCAGACAAAACACAGACTAAGTCTCAAATTTCAGTTCTACCTTCTAACAATTGAGAAAGAGCTTTATTCCTGGAAGCCATCATGGGAAAGCAACCAAGAAAGCCACTGGCCCAGTTTCATGGGGTGGGGGTTCTTCCCTCAAGCAGACAGCCTGAAACTTTCTGGGTGTCAACAATACGATTGCTTGAAAAGACTTCAGATGAAGAACAGGTCTTCATAAAATAGATTACTTGCTAAAAGTGAAATTGTAGAGCAGACCCACAGCAGCTTTCTTCTTAGTTTAGAATTCTCCCCAAACACTGACAGATGATGAGCCATTTTCACCCTCACCCCTGGCCTTGCAGCCCCACAAAACTCACATTTCCTCCATGATCAGAGAAGGAAACTGAGTAGCCTTTGCAGCGTTCCTCTTTGACTCAGTTTCATACAGATATATGCAAACATGCCCGTGTGTCCTTCTCCAACTGCCCCATTCTGCAGGAATAAATAACTAACAATCTGGCTTTGTTTCCTAGAGGAAAAAAAAATACACAGGCCCCTTTGAAAAACAGTCTTTTAAGTTCCCTGATGTGAACACAAGTACATATAGCAGCATATAATGTATGTTAAAGTGTCTAAGCACACAGTAATCCCTTAATAAACATTACATGCTATTTCTTGCTATGAAGCAATAATGGGATTAGCATGTTTTATATCTCTTTCTGTTTATCTATACAGCCATCCACCCACCCATCCATCTATCCAACCATCTCTCCATCCAACCATCTATCCATCCACCCACCCACCCACCTATTCATCTACCTACCACCAATCCATCTCTCCATTTCTCTACCCATCCATTCATCTATCCACATATCCATTTATCTTTCCTAGCATCTAGCCACTTACTCATCTATCTACCCTCTCATCCATCCACCCACCCACCCATCCACCCAAACATTTTTTCAACCAAATATCCACCCACCCATCCATCTACCTACCCACCCATCCAACCATCCATCTTCTCCAACCAACTATCCATTCACCCAGTCATGTACCCCCCATCCATCTATCCATCCATCACTCTAACCAACTATCCACCTACCCATTCATCCATCTACCCATCCATCCATTCATCCATCCATCTACAAAACATATTCAAGATAGGCCTATCTTGTCACAGTCCTCTCACATTAATGAGCTCCATGGAGACCACTTATTTATGTGCTTCAAATAAGAATTATCAACAGAATGATGTCCTAGAGAGGTTAATGTGGAGATGACACCCAGGAATAGACCCTCTCTCCAACTCTTCCCCAGTTTGGTCAATACGAAAGGAGCCACTATCATCAATGGGATGGCTTGAGGCCACACCAAGAACCTATTATCCATAGAAACCTTAATATAAATGTTGAATTTATATTAAGTATAATATATTACTTAATTATATTAAGTATCTGTGTTGACAGTTTGGAAACCCAAGCTAACATTTAGCACATCGCTTTTAAGAGAAGATAATTTATGCATTTTAATAGTATGATTTACAAATGACCACATTTTTTTTGTTGGAGCTGCTACTGCTTTCCACATGATCTTAATTTTCCCTGATAGCACTCATCATGTTGTGATACATTACATATTTTTCTGTTTGCAGTTTCATTTCCTGTCCCCGCATTCTACTGGAATAGACGCTCCATGAGATCAGGCTCTGCTGTGAACAGGACCTGACACACAGAAGGGACTGCAAAACTATTTGTGAACTCGGTGAAGGCTCGCTTGGCTACTTTCAATTTTTAATCTTACTGAATATCTTTGATATTTAACAAATAATTATAATTGATCTCTGCATAGATTTGAGATAAATAACCCAATAAATGTGAATTACATTAAAACTTAAAATGTTAGTCTTTTTTCAAATTATATTTTTTTTAGTATTAAACAAAGAGCCATGAAGTCTCAAGGAAAAAAAGTCATATTTACTGCCCAAGTTTTTAAATTCACGGTAACCATCAAGATATGTGTTATGACAACCACAAAAACATCCATCTGCCCAATTTCTAATTTCATTATTAAAAAACTCACATGAATTGCCTAATGCTTTCTCCTTTAGGGGTTATTTCACACGCTTATCTCCTGTGGCTACTATGTATTTTGTTGATCTTTTACACATTCAAAATGTTAATAGAACTATGCTTCCTTAATCATTGCTTCATTCTGAAGTTAAGGATTTTAATTCACAAGACCGACACGGTGCCGTCTAAATTAGAGAATTTAGATGGTGTCATATGTACCTACACATCTGTCTTGGTTTATATGAGGTGGATTTGGAAAACTAATGCCTATATAGATTCATGTTAAAATCCAGACTCAGCCATTTTCGGTGCCAACTTTTATTTTTTTGGGCATGGGCAGGCACCGAAAATCGAACCCAGGTCTCCGGCACAGTAGGTGAGAATTCTGCCACTGAGTCACCGGTGCACCAGACTCAGCCATTTTAAAGACCCCAACAAGCGACAAAGAACACTTTTGAACTGAGGAAAGTATCCATGCCGGGGAAGAGAGAGTCGTACCTGTGGATCCATCCGGAGGAAGGTGTGGGGGCCTCTGCTGCTCAAGGTTGACCTTTTAAATGTCTTGCTGTGATAAAAATGGTAGTAATCTTCCAAATTTCCAATCTGAAAAACAAGAAGCAGGATATCATCCATTAATATAGTTTTATAAACAGTTTCAAAAATCCTACATCTCACAAAACTCTTCCACTTATCTGAGAGGTAACTTCTGCTTCCAGAGGAAACACACACACCAGCGCACACACACACACACACACACACACACACACACCATCATGCTTTCCCACTCATATCTCCAGCACATATTCAGATTTCATGAATGTGAAGGGGAACTTAGATACTCCTTTTTAGAGAAACAACACTAGGTAATAATGAAGCACAAAATTCACCAAATCTTATGGTAAGTTAATACCATTTACCGTTTTTATGATCTTGGCTAAGGTTTATAAACATGAATTAATGTTCACTTAGGGTCAAGGATCCCTGAGGTTAGCTGAGTCAGTGTCAAGTCTACACTAAAATATTCATTTATAAACAAACTCCATCCCCTCCACCCCATGGGTAAACTGAAATATCTAAGAATGAATACTTGCTCTCAAGTTTAACAAGGGAGCCAAAGAAAACATACTTGGCCATCTGCTCCAAGATTGTGAAAAGGTCAGATGAGAACATACAAAGCCCTAGGGTCAAGGCAGACTTCAGTCTGAAGGCTGGTTGGGATCTAGATGTGGCCCACCCCCCTAGCTGGCTCGCTCTGTAGCTCCGACTTGTTCCCAAGATCTGATGACACAACAATATCAGGACACTGTTCTCAGAGGACCCGATTCTTCTTCTAACTTTCACTGACTGTTGAAAATAGTTACTTGGTCACCATCCTTGAAAACAGAGCTTTTTAAAGAGCTAAAAACAGGCTGAATATCCTGTAGACTCTCAAGCTGCTCTTCTCAGGCTAAACCATCCTACTTTCTTTTCTGGCTTCTGATTAAAGGGGGAATGAAGACTCATTGTCATCTAGAGCAGTTTGTATATGGGGATTAGGAGCACGGGTCCAAACCCTCCCCATCCCCCATCACCATCATTAACTGTGTGACCTTGAGGCAAGATCATTCAACCTCTGGGAATCTCAAATCTAGTGTGTAAAGTGGGGATAAACTACTTATTCCATAGAGTTGCTTGGGTGGGATTTAGGTCTGCCTCTCAACAACCCCTTGGTTACCCCTGCCACATGTACAGCCATCTGGTCTGATATGACCAGATCTCAGCAGAGACCTGGAAAGACATGGATGCTGTGAGTGGCCATTTTTCCCTGCTGGGTGGTCAGCACAGCACATCTCTCTAAAAGAAAATAAAGCAGATGTGCAGCAAGAGAGCCCTCCAGCCTCCTGACTACGCTTCAGCTACCACTTGCAGAATTCCTGGCACTCTGGCTACCTCCCATTCTTGAATTTCACGAGATACTCCCTGCCTTTGAAATAAAGAACCCCCTTTTTTCACATAAGCCTGTTCTAGTGGGTTTCTGTTAATGACAACCATAGAATATTGAATACTGTGACAGTCGGGAGGATTAGAGTAGCTATCATCTGGATGTGCCTAGTTTAGTACCTACAACCCATTAGATATTCCATCAGCGGTGGCTAGTATTGGGAACTGGGATGCTTTCTTTGGCTCTTCTCCAAGATTCCTCCATTCCTCCCTTCTAGATCTGGAATGCTGCAGACTTCGATCAAATCTGGGTCTGCATACTAATTCAACCACTTCCCGCTGGGTGACCCGAGACTTAATGTCTCTTAGTTTTCCCATGAGAATAATAACTACCATCTTGAAGGGCTGCTATGAAATTTAAGGGAAATACATATGTAAAGGAGTCATCACAGCACCTGTCAGGTAGTAAGCACTCAATTTAGTTTCCTACCATTCTAATTCTCAGTTCACTTTCTACCTCAAGATATTTTTCTGCCATCACAAGTAAGCCTCATTATCTCTATTTGCACAGAAGAGCTTTTATTTTTCTTCTTACAGATAAGTTTACTTTGTTCACTTCCTCAACAAAGTTAATTGCTGTATATGGCAAAAGGCTCCTCCTAAACCATGCTAGAGTTGTTATTTAGCAACCGAGGCAATAATAAGTCCTAACTTACAGCAGTGTTTAATCAGCATGTTTGCTTATAAGCTGCCACCATCCCTGGGAGATGTTGCATAACTTTTGGTCTTTTAACTCTGGGCATTCAAGTCAATTCCCTTTCAGAAATATGAAGAAACTGAGAGTTGAATCAAATTTTCTGGCAAAGGGATGGATTAACTGTGGAGCTGCTGACCTTTGGCAAGTCCATGTCAGGGTGACCCTAGAAGCCACTGAAGTCAGCACCTTGCCATGGGGCTGTCACACGAGGCTAGAGGCAGCCATAGGTATCTCACCCTGCCTTCAAAGGTCAGTCCCACGGCCATCTAGTCTCCTGCCTCTGGGCTTCTTAGCAGTGGCCCAAAGTGTCTGAGCTAATGGGAACCATTCTCCTTGAGTGATCGAGGGTAGGAACAGTTAGTCCCTGCAGTGCCAATCAGGAAAACTACTCTGGGAGCAGTGGTGGCCAGAACTACACCTGTTTGGATATCTGGGTCCTACACAGCTTGGGGATCTGGGGAGGCCACTGCTACCTTCCTGTTCTTGCAACCTAGCTGCAGAAGAGGAGGGAAAAGGTCAGGGACTGGTCACAAGTGTAATAGTGGCCCAAGGGTCCCTCTGAGACCCTGTGTTCCTCCATCTGCATTCTAGTTCTCAATGGAGGGGTGGGACAGTCATTGCCATTTGACCAGACATGTGAGGCAGGCAAACCATGGACCCTCAGAGAGTGATCCAGAGACTGGGACAGAAAGAGTTGCTTGATAATGGGATTTCAGAGGGAGTAGAGGAAGGAGGGAAGGAGGAAGGAAGGGCACAGCTACTTAGAGGGAATCTAGGCACTGCTTCTGGGCTGCTGGGGGCACGGGTGCAAGAGGTCTGAGACCCTGGGCACTCACCCACAGTCTGCAAATGGGATTAATGTGACATGGAGTTTGACTGTTCTCCAAGGCCTGTGGGTAGACTGTGGTTAATAAAATACTAAATCATCCAGAACAGGGGTCAGCAAACAATGGCCCATAGGCAGATCTGGCCCACTGCTGGCTTTTGGTATTTTTTAAAATAACTTTTTATTGTAGCAATACATATACAGCTCAAAATTTCCCATTTTAACCACTTTTAAGTGTACAATTCAGTGGTGTTAATTACATTCATGACAATGCACTACCACCACCATCACCCATTACCCCAATTTTTCGTCACCTCAAACAAAAACTCTGCACCCATTAAGCAAAAACTCTCCCTTCCCTCAGCCACCCCCACCCCTTGCTAATCTGCCATCTCTTTTTGGCCTCTTTGAATTTTCATTCTAGGTATTTCATATAAGTGGGATCATACAATATGTGTCTTTTTGTGTCTGTCTTATTTCACTCAACATGATGTCTTCAAGATTCATACATGTTGCCATAAGTATCAGAACTTCATCACTTTTTATAGTTGAATAATATTCTATTGTATGTATGTACCACATGGTGTTTCTCCATTCATCTGTTGATGGACACTTAGATTGAATCCATGTTTTGGCCATTGTGAATAATGCTGCTAAGAATACTGGTTTATATCCCTGCTGGTTTTTATAAATAAAGTTTCATGGGGACAAGCCCATTCATTTACCTATTGCCTTTGGCAGATCTGAGTAGTTGCAACAGCAACTCTGTGTCCACCACACTGAAAATATTTACTCTCTGGACTTTTCCAGAAAAAGCTAGAAAATTAGCTGCTAAAAATTCCTTGGAGGATCCATCAAAGTCTCTGATGTTAAATGTGGGTCTCTACAGGTTGGTAACCCCCAGCCCTGAAGCCAAGGGACTCCTTGCTTCACAACCATCAGTACAGCTGGAGTTCAAGTCAGCTTCCCTCCCCACACCTCAGCGTCTTGCTCGGTCATGGAGGTTCTCCACACACCCTCCCTTCCAGATGACCCAGGATGCCCAGATGCCTTCAGCTCCCTCTGTCCTGCCCTCTGCCACAGCTTTCCCCAGAGCAGGAAGCCTGGATCCAGAGTGTGAGGTTTCCATGATGGACCAATGGTTGGAGAAGACCAAGGGGAGGTAGAGCAGGAGGCCAGGGACCTGATCAGAGAGCTGGCTACATGAGGAACATGGCCCCTGGGGAAAAGGCATCTTTACTTTGGAGGACATGGCATTGATAATGTAGCTATTTTCTGCTCCTCAGTCCCCATTCCATCTACGCCACCTCAAGTTCTCACCTGACCTACCACAACAGTGCCAACCTCAAATGTGCCCTACTCTAACTTGAGACACCGCTCCTTAAGATTTCTGGGTGTCTTTGTGGGATACGAGGATAGGATGCCAAATTGGAAGACCCCAGGTCTTGGCTAGATCTGCATGAGGTGGCCTCTGTGTGGTGCCCTTGTTTTACAGATGGAAAAACTGAGGTCCATGGAGAGGAATCTCAATGTCAAACTCCAGGGCTCCCGATTCCTGAAACAGCAATTTCCCCTTCTGCCCACAGGCAAAGAGAGGATCATGTTTGACACCCCATGATATACAGATACACAAAATAGGGTTTAAAATTCTTGCTCCCCTTTTATATATCTTCAGGGTCAAATCGACAGGAGCTGAAATCATAAGCATAAATAGAAAAGTGGGGGGAAGCATAAAGATCTGAAATGCAAGTAAAAATCTATTCTCGTTTTTAGTGGACATTTGTCTTGATATTAAACTCAGGGTTCTTCCTGGACGGCAGCCCAGGGCTGGGTGCTGTGTCGCGGCCGGGGACTGTGAGAACATCATGTGCCTTTGGTCACCCAGGTTCACGTCTTCTCAAGCAAATATCCACGCAGCCTGCTTTCATAGCACAGAGAGCAATGACTTCTAAGGAATGCTGGTGTTTTGGGGGCTGGAGCAACCTTCTCTTCATTCTTTTTCTTGATAGCAAAAGAAAAATCCTCCATAACCCCAAGCTGCCTACCAGTCCCGCTTAGCTCTGAACCCTTCCCAGAACCTCGGTCTGCCCTTGTCATCAAGGAATCCAACATCTGGTCTTTGAGTTTTTTTTTTTTTTTTTTAAATACAACATTAAAAATTCAGTATGTTCTTTTTCTCTTTCTTTGTCCATGGCAATTTCAATATGCATTAATTAAAGCAAATGTATTGCATAGCAGCCAGGAAAATAACCATTTGCTGAACATGTAATGTTTACTCAACGTTGATATGTAAGTACACACATTAGTTGATAAAACTAATACCATCATTAAATCATCATTAAAAACTTCCTAAATGTTCTCAGCCAGAACACTGGAAGATATAAGATCCAAGAACTTACAGAGAGGAGAGTGAAATGTGTTGTTTTTTTTAAAAAAATTTGTATTGTATAGCATAACATATATACAAAGCAAAAAAATAAAAAAGCAATAGTTTTCAAAGCACTCTTCAACAAGTAGTTACAGAACAGATCCCAGAATTTGTCATGGGCTACGATACAATCCTCTCATATTTTTCCTTCTAGCTACTCCAGAGTATAGGAGGCTAGAGGGCTTAAATATTTTTTTTTATCATCACAATTGACTTTTTTGCAAAAAATAACATATATACAAAAAGGCTATACATTTCAAAGCATACCACCACAATTAGTGTAGAAAATACTTCCGAGTTTGACACTGGTTACAATTTCACAATTTAGGTTTTTACTTCTAGCTGTTCTAAAATACCAGAGACTAAAAGAGATATCAATTTAATGATTCAGCATTCATATTCATTTGTCAAATCCTATCTTATCTATATAACTCCACCATCACCTTTGGTCTTTCCAAACCTTTCTTTAGGGGTGTTTGGACTATGGCAATCCTAAATTTTTCATATTGGAAGGGTCTGTCACTAATATGGGGTGGGGAGATGGAACTACCTGATGTTCTAGAGTCTGGGCTAGGTTTCAGGACTTATCTGGACCAGGGACCCATCTGCAAGTTGGAGGTTTCTGGAAAGTTACTGTAGTGCATGGAACCCTTGTGGAATTTTCTATATTGCCCTAGGTGTTCTTTAGGATTGGCTGAAATGGTCCTGGTTGGGGGTTGGCAGCTTATGATAGGTAGCAAGGTCTAATTGGAGCTGGTGTAAGAGCAACCTCCAGAGTAGCCTCTCAACTCTATTTGAACTCTCTCTGCCACTGATACTTTATTAGTTACACTTCTTTTCCCTCTTTTGGTCAGGATGGAATTGTTGATCCCACGGTGCCAGGTCTGGAGTCATCCCTGGGAATCATCTCCCACATTGCCAGGGAGACTTTCACCCCTGGATGTCATGTCCCATGTAGGCGGGAGAGCAATGATTTCACTTGCAGAGTCGGGTTTAGAGAGAGTGAGGCCACATCTGAGCAACAAAAGACCTCCAGAAGTAACTTTTAGGCATGCCTATAGGTAGTCTAAGCTTCTTGGCTACCTACATAAGCTTCACAAGAGTAAGCCTCAAGATCAAGGGCATGGCCTATTGACTTGGGCGTCCCTAAAGTTTGACACAGTATCAGGGGGTTTCCTGATGGTAAGGTTTAATAGTTCCTTATTCTTTCTCCTCTCCCTCAAGGGACTTTGTCAATACTTTTGGATTATCTGCTGATTATACTCTAGGATGTATTCAGGCATTACATGAAATGTAGTTTAATTCTCTTTAATAAGATGCTCTATGAGACTTTTAAAAAACAATCTAGGTAGTACACATGCATGGTACAAAATACGAAAGGTCCAAAAGAGTACACAGCTAATAGGGAACAGCGATTTACCTTCTTGTCCTGTCCCCAGCCACTGAGTCCCCAGCCCATGCTCACTGCCCAGAACAAGAGCTGCTGGTGGGAGTTAAATGCAGCCCAGATGCAGGCATTAAGTGCGAGTTTATATGTATCAATTTGTTTGATTCACCGAACAACCCTCTAGGTAGATGTTATTATTCTCATTTTGCAGATAGAAAAGCTGAGGTGCAGCAGTTAAGTGTGTTACTCAAGACCACGCATCTAGTGGGCAGCACAGAGTCGGCCTCAGCCATCACCACTTCTGACCGTTGGCCATGAGGTGCTGTGGAGACTCAAATCACCCCAGTCCTTGTCCTCAGCAGCAGGTTCTTTCCCAAAAAGCAAAGGACCTCAACGAGTGTTAACATTCCTCCATTCCAACGAAGAAATAATGGGATATATGCATACCATGTTCCACATGCGTATGTCATCCATTATGTCTATATATTAGCGTGTGTGCATGTACATGTGTGTATGTGTGTGTTTTAGCTTCCTAGGCTGCATAAGCAAATATAATGAAATGGGTTGGGTTAAACAATGGGAATTTATTCCCTCATGGTTTTGAGGCCGGGAAAATGTCTAAATCAAGGCATCATTAAGGAGATGTTTTCTTCCTGAAGACCATGGCATTCTGGGGCTGGCTGCCAGGGATCCTTGGCTCCTCTGTCACACGGGAAGGTACACGATAGTGACTCCTGGTCTCTTCCTTCTCTTCAAGGTCCAGTTTCAGCGTCTTGCTCTTTGTGACTTTCTCTCTTTCTGAATTCATTCTGTTTATAAAGGACTCTAGTAATAGAATTAAGACTCATCTCTGATTGGGTTGGGTCAAACCTTAACTGATGCAGCCTCATCAAAAGATCCTACTTACGAGTTCACACCCATAAGAATGGTTTAGGTTTAAGAATATGTTTTTCTGGGATACAAACAGCTTTAGACAACTTGAGGGTATACGTGTGTATATGCGTGTCTGTGTGTATGCATGTGAGTGAGTGTATGTGCGTGCATATATATGTGCCTGTGGGCATGCTGTAGGGGTATGTGCAGGTGACTATCTACATGTGTACATGTATGTGTGGAGCACTTTACTACATGTGTGTATGTGTATGAGTGTATACAAATTACATAAACAAATGGCTCTGAAACCCAGCCAGGATGTCCTTGGTTTCTCCACGACCCTCTCATTTCAGTGGACCTCCTGGAACTGTCCTCATCCAGAACCCTATGGCCATGGCTCCCAGCCTAGGCACACATTAGAATCACCCGAGCAGCTCCAGCCAAGTAGCTGGGGGCCTGGCCCCACCCCCACACAGAAGTCCAGGTTCCAAGGTCTGACCTGCAGCTGGGCATGAGAATTTTGACACCTTTCCCCAGGAGAAGCTCAGCGCTATCTTGGGATTATTTGAAAGACCAAGAGGACAAGTCCATCAAAATCAAGAGGATGTTCACCCTCTGTCCACCTGGCACACCCCTACGCATCCTCAAAGCCCAGCTTTCCATTGTTCCCTCTGTGAACCTTTCCTACTCATGTGGGTCCCAAGCTCCCAGCTGAGCCCTCTGAAGGTCGGGGCCATAGCCCACCATCTGTGTCACTTTGTTCCTGGCAGAGCGCATGGGGTGCACCAGCCCCCTGAATTTGAGGAGGAGGACTCCTGCCTCCACCAAAACAGCTATCCTCAGGCCAGCATCACTATGCCACCTTTCACTGCCTCTACCACACTAAGTCTGCCCCCTTCTCCTGAGAAGTTCTGTGTCTTGGTAAATGGCACCTCCATTTTCCGAGTGCATCCAGTCCCACCAAACCCTCCTGAAGCAACCTTTTAACTGGTCATCAAACATGGACCCCTCTCTACCCAACCACCCTGCCCACAGGTAGGCAGCTCTGTAGCTTTGCTTGGACCACAGCAGAGACCCTCACTGGATTCCTGGTCTGTTCTGTACCCTGTACTGCTTTTCCCCATCCCAGTTCCTCGTCAGTCTCAGAGGATGAAGCACGAGCCCTTTACAGGGCACATGGAGGCCTCTGCAATTAAGCCAGACTCTCACAGGCCACAGCCTGCCCCAGCAGCATCACCCTCTGTCCTCTGATGACGTCACATGGTGTGAAGAGCCCTGTCACACCTCGAGCTGACCTCTCACACCAAGAAAACTGAGTTCTCTTCCTTTTCTAACCATCACCCTGGCTGTCCCTACCTCCAGGAAGCCCTTCGTGATCTTCCTGCCCACATTTTGCTATTATTCTCTCTCTTTCTCTCTCTCCATTCTGAGCTCCTTGAGGGTAGCATCCTGTGCATAGCAGAAACTCAAAACACGCTTGGCAAAATGAACAAATTTCTGGCTTCAGATGACACTGGAAGGACATAGGTATCTTCCCCATCTTACCCCTACCTATCCAGTGAGGTGCTGAGCCACAGGACAGGAGGGGAGCAGGCTGAGATGTGAGCGTCTTGCCTTTGGGCACTGTCTCTAGCTCTCCTCACAAGGCAGCCCTGAAACCAGAGTGCCGGCTGTGGGGTGGGGAGGGCCACCTCCATTGCATGCGATCTGCAGGAACACAAGGACAAGTGATGCAGGAAATGTCCAGTTCTGAACAGCGTCCGCTCATGATGAACCCTCAATCCGAGCAGCCAGCATTATTCACTCATTACAAGCACACTCAGCCATGGAGGAAGGGACACCCAGGGACCACAGGTGGGGATAAGAGTAAACAGCTTGCAGAGCCAAGCAAGGGATGGCCAGAAGCCAAGTGTGATGGGGAGAGGCCTGGGCTGGGTGTGTTTACAGGAAGAGCCTCTCTTTCATTCTGTTTTATTTTTTAAAGGCAAGTATAGTGGGTCTCAAATTACCTCTCTGTTTATAAGGACAGGTTTGAGCTCTGACAGGTCTTAGTGGGCGCTACCAGTTTGCGCTCACCTTGCCTTCCTGAAGGACAATAAGAAGACTCAGGGTTTTTTGAAGATCTCAAGGAATGGAGGAGAGGAGTCTCATTTCATTTATCATGTCTGATGCACAGCAAAATCAGAGAGGAGAATGCCAAAACGACCCCAAATGACATCGGACTGTTCCAAAGGTCCGCCTGCTCACTGAACTCTCCAATGGACGTGACTTCAGACACAGGTGCAATTCTGTTAAGTCCTCTAGTCAGCAAGCTGGGTCTTGGAGGATGGTTAAGTGCATACTTTGGACAGGCCACAAAAATGCCATCCCCACCTCTCCCGGGGACAGCTGATAAGCAGCCAAGGAAAGGTCACAGCTCAAGGTCTCAGAAATGAATGGACTTTAATGAGGTTTCTGACTTTGAAAAAACAAACCAAAAAAAAAAGCCCAAAAAACTATTCACTTTATCATTCCCAAAGCCTGCCCTTGCCTGGAAACAGATGTTCTGAGCCCTCTCTGTTCTGCAGCTGCACCATTCTGGCCACTGGGCTTATCCATCCTCAAACCCAGCATCTTCCAAGGCCAGGGCTTTTGGGGAAGTCTGTGTCTAAAAACCACAGGGGTCTGAGTTCAGTTACATGTTATTGATTCCCAGTTGGTCTAGTTAAGAAAAATATACCTAATTAAAGCCCATAAAAACCTACACACCAAATTAATTCTGTCTTGCTCCAGTGGCTTCCGCCTGAAGAAAGTTATAAATACAGACGGCCACTGAAACTATATTTAGCCAACACTGGGCTACTAGGTATTTACAGCAAGGGAAATCCAGAAAGAGAGAATGGGCATTTTGTTATTTTTTTTAAATATTAAAAGAAGAAAAAAACTGCTTCCCATTTCTGTCCCACAGACACATAGAAACATTCTGTTATTGCGATAATTACAATTCTGACCCAAGGTAAGATTATTACACAATTTCCCATTCCCATAAAATTCCTTTCTTTAACGCATATCCTCCCAAACTGTGCAATAAAGCTGTTCAATTTCCTATAAGTTTCCCCCCAAAATACTATTTTTTACTTAGTAGACTTCATTTTCTCTTCCCTTCAGTTGCCAAACTGAATTGTCTGGACTGATGGGGATATCTGATTTATGGATCTGACTTCTCAGCCCATCCTTTCCATCCATATACATTCACAAAGAGCTATCCCAAAAATTTTACAATCTACTTTGAAGATCTTCATCTTAAGTCATTTGCTAGTTAAAAATGACTGTCTGGAATTAGTCATTTTATTAGATTTCTAAACCCAACCCCCTCATTAGTATCCATTTTTATTTAAAAATTTAAAGTGTAACTTTCCCTTTTTTTTGAAAAATTCAGTGCTGAGTCATAACACGGGACAGAGCCTGGCTTCACGTTTGTGGGGAGGGAACAAGGGGAAGAGCTGGGGTGACCTGAAGAGAGGTCTCATTTGAGCCTGTGGTGGTTTGAAATTGTTGTGTACCCCAGAAAAGCCACATTCTTTAATCCTCATTCAACATCATTGGGTGGGATGTTTTTGATTGTTTCCATGTGACCCACCCAATTGTGGGTGGGACCTTTTGATTAGGTGGTTTCCATGGAGATATGTCTTCACCCATTCAAGGTAGGGTTGCTTACTGGAGCCCTTTAGGGGGAACCATTTTGGAAAAAGCTTCAGAACCACACAGTCAGAGCTTTGGAGAAGCAGAAAGAAAATGCCCAGGAAGCCATTTTGACATCAGAAGCTGGGAGAGAAAGCTGGTAGATGTCGTCACGTGCCTTCCCAGCTGACAGAGGTGTCCTGACGCTAAAGACCCCAGCAGACACTAGCCACGGGCCTTCCCACCTGACAGAGGTGTTCTGGACTCACTGGCTTTTCTTGAGTTAAGGTATCTTTTTCTGGATGCCTTAGTTGGAACACTTTTATAGCCTTAGAACCATAAACTTGCAACTTAGTAAATTCCCTTTTTAAAAGCCCTTCTCTTTCTGGTATATTGCATTGTGGCAGCCTTAACAAACTAAAACAGAGCCCAAGTACCCAAGCAGGTGAGGAAAGCGTCTATGCTGGGGGTGGGGAGAGTACCCAACATGAAGCATCAGAGTCCAAGCAGGGTGGGTGGGGGTATCTATCTGGGGGAGATGGTGACAGCTGACCTGCAGATTGGTTACTAGGTAGGACTGACTAAATATGTTACTATATTGAAGACAGTGGGAGCAGAAGAAGGGACAGATTCATGAAAGGGGAAAAACTAGAATGATGCTGTGATGTTGGACTGGAATTGGGTTTCCATGTGAATTCATAGTCTTCAATATACAGAGCTAGACAGAGAAATAAATATATGGGCAAGCATGTATATATAGGCATCTATAGACATCTCTCCCTTTTCTCTCCGCCAAACAGGACTGCAAGCAGCAACAACTGAGTAGCAAAGAGCCCACTGAGAGGCCCAGATCTTGGCTTCCAGATACCATTTTCTGCTAAAAGAAACCAGGGCTCCTTGGAGAAATGGCTGATTCTGGGGTGGGGACAGGGAAAGTACAAGATGAACAAGCTTCATCTTTGTTCGTTTTCCAGGAATCAAAGCATTGCTCAAAGAATGCTAGAGGCATGTCAAAAGGACACAGGGGCCAGCCTGCAGGGCTCCCGTTGGACAAAGTGGGGACAATTTTAGCATCAAAATGGTCACTCTGATGGGTTGTAATCTACTGAATAAAAAAGGAAACAAGGAATTCATACAGATACAATTACATTAACAGAAAGTTGAATTTCATAGGAACAGGCTACTTTTACTTGTTTTAAAGAACCTCTCCACAAAATACTTATTAATGAGAAAATGGAGAAGAGAAAGCTCACTGTGGCAAATCCCAGCAGAAAACTTCCTTCCTCCAGATAACAATGTCAACATCACGAGTAGTGCAATAAGCTGAAACCTGGGTCACATGACAGGATACAAGAAGAAAAACACAAAGTCACTTCTGTGACATTCCTGTTAAAACCGAATAGCCTGAACATGAGGAAAGATCAGAAAAACCCAAAGCAAAATTTTATTTTACAAAATAACTACCTATGACTTAGAAGCATCAAGGTCATGAAAGTCAAGAAGAAGGCAGGTAACTGCTCCGCAGCATCAAAGATGACTAAGGAATAGGGCCTTCCCAAACCATGCTGGCAGCTGAGGCAAAAGGAAAAAATCAGCAACACTGACCCTGTATTTCCTCAGGTATTTGCTATTTTGCTCAAACACGGCTGTTTTTGCATTAATTTAAAGTGTGTTAATTATTGCATTAAAAATGTTATTTCTCTCCATCGCTGAGTTTGTGGGCATCCCCTTAAATGTTGTGCCCAAGGGGACGCCTCACTCGCCTAACCCTAGTCCTAACCCTGGTAAAGAGACTCCATGATTAAATGTAACACGTGATTCTGAGCAGGATCCTTTCCTGTGCAGGGCATTGCTGGCACCTGGCAAATCATGATATGGGCATGAGAATCAGAAGGTAGCCATTTACCAGTGTTGATTTCCTGGTTTTTATGGTGGCTCTGGGGTCCTGCACAGACTGTCCTAGTTTATATGAAATGGCCATGAAAGCATTAGGGGTAACGAGGTATCAGGACGGCAACTTATTCTCAAATGATTCCGAAAAAGAGTTTCATACTATACTTCTAACTCTAAGTTTGTGATTGCTTCATATTTAAAAAAATAATTGCTTTCATTGCAATGAATCCATCTCCACCTTCCCCCCACCCCACACACCTTCCCAAATAAAGCTTAAAGGACTTAAGGACTGGACCTGAAGACAAAACATGAATTGGTTCAGTTTTTATCACTCCTCTGCTAGAGCATCTTCCTCCAACTCTATGTTGTAGAGGGCAGATTGGTTCTTGGAATCATGTCTCCATTCCTTCCTCCCACCAAAGCTGAAACTGTGGGGTTCATATCATTTTGCAAAAGAGACAGAAATCAAATGGGGTTTATCTCAAATGCAGGTGACCTCTGCAAACTTGCACTGTCACCCGACAAGCTACCCCTGCGCAACTGATTTGAAAATGAATACAGGTTTGCACTAGGTGTCCACGCTGTCCACCAACTTGCCCTTTGAAGAGTTGGTATCTTGTTGGGAGCGGGACCCCCAATACCTACAGAACCCAGTGGGGATTCAATGGCAGGGAGTAGTTGGGAGTCATGGAGACTTAGGGAACCCAATACTGCCAGATCTCCCAAACTCTTCACGAGATGACCTTCAGAGTCTGCACACACACTCCCTATTTTTTAATGTTGGCCACTGATTTAAAAAAAATTCTAACACCACTGTGCCTTCCCAAAACATGCCTGCAGGCCGAGTTAGCCTATGGCCCTTACAACTATGGATTTAAATCTTGCCCAGATATTTTGTAACTCTTTTTTACTGCAAATAATAGGGGGATAGCCTTATCTTCAAGGAAGTCTCATCTGGAAACCTCACAAGGGAAGATAAGGTCTGCTGCAGCCCAGATTTGTTCTTCCTGAAGGGCTTCTCCAGGTTGCAAATGGACGTTAAGTGCCTCTGCCCCCTCCAGCATCAGCGACTGTGCTGGTGCCACCAGGGCAGGCTGCTTACACCACTGATCTGAGAACACACGGCGAGGAAACCGTGGGGAATGTGGCTCCCACCAGCCGCCCTCCCAGAGCGCTTGGCTGCAGCTCAGGCCATTTGAGTGAGGAAGTTCATGTTGTAGGAGGCAGCAAGGTTTAAAAATAAGACTAATAATGGATATCTGTCCTCAGGAAAGAAAAGCTGAAAATGCACATTTTAAAATCTAGAATACACTCACTTGACCAGTGGTTATCTTAAGGGAAACAAGAAGGTATTTTAGAGAAATTAATCCTGAAAAACTTCACTTTAAAAATAAATATCCCTTTTACCTTTTGTCCCTGACTTTCTTGACAGTGACTCCTGAGCTCCAGGGACACAGCGGCATTCGAGACGTCAGCATACGGTGGTCAGCGGGGAGCAGGCACAGCCAGCCCCCCACCCCCCAAAGCAGAGAATGGACACCATGATGCAAAGACGCCACCCAGCTGTAATGACTGACCACTCTAGGCTCAAGGTAGTTCTTCCCCCTTCTCTGATCTTTCCTATTATGCAGGTTCCTTCAAAAGGAGAAGAAAAAGGAAGATAGGACGGGGACGGCAATGCACGCAGTAAGGGTACATGTTTCCCTGACCCAACATAAATCTGCAGCCCCCGATGGACAGCAGCAGATGGGGGGCAGGGGCAGAACACAAATGAGGGCTCAGCTTCATTTTATTCTGACGGGCACTCCAAGAGACCGCCACGTAGGCCTGCTGCCCAGACTGCCTGAGTCCCAGGTGGCTCTTGGTAGGTGAAGATAACGAAAACTGTCATCCAACGACATTCCTGCCCAGACTCCAAAACACCAATAAAATCAGACGGAGAGAGAAACAAGCGCTGTCATCCGGCTTCTGGGCAACGCCAAGCCAGTCATTAAAAAATGAAGAAGCAACTGACGTGGCACCGAAATGCAACTGGAGGGCCACCCTCTCCCAGTTAGGGAGCTCACCTTCATCTGTAAACAAAAAAATAGAGCCTTGTGCAATTATTTTCATGTTAGCTCTCCTCGTGTGGGCTTTGGGATTTCTCGTGCAAGCTGGTGTGTGAAGGAGTTAGGGAAGCAGCCCCAGTGCTGCCCCTGGCCCCCTCTCCAGCCTCAGTCTCTCTTGCCTCAACTGAGGGGCTGGGCTGGCTTTTCTCTCCATCCCTTTCTAAAAACTCTCATGTGTGGTTCATAGAATATCTGTCAATAAATTTATGGGTAAAATGTTCCCATTCAAAGTAAAACTTCAGAGCTCTGATTGGTAGAGGAGAAATCGTGTGGAAAAAAAAAAAAACAGGAGAAAATGGGTCACTCTAATTTCCCTTTGCCCTATTGCTCCCCCACCAATAATTTAAAGAGTGCCCATAGCACCTTATAAACAAGAGAATAGGTCAGATGAAGGTCACCCACGGGCTCAGAGTTCTTCCCTGGCCTCCTTCCTGCATGTTTATTGACAGTAATGTCCACCCTGGGTCTTGGGCAACTAAACATTCCTTCCTCATCCTTCTCAAGTCACTTTTCAAGTCACCATTTGTTCATTCACTCAACAAGCATTTGAGTGGCTACTCTGAGCAGGTACCACTCTATACACTGGGGGTCCAGCTAGGCCCAGGAGGTCCAGGCCTGCCTCCAGGGGAGAGACCAGTCAGAGACATGACCACAGAGCAAGAGGAAGGCTGCCCCTTGGCTGAGGATGAAGCACCAGAGAAGCCAGTCTGCCCGGCGAGCATGCAGGTGGCATAACTGTTAACACCCACCTGCCAAAATACATCCATGATAAAAAGAACAGTCCCTACATTCCTATTTTAACCCCAAAACACTTCCCCTTCTCCCCTTCCCCACCTCTGTAACCTCTAATCTGCTTTCCATCTCTGTGAATTTGCTCTTTCTAAACACCTCTTTTAACTGACATTATGCAGTATTTATCCTTATGTGCCTGGCTTATTTCACAGAGAATAATGTTTTCCAGGTTCTTCCATGTTGCAGCCTGCCTTAGAACTGCATTCTTTCTTATGACCAAATGATATTCTATGGTGTGTACATGCCACATTGTTTCTCCATTCATTTGTGGATGGACACCTGAGTTGTTTCCACCTTTCGGTAATTGTGACTAATGCTGCTATGAATACTAGTGCATGAAAACCTGTTTGAGACCCTGTTCTCTCTCTCTTTGGGTTTATCCCTAGAAGCAGAATTTCTGCGAAGGACCTGCATATTTCAAGGCTGGAGTCCTGGTTGTAGAGAGAACACCTTCTCTCCCCAGGCACTCAGGGAAAGATGGGCCGGATAGAGAGAGGGGCAGACAAAGGAGGTGCAGATCGAAAGGCAGGCAGGGTGAAGAACCTAATCACCAACTTCCATAGATAGTAGAAGTCATTCTGCAGGACACAGCAGTTAAATCTGGGGCCTTGGAGCCAGGCTGCCCAGATCTGAATTCCAGCTCCAGCTTTTTCACTGACGAGAGATGCTTGGCAAATTCCTTAATTTCTCTTCACCTCCATTTCCCTTTCTATTCAACAGGGACAACACTGCCATCTTCTCTGGCGGTGCATAGCCTGGGACCAGGTACATGGTAGGCTCAGTCACTGGCTTACTTTCCCAGCAGTTATGACAAATGACACATTGGGAATTGACTTAACACGAATTTATTGGCTCAGTTTTAGAGGCGTCGAAAACGCCACACTTTCTCCCTGTAGTGTGCAGCATTCTGGCGCTGGCTTGTTGCAATCCTTGGGGATCCTTGGATTGCATCTCTACCTCCACCACATGACAATGTCTTTGGTTCCCTCCTGTGTGGTTTCCTCTGACTTCCAGCTTTTTATAAGGCTTCTGGTCATAGGAAAAAGGCCCACCCTGATTCAGCCAGGCAGCGCCTTAACTAATAAATAACAGTATTTTCAAATAATAACATTTTACAAATGGGTTCACAGCCACAGGAATGTGGTGTGATGGTCTGAAGCTGCATGTGCCACAGAAAAGATCATGTTCTTTAAGTCAATCCATTCTGCGGGTGTAGACTCACTGTAAGTGGGATTTTTAGTGAGCAGGATCTTAAGATACGATCCACCTCTTCCGGGTGGGTCTTAATCCTCTGATTGGATGAAATCCAGAGATAAACACAGAGAAGCTTAAATAGAAAAGCAGAGAAGTTGAGAGAAGGCGCAGCCAGAAGCTGAAAGATGAAATCTGGGAGAGAAGGACCAGCAAACGCCACCATGTGCCTTTCCATGTAACAGAGGAGTTCTGAATCGCCGGCAGCCTTTCTTCAGGAAGAAGGGATTGCCTTGTTGATGCCTTGATTTGGACATGTTCATGGCCTCAGAACTGTAGGCTTGTAAACTAATAAATTCCCATTGTAAAAGCCAACCATTTCTGGCAAATCACATTTCATCAGCTTTAGCAAACCAAAACTCATGGACTAAGATAAACAGCATGCCTTTTGTTGGGCACAAGATTCAATTCACCAGTTGAGTACCTCTTCTCATCTCTTTTCTTAAAAGAAAGGGATGTGTACGACCCAGCAATACCATTGCTGGGTATCTACTCAAAGGACTTAAGGGCAAAGACACAAACGGACATTTGCACACCAATGTTTATAGCAGCGTTATTTACAATTGCAAAGAGATGGAAACAGCCAAAATGTCCATCAACAGACGAGTGGCTAAACAAACTGTGGTATATACATACGATGGAATATTATGCAGCTTTAAGACAGGATAAACTTATGAAGCATGTAATAACATGGATCGTATCTTAATAGAGAACATTATGCTGAGTGAATCTAACCAAAAACTAAAGGACAAATACTGTATGGTCCCACTGATGTGAACCAACATTCGAGAATAAACTTGGAATATGTCATTGGTAACAGAGTCCAGCAGGAGTTAGAAACAGGGTAAGATAATGGGTAATTGGAGCTGAAGGGATACAGACTGTGCAACAGGACTAGATACAAAAACTCAAAAATGGACAGCACAATAATACCTAATTGTAAAGTAATCATGTTAAAGCACTGAATGAAGCTGCATCTGAGCTATAGGGTTTTTTTTTACTATTATTATTACTTTTATTTTTTTCTCTATATTAACATTCTATATCTTTTTCTGTTGTGTTGCTAGTTCTTCTAAACCGATGTAAATGTACTAAGAAATGATGATCATGCATCTATGTGATGATGTTAAGAATTACTGATTGCATATGTAGAATGGTATGATTTCTAAATGTTGGGTTAATTTCTTTTTTTCCATTAATTAATAAAAAAAAAAAGAAAGGGATGTGAGTGCATCTCACCCGATGCGGAAAAAATGGATGGCAACAATGTTAGTTGCAAATGCAATTTCTTCATAACAAAGTCCCATTTGCCCTTTGATTTCAATTTTTCTTTTTTTCTAAAGTAGGGTTCTTCTACATCAGTGATCCCTGGGAGAAAATAATCCAACCTTGACAAAGTCAAAAAAGGTCAAAATGAACAGTACTACCCCACTGGCCAGGCCTGTCACCCAGCAGGTGCCTTGGGAGCAGAGGTGCTCTGTTCCGAGACACGCTCAGGGATCTGCAAGCCCTCTGCGATTCCAGGACACACACATGCAACTCTTACCGCCACGTCACCAGAGGGTCTCCTATATCTGACAATCCACTGACTTTTTGGTTCCTGGAAGCTAACTTATTTCTTGTTCCTTTTATTTCTACAAACGCCTATAAAATGAGGTTGTCATCTAGGACTGATTCCAGGTTGAAATACTTTTTTCAAAGCTATGTCTGATTCTCTAAAACAAATTCATGCCTACGTCATCATTTGGGTTCACTGTCTGTAGAAACCAGTTCACTTCAAGTGAGAGATATCTACGTTAGGTTCTGTGAAACTTGACCTGAGCTGAGAACTGGAATTTCCCAAATCCTTACCAACAGATACTCATATGACAAATATCCCCTCCAGGGGTGGGACAGGGTCCAGCAATTTTTTAGGTGACTTGTAATACAATGGCACATAAACCTTGCTTTTAGAAGTCTCAGGGTTTCCTTATCCACTGAGCTATATATCAGGCATCCCTCTATGGGGCATAACAGCTGTTTGCTCTCTCAGAGAACAAACAAGCAAATTCTGTGACCCCTCCCCTGCACCCTCTCCCCTGCCAACTGGACGCTACGGCCACCAGCTATTGCTGGCCGGGTGGGTGCAGGTCATGAAGATGGGAGGGGCTGATGCTACGGCCAGCAGCACTCTGAGGTCACTTTTCCCCTTATGTGGTTTGGAGTCTCTGTAACAGAGAGTTATGTCCAAGGGGTTTTCAGCATTGCTTGGAGCTGGGCCCACAAACCCAAAAGCCTAAAGAAGCCACCATCAGGCCACATGGGCAGGGAACAGCGGGAACAGGAAAAGCAGGGTGTGCCTCTCCTGTCTGGAAGGGGCAGCTTTGTTCGGCACCTTCCCTCTGCCTGCGGCCAGGTAGGGAAGTGGCCAGTTCTTCTCGTTTTTCCAGAGAAACGGGAAATTCCCCATGTTTAAACGGTGATAGCTATTCCAATTTTCTGAAAACATTCTAATCAAAATCAAATACACGGACACAAGCCACAGCATGGGTGAACCCTGAAGACATCATGTTGAGTGAAATAAGCCAGACACAGAAGGACAAACATCATACCACCTCATTGATATGAGAGAATTAGAATAAGAAAATTCATGGAATAGCAAACCAGATTACTAGGGACCACGGTGGGGGTGGGGAATGGGGACTTAACGCTTCAATTGTGCAGAGTTTCTATTTGGGACGATGGAAAAGTTCGGGTGATGATGACGGTACCAGAACATTGTGAACATAATTAAGAGTACTGAATTATGAAACTTCAGCGCGGTTAAAAAGGGGAATTTCAGGTTGCATATGTTACTAGGGTAAATTAAACAGACAAACAAGACAGTACAAAAAAAACAGGAGCACCTAATGTAAACCATGGATGATAGTTAATGGTACTATAATACTTTGTTATCAATTGTAACAAATGTACAACACAAATGCAAGGTGTAAATAATAGTGTGGGGGATGGGAGATTAAGAATTTAAATATCCAGGGAGTGGTGGCTTATGCCATCCCTGGGCCCCCCTGCAACCTGACCTTAGGCGGTGGAGGAAGCTTTGGGCTATCTGGTCAGCCCTGAGCAGGCCTCCTTCAGCTGTCTGCTCACCACCAAAGGGATCTCTCCCATCTCCAGGGCCCATGGGCCACCCGCTCCGCCTCTCAGAAAGTGTCTGCCCGTGTGGTGCCCCTCCTCCAAGGGTACCAGGACACAGCATCCCAAAGTGCGTCTCACCACACAAAAGGCTCCGGGGTTCTCAGTGGACCAAAGACTTTCTTCTCCTTACATTTCTCCCCTGTGACAACTACAGATTCAAACTCTGTCACACAGTTACTCTGATTTCCAGTGAAGTTACATCTTTAATCTCTTGCTTTCCCAAATCTAGGCTATATTTAACAGCTTTCAGTATATCTCTGTGCGTGCCTCCATAATTCTCCCATAACCTCCTTCCTTTGAAAAAGATGAATTACTGTCCATTTCATTCAATGACCCTGACATGCACATCTAAGCTTTCCCCAAGAATTTCTTCATGTGCCTAGATGTTTCCTACTGCTGAGCCTACAGCAGTGGTTCTACATGTCAAACCTTCAAAGGGTTATGCAGGTGGCTTTTGGCTTTTTGGAAAGAGGCTTTAGGATAGGAGAAAAGATCAGAAAAATAAATTAAAATGCAACTTGTCCAACAGGCTACCCCACCCCCAAGTCAAAGGTTCCAACGCCACCCTGCTCCCCGCATCTGGACTGCCCAGCGTCTGGAATGGTTGTAAGGGGCACGGGCATGCCAGCAAGAACCCCTAGGCTGGAGAGGTCCTTACTGGCCTTCTTGTTCCACCTAGCCAGCTGCCCCGTCCCTGCCCTCCAGTTAGACACTCAGCTGGAGCACAGCCCAACATCACCCATCCCAGCTGCCGGGGGCGTGTCCCAGTGCTCATACCTGTTGCTGCTCACTCGATTCACATACAAAGGGTGCCCCTAATCCCGACTCTGCACCCAGCCCCATCACCAGCCCCTCCCTAGGAGCCCTTGGGAATCCCTATTACGAAAAGAAAAAAAATAAAAGGCCCCCATGAACAAATAAAGAACTCCTCTACCCTTCTGCTATTTCCTTATACATTCTTGTCCAAGTTGGAAGCTGCCGCTTGCCTAATAACCCTCCCGATATATAGCATATGCCCTGGTTTTCGAGGTCCCACTGCCCTAGTGAGAATAAGCTATGGCTCTCCCTTTCACTCTCAGGAACATCCTGGTTTGGACGATAAATGATGTGGCTGTGGCCATCCTACCAGTAAAGGATGCTTCCGGGCTGATGCCTCAATCGCAGTCACCCAGCTTCTCCACTTCCCAAGTCCATGCCGCTTGCTGGCATCACTCTCACCCCCACCCACTCCCCAATACCACTGTCTACCAGATCACAGTCCTCCTTTGTCACCATTTTGCCACCCAGATAAATGACCCTCCTGATACTCTGGTCTCAGAACTCTTGACTCCCCTCCTTCTGGCTTGGACTCCCCCATCCCAGAAATGATGAGTGTGGCCTCAGCCAGGTCCCCTCCTCACGCCCTCACCAGGACTTATACTCTCTCCTCCCTGCCATACCCATCAGGACCTCAAGTATCCCCAATCCTGTGGCCCTCCTGGTCCCTTGTCCTCCAACCCAGCCTGGTCCCCTTGGGACAGCTGTTTCAACCATGTTCTCCCTCGAACCCTGAGGAGAGCCTTGTCACATAGTGACACTGTCATCTACCCACCCCTTGGCACTGCAGGACCCTTGGGAGCCACCATGCAGGGCCCCTTCACTGTCCGAACAGACCCTTCCCCGCACCTCAGCTCACCCAGCTCCCACTCTTCCTCCTCCCCAAGGAAGGCCCCTATCCTCCCCTCAGTCATCTTCTTCATGCCTCTCTTCTGAAGAACTGCTCATAGGAGTCCCCTCCACAGAGCCTTTGAGGGTCCCTGGCCCTTGCCCCAGGACCTTTCTCTCTGGCTCTCTTCCCACCACTCCCAGATCTTCTGTCCCCAGTATTTACGCTGCTCTTCCCAGGCCCATCTCCTGCCTCTGTTGGTACAACTGTCCTCATACTCTGGACCAACCCAAATGCTGCTCCTTCCTACTGTTGCCAGATGCCACCAGGCCAGGGCCATGGCCAGGATCTCCCCTAGCAACAGAAGGTCACTCCAGGTAAATGGAAGAGAGGATCTGAGCAGGTTTGTTGAGAGGCATGCTCTAATAGACAGGTATAGAACACAGAACCCAACCATGGGGGGCAACCCTCTTCTCCAGACGCATGGGTCATCTTCAAAATCAAGTCCCTAAAAATGTCAAAGAATTGATTTCCAAGATAGCACACTCTCTGATTGCAAGGCAATTAAATTAGAAGTCAACTGCATAAAGATAAGATTTACAAACCCACACATATAGGAATTAGCTACATGTTTATATGACTCCTGGGTCAAAGAAGACATCAAAATGGCAATTTAAAAAGACTTAGATCTAAATGATAATGAAAAAATTCTATAAGAGAAGACCTAGGCATTAGTGAGCATGCTACTACACAGGAAATATATTACCTTAAATGTTCATATTACAAGTAGAAAGGCTGACCATTCATGAGATTAAGCGGCTAAACTAAAAAGTTTTTTAAAAATCCAGAGAATAAAAGAGATAATAGGTCAGGAGTAGAAGTCTATAAAATATAAAATAAATTTAAACAAAGCCAAAATTGGTTCTTTGAAAAATTTAACAAGATAGGCAAACTCATAGTAACACTGATAAAGAAAAAAGGAGAGAGGAAACAAATGAATAATATTACAATGAAAAGAAGGATATAACTAGAGATAAGGGAGAGATTTAAAAGATAAGGAAATATTATCAATGGTAGAAGGTAATAAATTTGAAAACTCTGACAACATGCACAATTCCTTATACACTTATGAAAACTAAAGAAGCAATACTTATAGGACTAGTCAGACTTTCCATTAAAGAAACCAAAGCAGTTATTATCTTTTTTATTTCTCTCACACAAAACAGGCTTAGACAGCTTTACAGGTAAGCTCTACCAAAATTCCAAGGTGTACATAATTCCAATCTTGCAAAAACTCTTCCACAGAAGAGAAAAAGTAAAATCTTATGAGGCTAGAATAACTTTAATATTAAAACAGACAAGGATTATACAAGAAAGGACAATTATGGGTATATTTCACTCATGAATATAGAAGCAAAACTCCTAACTGGCATATTAGAAGACCAAATTCAGAAATGAATAAAAAAGACAATGTGCCATGGTAAAGTTGGGTCTATTCCAGAAATGCAAGGGTATTTTTAACATCAGAAAGTCAATAAATGTAAATCATTAGGAGATGAATTGAAGGAATAGCAAATGATACAATTAAAATCCCAAAGAGTAAAAACTCTCAGCAAATTAAAGGAAGGGGATATCCTTAAACTATTAAAAGGTAAAAAATAAGCAGAAAATATCAGCCATAATGTGGGAATATTGAAAACAGTCCCTTTAAAATCAGGAGTAAGATAAGAATGCCCATAATCAGTTCCTTTATCCATCGTTATACTTAAGTTCTTAGCCAACAATGACCAATAGTAAATAAATAGATAGTTAGAGATTGATCTGGAAGGACTAAAACTAACAATATTTGTAGATGATATGACTATCTACATAGAAAACCATAACAAATCTACAAACTATAAGGAAAAATAAGGGAGAATAATAAAGTGGCTGGATATAAGATCAATATAGAAAATCAACTGCATTTCTATATACTAGCAATAGCTGTACAAAAGCATAATTAAAAATAAAATAATTTCAGGTAGCCATACATCTAAGACATAGAAATAAGACATAGAAAGTTTTAAAACTTTACTGATAGACATTAAAGGGGACTTAAATAAATGAGAAATATATCATGTTCATGGACAGGAAGAAGCCATAACATAAAGATATATCAGGTTTTCCCAAATAGATTTGTTAATTAAACAAAATTTCAGTCAAAATCCAGATAGAGATTTTGTTTGTTTGTGGAACTTGACAAATTGATTCAAAATTAATATGGTAGAATGAAGGGCCAAGGGTAAACTACATGTTCCTGGAACAGAATAAGAATAGTACTGAAGTACGTGAGACATTGGGTTCCATTGGTGTTGACCAATGGAACAGAACAGAGAAAGAGACCCATGTAAATATCTTATTATGATCGAATATCAATGGTGAAAGGAAAGACTAATCAACCATTGATGATGGGAAAAGTGGTTATTCACAGAGGAAAAAATAAAATTAAATCCCTACTTCTGGTCAAACACAAAAATATATTCTAGTTTGATTAAGTACTTAATGACAAGAAGTTCACTTGGAACCTTTAGGAGAATTTATAGGAGTGTGCTAAGCATCTTCTATTGGCCCTTTTAAATCCACCTTCCAATTTTCTCCCCTTTCTCTCTGCCCCAGGAAGATAACCAATAGGGACTAGGTCAATAGGGTTTTCTACCCTCTGGCTATAGATTGGATATGGTAATGGAGACCAAGGTAAGCTATCTGAGGAAGGGCAAGAGGAGATTGAAGCTGAGTTAATTATTCCCCTGGACCCTCCTTACAGACTCACTTCAGGCTGGCTGCATCTCTGAAGGCCACTGCTGTTCTCAAGGCACCTGTCAATCTCTGCTTCCAGGTTCTGTCAACATTCCCTCCCTTCAGCTCTACTGGTGATGGCCCCAGATGCTTTTCCCATACTGGGCCAACACTTTTGGGAAAGATCTATTAACCATCCTCAATGCATCTGAATTTGAGCATGGTCTCTCCTTTTCCTTGAGACTATGGTTGATAAAGTAATTGCTCCTGGAAGTGATCCCAAAAATAGATCATCAAAATGGGATTCTGGGGTGGGGTTGCCCATTATTCCAGAGTGCTGGGATAATCACCCTGCCTGAGGGAGAGGTGGGGAGTGGATACAGATAATCCACGGCATCCATGATTATACACAATGAAACCAATGGTCGTGGGATGAGGCGCAGAGAACAGGGGGAGTGGCAGTAAGAATGTCAAGGTTCTAAGATCAGCTGGATCCTCCCTATGGTCTTACAGGGCATATAATCTGAAAAAAATTTATCAATGTTCCATTGAGAACACAGAGAGAGAACAAGAAGGGCCCCATGGCTGCCCTGGAGTACTTTTCTGCTGGGTCTTTCCCAGTTAGAAAAAGCACAGATAAGGAAGGAGTGAGCTCATCAGACCAGTCCAAGAACTCTGAGCTTCCCTTGTCTGAAGAGGCAACCCTCTTTCAATGTGAGAGAGAGCCAACCTTTACTGCATAAAAGCTTCCAATGGCTTCTCCAGGAAGCCTGTCTTAGTAGCCAGTGGAGGAGAAAGGCTACTAAAGGCTTAGTAGCCTTTCTCCTCATGACCCACCTCCATGTCCCTTACTGCCAAGGTTCATAAAGTGAACAGACCCCAGAGATACAGAATCTGCTCTGGGAGGAGACAGCCCCTGTGGACTGGCAGCAGCAAGAAAGATGGGCAGGAGTGGATTCAAGCAATGTGAGACCAGTGGACTGAAATATAAGACTAGACCCAGCCAAATCTTTGGTCAAGGGTGCCTTCATTCAAGATTTGATTATTTAAGGTATAACTCGAACACCTAGACCTATGGTATACTAGATTGGCTAATTAAAGTCTAGAATTAACAAACACCAATCACTGACGGGGTCAAAATGCTGGAATTCTCTGATTCCCTAGAGAGCAGTGGTTCTCAAATTTAAAGCACGCTTCTGGAAGACTTTGATTTCTTTTCCTTTTTTTAAAAAAAGATTTCATTGCAGTAACATGTATGCAACATAAGATTGCCCATTGTAACCACTTTCAAATGTATGTTTCAGTGGTATTAATTTTATTCACAGTATTGTGCTCCCATCACCAATATCTATTACCCAAACTTTTTCATCAGCTCAAACTGAAACTCTGTACCCATTAGGCAATAACTCCCCACCACCCACTCCCTGGTACCCTGTACTCTATTTTCTGTCTCTATGAATTGCTTTTTCTAGGTACTTCATAAAAGTGAGATCAAACAATATTTATACTTTTGCATCTGGCTTATTTCATTCAACAGGATGTCTTCAAGTTTCATCAATGTAGCACGTATCAGATCTTCATTCCTTTTTATGACTGAATAATATTCCATTGTATATATATGACACATTTTGTTTATCCATTCATCTGTGGGTGGACACTTGGTTTGCTTCCACCTTTCAGTTATTGTGAATAATGTTGCTATGAACACTGGTGTACAATCATCTGTTCAAGTCCCTGCTTTACTTAGAGGTGGAACTGTCAGGTCATATGATAGTTCTACACTTAACTTTCTGAGCAGTCACTAAACTGTTTTCCACAGTGGCTGTACCATTTTGCATTTTTATCAACAACAAATGAGTGTTTCTATTTTTCTGCATCCTATTAATTTGCTTTTTTGAATAGCCATCCTAGTGGATGTTAAATGCTTTCTCACTGTGGTTTTGACTGCATTTCCTTTATGGCTAATGAAATGAACTTCCTTCCATGTGCTTACCAATCACATTAA
This sequence comes from Tamandua tetradactyla, assembly GCF_023851605.1. Taxonomy (NCBI): domain Eukaryota; kingdom Metazoa; phylum Chordata; class Mammalia; order Pilosa; family Myrmecophagidae; genus Tamandua; species Tamandua tetradactyla. The sequence continues at coordinate 83,049,398 of NC_135338.1, read as the reverse complement.
ATCCTTTTTGGAGAAATGTCTATTCAAGTCCTGGTCTGGCTTTTTGTTGTTGTTATAGGAGTTTTTTATACATTATTTATATATTCATATATATATAAATATTTAGAATATATATAAATATTTGGAAACCATATTATAATATATATATATATATATAATATATATAAAAAACTGAACTGATAAAGGTTATCAGTAATACAGTTTCCAAATATTTTCTCCCATTCTGTAGATTGTCTTTTCACTTTCTTGATAATGTCCTTTGATGCACAAAAGTTTTTAACTTTGGTGAGGTCCAGTTTATCTTTTCTTTTGTTCCTTGTACTTTTGGTAAAATCCCTTGCCTTATACTATGCCCTTCTTGAAGATATTCCCCTATGTTTTCTTCTAGGAGTTTTATAGTTCCAGTTTTATATTTATGTCTTTGACCCATTTTGAGTTAATTTTTTTTATATGATGTAAGCTAGGGATCCACGTTCATTCTTTAATATTCTATACACAAGCAATACACAATCCAAAAAGGAAATCAAGGAAACAATGCCATTTGCAATAGCAACAAAAAGAATAAAATATCTAAGAATAAATTTAACCAAGGATTCAAAGGTCTTACACCACAGTGGAAAACCACAAACACTGCAAAAGGAAATCAAAAAAGACCTGAATAAATATAAGGACATTCCATGTTCATGGACTGGAAGATTAAATATTGTCAAGATGTCAGTTCTACCAAATAATATATGGAATAAATGCAATCCTAATCAAAATTATAAAAGCCTTCTTTGTAGAAACAGAAAAGCCAATCATCAAATTTATATGGAAAGGTAAAGGGCCCCAAATAGCCAAAAACATTTTGAAAAAGAGTGAAGTTAGAGAATTCAAACTTGCAGATTTTAAAATTTATTACAAAGCTACAGTAATCAAAACAGCACAGTACTGGCACAAAGACAGACATATAGACCAATGGAATTAAACTGAGTTCAGAAATGGACCCTCACATCTACGGCCTACTGGCTTTTGACAAGGTACCAAGTACACTCAGTGGGGAAAAGAATGATGTCTTCAACAAATGGTGCCTGGAAAACTAGAAATCCAGGGCTTTGCATTTCTATCAAGTTCTCCAAGAATTCTTCTGTCATTGGTTCAGTGGGAACTAAGGGAAGTAGGACTATTGGAGGGCTCTAATATGTGAGACTTGCTAAGCTACCCCTTAACACCACTCTCTGGGAGAGATGGAGACTGCTCCTGTGATGGTTTGAAGTTGTACGTACCCCAGAAAAGATCATGTTCTTAAAGCTAATCCATTTCCATAGGTGTGGACCCATTGTAAGTAAGAGCTTTTGGTGAGCAGGATCCTAACGTGAGATGTGATCCACCTCATTCGGTGTGGGTCTTAACTCAAGAGGATAAAAACACAGAGAGGCACAGAAAAAAACCCCAGAGAAATCCAGAGAGAAAAGCCAGAGAAGCTAAGAGAGATAGAAGCTAAGCTCAGAAAGAAAGCCACAGATGGAGCAGCCAAAAGGTGAAAGCAATGAAACCATGCATGAAAAATGAAACACAAGCAGACACCGCCATGTGCCTTTCCATGTGACAGAGGAGTCCCAGGTCACCAGCAGCCTTTCTTCAGAAGAAGATACTGTCCTGTTGATGCCTTGATTTGGACATTTCCACAGTCTCAGAATTGTAAACTTGTAAGTTAATAAATCCCCACTATAAAAGTCAACCCATTCCTGGCATAATACATTTCATCAGCGTCAGCAATCCAAAACAGTCTTTTCACCAAGGAGTTAAAATAATGCCTGGATGAGGGTGCAGCAGCATTCTAAAGAACTCTGTGGTAGCTTCCCTCTGTGTCCTGAAGACAGCCTTGAGGTCCAATGGAAGCTCCCAATGGATACTCCCAACACACTATGGGGAACCATGGGCTCCTGAGTGGTAGAGACCAGGCAGGGGCAGACCAGCCAGAAGTAAGGAGGTAGGATGCAATAACAACCCTAAGCAAAAGGATGTAAGGCTGCTCTGACTATCTGATTCCTAAGGACCTGGGAAGATGGCCTGTAGATCACATCTACCTGGGAAGATGTAGATCATCATCATCCTTATCGTCATCATCATTTTCTCTTGCTGGACCTAATTAGGTCACTTATTAGGACGGGTGACCTAATAAGACGTTGCTCGACATATATGAGCTGAAAACTATTCAGCCTGTTAGGCAGAAGCTTTAGTTGGGATTCATGATATATTAGACTTGCCTAGACCCAGAAGACCTCAATCAACAGGAAGATTGGGTCCCCCTAAAGAAGGCCCAAGAAGGGGCAATAGGTATATGCATAAAGCCATCCCTCACACTTTCCCCAGGTCCCCAGACTCCCCATGTTTATTAGTTACTGGCTCCTACCATGCAGTAATCCCTGCAAGGCCACTGTTGACCCACTGATCCAAGTAAACCTGACTCTGATATAAGCCCTTATACTTATTCTTCTCATGGGATCAGATCCATCTCACAGCAGGTCCAGTGAGACCACAGGCCCCTCCTGGGGTTATTTAATGCTCATTGAATTGTAAACCCTAAATAGCTAATTTTTATGGTATAGGAATCATATCTCAACAAAGCTATTCTCATTCTCAACATTATCTTCATCATCATCATCATCATCATCATTGTCTTATTCCTTGTTATCTTCATCATAGTCATTATCATCTTCACCCTCACCATCATCTCCATCATTATATCACCATCACCCTTCTCTTCATCATTTGCACGTCATCCTTCTCATCTTCAACATCTTCCTATCACTGTCATCATCCTCACCTTTATCAACTTCATTATCATTGTCATCATCATCCTTATCATCTTCATCACTGTCATCATCATCCCTACATCATCTAATCGTCATCATCCTTACCATCACTGTCATCATCGTTACGTCATCCTTTTCCTCTCCAACATCGTCTTCACATCACCGTCATCTCACCATCATCCTTATCCACTCCGTGCTCATTGTTAACACTGTTGTCATCATCATCATCTCTTGCTGGAAGTGCTCCTCCACTGCCCATTCCTCCAATATCACTTTCTGCACCCTTCCTGGACAATGCGCCATATTTTGAGAGTATTGTGGTTACTAATGCAGGTGTTTCTCTTACAAAAGAGCAAGTCATTGAGATCAGCTAGCCTGTCTCAGACATCTTTTGGTTCCCCATCTCACGTAGACCAGAGCCTGCCCCTCACTGAATTGCTGCTTACTCTGAACAACATGAAGCGGTGTTATTGGTGGATTCTCCAGAGAACAGAACTGACAGGGTATATGTATATAAATACCATTAAAAGAATTGGCTCATGCTACCATGGGGATTGGCAAGTCTGAATTCCCTAGGGAAGACCACAAGCTGGGAACTCTGTGAAGGCTTGGATGGAAGTCCCCAGGAAAATCAAGTTGACTAAAGTAGAAATTGAAATTCTTTTGACTGCTGAAATCCTCAGTTCTCATTTTAAGGTCTTCAGCTGACTGAACTGGACTTCTTTCATTGCTATAGGCATTCTCCTTTGTTGACTGTAGATGTAATCAGTCATAGATGCAATCAACTGGCAAATTATTTAAATACATGAAATACCCTCAGAGTAATAATCAGTTCAGTGTTTGCTTGACCAAACAACTGGAAACCATCACCCAGCCAAGCTGAAACATGAACATACCCGTCACACAGTGGTTTTTCCCTTGGAATAAAGCAAGGGCTCTCTCTTTCCTGTCTCCGTCCCCTCCCTTCTCCTCTTCTTCCTTCCTGATCATCCTAAATTAAGACAGTAGAAGTATACTAAAAGCCACTGTGTGAGGTGTGGAAGACACTGTAGGTTGGTTGATTCTACTCTGTTTCCACCACCTTTCTTTTTTGCCTGCCTCTTTTACAGAGGTTGTAAAATCTAAAAACTTGATTTCCCCATCCTCCCTTGCAGCTAGCATAGACGTATGTCTGGGGAGGGTGATAACTTCTGGAAGGAAAGGAAAAACCTCACTCTCTTACCTTTTGCCTCTTCCCTTGTCTCCTGCCTAGAAGTTGGGCATGAGGCTTGAAGGTGCCTCAGCTGCCACGACGCCACGAGGTGACACCCATAAAGCCAGAGGTCTCCATGCTGAGTATGCAGAGCAGACCAAGGACATCACCAGGCACAGTGCCAGCCCTTCATGGCCTACCTCCAGACTTGCAGGGTGAACAAGAACGAGTCTCACTTTGTTTAAGCCACCAATTTCTGGGTTTTGCATTGAAATATACTCCTAACTTAATATCTGACAATGCTCTGAAATTGGTGGCCTCTGATTTGTTGTTCCCCAGCAAAATACACACCCTCCACTCTCAGAGCAGGAAGTTTTTAGAGGACTGATTAAATTAAATCCAGCAACGTGGTCATTTCAAATTCTGGCTGTCATATCAGAAGGCAGCTGTGACTCCAGGATTCCACAAATACTCAGCACTCTACAGCTCCTCCCAAAATCCAACATGGAATCAAGGCACACGAAATGTGGGGGTGGGGACTGCAGTGGATGCAGGTAAATGGGGGTGGTCAACCTTTTCAGCTGTCACGGTGGAAACAGCATTAGGCATCAACACAGCTCTCCCCTGGGTCTGCACAGAATGCACCTTTAAGTCAAAGGGGCCAATTTTACACCAGAACAATGATGATATGAGGTATTCTTTCAGCCATGCAGAGGTTGAAATCTACAGTGCAATCTCACACTAGCCAAAAGCAGAACTATATGTTATTTATTTCACATTTTACAAATGAACAATTTGACACCCAGAGACGTTCAATGGCTCACCAATGGTTGATCAATTTGTAAGCAAAAGTGTTGGGATTAGCTCTTCCGATTCCAAAGTTCGTGTTTTTGCCACAGACCCAGTTTACAAGAGCTAAAAATAGATTAAAATAGGTCCATAAAAATGAAAACCACAGCTTTGTGCATTAAATGGAAATTTGGCTATAACAAGGAGAGCAGCAGCAGAACAAACAACTGCTTTTGCCTTTCGGCTCCTACAGTCACCCTTACAACTCCTGCTCATTTAATTAAGAGGGTCAGTGTCATGTGCAACCCACTCAGATGCCTAGTGTAGGAAAAGTTTTGAAAAAGGATAAAAATCCGCCATCTCCTGGCACATGATTCTCAGGCACACAATTCTTATTTAGGAATGAAGGGAAGTGGACATGTGTCAGTTGTAATTAATAGAAAAAGGTATATTTGTACAGAACAGCTACATACACTATTTGGCTATGTTTAGGCAAAAGTCTGTCCTTTCAGAAGCCTCTGGATTGCCTCATAGATGCCAGAGTTGGGTAACTGATAGGACCCTCAATCTGCTGCCTTAATCCAAAGGTTTATTGTCTTTTATTCTTCAGAGAAGATCCTTAATTAATTTCAAGCATGAGAGTCCTCTTTGCATAAGGGCTGATGAACATAAGCCCTGCTGAACATGCCAGACAGGGCGAGGGGCTAGGAGAGGGGCATCCCAGCTACTGCCCAATGGAGCTACTACAGCTCAGACCCCTCCCTGGGAGCCTTGGAGCCTGCTCAGTAGATGGAATGTGAATGTCCCGGCTGCTTAAGTCATGGGCTATCAATTCCTTCCTAGTCTGGTTTAACTTCTGCCTTAAACTTTTCAAACCAGCTAATCTTTTACAAAAACATATATGAAAACTAAAAGAAACAGTGCATCAGAAATCTTTCCGTGACACATTTTACTTGCTTTGATTTCCTACTTAAATATAAGTACGATGAAAAAAAAAACAGAGAGAGCAAGAGAATAAACAGACAATGACAAATAAATGCAATACATAATCCTGGACTGGATCTAACAATGGGAAAGAAAATGCCCAAAAAGGCATTACTGAAACATCAGACAAAATTGCAATAGAAACTGTAAGCTTTATATTAACATTAAATGTCATGGACATGATAACTGTATCTAAGATGGCTACACAAGTGAATATCCTTGTTCTTAGGAAATACACATGAGAGTATTAAGTATTCAAGAAGCATAATGTATATACAACCTACTCTCAATATTTAGAAAATAGATACATAAATGGATAGATAAATAAATCTATAGAAAAACAGATGGATGGATAGCAGGATAGGTGGACAGACAGATAGACTGATGGGGCAAATGTGCCAAAATGTTAAAAGTTGGTGGATTTGGGGATCTGGGCGGGGGGGGGGGGGGTTGTGTTAGATTCTCTGTATGGGTTTTGCATTATTTTTGCAACTGTCCTGTAAATTTGAAATTATTTCAAAATAAAAAGTTTAAATGAATGAATGAATAGCCAATACTCTCCTAGTTTGATTCCACTGCCTGACGTTTCAATGACATTGTATTTCCATCTCTCTGGGGTTAAGGGTTTTCACCATGAAAATGGTCATGTTTTTAGCATTCCTGTGCAATGAACAAATGGCCTGGCATCCTTCCAGGTCTTTGCTTGTTGGAAGTGCTGTGGACTCCCATTTCTCAGAAGAGCAAGCTGAGGCACAGAGAGGCAAATGGCTGGTGGGAAAGAGATGTGTCTTCTTTCTTTCCTTAACACATTACATTTTAATCTTACAAGGTACTTCTTTTGCTTTCCCCTTTGGTTGTGTGTTTAAACTTCTTACTTTAGGGAATTCCCATTCCTTCATCAATTCGTTCATTTAATAAGCATTCATTTGGTTCCAGCCTTTCTAATCTAAGTAGCTATTTACTTGGTATCTTGTCCTATAAATGTGTAATCTAGGAAGCAAAAATCCCTCATTTTATATACAGGAGGCAAGGCCCTGTTCTTGCTGCCAGAATGAACCAGGAAATTATGTTTCTTTACACATTTAATACATTTCATCTTGTTAATTCCTCTTAAAGCATATTAAGATTTTAATTTATTTCCTTTAACGATGATGACATTTTATTTATTTGTCTTTATAATGTATTAGTATAATCTCTGTTTGTTTTCCCCTTGAGTCAGCTTAACACTTTCTCCCTTTCATTATGAAATATTTTACATTTCCTTCCAAGTTTTCTACTAGCCAAGTTCCTATTTTAACTCACTTTCCCCCTGTGCCCTATGCTCTGAGACATTTTGATTTCAGAAAAAAAAGTCACATCTTCCTTTTAGTACTATGGGGCTCTTCTCATTTCACCACTGTTTCCTATTTTAGTTAACATCCTTTCATTTCTATTATGTGCTATGTATTCCCAATTGTATACCCCTCCAGCCTTCATTTTAACAGAATTAGGAGAATCTATAAATAAAAGCAGCTTCTTAGAATAATGCTTTCATTCTTCGCCTCTCTCCCTGCCCTCACTCCTCGTACATGCCCTATATTTACCAGCAGATCCTCAGCTTCCCTCCCTTCCAGGAAGAGCGTCTGGCACAGGGAAACCCGTCGCTGTGTCTGTAGCATGCAGTCTGGAGGCAAAGACAAGGCAGGGCCCTAGCACTCTTACCGGGGCCCAGGACCCGCCCTAGTTACAAAGGGGCAGGATTCCAACTGAGGACACCATCCATTAGAAGGCTGCAGAGAAGAGGTGCCAATCCTGCCCTTCAAGTTGATAATTCAAGAGGGGCTGAAAATTCTATGGGAAGTCAATAACTCACATTCTGGAACTAGAAGAACCACTGCAGGGCAAGACCAAGGTGATAATTAGCAAGGCAAGCAACCCAGACTGCCATTTCCATGCCAGAACTGTACTGCTAGCTTATCTCTCGGCTGCAGGAAGGGCCTGAAGCCGGGAGGCCTCCGTTGGTTTGCACTCACTGGGATGTTTCTCCCCAGGCGTAAACTCTGCAAATTCAGGGCTCGGGAAGCCGCGATAATCCTTCCAGACGCCAGTGTAACCCCAGAACACGCCTTAGAAAAGCGTATGCCCCGAAATGCGGATTCCATGGGGATTTGAGGACCTCGTTTGTTCTCTTAAATCCCCAGAAGGCTTCTAATCCTCTAAGTACAAATTTATTATTATGTCTCCAAGACAGCAGATGGTCTCTGCCAAATCTGTCCCACCCCTGCTACTACTCTAAGAAACTTTACCCTCTCCCCCAACATTTTTATTATGAACATTTTCAAACATACAATAAAGTTGAAAGAAATATACAGCAAGCTCTCATATACCCACCTCCTAGAGTCTGCCAAAATCATATTTACTAAAGTCGCTTTCTGATATTCCTCTCCAATGATCCATGCAGCAAACTATCTTGTTTTGGGTAACTTCAAAGTAAACTGCAAACGGTACCCTTCCTCCAAAATACTTTACCATACACACCATTACCCAAAGTTCAATATTTGTAGGTAGACTTTGCAGTAGAATGTACACACAACGAAATTAGCAAATTGTAATTGTACATCTGTTGAGATTTTTTTTTTTTTTGAATGCATGGCAGGCAAGCATTCTCTCACTGAACCACCCATGCACACATCTGTTGAGTTTTGATCAATTGTAAACACTCATTAACCCAAACACCTATCAAGATATAGAACACAGAATGAAGTCCTGATACAGGTGACAACATGGGTGAACCCTGAAGACATCATGTTGAGGGAAATAAGCCAGACACAGAAGGACCAATAGCATATTAGAGTTTCTATTTAGGTTGACTGTAAAGTCTTTAATGGATGGTGGTGAATGTAATCAACAGTACTGAACTATACATGTGAAGGTGGTTAAAAGGGGAAATTTTAGGTTGCAGATATGTTAACAGAATAAAAATTAAAAGAAAGGAACAAAAAACAGGACTGTACAACACAGCAGTGAATCCTAATCTGAACGATGGACTGTAGTTAATAGTACAATTATAAAAATGTTCTTTCATGAATTGTTACAAATATACCACACTAATGCAAGGTGTTAATATGAGGGTAGTATATGGTGATGTGGTAGTTAGGTTCAGGTGTCAACTTGGCCAGGTGAAGGCGCCTAGTTATACTGCTGTGGACATGAGCCAATGGCATGTGAACCTCATCTGTTGCTAATTACATCTGCAGTCTGCTAGGAGGCGTGCCTGCCGCAATAAATGATGTTTGATTTAATTGGCTGGTGCTTAAATGAGAGCGCTCAACGTAGCACAGCCAAAGCAGCTCAGCATACCTCATCTCAGCACTCGCAGCTCAGTCCAGGCCTTTGGAGATGCAGAAAGGAATCACCCCGGGGAAAGTTGTTGGAACCCAGAGGCCTAGAGAGAAGGCCAGCAGAGATCACCCTGTGCCTTCTCACGTAAGAAAGAACCTCAGTTGAAAGTTAGCTGCCTTTCCTCTGAAGAACTATATGTTAACTAAATAAATTCCCTTTTGTTAAAGCCAATCCGTCTCTAGTATGTTGCATTCTAGCAGCTAGCAAACTAGAACAGGTGACTCTGTATTTTATGTATTATTTGCATGACTTTTGTGTAAACCTCCAAATTCTCTAATAAAAGAATAATAAATAAGAATAAAAAAGATACAGATTATAGTCATTACCCCAGAAAGCTCTCTCATGCATCTTCCAGCCAATCCCCAACCCAATGATGAGTTTTTATTCCACCAGAAGGTAATTTTATCTGTCCTAAAACTTCATAAATATGGAACCATTGATATGCATTCTTTGGGGTGAGGTTACTTTCACCGGGTAGAATGTCCAGGGGACTCATCATGTTGTTATGCATATCAGCCGTCTGTTTCTTTTTATGACTGAACGGGGTGTCTGTTCTATGAATGTATCACATTTATTTATCCATTCTCCTAGATGGGGATCTAAAACTTTGTAAAAATTGTGGTAAACTAGACAAGGCAGGAAGCGCCACCATTCTCTTGGGTAAAGCAGAGGCAGTGCCCTAGATTAGTGAGGAGCTGGCAGGGAGAGAGGACAACTGGTCCACACCCTAGGTTGAGGGAACCACAGGGTGGGAACACACACGGTTCACTTTCCTCATCAAAGCACCAGGGCTGGCCTGGGGAAGCCGGGCACCAGCTTCTGTCAGTCAATGACGGTGTCTTTTACTACGCTGATACTGACATCAAACAGGCCCAAGGCTAAATGCAGCCCAGGGAAGACGGGAGCACAAAAGGATGTCACTTCAAAGGGACAGGGCAGGTTTGGCGAGATGATGGTCCCCTCCTGGCTGGGTCCATTGTTTCTAACGATCTGTCAAGCCCTGGTCCATGTCCACAGTGTGTGCAGAAACACAGCCCTGCCCTCAAGACTTGCCATCTAATTCATGCAGCCTGACAGCAATATTCAAATAAAACACTGCAGGGAGAAAGTCGGCTGCCAGCTCAAAAACAAGTTTCTTCCATCTTTGCAAGAAAAAACAAAAAAGATCTCTTGATGGCAGCCTGGTCATTGAAATACTTCACTTATGAGGTCAGTGTCCAGGAGAGACCCAGGCAGGGGACTGGATGGCTGTCTGGCTCAAAGATGAGTCCAGGCTGGCCCAGCAGTCAGCAAAGACCAAATACAAAGGCCCATAAATAACTAACTTCAGAAAAGGAACCAACTGCTGGAAAGCAGAACCAAGTTTTAGTAAGAACAATAATTTGGCTTTGAGAGAGGATTTTCTGCCCTTCTATGAGGCCATTCAATTTTTGGCAAAGGAAGAAAACAGAAAACACACCCAGAGCTCTTGATGAGTGAGAATCAAAATGGAAAAGTGGGAAGATTTTCCTACTTAGGTTTTGGAAATGGACTGACTTGGCTGGAATAGCAACACTGCTAAGACATGACTTGTCATTATGTGGGCTTGCACATCCTGATTTCCCAACGTGAACCTCATGAAGATGGTCTTCTAGGGTTAATTTGTGGATCCACATCAACGTCTGAGGTTTCATTTGGCTTTTAAGATTTTCAGTGTGCAAAAGGGGTCAATTCGGCTTTACAATGTTCCTGGTGTGACCAGATCTGAAAGGGAGGTAGAAAACCATGTTCCTCGAAAACATAAACCAAAAGAATTAGAGATTGACAGCTAAATTCATTTTCCACAAGGACACAAACCCCAGAGAACAAGAAACACAAAGCATTCATTTCCATACATGAACTTTTGCATTGGATGCAATGAAAAGACTTAGCTAAAGCCAAGATCTGTGAGGGTCCCAGATAGACAAAGTAATGGTCCATAAATTTGTTTAAGTTCTTGAAACAAATCCAGCTTCTTGTTCGTGGCTTATAGTGTTACAATCCCGCAAATGAGAAATTAAAAAACATGCCTGAGAAGACTGCCAATGAGCTCAGTCATAAATAGTTACTTGCATAGTGGTGCAGGAAAAAAGTTTCTTTTCTTTTTACAGAAATTAGACTTTACCAGGAGGCACACAAACAGGGATTTTGTTTGTTTAAGTTTAGAAAAACAGCAGGCAATCAAGATGCATGTTGGGCCAAGTGCAATGGTGTCCAAAAATGGTCTCGTTTTTTCCGTGTTAAAATCTATGCTCAGGCAGAAACACCTAAATTAACTCCGCCAGGGATGAGAAGCTTGGATCCAGGTTCATGGAGTCTAACACAGCAAATCACGTACCTCCAGTGGGAAACTCAGAGGGGCCTCATGGAAAGTTAGTACTGGTACCAAGGCCAGGATCCCTGGGGAGCCTGCCCCGCCTGGCACACTTCTGTAACTCAGCATCTCATACAGTGCCAGGCTTTGAGCCAGCTCTCAATAAATATTTGCTGAATAAAAGAAGCAGCAAATGGATTCCCTACCTAATGACATCAGTTTTTTTTTCCCTTAATACTATTAACTCTAGTCCATGGTTTACATTTGGGTTCACTGTTTGTGTTGTACAGTTCTGTGTGGTTTTTTTTAATTCTAGTTTAGTAACTATATGTAACCTAAATTTTCCTCTTTCAATCACATTTACTTATATAATTTACAATGTTGTGCAACCATCACCACCATCCATTCCAAAACTTTCCCATCACTCCAAATAGAAACTCTGTATAATTAAACATTAACTCCCCATTTCCTACCCCTAAGCCAGCCTCTGGTAACCTATATTCTAGATTCTGAATCTAGTTTGTTTATTCAATTATTTCATATCAAAAGGACAATATTTGTCTTTTTTTGGGTCTGGCTTATTTTACCCAACATGATGTCTTCAACTTGCTGAGTTCCTAAAAATCCAAAACTTCTCTACCTTTGGCTTTATCCTCCTTGAGCTGATTATTCTCCCTTTGCCTCCACCTCCCCCCAGATCCCATCTTCCATCCTTCTCTGCCCTACTCTGTGTCCCAGAATGAGAGACCCTGCAGACGGCCCCAATTCCAAGGGGGTTTGGCAATGGGAGGCTGCAGAGGGGGCTATCCTCCCACAGGCACCGCCTCCAGAGGGCCAGTTCACACTGGGCTCTGCTGACACCATTTCTCCTTGGGTACCAGTTCATCAGTGCTAGTCCCCGGGTGCCCCAACAGCCCTTCCGGGTTCCTTAACCCCATTTCACCTCTGCAATCAGCCCCTTCGTGAGTCCCTTGACCTGAATCATAGAAGGTGAGTTGTTTCCCAATGGGATGCTGATTGTTTACTCTCTCGTGATCCATCTGCAAAACCCCACTCCCCTTCATCTGTTGGGAAATCCTGTGGACCATTCAAGGTCTGGCTCAAATGCCACTGATTGCAAAGGCTTTCCTCAGTTCTCCAGGTGAAAACGAGCCCCCACTCTCCTCTGTTACCCCAAAGCATTCAAAGTCCACCTCTGCGCATTGACTGTGCGTTACTTAGGTTCTCACCCATTGTAGGCAGGGACCCTGTCTTGTTCTCTGAATTATACAAAATGACCAGTCCAAAGCCTTGTAGACAAATGGTACTGCAGATTTTACTTCACAAAGCAACAAGCAAACAAACAAACCTTTTGAATGGCATTCAAAGAAAAGTGACAAATGGGAGAAATAAAGTATGCAGTATATTTAAAAACAAGGGATTAATATCCAGAATACAGAGAGAGCACCTATAAATCATCAAGATATAAAACAAACCAATTGAAAAGTGGGCAAACCATATAAATAAAGAATTCAAGAAGAATTAAAATGGCAAATAAATATGCAAAAAGATACTTAATGTTACAAGTACACAGGAAAAGCAAAATTAAAACAACAACCAGAGCTCGGTTTCACTTGGAAGAATTAGCAAATACTACAATTGATCATCTCCACCCAAGATCAGAGAGGGCACTCGCCTTCAATTCTGGGGCAGTATCAACTGGCACAGCCTTTCCAGAGAGCCTCTGGCAGTGCCAAACCCAATGCAAAAAGCATTTAAACTCTGACTCAGCGGTTCCCAGTCTCTGTTAGACTGTGTTCAAAGCTCGATCCTGCTAAGCCGAGAAACCCTGGAAAAGTTATCTACCCTCGCTGGGTCTTGGTTTGTTCATCTGTTTATTGGGAATAATAGTGCCTTCCTCATAGGGTTTTTGAGAAGATTAAAGGAGTTAAAAAATGGAAAGCACTTAGAAAAGTGCCTGGCACAAAATAAGGGCCAGAGAGTTGCCTGTGTTCATTATTTATTACGAGAACTTTTATTTGTGTTTGTGATTATGCATACCACAGAAATGCACACATATGACCACGTAACGCTGTTTATAATAGGGGGAAAACTGGAGGCAAAGCAAATGACCATGACTAGGCAAATGGCAGAATACAAAGTTTCACCCACAACACAGAAAGCCACAGAGCTATTTTAAAATAAATGATGTGGATTGATAAGGCCTGGCTTGGAAAGATTTCCAAAATGTATGGTTAGGCTAAGGAAAACTAGATTTAGAAGAACATGTACAGCATGATGCCATTTATACAGAAAGCACCACGCCCCCACCCAAAACTCTGCATGTATATATGGACATTATATATGTGCCCATTCGTGCACAGGAGAGGCACCACACAACACTACAGAAGTGTGAGCAGCAGTGACGTCTGGGAAAAGAAGTAATTTGAAAATGGGATGAGAGAAAGAAGGAGACTTGGGTATTTTGTCCTTTATATTTCTGCGTTGTCAAATTCTTTACTATAAAAAAGTATTTCTATAATACAGGTATAATTTATTTTAAATAAGAAAAAATGCTCAATAAAATCTTTACACATTGAATTGAACAGATGTTATCAAGGCCTGGATTCTCTCTCTGTAAGACCAGCGATGTGGGCTGGGGGAAAAGTAGGAGTCAGGGCTCAGGCTGCTACAGGAAGCTGTAAGGAGGGGCACAGGTAATGTCAGTGGGAGGCAGGACAGTGATGGAACCCCCTCTGCCTCCCATACAGTCCTTACATTCCATGCCAGGGGCCCTAACATCACCTCCCCAAGGAGTCATAAAGAACCCCCTGATCTAAATGCCCCACCAGAGGTGAAAGATTAAGTAAATCAGGGGCCAATGACACCAGGAGAGACTGAGCAGCCATTAAAAGTTACACCATAGAACTTGGGAGGTTATGCCAAACTGCACAATCTTATTTGTATAAGACATTTGCATGTGTGCAGACACACTTATGTATTCATACACACAGAGTGAAAAACAAAACAAAATAAAACAGAATATGGTCCGAATATTAATTTAGGTGGTGGGATTATGGATGACTTTTGTAGTTTTGTCTGTCTGTTTTCCAAATTTCCCGCATATGTGTATTACTTTTGTATTGCACTTAAAAAAACAGAGCATTGCAAACCACTTTATAACTAACTCACCTAAGGCTGTGCTACTCCCTGTGTAAACTTCAGTCCTCATTAGGTCCCTCTTCCCTCTGCTGTTCTACTTTCCTCCCTGAAGGTGGGAAACACACAGAGCTCTGTTGGGGGGGTGGGGAGGGGAGATGTCCAAGGAAAATTCCCTGCCCTTGAGATACTCCGACTCCAACTTTTAGAACGCTGGTGCCTGCCCTTGGTACTGCATAGAGAAATCTTTGAGGACTTCCTACAGCCTCTCACTCTCACTGGGACTGGACAGGTACCTCCTCCCCAGGGCACTTCTGTCAGGACACTCCATCAGCCTGGAGCATGCCCCTCTGCCTTTATTCGGTTTCAAAACCCCAACTCAAGCTCCATGGCCTGGCTCAGATACTACCTAGTGTCGGCAACTTTTCCTAATATAAGATGTGGACACACGCTGTCTATGAGTAAGGCCTGGAATCCGAGTTGTCTGGGCTCAAATCCTTGCTCTGACAATTATTAAGCTGGAGTAAGACACTCAGCCTCTATGTCTCAGTTTGCCCTTCTGTGCAAAGGGTTAATTCCAGGGTACTGGGATGCTGATTAGCAGAACAGTGCCTGTGGACATTAAGTGCTACTCAAGAGTTGGCTGGTGGTAGTTATAGTGGCGATACTGGAACCCACTTTGGGCTGACCCAGTTATCGATCCTAACTGAACATATGCACACGGACATGCACACACACAGACATGCACATATGCACTTGGGAGATGGCGTCTGAGAGATTTGTGCTTCTTCATAGAAATACAATCTCTGACCAGGAAAGTTTGTCACTGAGCTCTGGGACATATTTGAGCCTCCTTTCCTCTCTCCTGTTCTTGTTCCTGCATCCCCAACTGCCTATACCCCATCCCAGCCCATTTCCTTGGCTTTCTAATGCTCTCATCCGTTGTTTTTTCTGCTCCTTTCTTCTCATTCTTCAGCCTATGTTGGGGTGTGGAGCTCACCCCTTATTTCAGAGAACACTAATAATGAGGAGTCTGGGACCTGCTAGGTCTGTCACTGTACAGGGCCCCCCACTCCAGTCGCAACAACCGAGGGGGCACCTGCAGCCCTGATTCTCAAGTCCCTTTGCCAAACCCCAAGCACTGGGCAAGAAGCTCACCCAGGGAACATGAATGCATGGCCCAACTACCAAGTGCAACAGATGGCATAAGATGGAAAACTCATCCTTGATCATAAAGAGACACCACCAGTATTTACCCCCAGAAGCCTCCTTCCACTGCAGCGGAAGGTAATAGAGCCAGCATGTCCTGTCCACTACTCACACTCTGAGGATTATTTAAGTATTAATTTACTAAATGCTGTTAGAATGCCATACACTAAAAATGGAGTGGCTTTTATAAAGGGAATTTACTAAGTTGCAAGTTTACAATTCTAAGGCCACAAAAATGTCTGAACTAGAACATCCAGAGAAAGTTATCTTGACTCAAGAAAGGCTGACATCTGTCACATGGGAGAGCAGGTGGCTGGCATCAGCTGGTCCCTGTTTCTGGTTCCATTGCTTCCAGCTTCTGATACCAGTGGTTTCCTCTTTATAAATCTGTGAGTCTTCACTTAGCTCCTCTGGGACACAACTCTGGGTTCTGGCTTCCTTAGCATCTCATTGGAAGGCACATGGTGATGTCTGCGGGGCTGTGCATCTCCAAACATGCCTGTCTAGGCATCTGCTCTCTCTCTTGGCACTCCAAGCATCTTCAAATATCTGTGTCTCTGTTGACTGTGAAGCAACTGTATTTTCTCCCAAATGTAACCCCTTTTAAAGGACTCCAGTAAACTAACCAAGACCTACCTTGATTTGGTGAAGTCATATCTCCATCTAATCAAAAGGCCGCACCCACAATTAAGTCAGTCAGTCTCTATGGAAACTAATCAATGGTTTCCACCCTACAATATTGAAAGGACATGGTTTTTCTGGGATACACAACACTTTCAAACCAGCACAATTTACCTTTGGAGAGTGAAATCACTGATCTGATACATAAAAAAATTCTAAAGCTTTCTCATTCACTAAATCTTTCATGTGCCAGGGACCGACTGGGTCCTGAGAAAACAAAAATTAATAAGGTACAGAAACTGACCACCAGATACTCGGGGCCCAGTAGGGAAGAAGATGCCATGGCTGTGCACACCCCATGGCCTTTTACACCCACAGCCTTGGGCACCATGGTCCTGCACTCCTGTGGCCTTGCATGCCAAGGTCTTCTTGCACCCCATGGCTGTGAAGGCTGTGGCTGCACACCCATGGCCTTTTACACTGTGGTCACGTATACTGTAGCCTTGCACACCATGGCCTTACACATGGCCATAATCTTCCACTCTATGAACATATACCACGGCCATGTCTGCTGTGGATGCACGCACTGTGTCCTTGCACACAGTGGCTGTGCAAACCATGACCATGCACCATAGTCTTGCACACCAAGGCCCTGCACACTGTGGCCTCCACCCACCATGGCCATGTGCACTGTGGGTCACACAGGTGGACACTGTGGAATCTGTGAGGACAATGCTCAGTCCCACTGGGCAGCGGACAAGTCAGAAAATAACATGGGAACTGACTGCTGGAGAAGAGTCAAGCCCTCCAGGGAGACTACAGAGGTACTGGGCACCCCACATCAAATGCACAACAAAGAACAGGTGCAAAAGAAAAAAGAAGCTTATGGGAAGTATTCAAAGCTTCAAAGGTCTGGAATCACTGAAGCATATAGCAAAAGTGAAGGGTTCTGGGGTTGAGGATGGCATGCCGGGGAGAAACCCACCCACTAAGGGTGAATGTGTCAGGCTTTCCGACACAGGAGCCTCTGCCCATTTCAGAGCAGGGAAGCGATGCCATGAGATCTGGGGTTCTGAAGAATGTTGGGCGACATCATGGGAAATGGCCCAGCAGCAGGGAGAGCTGCCAGGCAGAAATGAAGGCACCCACAGAGAGAGAGAAAGCGAGGACAAGAGAGCAGGTTTGGGCTGTGAGAGCAGGCTTGGGCTGGCTTGAAGAATGAGGACAGCCCCATTAACTCAGAAAAGGCCAGCAGAGAAACAGGTATGGGGTGCCGGGGGCACCCTACTGGAGCCTTGCCTTGGGAGAAGGGGCCCCCTCTGCAAAGCTGGTGACCCTTCCCTACCCCAACCCCACCTTCCAGACTGCCACGGGGAAGAGTTCGGCAAAGGTGGCCAGGGTGGGGGATGGGCCTTTCGTAGGCAGTATGGAGGTTCAGGTTGAACAAATACAGGGGATGGTCCCTGAAAGTTGTCAATGTGAAGTTTTGAAACGCAAGCAGGGAGGTCTGGAAATCAAGTCCCCCTTCATAGACATGACTGCAGGCTGCAGACAGCACAGTGGAACCTCAGGGTGAAAGCCGCCCAGTGGACCACTCAGACTTGGAGCTCCGAGACAATGGGCCGGTCAGGCTGTTCCTTCCCACTGGGACTGAACCAATCTACTCAACACGGGCTCTGTAAATGACGCCGGCTGGTGGCAGGAAGACAAGCGGGCCCAGGAGCGTCAGGAAACTGAAATGGATGGTCCCATTCGGGGGCCCTACTCATTCAGCAAGTGTTCTGTGGGCGGCGAGGCAGAGCCGGCCCAGCCAGGGACAGGGTGGCCGGGCCCCACGCAGCACGGCATGTTTGTGTCCAGGCAGCCAAGGGGAGACAATGAGACTGTTTCTTCCTCTTCCGCTCAAAGTGCCATCGTCTCGACACTGAGGGCATTGATGGGCTGGTTACCATGGAAACCCAAGGCTGCCAGTCCCACCCCGTGGTGTGCGAGGCTCCCGAAGGCTGATGGGCTATTCATCACCCGTCCTTAGTGGGACCAGACAGAGGGCCTTGAACCTGCCCACCACGGGGCTTCAAGGTCCTCAAAACTACTGGGCCCCAAGGAGCAGGGGTAGACAGGCGACTTGATGGGGATGACAGGCCCTGCTGAGTGTACAGTGTGTCCATGACTGGCTCCTGAGGACCTCTGGCTTGCGGCCTCTGCTGGCCGGACCTGGAGGCAAACCTCAGTCAGTGCACAGCAGGGTGGGACGTCCGGAGCAGACTCACAGGTGGAAGGGTCAGCCCGCGGAGTCACTCCGTAAAGCACCAGACTAAGATTAAAAGGCAGGTGGAGTTCTCTGCAGAGGTTTTATATTATTTTTGCAACTGTCCTAGTAAGTATGAAATTATTTCAAAATAAAAAGTTTAAGGAGGAAAAAAAACAGGTAAAAAGGTGGTAGGGGTGGAGATGGTTCCACCAAGTGATGCTCAAAGGTCAAAGCTCACAGATACTCTCACCCCCGCGCTCCACCAAGACGCAGCGAGTGTATCTCACTAGCGAGAGCTGGTGATAACACAGGCACGACAGATGCTCGCCGAATAAATGGAAAAGGGTGTGTCAGCTGTGGACTGCCCTTTGCAACTTCTTGACCATCACGGAGGAGGTAGAATTGGACTCAGGAAGAATCATACACGGCAACTGAAGGATCAATTTTGGACCAACTCATCCAGAGTCCAAGGGTAGAAGCGACCAGTGAACAGACCACATCATGATGGCAGAGGGCCTTGGGGCCCAGAAGAGCACAGAAGAGATTTTCCCTGGGCCGGGGAAATCAGGGCAGGCCTGCAGGGGGGAAAGAGTGGAGATGAGCCAGGGAGGATGAGAAGCTGCCCAGGTGGATGGGGGAAGCCCTTTGGAGCAGAAAGAACAGACAAGAAAGCCTGAACATAAACAAAAGCATCAAGAAAGGGGTTCAGGAGAGCCAGAGCTGGGGTTGGGGCTGGGAAGGGAGTGTGGGAAGAGATGGGGGGGGGGTTAGGGGGGGTCATGCAGGGCCTTGGACGTCACTTACGGAGCTTGGCCTTGACTGGGGAAGCAGTGGGAAGTTAGAGAGGGGTTCTAGGCAGGAGTGCAACAGGATGCTGTTAAGAAGAGACGGAGGGCTAGTAAGGGCAGAAGGATAGGAGGTGTCCTCAGCCAGTGGTAGGCAGTGCTGGGGACAGGAGATGGGGGACATAAGAGTCATTTAGGAATAGGGTTTGGTTATAAACACAATGTGAGGTGCAGGTTGTCAGTGGAAGCCAGAGGCCTCCCAAGGGCTGAGCTTAGGCAATCTGGCAGACAGAGGGAAGTAGTTTTATATCCACAGAGTTTAAGCAACTGAGTGTGATATCCAAGGAGGACAGAAAGGATCCTGGAGTTTTTTCCCCTCCATGATGGAGAGACGTGAGTAGGTTTCCAGGCTGATGATTAGGAGTGAGCAAAGACTTTCCCGGACAGAAAAAACACTACTGTGTTGCACTGGGTTCCCAGAAAGGGATGTGAGCACGTGTCTATCCGTGTGTCTGTCTGTGTGTGTGTCCATGTGTATATCTGTGTAAGTGTGGATCTGTGTCCATGTATGTCTGTGTACTTGTGAGAGTATGTGGCTCTGTGTGTGTTCATGTGTGTGTCTGTGTTCCTGTACGAATATGTGTTCAGATAGAGGGAAAAAGACACGGCAGTGGGCAGGATCCAAAGAAGCTCATTTGTCAGTGACCAAGGAAAGGTGAGAGGCCCTCCTGTCTGAAGGCTTACCCTTTCTCTGTAAAGGAGAGATGGGAGTTGCCGGACATGGGCTGGGCTGGTATTGCTACCCCCACTGCTTTGTGATCGGCAGTAAGTAAGAATATAATTGGACCTAAGGTTTGGTCCCCCCAAAATGGGCTGGTGACCCCTCCCTGCAGGGTAAGTGTTCGATGAGGCCCATGATCTAGAGTACTCCCCCACCCCGGGAGCATTCACCCATGCAATGTCCACACCAGGCTCCTGGTCCACGCAAAGGCCAGACGCAGTCCCAAGAGCCGGGAGGGGTCACTCACAACAAGGAGAACTTGGAAGGTCCCGCGTGCAGATGAGCCACCTGGATTGGCCTGGGGAACACTAGAGGAGCAATACTTCAGATGGCAAAACCTGTGAGAGGCTCAGGAACCCAAAAGTGCTCTGGATATCTATAGATAGCACAGAGCTGGTGGACACTGGAGGTCAGGGGCCGACAGCCAGGCTCCCTCTATGGCCCTGGTTTCCCCCAAGGCCTCTGGCTGGGCAGGAAGTCCCAGATCTTATCTCCAGGCTCCTCTACCCTGCTGCTGGTGGTGTCTCTGATTCCAAACCTTGGTTTCTACCCAGAGAAACTCAAACCTTTCTAATGGACTGGACACCTGAGCTATCGGCTCAGGTTCTGGCCTGGTTCTGGCTTTCCCTTTGGACACTGCCTTCTGGAGCTGTCCCAGGCCACCTGGGCTGTAGCTGACTCAACCTTGGTCACCTCTGCTCACCCCAGCCCGATGATTTGGATACACTCTGTCCACTAGAATCTATTACCTTCTGAATTAGTACCTTAAATGGCAGTGTCTGATCCAAGGAGCTCCATGATCCCTGTCGTTTCTGTGTTCCCCTGGCTCACACTCAGAACCCCTCCTTTTCCACAACCAGCTCAGTTGAGAGTATAGCTCTTGACTCAAAACATAAAAACAAGACACCATCAGAGTGGAAGTCAATTCTTGAGAAAGAGGTCACAGGTAACTGCTATTCTGGACTTCCTCCTGGCCCCTCTCAAGCCCCTGACACTCTGGTCAGAACAAGTTCTGGTCCATTATTTTCTTGCCTGGTGAAGGTTTTGACTTGTTTTTCATTACAAGAATAGGCTGTGTGCAGCACATTCGTCTGCTGACAAATGAACTGTGCAGGTCCACCTGAAATTCTGGGCCAGGTATGTTCTGCTCAGTAGCTATTTTAAGTAAAACTATTTAAGGCATGTTCAAAATCATTTAAAGCTCTTAGATCTTTTAGGGCCCCTGGCAGCCAGGCTGCCTTTTTATGCTCAGACTCAGAACCAACAAATTAGCTCAAAACCCCAGGCAAAGCAAAAATGTAAGAGAAAGCATGGTGTGTAAGGGCAACCCGTAAGATAAACATCACTTCCAAGAGCTGCAGATGCTGAGCTGTTTTGATTTTGTTAGTGGGGAATATTTTGCTGCCATGGCCTTCATGTAAACAAAGACAAAACTTTCCTTTTCCAGGACTCATCAGTGCATAGTTGGGTTAGAATGGGGTTAACACCCCCACCCCCACTATTGCCCTACCAAGGGAGAAAGAGGCATAGGGGAGAGAGAAAGGGTGGTGGGCTGGGAACTGGGATTCCTGAGTGCTGGGTTCATCTCTGCCTACGAATTGCTGAGTGATGTGAGCCAGGCAGTCTGTTTCTCTAGGTCATCATTTCCTTGACCAGTGGAAAGGCCCAGACACCTGTGTGTCCAGAAATACTTCAGATGATTCTAGAACAAAATGGTGTGTGTGTGATATGCTTTTTCTTTTTTCCCCTTTGACATTTTATGTATATCTGTGGAAATGTGTATGTGCATGTGGTTACATATGTGCATGTGCGTACATATGTGCATGTGCGTTGTGTGTAAATGTGTGCATGCATCACCATATGTAATACATCCTGATAACAAAGAAAGAGAAAATGCAAAAGCCTACTATGGGTTGAATTGTGACCCCCAAAAGATATGCAGAAATCCTAACCCCTAGTACCTGTTAGGATTGTTTGAAAATAGAGTCCTTGCAGATAGAATTACTTAAATTAAAATGATGTCATACTGAAGTAGGGTGGGCCCTTAATCCAATAGGACTAGTGTCCTGATAAGAAGGGGAGAGAAGACACAGATAGATGCAAAGGAGAAGGCCTTGTGACATGGATTGACACAGCTGCAAGCCAAGGAATGCCAAGGGCTGCTGGCAAACACAAGAAGCTGGGAGAGGCAAGGAAGGATTCTCCTCTACAGTTTTAGAGATAGCATGGCCCTGCTGACACCTTGATTTCAGACTTCTGGCCTCTGGAACTTGGGAGAATAAATTTATATTAAGTTACCCAGTTGTTAGTACTTGGTTATGGCAGCCCTAGGAATCTAAGGCAATGCCTAAACACAATTTTGTATTTAGTTTATATATGTTATATTTACATGTATGTGTGTGTAATATGAATTAGAATATTAGGGAACAAGTTTGAAATCCTCTCCCCGGTTTTTCTCTCCCTCCTTTCTTAAGAGACTACTGCTAACTAGAATTTGATGTGTATCCTTCCAGCCCATTCTCTATACTTCCACTGTATGTGTAAGCACTCATCACCAATGTAGTAGTCTTCTGTGTGCTTTTTAAAGCTACCTAAATACTATCATATTGTACACCTGCAACTTGCCTTTTTTACTTTGGGGTTTAATCTATGCTGATACATATACGTGTGTGTTTATTCATAAAAAAGAATATATATATATATGGGGTGCAAGGGCAGGTCAGTGGTAGAATTCTTGCCTGCCATGTGGAAGACCCG
Organism: Tamandua tetradactyla; assembly: GCF_023851605.1. Lineage (NCBI taxonomy): Eukaryota > Metazoa > Chordata > Mammalia > Pilosa > Myrmecophagidae > Tamandua > Tamandua tetradactyla. Next base: position 83,026,380 of record NC_135338.1, on the reverse strand, counting down.
GGTTCAATTCCCATTCCATGCACTCCCCCCCACCACACACACGCCAAAAAAAAAAAAACCCACACAAAACAAACAAACAAAAACTGAACAAATGGTGCTGCAATAATGGGATACTCACATGGAAAAATAACGAAATGTGACCCCACCATACAGCATATCAAAAAAAAAAAAAGGAATCTATTGATATAGTTTATTCATTTTAACCACTGTGTGGTAGTCCCATATATTCCAATAGTGCGATTATTTTTATTTAATTCTCCATTCTTCTATTGATGGATATTAGGCCATTTCTTCATTCATTAAAAAAAAAAAAGCCCCTATGGACATTTCTATACACATCTCTTGTGCCTACTTGCAAGAGTTTCTTTCAAGAATAGCCCCAGACACGTACTTGCTGGTACAATTCAACCTTACAAGATATTGCCAAACTGCCCTCCAAAGTATTTATACCAATTTCTGCAGCAGCATTTACCTACATTGACCTAAGTTCTTACCAATGCTTGATGTTAATGAACACTTTCCCACATGTGCCAGTCTGATAGGTATGAAATGATATCTGACTGTTGCCTTAAGTTTCAACAATCTCCTCTTAGATTTCATTTTTTCAATCTTTTAAAAAATGTTTTGTAATTTTCCCCATAAAATTCTTATCTAATATTTTCAGATTTACTTCTAAGTATCTTACAGTTTTTATGCTAGTGTAAATTATAATTTCTTTTATCTACTCAAATGTTGCTGTTCTATAGGTAGCTATTGTTGATAAAACAACCTGCTCAACTCTCTTTTCAGTTCCAATATTTAGTCTCTAGCTTATCTTGGATTATCCACATAGGTAGTTATGTCATCTATCCATAAAGACAATTTTGATTCTTCCAAATCTTTATTCTTCTTTTTTATTTCATCTTGTTGCATTAGCTGGGACCTCCAGTATAATGATGAATAGAAACGCAAAAAGAGGTGAGTTTGTCTTGCTCCTGACAGTACATATTTTTCAGTGGAGAGGACCCACTCGGAGCCTTCATCAGGCTCTCAAAGGGATCCACGATTCAAGAAAGGGGAACAACCAGTCTCCCTTACCTTTGGACCAGGAAAAATAAACTTAATCAGGTTCCCGGTTGACAGAAGAAAGTAAAATAATCAAGTGAGAACTTGGAGCACAACAGGATCCACGAGAAAGCCAAGGCTATGAGTCAGGGCAGGTACAGAGTATAGCACTAATTGCCCATTTGGGAAGTCACACAAGGGAAATCAACCCGGGGAAGACAGTAGGAGACAAAGAGCAGAGAACCTAATTGTCAGTGGTGACACGGGCTTGCTGGTTGAATGTGAGCCGCTTCCTTTCCTTGCTTCACCTCAGTTTACTCATCTATAAATCAAAGCTAATAACATCTACGTCTTATTTATGAGTCACAAATTCTCCTGGCTAAAAGGCAAATAAGGATTTTAAAGCGTTCTTACTGAGTGGGTAGAGGCTGGAATGCTCCGGGCCTTTTCCACATTAGCAGTGCACTTAGACAGGGAGGAAAGGGTTCTGCAGGTTTGGAACAGGGATTAATAGGTTCTCCTTGAGTAATCTCACCCAGGAGCACCTTTCTACCTTCCAGATGGCTCCTATTCCCAACAGCCCCTTCCCTCAGGTGGTCAGTATCTCCACAGCATGACCCCAGCATGAGGTGCGCCCACCAAACTGGGTGACCTAACTGGCTGCACCCAACAGAGTCGGGGGACTTTGTGAGACCAGCACCCCCTTCCCCATCATGTCCACGAGAGAACAGGGGTGCATACAGGGTAAGACCTTCTCCCCCACATGCATTGCCAGGGATGGGGTATTTGTGATGCTCGCGGACAGCAATGGTGAGGAGGGAAATTCAATGCACTTCTCTGCTTCCTTCTCTAGCTGCATCCAGGGGTACACAGCTCAACTTCAGTTCCCCCTCTACTGGTTTAATTATAGAAGCCAGAAGCCCAGGCTCTTTGTAATTTGCCAGCGGTTCAAGAGTCACTTTTAGCTGAAGACAAATTGCTGGGCCACCTGGGCAGAGCAGCCAAGGGTGGCAGGAGCTGGGGTGAGCAAACTGGGGGAGCAATGAGTGGGGTGGAGCCCCGAGGGGCACATTGGTCACTCAGAACAATCAGCCAGGAAGATTTAGGAGCTACAGAAAGAAACGCAGTCCCTGTTACCCAAAGGCACAATCTTCAATCACAGGATGTGTAAAGAGACCTGAGCGGTCAAAATATTTTTTAAAAAAACAAAGACATGGGGAAGGTGGGACTATGTCCCTTCAGATAAACCCTGGCCAGCCTGTGAAGTATCTGTCATTCACACAGCGGAATCTACTTTTCCAGAAGGCCACTCAACTCACATCAGCCCCATCAACATCAGACTTATGGACTTTGGATGCAGAAGAAATGTCACTTAGATTAGAGCCACATCACACTTCACCGGCTTCTGTCACGGATAATGTCAAAACTAAATTTACAACTGCCTGGCACTAGGGTTTGAGTTATGAGGCAGTGCTTCCCTGTGTGGTTTGCGGAGATTTGTTAACTTTACCGTGGGTGACACCGCACACAGCAGCCTGCCGAGACCCCTCCTCAACCCATCCCCAACTCTCGGCGCGCGACGGGGTTAGGGGCAGGAGAAAAGGACCCTCGTGCCAGGGATTAGCCTCTTCTGCTAAGAGACACCTACCGACCGCAGTGACGCCGAGGCCGCGGGAGGGCTCTGGGTTCCGCCGACAATCTGCGCGCGGTGGGCCAGACCCCGCACCGGCACTTTCCTACCCGGATTCATTGGATCTTATTAACAACCGTACGCGACTCTCTCGCGACAGAGAAGCACGCGGGGGTTCAGAGATGGAAGTGGCGTCCTAAGGTTACACAGCTCGTTTGCAGAGAGCTGCCCTTCGCGGCAGGACCCCCGAAACAAAGAGCCTCCCTTCCTGCCCAGAGGCATTTTTAACTTAAGATCCCCCCGCCTCCAGCCGTGGGATGCGGCGGCCGGGTCCGGGTCCCGGTGGAGCCGCAGCCAGAGACACCCGGTCACGCGCATGTCACCGAGTGAGGCCCCCTCCACCCCCGGCGCCTTCAGAGGGTCGGGAATCCCGTGCCGTCCCGTCGAGGGCAGAGCGGCCCAGGCTCGGAGGCCACGGCGAGAGCAGGGTTGGGTGGGGACACTAAGGACAGTGCCCGGGAGCAGAGAGCGGCGCCCCAGACCAGCTCTCCACTGCCAGCCCGCCAGGCAGGTGTCTCCCGCCGGCCCCGGGGGGTCACCCTTCCCAGCACCAGAGCTGGTCGCACCGCCCCGGGGAGCCGCCTCCAGCGCGCGGGGCCTGCAGGGGCGCCCACGCGGGTCACAGTGTCCCCGCCTAGCGTCCCGCGTGCCGCCCTCCCGTGACGACCCCCACAGGGCGCCTCGGCTTCACCCCGCTTTACTCCCTTGGACGCGGGGGACCCCTTCCCACGTTCGGCCGTCCTCCGGGCAAGCTACCCGGGCGCCCCCTCGCGCCACGCCCGCCGCGCCCGCGAAAGTTTTCGGCGGCGCGGGGCGGCCGCACTCACCTGGCCCAAGTTGAGGTAGCCGTGCGCCGCGGCCACGCGGTCAGCCGCGGCCGGGCCGCCGAGCACTTGCACTGCCCAGTGGTTGGTGTAGACGGAGCGCGGCAGCGCGGCGCAGGCGGCGGGCAGCGCGAGCAGCAGCAGCCAGTAACCCGGGCGCGGCGCGAGCGGCCGGGGCCGGGGCCCGTCGGCCCCCTGCGCGCCCCCCGCGGCGGCCTTGGCCGTGGCGGCGGCGGCGGCGGCGGCCCGGGGCGACGGCCGGGGTCCGGGCGCAGGCGGCACGCGCCGAGGCATGGCAGCGGCAGGCTCGCGCGGCGCCGAGCGGCGAGTGCGCCGGGGGGGTGGGGTGCCGCCTTTTAAAGCCGCTCCGCGCCGGGAAGCGCCGCCGCCGCCACTGCCGCCGCCGCCGCCGCCACCGCCGCGGGCGGGAGCGAGGGAGGGCGGAGGCGGCCGCGGCGCGTTCCCGCCCGCGCTGTCCCGGAGGTCGCTCCCGACCACGCTCGTGTGGCGGGCGCCGGAGACCGCGACCCGCCCCGCCACCCGGGAACTTCTCAGACTTGGCGGCTCTGCAGACCAAGAGCGGCCGGGACGGCCCCCAGCGGCGGGCCTCGGCCCCGCGCAGTTCCGCCCCCAGCGGAGAGGGCCCTGGAGTGCATCTCAGGTGAGTCCCTGTTCCCCTGGCTACTTGGGGATGGGGAGGGGGAGTGGGGACGGCTTTCCTGGGTCGGGCCTCCTCGCGACCGCCCGCACCCACCGAGGTCGAGTTGGAAAGGCCCGGCGGTGGTCCTCGCCTCAGGGTGCGACGGTGGCCTCGGAAGGGTTCTGGGTTCGGGGGTGGGGGTAGGGGGGGTGGGGGGAAGCCCTGGGCCGCGACTCCCCCGGAGTCCTTGGCCCGCCGGGAGGGAAGTGTTGAGCACCGGTCAGAGGCTTTGGTAGATCAGTTTGAAGGATGCAGCCCCCTCCTCCCACCAAGTCAGAGTGGGCAGGTGAATCCCCAGGCTAGGTGTGTGCACCAGTGCTCCACCTGTAAAACGGGGGTGACAGTATCTACCCCATACTGCTACTTTGAAACGCTCTTGGCATACAGCCAGTGCTCAGTAAATCTTTGTTTTTATGAATCCAGAGCCTGCCCCATAGTGCAAACTCAGATGACTGTCACTACATTTAGTAAACACCTGCTGCACTGGGCCTAGTCAGTGGAAAAGTGAATTGAATCATCCTTGCCCCCACTCCCTGGAGCAGCCTGAATCCGATAATAATGTGGAGCACCTGGGGAACTGTGGAAATGTTCATACCATGAACAAGCAGAGAGTAAGAGGTGAGAATTTCTGCCTGGACTCTTCCCCCATTGCTCCCAGGAATCCCTTGGTGTCAACCTGCCCCCTGTGGCCTGATTCATATAGGAGAGAAGAAAGGCCTAGAAGGCATTGAGGTGGGAAGAAAGGCTTTGCTTATCTTATGCTTCATCTCCAAGAGCAATTGCTTTGTTTGGGGCCCTCTGCAGAACTCAATTTCTTGAGTCTGTAGCTTGGCAGATGGAGATGGGGAGTGAGGGGCCAAGAGAGGTAGGGGGAGGGCAGGGTCTGGGGAGATGCCCTTCTGAGGTCCTTTCCAGCCTTCTTCTCGGGAAGCCTTTGATTTCATAACCCACATGATTCATCCTTTCTGCAGGTATGAGTCACCCCTAATGGAGGTGGGAGAATGGCAGGCAGGTTGGGAGGCCCAACCCAGGCAGGCTAAATCCATGCTCACAAGTTCTCCCCCACCAGGGGGCCCTCTTGGCACCCTGGGAGTGACTTCCCAGATGACCTTCCCATTTCTGCGTTAGATATGACATGTACACCTCACCCTGTCCTGGTGGGGTCAGCTACCTGTTGCAGGTACCTCAGGCCCACCCCACACTGCAGAATGCAGGCCTCTTATCCCCCTCCTGCAGGGAGCCTGAGCTCATCTGCCCTTGCTCAGCGAGGCCACACAGCCGTAGGGCAGAAACTGTGCCAAGATACCAAAAGAACTGAAAGCAGGACCTCGAACAGATATTTGTACCCTCATGTTCGTAGCAGCATTATTCATGGTAGCCAGAAGGTGGAAACAACTCGTGTCCACCAACCAATGAATGGATGAACAAAATGTGGCATATACACCCAATGGAGTATTCCCCAACCATAGGAAGGAATGAAGTTCCAATCCAGACGATTACATGAATGAAGCCTGAAGACACCATGTTGCGTGAACTCAACCAGCCACAAAAGGAAAAATATTGTCTGTGATCTCACTTTGTTAAAATACCTAGGATAAACAAAGTCTTAGAGACTGAAAGTAGATTGCCAGTTATCGGGGGACTGGGGCAAAGTGGAGAGGTAGAGAATGATAAGTTACTGCTTAATGGGTGTGGAGGAGATGAAAGAACTAGGCTATTGGGTGGTGGTGATGGTAGCACAGTATTGTGAATATAATTAAAGTCCACTGGATTATACACTTGAAAGTAGTTAAAATGGGAGATTTTGAGTTGTAGATATGTTACCACAACAAAAAGTGAAAGAAAAGAGGCAATGCTTAGGATCATCTCAGCCTGTCTCTGCCTCACCTCCCCACTGGGTGCCCTGCCCACTGCCCTGGGTTAGAGGCTTTTCCTTGTCACTTACTACCAGTACAGCCCAAGCCCTGTTTTTCATACGTGTTCAAGTACGGAGTCCTCTTCAAGAGGACTGGTGCATAATCTAAGTTACTATGCAGCACTCCTTGCCAACCCAAGAGAGTGCCTCCAGTATAGTAGTGATTTTGACAGCAGAAAATAAGGGTTTTTCTATAATAATTTGGCAGATAAAGGGTATTCGGCCTATTGAACTGAGAGGAGACTCAAATGCATCTGAATTTCTACTTGAAGGGATCTGAATTTATTTTATTAATGGGTCTGGTCATTTCAGGCTAAATTTTCCATTTGTCTTAGAGATGCCCCGGCAGCGAGAAGATCATCCTAAATCAAATCACCTCCTGTAGGTCCCCTGTTGATTTACACAGTAACAGGGATCAGCTCAATCACAGGAGTACCAGCCCTTTGCATTGTGATAGGATCTATAATAAAACTTGCCTCATCTTCCTGCAAGTCTTTCCCTCCCGGAAGGATTTAATACTCAAGGTCTGGCCTTCCTGTTGGCCCCTGAGGGCCACCTGGCTCTGAGGTGGGGGGCTGCTGCTTCCCTGGATTGGGGTCTGGTGAGTTGAGCCTGGCCATATCCCACAAGTTTTAGAAAATGCTAATCTAAAGATGCGACATTTTACACTAACATCTTCCCAAATCGGAAAAGAGGAGGAGGAAGAGTCTCAGGGAAGATGTTATTGAATTAGGTTGTCCCTGGGCCTATGGTTGATACCTTAGCAGTAAGTTCAAGGTTGTCCAGCTGGAGACAAGGAGTACCTGGTACAGCCAAGAACAGTGAAGGACAGGGGGCTTTGCATAGCCTTGTGGAGTGTGTTCAAACAGAATTTGACTCAGAAATCGACACCATTTAGGTAACACGTTCTTTAAGAGGGAAAAAAAAATTTTTTTTTGGTAAATGGGCTAAATTGAGTAGGCAGGGGTGGCATCCTTCAGCAAATGTCTGATGGGTGCCACCTTCAGCATCCTAGAGAAGAGCGAGGACTTTAGCCCAGCTTCGCCACCCCCAATCAACTGCTCAGCCAAGTGGCTTCAGTTTCCCCTGGAAAATGTTGGCAGTAATGCTACTAGTCCTCGTGGAGGAGCTGAGGGGTCGACTGGACAGCTGGAGCCCCCCACCCTGCACTCACTAAATGGAGATATGGGTATCTGCTGCTGAGCTGGGAGCAGGTGCTCCTTTCTGGGTGGGCTGGGTGCTGCTGCATAGTCTCTCTTCAGTGTTCACAAGGCACCAAATGTACCATCTTCTATCCCCTCCAAGTTGCACTTTTTTTCACATTTAACATCTCTGAAACCAGGAAGCATCTAACAACTGGCATTTTGCAATCACTATCAATTGGCCTGGACCAAAATCGAGTTCTTTTAGGGAGAGTTTGTGTTTGCTTCTGCCAAGGATCTGGGGTGCCAACAAGTAGTATTTCTCCCTCCCTCCAGGAGGGCAAGGTCGAGACTGAGGGTGTCCTTTTCTGTGGTGGGTTTATTTCTTTTCCCCCCACCTGCCCCACACTGACAGGGTAGCCTTTTATTGTCTCAGCACTTTTGAGGGGTCTCTGGCAGGACTTCCCATTTTCAGCGTTTTTTCTTTCTTAGCAATACATAAACTAAGGGGGCGCCTTCCAATCAAGGGTTTGTCTTAGATTCGATGAGTTATGGCATTGATGCCTTCAAGATATACTGCAGTAAAGATACCTGTTTAACTCTCCCAAATGTATTTCGGCTTTTTTTTTTCTCATAACAGCTGTCGAAATCTGCTTTTTTTAATTGTAGGTGCCATACCAAAGTACCAGAACCTTGATGGCTGAAAACAACCGAAGTTTATTCTCTCACAGCTTTAGAGGCCAGAAGTCAGAAATTAAGGTATCGGCAGGGGCATGCTCCCTTCAAACACCCAGGAGGTTGGGGTGGGGGAATCTGTTCCTTGCCTCCTTCAGGTGGTTTCTAGTGGTTCTTGGCTTGTGGCTACATCACTCCAAGCTCTGCCTCCGTCTTCACATGGCCTTCTCTCCTTTCTGTGTCTTTTTCTTTTCTGTTTCCTATAAGGACATTGTAACTGAATTTAGGGTCCACCTGAATAATCCAATATGATCTCATCTTGAGATCCTTAACTTAATTAAATCTCCAAAGACCCTCTTTCTGAATAAGGTCATACCCCAGTTTCCAGCGGTTAGAGCATGGACATATAGCCTTGGGCGGACATAGCCCCATTAAAAACATCCCACAGAAAACACTGTGAGAGGAAGAAGATACTGTTTCTACTGCAAATCTACTGTAAATCCTTTGGCAAAACTGAGGCTCTTCCTAAAGTCACTGCTTGGTTAGGTTGAAATTTCAAATACTTCATTTCTGTTAGGAGGACACCCAGATAATTTGGGCAGCACAGTATTCAGAGGGGAGACTACTGGTGGTAGTTCCAGAGACGTGCCAGAGAGCTGACAGCCTCTCCACTGAGTGTGGGCGCACGTACACGGCCCCTGGCCTCTGGGAGAAGAGAGGCTGACACAGACATCCCACACAGCAAAAAAACCCGAACCCCATGTCCCAGAGACAAGGAGGTGGGGGTGGGGCAGAAAAGAGCGGATCCCTGCCCCCCTCCTCCCCATCCCAGAGAAACCTTTACCCAGAACTAGATTTCTGCAAACCACAGGTTCTCCCGGTCAGATCCACTTCTCTCTCTTTCATTTTTTTCTTTCCTCTCATCCCCCAAATCACACCCATAACTAACCCTAGCAGTGTGGGGCAGAGGCCTTCCCTTCCCCACAGCTCAGGCATTTGCAACCTGGAGGCACCTCTCTGCTTGCCCCTGGGTCATCTCTCCCACCTGTGCTCTGATACACACAGAGCTTTCCTCCCTCCTGGGGGGTCTGGGAAGCGGCTGGAATGGCTGCCCCACTGCACCCCAAGTCTGCCTCTGGGGTCGGGTCTCTGCTGTTATAGCTGGGTCCCAGTTGTCTCAAGAAAGCCTTGTGAAAACTTATCCCAAATCTGGCAATTATGTATCTCAGGGAACTTAGGGGCACAACAGCTAAGATTCCCTGAGAAGCTCTTCTGGACTAAGAATGAAAGTTCTGTAATTTATCTTATTTCCCTTTGTGCTCTGGCTGCCAGAGGCTCAGAGCCATGTGCGATAGAGAATCACAGTTATTTATTTCCTCCTTGCTGTAGCACTTAGGATACTTTTGGCTACAAAGAATAGAATCTTTAATTAAAGGGAGAACACAAACAATAAGGACAGTACATTATTGCCCAGAACAGGAGTTTGGTGGTAGGTGGGTGCAGGGTTGTTAATTCAGCAGCCCAGTGATACCAGGGCCAGGGGCCGCTGTTGTACGATGTATTGCTTTGTTCTCATCCTCCTTGATGCCTGTCACGGTTTGGAGCAGCACATCCTCTCAAGGCAGTCCCCAGGGAAGGCAGGGTAGGCACCACCTTCCCTTTCGTGCATGTCTCTCCTCTTCATGGTGAGGAGACACCCTAGCCCCCAGCCCATTTCTTCTAAGGCCCCGGTGACCAAAACTGGGTCACAAGCCCACCCACAAGCCCAGTGGGTGCAGAGGGTATGAGTGGGGTTACCATGACAGTGTTTATCTGCCTTGGATTTTTCTCCTAGGGAAGCATTCCTGGAGCATGTTGGTGCCCCAGGTGGAGCAAAACCAGGTTTCCCTTAGAAGGAGGTAGCATGGGTGGGCACCCAGCAGGGCCCACCACCTCCTCTTCACTGCTCTTGTATTACCTTCCTATAGACTCTGTTAGGCACACAGCAGACTCAGCAATTACAAAAGAGGGGGGGGGGGGGGAAACGGAGGGAGGGAGGGAAAGGAAAATAGAAGGAGGAGGGGAGGGAGAGAGGAAGAAGGTGAGAAGAAAGGAAGGTTTATTCTCCTTTAGAATAAACCCATTCTATAAACGAAATGACAACATGAGCCAGCTTTAAAGGCGCTGAAGATTCGTTCACTCCTCTCCACCCACCCCCACTCCCGTGCGGAGGAGAGCCTGAATGAACCTCAGGATTGTATTTCAATATATTTTACCCAAGCCCAGCAGCAGAACATGCCTCTATTTCCTGTGTGAAGCCGTCCCTTTGACTCCAAGTTGGGTTTAGAGTCTATTGCCTACGTAGTCGAACCAAGTGAGAGGACATTAAGGACTTACTGGGGCTTCGCAGTCACCAGCAGGAGACAAGAGCTGGAAAATGATTCCTTTCTAGAAAGGAATGATTTGGGAAACGCAAATGTGTATGTACAAGATGAGTAAACGAGTATCACGAGGATCTGTGGAGATGCCATAGATGGGGTCCCCCTGGGGTGGGCTGAGGGGTGGGCTGGCTCAGGTTCTTCCTTGCGGAGGGCTGTCCTGTAGCTGTTTCTCTTCTCTTGAAGAAATAAAGAACAGAATGCCCAATGCCAAAGGCTCTGTCCTCCTGCACGTGGAGAAGGGAAGGGGCCTCCCTGTCCCTCTCCAAAGCTCCCCTCTCCCTTGTCCCTGGTCCCAAAAGAATCCCACTCTCCATAGGGTTTTGCTCTGACAATTACCCACACCCCTGACCCTTTAATCTTTTCCTTTCTCACCTCCTTCCTCTGCTGTACATTCACTGGATCTTCCCCATCCTAAAAAGCCTTCCAACCCACCTACTGCCATCTTCACACTACCTGTCTGTCTCTCCTGCCTTGACTACCAACCTTCTGGAAAAACTGCGTCACTTCCAACTGTCTGTCCATGCTGCAACTGCACCTGCAAAGCTGAACATCTTTTCCTGAAGGACTGTTTCAACCTTTCTTCTGTCTCCAACTCCAGGACCCACCCACCTCCATCCTTGCTCTCAGCTGGTGACCTTGCTCCCTTCCTTATGGAGAAAGAGGAGGCTATCAGAAGAGTCCTTTCCTGTCCACCCACCTGCACCTTGCGCCCAGGCCCTGCCTGTCCCCCCTTGGTTTCAACCAAGGTCATTCCTCCTCTAATTTCCTCTAGCCCTGCCCCGTTACTCAGGATTTAACCCTCGCTCTGGCTGAGTTACCCCATGCACTCATAAACATGCAGTTATGTTACCCATCTTCAAAACCAAACAAAACTCTCTCTGGTCCCCTCCCATTTCTCTCCTTTATTACAAAACTATGCAAAAAAGTTGTCTTCTCCCACTGTCTTAATTTTTCTTCTGCTCTCTCTTAAACCCACTTCAATCAGGCTGCCCCGTCATGGTCACCAAGAGTCTCCAAGTTGCCAAATCCAAGAGTCAGTTCTTCATCCTCATCTTAGAAGCCCTTCCTGGGGCATTTGGCCCAGCTGAGCACCCGTTTGTCCTTGAAACGTGTTCCTGGGTGGCTTCCAGAACATCTGATCCGCTGTCCTCCTGCCTCTGTGGTGGCTCCTCCTCACCTCCTTTGCAGGCTCCTTCTTAGCCTTGGAGTCCCCCAAGCCCCAGTTCTAGGGCCTCTTTTCTTCTCCATCTGTCCTCATTCCCTGGATGGCTCTCTTTCTTATCACTTTAGATGACTCAAATGTGTTCCTGCAGCTTGGACCTCACTCCGAACTCCAGGCTGCCGACTTGCCTTCTCAACCTGGTGGCTTCAGGCTCTTCTCAGGATCTGAGATCCTCATCTTCCCCACCTCCGCCTTCCACCCCAAAACTATTCTTTTCACAGTTTTCCCTATTGCGGTAAATGGCAATGCCACCGTTCAATGCCACAAATTGAATTACATTCCCCCAAAAGATAAATTCAAGCCTAACCCCTATCCCATGAATGTGAACTTATTTATAAATAAGAACTTTGAAGTTGTTATTAGTTAAGGTGAGGCCAAAATGGATTAGGTGCTAATCTAATATGACTAGAGTCCCTACAAGGAGAAGAAATTTGGACACAGCCTTTAGGAGACAGATGGGGAGAGAGAAGACGGCCATGTGACAGAGGCAGAGATAGACTTATGCCACAGTTTATGGACAATCCATCACCAGAACCCTACTTCGGAGGAAGCGTGGCCCTGCTGACACCTTCATTTCAGACTCAAAAATTGTGAAACAATAAATTCTGTTGTTTAAAGCATCACCCAGTGTGTGATGATTCTTACGGCAGCCCCAGGACCCTGACACAGCTTCCTTCCCATCACTCACTCCATTGTCTTAGGGTCATGGGTGTGATCCATCCTCCCACACCAGTGTTTAGGCTGCCAGGGAATCCCATCGCTTCTAACTTCAAATCCATCCATGGTGTTTTGTTTTGTTCCACCGATACATAATCTGTCAATACTACACTGTCTTAGTCAACCTATTGACTAAGTCTTAGAATTGGGTAGATTGCAATGCTAGAGGTGAGCAAGAGAGATGGGTAAGGGGTATGAGATGTATGGGGCTTTCCTTTTTTCTTTTTCTGGATTAGTGCAAATGTTCTGAAAATAATTACAGTGATGAATACACAATTATGTGATGATATTGTGATTTATTGATTGTATACTTTGGATGAATTGTATGATGTGTGAAGACATCTCAATAAAAATACTTAAAAATTAAAAAAAAAAAATCCATCCAGGGGCGTCGACTTCTCAGTGTTCCCCCTGCCTCCACCCAGACCAACCCAATCTTAACTCTTGCCTGGTGTGACTCAGTAGCCTCCTAATCACATCCTTATTTCTGCCCTGGGACCCGTCTAATGAATCCACAACAAAGCTGCGAGATTGATCGTGTTAGTACAAAAGACACGTCAACCCATTCCTAAGCTCAAAAGTCTCCCATAGCTTCCTGTCTCATGCCAAGAGAAGTCCAAAGCCCTTACACACAAAGTCCCACATGACCTGTTGTTCTCTCCCACCCCAACACACACATTTATGGCAGAGACTGCCAGATACCAGAAGAGCCCTGAATTGAGTGGTTAGGGCTTCCTGGAAGAAGTGACTTTCAGCCTAGCTTAAAGAAATAAACAGGAAATAGTCAAATGAATGGTACAGCAGTCAGATCCATGGCAGAAGACAGAAATAAGAAACACACTTTACAACGGTGGGAATGGAATGAAGATATTGGTGACACAGGTGCTGGGGGAATTGACATAGTGGAGTGGAGAAGCAAGCAGATGGTCAGAGGGTAGCCCAGTCTCTCCTATACTACACAGCTCCCATACAGGAAGCCGAATGCCCAGGAGTGAAACCAGCACATGCAAAGGCCCTGAGGCAGGAGGAAGCTCAGCATGGTGGATAGGCTAAGGGAGAGCCAGAGGGGTTGGGGCATTGTCGGTGAAGGGAGGGTGGTATGAGTGGAGGCAGGAGGGATGACACTTTGTCAGCCTGGCAAGAATTTGAACCCAGACCCAAGAGGAGTGAAAACCAAAGAAGAGACATTCCCACGGTTCAATCCCCAACCTGGCCTTGATGGTTCTAACATCTGTGTCTGCAGCCTGATTGTGTCTTCACAAGGGCGTGCTTCAGTTCCCATTCTTTATCCAACACCTCCACTTCACTGTCTGTGGCCCCTTAAGCCCCAAGCAACCTCTGCCAACCTCCGCACCCCACCCCATCCAAACCCCAGACTTAAGGTTTCTGGATGGTATTTTCAGAGGTGCCATTATTCAGGGACTCTGACCCTGCTGGCCCCCCACTGCCCAATCTCAGCCTAATTCCTACCTCTCTTGCTGGCCCCCTCTGCTCCCACCCCTCAGCAACTGTCCTGGCCAAGCTCTCTTCATGCACACATGGGCTGTGATGACAACTTCCCAGGTGCCCTCTCTGGCCCCAGCCCACCTCCCTGAATACCCTTCCACATCCCCAGAGTACTCAATCTCAAGCTCTCCTGTGAGCCGACCACTCCCTGCTTAGACCATCCGGGAGTCTGCACTGCCCTCAGGGAGCAATCCAGATATGGAAACACAGCTCTCAAAGTCCTCTTCAGCTGATGCCATCTTTCCTGCTCTTTCCCACACCAGCATGCAGCCCATTGCTGTTCCCATATGAAACAGCTGCCTTCAAACCTCTGCACCCTGGCTTTTCCCCATTTCCTCTTGGGGATTCCTTCTCTACTCTCCTTGGGTACAGTCAGGATCAGGTCCCCTCCTCCAGGGAGCCTTCCTTAACCAAAGTCCCCAACCCCCACCCCCCTGGCTTCTGTCCCATGCCCCAGCCTTCTTTCTCCCTGGGCAGAATTGCTCCCCCTGGCCCTGTGGCTTTGTTTCGAGCCTGGCTGGGCTGAATGATGGTGCACCCAGCACCATCCCCACTCCATGGTTGGGACCCAGCAGCTGCTCTTGGCTCCTGGGGTTCCCTGAGCCTCCAGTTCCTCAGTGGCAAAATGAGGCTTCAGACAGAATGACCTTACTGCACCCCCATTTAAACAAGGTAAAGCCCCAGATCTAAGGTTTTTTCTGTAGCACCCTCTCCCAGAACCCCAGAAAAGGGATTGGCTAGTGTGATATCGGTTGGCAGGGCTGTGAAGGGAGTTCAATGCCCTGGGCTTAAAAAATCCATTAAAACCCTGGATTTTTCCTATAAGTGTTAACTACAAGCCTAAATGTTACTCCGTCCAGGTTTTTGTTTTTTTTTCTCCCAACATTAGGTCACAAAGATTTCCCTCTAAGCAGAAGACCTGCAGCCCTTTCTCCGTCCATCCTGTGAAGGTAGAGGTAGAGGTATCAGGGAGCCCTCAGCAACCTCTGGGAGTTCAAGACCAAGGACTGGAAGATTTGTTTCATTTTAGTGTATTGAGAACATCTCTGGAACCAGGATGAGCTTCGGGCTTCCTGAACTGGGGCTACGGGGGTGCAAAAGGGTTTTATGACGAGTCCCCACATTAGGCGAAATAAGGGCCCAAACCATGAGAGAAGGTTGTTGTCCCCAAGGCCCCAGAAGCAAGAAATGAAGGCGTTCATGTTCCTTTCCCCACACTGCAGTGATTTTCTGCTAATTTTAGCGTCACTTCCTGCAGGCTTGCCTTCAATGTGGGGCCTCGCAGTGCGGTCAGGGTGGGGCAGCAGTCGGGAGTGTGGGCTCGGGGCTAGTGTGGGATCCAGCCCACCACTTGCCGGCTGGGTGACCATGGACAGGCCACTTAACCTCCTGTGCCTCAGTTTCCTCACCGCCAGTGCAACTAACAATAGTAACTCCTGCAGAGAGCAGAGTAAGGCAAGGCTTGTCGCACCCCGGGGCTGTGCCTGGCAGCTAGCAAAGCTGGCAGCGAACACTAGCTCTTATTACTTTGTCGGGATGTGAGTCCTTGGTTTGGCAGCCACTGGCCGGGGTGGAGAGGACAGCGGAACGTGTACCGCACACAGCTGGATGGGCGGGGGTGGGGGTGCCATGCCGAGTTACATTTAGACATCAGTAAAACATCAGTGGTTCCCTTCATCTTGCTTGGACCTACATTGTGGATTTTGGGTTTCAAAAAAATCCACTTGAGGCTTTTTATATACTTGTCACTATTTATACTCTTAACTCCAGCAAATCCACAACTCAGCTCAAATTATCCCGATTTCCCTTCCCCCTCCACAGCTCGCTGGCAGTAGAGAAGAGAGTTACGTAATCTGCGGCTTCCCTCCTGCTTCCCAGCAAGCCCCCCATTCTTGTTCTCCCTGGAGTGGGATCTAAAACGTAGCTGGCCCATTGCAGGTCCTGCCACGCTGCTGTCGCATCCAACTCTTTCCACTCGCAGGAGCTCCAGGAACGTTGCTGATTTCTGCTATTCAATATTGCCGTTTTTAAAAGGCTGAAAATTTGGTAACAGCATGCCATTTCTGGGGCTCCAATAATTTTGTGTCTGGCTCTCTTTGTCCAGATTGGGGCCAATTTCCTTAATCTTTTCCTTTCTCCCTCCATCCTGTGAAACAACATCCTGGTTGTTTTGTCGACAACCAGCACAATGCAACAACATGTGCCCTCTTTAGCACAGTGTAATCATGGGTCCCAGGTGGGCCTCACTGTTAAGAAGAAAGGCTAATTCAGCCTGCACCTTTGGTAGATGGAAAGCTGGGTCCGTTCTGCTCACTGCCAGGAGGCTGTGGTTGTCAGGCTGATCTCAATGGGGATTTGCCCATCATGTGGCAGTACAGCATGAGGGCCAGCTCAGGACCTGTCCCACTGGAGAGGCAGAGGATGTTCTAAATGGAACAGGATTGTCTGGCAGGAATATGAGGGGCAGTGTAGCACCGGGGTTAAAGCAGCAATTCTAGAGCCGCATGTCTGGGTTCTCATTCCAGCTCTGCCCTTTCCTGGCTGTGTGACCCTGGGCAAGTTAGTTAACCTATCTGAGCCTCAGTTTTCCCAACCGAGCATGGAATCGAATAGTACTAGTGTCCACTTCAAATAAATGTGTTAGTGTAGATAAAGTGCTCCAAACTGTGCCTGGAACCTATTTGGTCCCATGGCACTGAGATTATCCACATAAATCAGAGGTTTGGCACTATCTGACTGCTGCTTGTCAACGTAGATGGTGCTAGAAGTGTCTGTGTGCGCAGCCTTGTATCTTCCCCAGAAGAGGCCTTCAGGCCAGCCTCTCTCCTAACTCTACAATCCCAGACCTAGAAGGACCCTCGCAGCCAAAGAGAATCAGCCTCTTCCCGACACCTGCCAGATAAAAACGAGGGGAGGGGAAGGGGAAGGATGAAAAGAGGAAGGGGTGGTTCAAAAAGAGAAAGAAACTCATATTTATTGAGCGCTAATTAGGCTTTCCTGGATGTTTGTGTTTCTTTTTGGCTAGTTTGCTTGATTTTTATTATTCTTGAATACCCAAAAGTTACAAATGCTCTATACTCACCAAGCAGCAACTCCCCCCCGCCCCCCTCAGCCCTTGGAACCTATAGCCCACTTGCCTCTAAGAATTCGCTGTTCTAGATATTTCACGTGAGTGAAGTTATACAGCATCTGTCCTCACGTGCCCTTCTCCTTTCACTTAGCATAATGTCTTCAAGCTTCATCCAGGTTGCCTCATGTCTCATAACTTCATTCCTTTTTATGGCTGAGTAATATTCCACTGTGTGGATAGACCACATTTTATTTATCTAGTCGCCTGCTGGTGGACACTTGGACTATCCCACTTTTTGGCTTCTGTGAATAAAGCTTCTATGAACACTGGTGTACAAGTGTACAAGCTGGTACAGTCCCTGTTTTCAGTTTCTTTGGGTATATACCTAGAAGAGGGATTGTTTTTAAACCAGGCTGTGTGATGGTATTCCTTTCTCCTGTTTTATGGACAAGAGGCTCAAAGAGAAGAAGGATCTTATCTATAGTGTCCAGCTCCCTCAGGGTTTTGAGAGCAAGATAAGGTTCTGTTAATGAGAGGGGGCTGGTGCACAAAAGGCAGAGAGAAGTAGAGAAATCCCACAAAGGACACTGTCTCTTCCTGCCCAATAGCAAGTAGCAGGGAAAGGGGGTCCATCATAAAGACTAAGGCACAAGAAGTCTTGGAGGACAGGGAGGCAGAACTTTCCAGGCGGTTCTACGCACAGGTGAGTAGAAACAGGGCCCAGGCCTGGGGGAGTTGTGGTCTTGGGAGCCGCTTGCAGCATCTGTGGCCCCAGGCTCTGCTTCTGGCACTCCCAGAGATGCACCATGGGGAAACGAAGGCCCCACTGTCACCCTCTAAAAAGACAGCAGTGGGAAAAGTGGTGCCTGGACTCACCCAGACCAGAGCGGCATGTGAGGGAGGTGATGGCTTCCAAACTGGTTTCAGACCTAGGGGCTACCTGGGCCCTGTCATCTGCCACACAGTCCTGGATCCTCCTGTCGGGGGGGAAAACTCGGGAGACAGAGTCCCTCGGGCGGAGCTGAAACCCAGCCTTCGGGATGGAAAGCCCAAGAATGCATCCCTCCTCCATTGCCTTCTGGTCTGACAGGACACATCTTCACAGAACGCGGCCCCATCTGAGGCCATGCATTCTCAAGATGCTATTTTAATCCTTTGGATGCCTCTCTGCTGAAGGACAAATCCCTCTGTCCGTCGAGAGTCTAGAAGTATCTTTCTGTCTCCGACGTCTGTTTAGAAGTCAAGCTTACCCCTGCCAGTGACATTTGGGAGTTGAATTACAACTTCTTTAAAATTAAAAATAATAATAATAATATTTTCCCCAGGGCAGCATACAGGGGCACATGAGCTCTGCCATCCTATATGAATATTCTCTGAAAACTAAAAATTATGGTGCACTTAAAAAGGAGCATGTTATGTCAGCACTGGTGATAAGACAATTTATTGCTGTCTACAAAAAGAAGGCTTTAATGACTCAGTGGAAGCTGGCTCAGCAGGCTGTGAATTATGAGCCATTCTCTCGCGGGTAGAAATAAATCCTCATGTCAGTCACTGGTCTCTCCTTGACAGGTCCTCGGACAGTGGGGAGCACACAGAGTCAGGAATTGTATGTCCATTACCTGAGAAGGTCATTCCAACCCTGCTTCTCCTGGCTTAGCCCACACGCACACCTGCAAGAGGTCCCTAATCACAGCCTTTGGCACATGTTCTTTTTGACATTCAAACAAAAGGAAACAAATGTTTGTGGCCTTCTAACAGGCAGGAAAGAAAAAGCAGAGTTCAGTGGGACAGGAGTTGGATTCAAGAAAGAAAAAGTAGAGTTCAGTGGGACAGGAGTTGGATTCGGGATCAGAAAACCTGGTCGCAACTCCTTTTGTGCAAGTTTAGACTGCTTTGAGGGAAACTCCCTTTCCCTTTCTTAGTTGCATTTTCCTTGGCTGGAGAATGATGGATTTGAGCTGAAAGGGTGAACTGATGGCAGAGCTGCTCTACACACAGGGTGTGGGGGTAAGGTGGTGAGCTTCCCAGCTGGAAAGGGTTAAAAAAAAGGATTCGAAGAGTCGGCACCTGTCAGCTGGTGTAGAGGTGGCGCCTTCTCCATCTCAGGGAAACTGACCTCCCTGGACCATGCCCAAGGCCAACGCCACAATTCCGCGGTTCAGTGCAAACAGTGCCAAATCCCATTCTCACCTGACCCCAGCACCAGCCTCTTGCAAAGCTGGTGCATATTCCAAATTGTCCTCTCCAGTACTATCACCACCTTCCAAAATGCAACCTTGCAGTTAACTACCCACTGTGAGTGGTGACATTCCAAATGCTACTCAGAAGGAAGCCTTCCTTTGGAGTGCTCTGAGATATACTGGATGCATCCAAACAGATGGAGATATGTACACCAGGAACAAATAATGTGGATACTTTCTAGGCAATAAATATGATTAAATATATCTATTGTATCTGAGCCTGGGGGTTAGTGTTTGCGTAAAGAGCTTGTGAGATCAGATGGTAAGCTTGCCAGATTAAAATACTGGATGCCCAGAAAATTTGAGTTTCAGATCCACAATGTAAAGTCTTTGGTATAAGTACATCCCTTGCAACATTTGGGACATACTTATACTAAAAAAAAACTTGTGTTACTAATCTGAAATTCAAGTTTACCTGGGTGTCCTATATTTTTACTTGCTAAATCTGCTCCAGCTAGAATTGGAGAGGGAAATGTTTCAGTAATATTTTAAAAATAAGTGACAGCCTAGGGTCACTGGGTTTGGTAAAAATATAGAACATTTTCTGACGGGGCTGAGAATCATGGCAAGTCAAACCATTAGAAGTGTCGACTGGGCACCAAGGCAGCCCATTAGGCATCCAGACAGATTATAACAAACAAATGAAAGTAAATAGAAAACAAAGGGGGGGGGGGACAAGATTGAGAGCAAGTACAACATCCGAGACCATCAGAACTCTGGGTGGGGGCGCCTGAGGCAGCATTAGTCATGGGAGAAGTGATGGCCTAGGAACTGCTTAATTTAGGAAGTTTTGCAAGTTGGCATTTCAGGAAGGGTCTCGGTAACCTGTGAAAAATCCTTTCACCTGCCAATCCTCCTTCCCCTCCTAATCCCTGGCCGGAAGAGCAGAGGCCAAATGGCTGCTCCCCAGAACCTGAGGGCACAGACCAGTAGGGGCCCATCCCCAAGGCCACTTCTTACTGGCTCCTCACCCTCCTCTCAACCTTCTCCGGCTCCTGCTATCAACCCCAGGCGCCACAGCGAAATGGAATATCCAGGTCGGAGGCGACCCTCCCGCATACTTTTCATTTCCTCTATTTTGTCCTTTTCCTTAATGTCTTATTTATCCCCCTTGAGTTTACCATTTCGTCTCTTCTCCATTTTCTTGTCGCTCATTTGCCCCCACATATGGTTTTCTGTTGGTCACCAAGATAGTTGACCCCCATGGTGGGACAGTCCGATCCTTGTATTATAACCCAATGAGAATTCCTCCTCTGTCGCCCTCTTTGCCCTTTAGTTTTCTCCCGTGAACCTTTCAGATGTTGGGTGGATCGAGCAGTTAAGAAAAGAAAAGCTCTTGCTGCTCCACAGAGCGCCTGGTGAGAAATGAATCATGGGCTACACACAGCTCTCTGTAATGAGGAGTTGGCATGGTGAAGGAAACGCCAAGGACACTTCTAGTTCCACAGGTGCGGCTGACAAGGTCAATGGCGGAAGGGCAGGGTTAAGTCCCTGCAGAGCTGGTTTATCTGACATCCTATTAGCGACAGCTCCAGATTAACCAGCCGTCTTGAATTTCCACCATATTCAGACCGTACACCTCAGGGTCGGAAGGTACTCCAGGGCCATCTGAATCAAGGATTGAATTGTCTCCATGATGGAGTGTTTTATTGCGTTGTTTTCTAATTATTTGAAAATCGGTCATTTGTGTCTGCCATACATGGTACTACTGTGCTAACCAGAAGTTTTGATTCATCGACACTTTGTCAGAAACAGAGAGCTGGCTGCCCCCGGCATCTCTGGACCCAGAGCTTTTTCTAGTCTATATTATTTTCTGCTTATGCCTAGGGGAAAAATGATGGATCGAGGGAAAAAAAAAAAAGTGATGGTTGTCCCCAAATGAGCACAAGAAAACGCAAAGAACTATTGGAATGTCACAAAATTTTTGCAGTTTTATTGAGGTATATTTACACACCAAATAATTCATCCAAACTATACAATCAGAGACTCACAGTATCATAATACAGTTGTGCATTCATCACCACAATCAATTTTAGAACATTTTTATTACTCCAAGAAAAAAAAATAGAAAGAACACCCAAAACATCCCATACCCCATATCCCGCTCCCCATTATTTGTTCATTTTTTGTCTTTATTTTCGGTCACAAGGTTTTCACAATCTCATGGTCACACGATAAAAGCGATAATAGTTATAGAATTATCATCAAGAATCCAGTCTACTGGATTGCAGTTCAACAGTTTCAGGAATCTACTTCTTGCTTTTCAAATACACTAGCCACCAGAAAGGAATATCTACATAAGGCCTAAGAATAACCTCCAGAATGATCTCTCAACTCTATTTGAAATCTCTCAACCACTGAAACTTTGTTTTATTTCTTTTCCCCTTTTGGGTCAAGTAATCATTCTCAATCACATGATGCCAAAGCCAAGCTCATTCCTGGGAGTCACGTCTCACATTGCCGGGGAGACTTACACTCCTGGGCATCATGTTGCACATAGGGGGATGGGTAGTGGGTCTAGGCAGAGTTGGCTCGGAGAGAGAGGCCACATCTGAGCAACAAAAGAGGTTCTCTGGGAGTTACTCTAAGGCATAATTATCGGTAGGCTTAACTTCTCCTTTGCAGGAATAAGTTTCATTAAGATAGGCCCCACGATCAAAGGCTTAACTTATTAAATTGGGAGTCCCTAATGCTTGCAAGAAAATCAGGAATGCCTGAGGTGAGGAAGTTTAATACTTCTACATTTTCCCCCAGCTCCTCAAGGGGACTTTGCAAGTACTTTTTTATTTTCTACCTCAAATACTCTGGGATGTTTTGGAGTATTACATCAACCTGTACAGAATAACAAGATCTCTTTCCCTATTCTTGGTTCCATGAAATTATGTTGTTTAAATAAACTGACCACACAGGTTAAATTAGATAATGTGCTACAGAAAATATAAATTTTATTCCAAATAAACCTCTCTTCCTTTGCTCTCACACAAGTTGAAGTTTTAAACGACCGTCAATAGCATCTATTACATGTATTCTGATTTACCGTAGTCCTAAACAAGCCCGTTTCATTCATGTCTCTAATTGAAGTCAGAACTCTTTTTCAACTTCTTTAACCATTGCTGTATGGTGTAATGTTGCCTTTCAGAACTGCAGAATTCTAACTCTGAATCTCAGGTGTCGCACAGATACCCAAAGTTCCAAGGAACTAACAGGTTATACACAAATAGCTCAGAATCTCAGAATTTAGAAATAACAGGTAAAATTCAGGAATAGATGTGACTTCTGTAAGAGCATACAATCTAGGAACCTTTACAATAAACCTTATTGAACATTCTGTACCCTTGAATTGTTGATTACCCAATCTCTGCCCACATTCTATCCCCTGATAGCCTATGCTCTTGAATTCAATCCACAGAGTTTACTCATTATAATTAGGTTATATTAGTGAGGGCTTACAATATTTGTCCTTGCATTTCTGGCTTATTTCACTCAATATAATGTCCTCAAGGTTCATTCACCTAATAGCATGCCTCACAATTTCATTCATTTTTGCAGCCACTCAATATTCCATTGTATGTGTACATCACTCTTCACCCTTCTGTTTATCCATTGATGTGCACTTAGGCCACCTCCATCCATTGCACATCAGGAATGCTAGAAGCCCATCATTGGAATGTTTTTCCAACCTCTGTGGCGACACATAACCCTCCCCCAGCTCAATCATGGAGGAGGAGGCTCCTTGCCCACTGACTTTAGGGACACTGACCAATTTCCAGCAGAAGGATTATTCCTAGTGTCCGAGGAGCAGTTAAGATGTGTCACATTGATGGGTGTCTGGTTCCCATTAGACCAAGCATTAGTAACCTATCTCAGCCTCCATAATTCTCCCATGTGGCCAAGTTCTCCTCTCTTACCTTCCCCCTATGCTTCTCATGACATTGTTGTGACTTCTCATTACAAATGACATCATCATTGACACCAGGCAAATACATTTCCCTCAGAGCTTTTCCCACAGATGCCAGGGAAAGGGAACAACCCACATCCTTAGAGGGAAGGATAACTATGTAGTCACTGAAACTAAGGAAAAAGCAGTCATGGAAAAAAAATGCATCAGTAGGAAAGACCACGACACTGAAAATAGCCCGAAAGAATTAATAAAATTGGCAGCACTTTTAGCCACATGAGGATTTTTAGTGATCTACTTAAACATTTATCTACAGGATTCTACCGCCACCCTGAAACACCAGATTTGATTTAAAGGTCAGGGTGTTCACCGATGCTGAAATCTGAGGGCCCCCCTGACTGTCCATTGGGTCTGTATGTAACACAGCTTCCAGGGAGTTAGGGGTGTGTGTGTGTGTGTGTGTGTGTAGTGAGAACATCCCTGAGCATTTGTGCCCACGCACCTGCTGTCTCAGAGTCCATAGGACAATGTGCCTACAATCGGGGCTGTTTAACATGGTCCAGGGAAGGTTTTGCTTGGAGCATAAACAATGTTAAGGAAAGGAAAGCTGGGAGAATAGCAGACCACTTGCATCTGCCAGGTGGAAAGTCATAGAACCAAATCCACAGTAGGACTGTCTGCTGGGACTCAGGGGTGGCTCGGTGGTTATGTAAATGAGAGGCAAAAGGATCCCCAAGTCTCTTGAAGGGAACAAGGAACCAGCACACAATGAAGTCTCCTTGTAACCAGAAAGCCACTGTAGAATTCCATCAGATTGGAGAGTCCCAGAAGGCGGTTGGCTCTATCACTAGGGAATATAAAGAGAATTTCACTTATATTTCTTTAGTCTTCTGCTAGTTTGAAAGGCTGTATGTACCCTAGAAAAGCCATGTTTTAATCCTAACCCCATTTTGTAAATCCAGCCGTTTCTTCTAATCCCTATTCAGTACTGTATGTTTGAATCTGTAATTAGATCATCTCCCTGGAGATATGACTCAATCAAGAGTGATTGTTAAGCTGGATTAGATGGAGACATGTCTCTACCCATTCAGGTGGATCTTGATTAGATTACTGGAATCCTATAAAAGAGGAAATATTTTGGAGAAAACTGGAGATTCAGAGAGGGCATAGAATGCCACAGCACCACAAAGCAGAGAATCCATCAGCCAGTGAGTTTTGGAAAGAAAGAAGGAAAATGCTTCCTGGGGAGCTGGAGAGGAAGCTAGCAGATGATGCCGTGTTTGCCATGTGCCCTTCCAGCCAAGAGAGAAACCCTGACCATGTTCACCATGTGTCTTTCCACTTGAGAGAGAAACCCTGAACTTCATCGGCATTCTTGAACCAAGGTATCTTTCCCTGTATGCTTTAGATTGGACATTTCTATAGACTTGTTTTAAATGGGACATTTTCTCTGCCTTAGAACTGTAAACTAGCAACTTATTAAGTTCTTCTTTTTAAAAGCCATTCCGTTTCTGGTATATTGCATTCTGGCAGCTAGGAAACTAGAATAAGCCTTTTATTTAAGTCTTCTGAATCATAAGCAACCTGGCAACTTTGATTCATAACTTAAGATATTTCTCTTTTTCCATATCCCTCTTGCAGACACACAAATAGCCTTCAAAACTAGTCTTCATGACCACTGTGAATTTGTGCTTAATTTTAGGGTTGGCAGTACTAAAGAGAGAGGGACTGTGCTCACCCTTTAGCAAGGATATGGTCCTGTAGCTTGATGACAGATGATGCGATGACAGATGTTGATTGCCTTCATATCTTGATTGTCTAAGATGTTACTTTTCACGTTCAACATGTTTTCAGACCACAAATGTGTTCACAACTCAACATTTTACTTTGTTCCTTTAAACATCTCAAAATATTTTCTAAATATCCAACCTAGAAAAGAGTGCGTAATTTAAAGCAAAAATCACCCACTTTAGTCGCTTTTCCCACCCCGCGTCCCAGAGGCCACCGCTTTCAACCAGGTCTGCATTTGATATTTCTGGTAGGTACTTTCGAATTCTAAAAAGCATGCTTGTATCTCTATCTCGGATTCAACTTAGCCACCTCCTGTTGACTCATTGCTGTGAAACAAAGACTTCAGATGACTTACACTCCCTCCTTCCATACACTTTGATAGTTACATCATTGTTTTTAGTTTTATGTTGGTTGCCTTTATAACTCACATTCACACACCTACACCTAAATCTTTTTTCTTGCTCTGTTATTTTCAGACAATGTGTCATGACCTACACACACACACACACACAAACTGCAAGATGAAGATATCAGTGACCTGATCTCTCTTTCCTACTTCCCCCTCTCAATTTTTCTCACCTTTACCTTGGAGGTAAAGAAGGAAACATACTACATTGTCACACTTTTACTTTTACATTGTCATAGTCAATAATTTTGAACTATTATTTTGTAAGCACAATCAAGTTTCCATGCTCGTCAACAGGACACTTCTGAAAACCTAACATACCAGTCAAAATTATTGACTGTGACAATGTAACAGCATTTACATCATTATGACTTTGTAAATATTATTCCTTCAAAGTCAACTGGTATGTTAGGATTTCATTTCCTTCTTTGGGTCTAGAGGCATTATCTACAAGTCACATGATGGATCAATTGTTAAATTCATGCCACATTTTTGTTTACTTCTTATTTAGATATGAATGTCTTGTGTGACTTTTGTTTATCTTGGGTTTCTTAATTGCCTTACTTTTTCCTTGTTAATAAAAGATACACCTCACACCAGAGTCTCATGATTATCAAACCTCTTAATCGTAGTTTCTTAACGCCTTTTGTTGGAATATATCCTGCAGTAGCCGAAAGGATGACTTTGGAGGTAAATTCTGTGTCCTTAAAAATAAAAAAAACTGTCTTTATTTTGCCTGTATGCTTAACGATTTTCTGAATATAGAATTCTGGGTTTAAAATTCCACTTCCCAGAGATTTTTCTTCTAGTATCCAATATTCCTGATGAGATGTCTTCAAAAATATTATTTGAAGTTGTTTTTGTCCTTTTGAGGGTGATCTTTTCTTGTTTTCTGGAAGCTTCTAAGAACTTTTTTTTTATGTTTCATGTTCTGAAATATCTTGAGTCAAGATATGAAGGCATGAATCTTTCATCCTTCATCCTGCTTGGAACATAGAGGGTCTTTTATTCTAGAAATAACTCTGTTCAATTCTGGAAAACTTTCTTTTGTCATGTCTTTATTTCTTTAACTTTAATTTTAGTCAAAGTTTTACATTGACATAGTTTTAAAAATTAAATATTTCTATGAGTCTTACAATAAAGCCAGCAATTCCCTTTTCACTCTCAGAAGCCACTACTTTCAATGCTTTCAGTCTTCTGCTATTTGCCTCTATATTTCTATATAGCATGCTTGAATTCCTATTTATTGATTTTTTTAAAAAATTTAAATATATTCACTTCACATGGTGAACAATAAAGTAGTACTCTACCACCATGCTCTTAAACACAGTTCTTCTCCCACCCATTCTTCTAATAAAATGATAGCATAATTATTTTGGGGACAAAATGATATTTAGCACTTATATCATTAGGGCTATGAAATATTATTTGAGGTTGTAGCCATGCAGTACTTAAAATGTCCTCTCCTTTCTTAAACAATTTTTAGTTGTCACTGGAGTTCATTTTTCCCATTTGTTCAGTTTTATTTATACCTGTCACAAATTCATTCCCAAACAGAAGAGAAAATCTCCTCTTTCCTGAGAAAGCATGAGCAATTAAAAGAAAAATTGAGACCATACCTGTCTGAAAACATTGAATAATCTTTATTTTATCCTAACATCCTGTTGAAAATTTGGCTGAGATGTGGAATTCTAAGTTGGAATTTATTTTCAATAAAAATTTTGAAAGCCTTGCTCTATTATCATCAAGCTTTCAACAATGTTAAAAGCATTTTAACATTGTTAAAAGACTAAGGCAGAACCAATTCTAGAACTTTAGTATGTGACCAATTCTTTTGCTCTGAGAGTTTTTAATACCTTCTCTTTGTGTTCTGAAACTCCACACTGATGTATTTCGTATGGCTTTGTTTTCATGTATTGTGCTGGGCTCTTGGTAAACCTCTCAGTCTAGAAATTCATGTCCTTCATTTCAAGGAAATTCTCTCCAATTGTTTTCTTTTAGAATTTGCTCCTCTCCATTTTCTCTTTATTTCTTAAAGTCTATTATTTAAACTCTTATACCTCCTGACTAGCCCTCTAATTTTCATTCTTTATATCTTCTATTTTCCATCTCTTTGTTGTCATTATTCTAATTATTGGAAGATTTCCTCAGCTTTATCTTTCTATGCTTCTCTTAAATTTTTTGTTACCTTTTTATATTTTAAATTCCCAAATCATTTTTTTAAATATCCCCCTATAAGAATATTTTTATTGTGTTATAAGTAACATGCAATTGTACACCCTTACAGTGTACTATTTGATATATTTTGACATATATATATATACCTATGAAACCATCACCATGATCAATATGCTAAATACACCCATCACCCCCAAACGTTTTCTCATGCTTTTATGTTAATTTCTTCTCCCTCCCCATCTTGCACCTCTCCCCTTCTCATTCTTTTTTTTTTCTTTTTTTTTTTTTATTTATTAACTAAAAAAATTAACAACAAACAAACTAAAACATTAACATGTGATCATTCTGGTCTACATATATAATCAGTAATTCACAATATCATCACTTAGTTGCATATTCATCATTTCTTAGAACATTTGCACCAATTCAGAAAAAGAAACAAAAGACAACAGAAAAAGAAATAAAACGAAAACAGAAAAAAAAAAAGATTATACATAACATACCCCTTACCCCGTGCTTTCATTGATCACTAGCATTTCAAACTAAATTTATTTTAACATTTGTTCCCCCTATTATTTACTTTTATTCCATATGTTCAACTCATCTGTTGACAAGGTAGATAAAAGGAGCATCAGATACAAGCTTTTCACAATCACACAGTCACATTGTGAAAGCTATATCATTATTCAATCATCATCAAGAAACATGGCTACTGGAACACAGCTCCACATTTTCAGGCAGTTCCCTCCAGCCTCTCCATTACATCTTGAATAACAAGGTGATATCTTCTTCTTTTTTTTTTTCTTAAATTTTTTTTTATTAATCAAAAAAAAGAAAAGAAATTAACACAACATTTAGAAATCATTCCATTCTACACATGCATTCAGTAATTCTTAGTATCATCACATAGATGTATGATCATCATTTCTTAGTACATTCGCATCGATTTAGGAAAAGAACTAGCAAAACAGCAGAAAAAGATATAGAATGTTAATATAGAGAAGAGAATTAAAATAATAATACTAATAAAAATATATATATTTATATAAAAAAAGGAAAAAGAAAAAAAACAAAAACAAAAGATACAAACAAACAAAAAACTATATTTCAGGTGCAGCTTCATTCAGTGTTCCAACATAGTTACATTACACTTAGGTATTATTGTGCTGTCCATTTTTGAGTTTTTGTATCTAGTCTTATTGCACAGTCTGTATCCCTTCAGCTCCAATTACCCATTATCTTACCCTGTTTCTAACTCCTGCTGGTCTCTGTTACCAATGATATATTCCAAGCTGATTCTCGAATGTCAGTTCACATCAGTGGGACCATACAGTATCTGTCCTTTAGTTTTTGGCTAGACTCACTCAGCATAATGTTCTCTAGGTCCATCCATGTTATTACATGCTTCATAAGTTTAGTCTGTCTTAAAGCTGCATAATATTCCATCGTAGGTATATGCCACAGTTTGTTTAGCCACTCGTCTGTTGATGGACATTTTGGCTGTTTCCATCTCTTTGCAATTGTAGATAATGCTGCTATAAACACTGGTGTGCAAATGTCCGTCTGTGTCTTTGCCTTTGAGTAGATACCTAGCAGTGGTATTGCTGGGTTGTAATCCATTCTGCCATTCTATGTCTTTTGATTGGGAAATTCAGTCCATTAACTTTTAGTGTTATTACTGTTTGGATAATATTTTCCTCTACCATTCTGGCTTTTGTATTATATATATCATATCTGATTTTCCTTCTTTCTACACTTTAGTCCATACCTCTCTCTTCTGTCTTTTCGTATCTGACTCTAGTGCTCCCTTTAGTATTTCTTGCAGAGCTTGTCTCTTGGTCACAAATTCTCTCAGTGACTTTTTGTCTATAAATGTTTTAATTTCTCCTTCATTTTTGAAGGACAATTTTGCTGGATATAGGAGTCTTGGTTGGCAGTTTTTCTCTTTTAGTAATTTAAATATATCATCCCACTGTCTTCTAGCTTCCATGGTTTCTGCTGAGAAATCTACACATAGTCTTATTGGGTTTCCCTTGTATGTGATGGATTGTTTTTCTCTTGCTGCTTTCAAGATCCTCTCTTTCTCTTTGACCTCTGACATTCTAACTAGTAAGTGTCTTGGAGAACGCCTATTTGGGTCTATTCTCTTTGGGGTGCGCTGCGCTTCTTGGATCTGCAAATTTAAGTCTTTCATAAGAGTTGGGAAATTTTCAGTGATAATTTCTTCCGTTAGCTTTTCTCCTCCTTTTCCCTTCTCTTCTCCTTCTGGGACACCCACAACACGTATATTTGTGCGCTTCATATTGTCATTCAGTTCCCTGATCCCCTGCTCAAGTTTTTCCATTCTTTTCCCTATAGTTTCTGTTTCTTTTTGGAATTCAGATGTTCCATCCTCCAGTTCACTAATTGTAGCTTCTGTCTCTTTAGATCTACCATTGTAGGTATCCATTGTTTTTTCCCTTTTTTCTTCTTTGTCCTTCACTCCCATAAGTTCTGTGATTTGTTTTTTCAGATTTTCTATTTCTTCTTTTTGTTCAGCCCATGTCTTCTTCATGTCCTCCCTCAATTTATTGATATGGTTTTTGAAGAGTTTTTCCATTTCTGTTCGTATATTCAGCATTAGTTGTCTCAGTTCCTGTATCTCATTTGAACTATTGGTTTGTTCCTTTGACTGGGCCATATCTTCAATTTTCCGAGCGTCATACATTATTTTCTGCTGGTGTCTGGGCATTTGATCATATTTCCCTGGGTGTGGGACCTGGCTGGTTGAAAGGTTTTTCTGTGAAATCTCTGGGCTCTGTTTTTCTTTTCCTGCCCAGTAGGTGGTGCTCGTGGCGCTCGTCTGTCTGCGGGGCCCACCAGTAAAAGATGCTGTGGCTCCTTTAACTTGCCAATCCGAATCTCGCAGTCGGCCCGGGAAACCGCGCGTGGATGGGGGGTCGCCGGCCGCCGCGGCTTGGGAAAGTGCCGGTCCAAATTGCCCAGCTGGCCCGAGACGCCAAGCGTGGCGGGAGGGCCCCGCTATCCAATGTTCCCAGTCAGACTGGGGAGCCACGTGCGTGGAGGGGACCCCAGTTGCCAGCCACCCCGGCCGGGAAAACGCACACCCCTCGGGTATCTCACCACAGCGGATTCTCCCTGCCCGTTCAGCCATTCCAGAATGGGGTACGCTGTCTTTTTGGTCTCTCTCGTGGCTCCGGGAGCTGTTTCGTATTGTTTCTGTTTCTTTAGTTGCTTTTCTGGAGGAGGAACTAAGACCCGCGCGACTTACTAAGCCACCATCTTCTCCGGAAGTCCTCCCCTTCTCATTCTTAAATGACCACTGATCTGCTTTCTGTCACTGTAGATTAGCTTGCATTTTCTAGAACCTTATACAAATGGACTCACAGTATATATTCTTTATTTTGTTTATCTACTCTCACTCAATAATGATTTTGAGATTTGTCTTTGCTTTTCCATGTACCAGTAGTCCATTCTTTTTAATTGCCTAATAGTATTCCATTGTATATTGTATAAGTCCAAAACAAATATCCAATATGATTATCCATTCACTTGTTGATGGACATTTGGGTTTTTTTTCCCCAATGAGTTCTTATAAATAGAACTGCCATGAACATTCATGTACAAGATTTTGTGTGGACATGGTTTCATTTCTCCTGGGTAAAAACCTAGAAGTATGGTAGGTCTGTATTGCTTTTCTATTGCTGGGTTACCAATTACCCCCCAAACTTGGTGTCTTAAAACGATATGCACTTAATAACTCAGAGTTCCGTGGGTGGGGATTCCACATCTGGCTTAGTTTAATCAAGGAATTGGCTAGTGCTGCGGTCTCATCTGAAGGTTCTACTAGGGAGGAATTGGCTTCCAGATCACTCCTTACTTGTTGGCAGGATTCCATTCCCTGAGGGCTTTGGGCCCCAGGGCCTCAGTTCCTTGTCATCTGTGGCTTGAGGTCTCCCATGGTTCCTCCCCATATAGGCCTGTCTATTGAAGCCAGGAAGCGAGAGAGTCTGCCAACGAAATGGAAGTCACAATCTTCTGTAACCTAGTCATGACAGTGACATGGCTTCAGTGTTATTGCATTCATTGGTTATAGGCAGATTACTTAAGGAGAGGGGATTACCAGACGTTGGGGCTCATTGGGGGTCATGTCAGTAGATGCCAAACAGTTTTACAAAGTGGTCACGTCATTTTACATTCCTCACCAGAAGATTAAAAGAGTTCCTGTTACCCTATCCTGACTAACGTCTTGAGTCATAAGATTTTTAAATTTTAGCCATTCTAATAAGCGTGTAGTGGTATCCAAGAGGGGTTTTAATTCGCATTTCCCTAAAAAAAGTGATAACGAACACCTTTTTTATGTGTTTATTTTCTATCTGTACGTATTCTTTGGTGAAGCATCTGTTTAAATTTTTTGCCTAATTTTAAAAATTGTTGAGACTTCCTTATAAATTCTGGCTATTTTATCATATTTGCAATTTGCAAATATTTTCTTCAAGTCTCTGGCTTGTCTTTTGAAAAGAAATTTTTAATTTTGATATGGTATAAATGATCAATTTGTCTGTATATTATATTGATTGTGCTTTTGATGCCAATTAAGAAATCTTTACCCGACTCACAAAGATCCCCTCCAACCCCATGCTTTCTTCATCTAGAAGATTTTTAGTTTTAAGTTTTACATTTAAGTCTATGTGTCAATGTGTACCAATAATCAAGGTTCTTTCTATTTTTCCTGCATATGAATATTCAGTTGTTTCAGAGCTATTTGTTGAAAAATCTGTCCTTTCCCCCTTGAATTACTTTGACATCTTTGTCAAAAATCACTTGACCGTATATGTGTGGGTCTATGTCTCAACTCTCTATTCTCTTCCATGTATACTACTATACTATACTATACTATACTATACTATACTATACTATACTATACTATACTATACTATAGTGTGGTGAAACCATATAGTGAAAGTCCTCCATCTATATTCTTTTCTTCAAAGTTGTTTTGGCTATTCTTGGTCCTTTGCATTTCCATATAAATTTTAGAAACAAGCTTAGCAACTTTTGCAAAATAGGCTGTTAGATTGCAATATTCTTCCATTAATTGTAACAATGGCAATATACCTAAGCCAAATGTCAATAAGAGGGGACATAAGGGAGGGGTATGGGATACTTGTTGTTTATCCTTCTAATTTTTTTTTTATTCTTTATTTTAAAATTATTATTATTTCCAATTTTTATTTTTTTTTAGTTTTTAGTTTTTCCTCTTCTTTCTGTGTGGAAGAAATGGAAGTATTCTCAGACAGATTATGGTAGGGACTGCATAACTATGTGATTATATCAGGAGCCATTGATTGTTCCCTTAGGATGGTGTGTGAATAAAACTGGTAGAAACATACAAGTTCTGGAGAAAATGTGCAGAGAGAGATATAACTACTCATGTTTGGTAGAGAAGCAGACTGTGCAGCCCCTGCTGGAGGGCAGTGGAGTGGCTCCATAAGAGGCTGAGTATAGGGTTGCCATATGATCCTGAAACCCTGTTATTTGATATTTACTTGGAAGAACTGAAAGCAGGGATGCAGCTAGACATTTGCACACTGGTGTTTATGGCTGCATTTTATTCACAATTTGCAATGGATGGAGGTGGCCTAGGGGTGCATCAATGGATGAGCAGAAGGGCGAACTGTGGTGTACACATACAATGGAATGTTGAGTGGCTGCAAGAAAGAATGAAGTTGTGAGACATGCAATTAGGTGAATGAATCTTGAGAACATTATGTTGCACAAAATAAGTAAGAAGCAAAATGACAAATATCCTAAGGACTCACTAACATAAACTAACTATCATGAGCAAACACTCATGAGAACTGAATTCAAGAGCATAGGTTATCAAGGGACAGAATGTGGGCAGAGATTGGGTAATCAACAATTCAGGAGTACAGAATGTTCAGTAAGGTTTATTGTAAATGTTCCTAGACTCTATGCTCTTACAGCTGTAACATCTATTCCTGAGTTTTAACTGTTATTTCTAAATTCTGAGATGCAGAGCCCTTTGTATGTTACCTGTAGTTCCTTAGAACTTTGGGTATCTGCCCGACACCTGAGACTTGGAGTTAGAGTTCTGCAGCTCTGAAAGTCAGCATTACTCCATACAGCAACTGTAAAAGGACGCTGAAAAGAGATCAGTACCAATTAGAAAAAAATGAATAAAATAAACTTGGTCAGGACTGAGGTAAATCAGAATACAGGGTAATGGATGCTACTGACTGTAGTTTAAAACTTCAACTTCTATGTGAGCCCAAAGGAAAATAGATTTAGTTGGTATAAAATTTATATTTTCTGCAGCTTATTCTTCTATTTGCTAACTGCCAGAATGCAACACACCAGAGATGGATGATCTTTCAATAAAAGGGGATTTATTTATTTAATGTATAGTTCTTTAGAGGAAAGGCAGCTAACTTTCAACTGAGGTTCTTTCTTATGTGGGAAGGCACAGGGTGATCTCTGCTGGCCTTCTCTCCAGGCCTCTGGGTTCCAACAACTTTCCCTGGGGCAATTCCTTTCTGCATCTCCAAAGGCCTGGGCTGAGCTGTGAGTGCTGAGATGAGGTATGCTGAGCTGCGTGGGCTGTGCTACGTTGAGCGCTCTCATTTAAGCACCAGCCAATTAAATCAAGCATCATTCATTGCAGCAGGCATGCCTCCTAGCTGACATGCAACCTAGCCAAGTTGACATCTGACTCTAACTACCACACATACTATCTGTCAGGTCTCAGAAAAAGTACTTTAGATAAAAAAAAAATGGACTCTGTGTTTAGAAGTCTCCCTCAGCTTCTTTCTCTCAGCTTCTTTTCCCCCAGCTTCTTTTTCAGACCCAGATGCAGCAGCAGGATAAACAATCCTAAGGTTTACAGCTAAGAGATGTTTGAGAGCCCCAGACATGCTGGTGCCAGAAGACCTGCTTGATAACACAGCAGTGTGTCAGAACCCCAGCAACCAATCAAATCATAAGTCAATGAGCCCCCATCCAATCAAGGGACAGAACACCTTTCCCTCCCAGAGTTACATTCCCTTTAAAACACAGCTCTCTGAACAAAGAGCTGGAGCCATTTTTCTTTCCTTTTGCTGGCTCCCCAGGAGGGAGCCATTTTCAGGCTCCCACCTGCTTTCTCCCTTTCATTCTCCCACCTGCTTTCTCCCTGCTTTATCCCCTCAATAAATCTGTGTAAGCTTTGACTTGCTGTCATGTGGATTCCTTAATGACTCTATACCTAACACTATCTAATTTAACCTGTGTGGTCAGTTTATTTAAACAACATAATTGCATGGAACCTAGAATAGGGAAAGAGATCCTGTTATTCTGTACAGGTTAATGCAATACCCTGATACAACCCAGAAAATAGTGGACAGAAAATAAAAAATATTTTAAAAGGCCTCTTGAGGGACTGGGGAGAAATGTGGAAACATTAAACCTCCCTACCTCAGGAATTCCTGATTTTCTCACAGGCTTTAGGGATGCCCAATTTAATAAGTCAAGCCCTTGATCTTAATGCCTGCCTTCATGAAATTTATTCTTGCAAAGGAGAAGTTAAGCCTACTTATAATTATGCTCAGAGTCACCCCCAGATAACTTATTTTTCTGCTCAGATATACCTCTCTGTCCCAGCCAACTGTGCAAATAAACTCACTTCCCTCCCTCCTATGTGGGATATGACTTCAAGGTGTACAACTCTTTCTGGCAGTGTGGGACATGATTCCCAGAGATGAACCTGGCCCTGGAATTGTGGGAATGAGAAAGACTTCTTACCAAAAGGGGGAAGAGAAATGGGACAAAATAAAGTTTCAGTGGCTAAGAGATTTAAAATATTGTGGAGAGGTCACTCTGGAGGTTATTTCTTGTGCAAGCTGTAGCCAGATATTTCAAACTACCGTAGTATGCCCAGCCCAACCAACAGTATTCCTGAAAACCCCAGGGAGTGCCATGGACTCTATGTAAGTCTCTATAAAGTTTTTCTAATGAAGTTTATTTTCTCAGAATCTTAAGGCCTCCAGATTGAGGCTAGGCCAGATAAGTCCTGAAACTCAGAGGTACCAATTTCTCCTAGAACAATAAGCTAGTTCATTGCTGCACCCCAAAAGGTCAACATCCCCACCAGCAAGAAGAAATTAAAATGTTCATTGTCTAGATATCCCTGAAGAGTGAGAGAAAGATCAAATGAGGTGAAGGAGGTGTATCTGAGAAATTAGTATTTAACAAATGACTATGACTACTGATTTACAAATATCTATGTATTTCTTTATAAAGTCTAGTGTTTTAGAATAGCCAGAAGGAAATACCCGAAGTTGTTGACTGTAAGTCAATAGCCCTAATATTTGATAATGATTGTTTGAATGTATTGCCAAAAATAAAAAAAAGTCAGTTATCCTTATTTGTTTGGATCTATATTTGGAAGTTTTGTTTTTTCCACTGTCAATACTACACTGTCTTAGTTTAGCTACCTCTATGGTAACTTTTAAAATTGGGTTAGGTTGCAATATTAAAGTGCTCAATAAGAAGGAGGGGTAAGGGGCATGGGATGTATAGGGTTTTGCTTTTTTCCTTTTATATCTTTGTCTGGAATAATATAAATGTTCTAAAAATGATCACAATGATGAATACACAGCTAAGTGATGATAATGTGAACCACTGACTGTATAATTTGGATGGATTGTATGGTGTGTGAAGATATCTCAATAAAAATATTTTTGAAAGTAGCCTGTTAGGATTCTGGCTGAAACATGCCAAATCTACATATCAATTTGGAGAGAATTGGCATCTTAATATTGAGTTTCCTGATCTATGAACGTGCAATACTCTCCATTTATTTAGATCCTTCTTAATTTCTCTTAGCATTGTTTTGCAGTTTTCAGTGTAAAGGTCTTGCATATATTTTGTCAAATTTATCCCTAAATATTTTTATAATTTTGATGCTACTGCAAATGGTTTTATTTTGAAATATTATTTTCTAATTATTCATTGCTAGTAAATAGAAATACATTTGATTTTTTGTACAATGATCTTATAGCCTAAAGCCTGGCTATACTTCGTAGTTCTATTATCTATTCTGTAGGTTCTGAAATAATTTTCTACATAGATGATCATGTCTGCAAATGAAGACAGTTTTTCTCCACCCCCCGCCTCCCGCCCGCCATCTGGATGCCTTTTGTCATGTTCTTGCCTTATTGAATGATGAAGAAGTTCAGGACAAAGACTGAGTAGAAGCAGTGAAAGCATATATCCTAGTTTGTTCCTAATCTTAAAGAGAAAGCATCCAGCCTTTCACCATTAAGTTTAATAGTCATTGTAGATTTCTCAAATACCTGCTTCATCAGGTGGAGGACATTTTCTTCTATTTCTAGTCTGGTAAGGGTTTTTAATCAGGAATAGCTGTTGGATTTTGTTAAATACTTCTTCTGCCTCTATTGAGATGGTCGTGTGGCTTTTCTAGCTAAGTTTGCTAGTATGATGAATTTACCTTGACTGACTTTCTAATGTTAAATCAACCTTGCATTCCTGGGATAAGCCCCACTTGGTCAGGAGGCATTATAATTTTTATTTATTGTTAGATTCAGTTTGATTAATTTTGTTGAGAATTTTGCATTTCTGTTCATGCAGGATATTTGTATGTAGCATCATTTTCTTGTAATGTCCTTATGTGCTCTTGTTATCCTGGTAATACTAGCCTCATAGAATGAGTTGGGAAATATTCTCTCCTCTTCAATTTTCTGGAAAAGTTTATGTAGAATTTATATTATTTCTTCTTTAGAGGTTTGGGAGAATTAACTGTTGGAGCTACCTGGACCTGCAGTTTTCTTTTTGGGAAGGTTTTGACTTACATATTCAATTTCTTTAATAGATATAAGGCTATTAAGATATTTCTTTTCAAATTAGTTTTGACAGTTAGTGCCTTTCAAAGAAATTTTCCTCTTTCATCTAAATTGTTGAATTTATTGGCATAAAATTGTTTATAATATTTTCTAGTTGTTTTAAAATCTTTAAAATCTGTATTGTCACCTCTCTCATTCCTGATATTGGTAATTTCTTTTGTCTTTTTTCCTGATCCTTATGGCAAGAAGCTTATCAATTCTATTGATTTTATCAAAAAATAAACTTTTTATGTCATTGATTTTTTAAACTTTTTAATTGTATAATATAACATATATACAAAGCAAAGCAATAGTTATCAAAGCACTCTTCAACAAGCAGTTGCAGGACAGATCCCAGAGTTTGTCATGGGCTACCATACGATCCTCTCAGATTTTTCCTTCTAGTTGCTCCAGAATATAGGAGGCTAGAAGTCAAAAATATGTTTTTGTCATCACAATTGACTTTTCTTTTTTGTGAAAAAATAACATATATAAAAAAAGCAATAAAATTCAAAGCACACCACCACAATTAGTTGTAGAAAATATTTCAGAGTTTGACATGGGTTATAATTCCACAATTTTAGGTTTTTATTTCTAGCTGCTCTAAGATACTGGAGACTAAAAGAGATATCAATTTAATGATTCAGCAATCATATTCATTTGTTAAATTGTATATTCTCTGTTTAACTCCACCATCACCATCATCTTTGACCTTTGTATCTCTCTTTAGGAGTGTTTGGGCTATGGCCAGTCTAACTTTTCATATTGGAAGGGTCTGTCACTAATATGGGGTAGGGAGATGGAACTAGCTGATGTTCTGGAGAGGCTGGGCCCTCTAGGTTTCAGGATTTACCTGGTCCAGAGACTGATCTGCAGATTGTAGGTTTCTGGAATGTTATTCTAGTGCATGGAACCCTTGTGGAATCTTATATATTGTGCTAAGTGTTCTTTAGGATTGGCTGGAATGGTCCTGTTTGGGGTTTGGCAGATTATGATAGGTAGTAATGTCTAACTGCAGCTTGCATAAGAAACCTCCAGAGTAGCCTCTCAACTCTATTTGAACTCTCTTTGCCACTGATACTTTATTAGTTACACTTCTTTCCCCTCTTTTGGTCAGGATGGAATTGTTGATCCCATGGTGCCAGGGCCAGATTCATCCCTGGGAGTCATCTCTCACATCGCCAGGGAGACTTACACCCCTTGATGTCATGTCCCCCATAGGGGAGAGGGCAATGATTTCATTTACAGGGTTGGGCTTAGTGAGAGTGAGGCCACATCTATTCTATTGAGTAACAATTGAAGTCCTCCAGAAGTAATCTGTAGGCATACCTATTGGTGGGCTAAGCTTCTTTGCTACCTACATAAGCTTCACAAGAGTAAGTTTCATGATCATGGTCTATTGATCTGAGTGTCCCTAAAGACTGAGATAGTATCAGGGGATTCCCTGATGGTAAAGTTTAATAGTTCCATATTTTTTTCTACATTCTTCAAGGGACTTTGCCAACACTTTTGATTATCTGCTTAATACACTCTAGGATGTATCCAGGCATTACAATAATCTGTACAGGATTAAAGGACCTCTTTCTTACTCTGGGCTCCCTGTGTTTCAGTTGTTCAAATGAGCTAACAGATAGGTTGAGTTAGATTATGTGCTACAAAAAAATTTCAGTTCCAGACCAAATAAACCTTTCTTTCTTTGGTCTCAAAGAGTATGTATATTTCTAAAATATAGACAATGTCTTCCTTACCCCTGTGTTCTGTATTACTTTAACTCCAACCTGATCAGCTTCACTCTTATCTCTAAATACCATGATATATATATATATCCTCTCAAAATCCAGAAATAATAATTACCACTTTGGACTAAATGTATCTGCACTAAAATCTTATAATCTAGGCCCAAGTTTTCTTGTAAGCATTGACTAAAGGACCATACCATTGTTATTCTTTTGTTTCTGGCTTTTTTGCCTCAGCAAATGACACACACGTTCATTCACATCGTTGCATGCCTCGTGACTTCATTCCTTTTTGTAGCAGCACAACATTCATTCATAAGTATACATCATCGTTCACCAATCTACTTCTCAGTCAGTGTATCCTTCAGCCACCTGCATTCATTGGGTATCATTAGAAGGCCCAAAGTCCACAGTCCTTCAACACTCACAATTTTAAATAATTTCATTTCAGCCAATAAACACACCCTTGCCAAATAGGGAATCTAAACCTCCTCTAAATTCTTGTCCCTCCCTCATTATTTACCTCTGCTGTTGCTGTGGTAGTGCTGGTGTTTTCCTATTAAACATAGCCCATAGCCCATAGCATGCAATACCAGTTTGCCCCCTGTACCCTGGACTTAAACACTCTTTCTGTCTTTGAAGTAGTTCTTGCAAGAACTAATTTATATTTCTAGTGTTAATCAGTGGGACTTGTAGGTCTATACAACCCTTTTCAATCCTGTTCATCTTCATTATGGTAATATTACTTATTACTTAT
The DNA here is from genome assembly GCF_023851605.1 of Tamandua tetradactyla. Classification (NCBI taxonomy): domain Eukaryota; kingdom Metazoa; phylum Chordata; class Mammalia; order Pilosa; family Myrmecophagidae; genus Tamandua; species Tamandua tetradactyla. The sequence continues at coordinate 82,986,550 of NC_135338.1, read as the reverse complement.
TACTGGAGAGCCACCTTCACTTCTATCTATTCCTTCACATTGGAGTTCAGCCTCAGTAGCTAACCATTCACCCATCTCTAGCTCTATGTATCTCTTAGTTCCCTATATTCTGCATTATAAACCTATGATTTTACCTTTACCATGGTCATAAAAGTGAAATCATACAGTATTCATCCTTTTGTGTCTGGCTTATTTCACTCAGCATTATGTCCTCAAGGCTCACCCATCTTGTCATGTGCGTTGAGACGTCATTCATCTTACTGCTGCATAATATTCCATCATATGTATATACCACATTTTGTTAATCCACTCGTCTGCTGCTGGGCATTTGGTTTGTTTCCATCTGCTGGTGATTGTGAATAATATTGCTATGAACATCAGTGTGCAATTATCGGTTTGTGTCATTGCTTTCAGCTCTTCTGGATATATACCAAGTAGGACTATTGCTGGGACATAGGGCAACTAGATATTTAGTTTCCTAAGAATTGCCAGTCTTCCATAGTGGATGCACCATTATACATTTCCACCAGCAGTGCATAAGTTTCCATATTACTCCACATCCTCTCCAACATTTATGGCTTCCTGTTTGTTTAATAGCAGCCTTTCTTATAGGTGTGAGGTGGTATCTCATTGTAGTCTTGATCTGCATTTCCCTTATAGCCAATGATCTCTTCATGTGCTTTTGAGCCATTTGTATTTGCTCTTCAGAAAAATGTCTATTTATGTCTTTAGTCCATTTCATAATTGGGTTGTTTGTTCTTTTGTTGTTGAGTTGTATGATTTCTTTGTGTATACAGATATCAAACCTTTGTCCAATATGTGATTTCCAAATATTTTCTCCCATTGAGTTGGCTGCCTCTTCACCTTTTTGACAAAGTCTTTTGAGACACAGAAGTATTTGATTTTGAGGAGTTCCCATTTATCTATTTTTCTTGTGTTGCTTGTGCTTAGGGTGTAAAGTTTAGGAAGTTACCTCCTATTACTTGGTCTTGAAGATGTTTTACTACATTTTCTTCTAGAAGCTCTATGGTGTTCTAATATTTAGGTGTTTGACCCACTTTACGTTAATTTCAGTATAGGGTATCAGATAGGGGTCCTCTTTCATTCTTTTTTGCTATTGATATCCAGTCCTTTCATGCCAATTTATTGAGAAGACTATTTTGTCCCAGTTCAGAGGATTTGGGGGCCTTGTAAAAAAATCAGATGAGCATGGATTTGGTGGTCTATTTCTGCATTCTCGATTTGATTCCATCAGTCAGTTCTTCTATCTTTGTGCCAGTACCGTGCTGTTTGACCACTGTGATATTATTATAGGTTTTAAAGTCAGGGAGTGTTAATCTTCTCACTTCGTTATTCTTTCTTGGGATGCTTTTAGCTATGCGGGGTCTCTTTCCCTTCCAGATGAATTTGGTAACTAGTTTTTCCAAGTCTTTAAGTAGGTTGTTGTTGGAATTTTATCAATACTGTGTTGAATGTGTAGATCAATTTTGGTAGAACTGACATCTTAACTATATTTATCTTTCCTATCCATGAGCAGAGAATGTCTTTCTACCTACTTAGATCTTCTTTGATTTCTTTTTGCAATGTTATGTAGCTTTCTGTGTACAAATCCTTTACGTCCCTAGTTAAGTTCATTCCTAAGTACTTGATTCTTTTAGTTGCTATTTTGAATGGAATTTTTCCCTGAACTGATTCCTCAGCTAGGTCATTGTTTGTGTATATCCTGCCACCTTGCTGAATTTGTTTATTAGCTCAAGTAATTTTGCTGTAGATTTCTCAGGATCTTCCAAGTATAGTATCATGTCATCTGCAAATAATGAAAGTTTTACTTCTTCATTTCCAATTTGGATGCCTTTTATTTTGTTGTCTTGTCTGATTGCTCTAGATAGAACTTCTAAACCAATGTTGAGTAATAGTGGTGACAGTGGGCATCCTTGTTCCTGATCTTCGGAGGAAAGCTTTCAGTCTCTCTCCATTGAGTACAATGCTGATTATCAGTTTTTCATATATTCTCTGTATCATATTGAAGTAGTTACCTCTGCTTCCTATCTTTTGGATAGGAAAGACGTTAAATTTTGTCAAGTGCTTTTTCAGCATCAGTCAAGATGACCATGTGATTTTTCCCTTTTGATTTGTTAATGTGCTGTATTACATGAATTGATCTTCTTGTTTTGAACTATCCTTGCATTCATGATATAAATCCCACTTGGTCGTGGTATATAATTCTTTTAATGTGTTGTTGAATTTGATTTGTTAATATTTTGTTGAGAATTTTTGCATCTATATTCAACAGGGAGAGTGGCCTGTTTATAGCATCTTTACCCAGTTTTGGAATTAAAGTTATATTAGTTGGTAGAGTTCCTTTTTCCTCAATTTTTTGAAAAAGTTTGAGCAGAATCGGTGTTATTTCTTTTTGGAATGTTTGATAACATTCCTCTCTGAAGCCATCTGGCCCTGTGTCATCTTTGTAGGAAGATTTTTGATAACTTATTGAATCTCTTTACTTGTGATTGGTTTGTTGAGATCTTCTATTTCTTCCTGAGTCAGTGTAACTTGTTTGTGTGTTTCCAGGAATTTGTCCGTTTCATGTAAGTTGTCTAGTTTGTTGGCATATAGTTGTTCATATTATCCTGTTATGATTTATTTTATTTCTTCAGGGTCTATGGTTATACACCCCTTTTCATTTCTGATTTTGTTTATTTGCATCCTCTCTCTTTTTTTCTTTGTCAGTCTTGCTAGTGGCCCATCAATTTTACTGATTTTCTTTAATAGCCAACTTTTGGTTTTACTCTTTCTTTCTATTGTTCTTTTGTTCTCCCATTCATTTATCTCTGCTTTAATCTTTGTAATTTCTCTTCTTCTATTTGCTTTGAGGTTAGTTTGCTGTTCTTTCTCAAGTTCCTCCAGGTAAGCAATTAAGTCCTCAATTTTTGCTCTTTCTTGTTTTTTAATATAGGCATTTAAGGCAATAACTTTTCCTCTCAGCACAGCTTTTGCCACATCTCCATAAGTTCTGATACGTTATATTCTCATTTTCATTCATCTCCAGATAACTACTGATTTCTCTAGCAATTTCTTCTTTGACCCACTGGTTGTTTAAGAGTGTGTTATTTAATCTGCATATATTTGTGAATGTTCTCATTCTTTGGTGGTTATTAAAATCCAACTTCATTCCATTGTGATCAGAGAAAGTGCTTTGAATATTTCAATGTATTTAAATTCATAAAGACCTGTTTTGTGCCCCAGCATATGATCTCACCTGGAGAATGTTGCATGAGCACTAGAGAAGAATGTATATCCTTGTGTTTTGGGGTGCAATGACCTATATATGCTTGTTAGGTATGAATCACTTATCAAGTTGTTTAACATCTCTGTTTCTTTGTTGATCTTCTGTTTGGTTGTTCTATCTATAGAGGAGAGTGGTGTATTGAAGTTTCCTACTATTATTGTTAAAGCATCTATCACTCCCTTCAGTTTTGCCAATGTCTGTCTCACATGCTTTGGAGCTCCTTGATTGGGAGCATGAACATTTATGATTGTTTTATCTTCTTGGTGAATTGACACTTTAATTAGTATATAGTGTCCTTTGTTTCTTATGATGTCTTTACATTTAAAGTCTATTTTTCCTAATATTAGTATAGCTACTCCTGCTTTCTTTTGGTTACAACTTGCGTGGAAAATCTTTTTCCATCCTTTCACTTTCAATCTATTTGTATCATTGTGTCTAAAATGAGTCTCTTGTAAGCAGCATACGGCTGGATTATATTTCTTAATCCATTCTGCCAATCTGTATCTTTTAATTGGTAAATTTACTCCATTAACATTCAAAGTTATTATTAAAAGTGTGTTTCTTGAATTCACCATCTTATCTTTTTAATTTTACGTGCCAGATCTTTATATTCTTTTCCCTCTTTCTCTTTTTATCCTTTAAGTTACCCCTACTGGTACTCTTCAGTTCTGTGCTCTCCTACAGAACTCCCTCTCTTGTCTTTTTTTTTCAACTGGCAGAACTCCCTTTAGTATTTCTTATAGGGCTAGTCTCTTGTTGAATGATTCTTTTAGAATTTGTTTGTCTATGAAATTCTAATCTATCCCCTCAGTTTTGAAGGACAATTTGGACAGGTACAGAATTCTTGGCTGGAATTCTTTCTCTTCCAGGATCTCAAATTTATCATACCACTGCTTTCTCACTTCCATGGTGCCAGTTAAATAATCTTAAGTCAGTCTTTCGAGGTTTCCCTTGTATGGGGTAGATTGTTTTTCTCTTGCTGCTTTCAGAATTTTTTGCTTTTCTTCAGCATTTGACACACTGATTAGTCTGAATCTTGGGAAAGACCTGTTTGGATTTATTCTCTTTGGAGTTTGTTGGGTTTCTTTAACTTCTATACTTATGTCCTTTATAAGGGTTAGGAAGTTTCCCCCCATTATATCCTCAACTACTCTTCCTAGCCCTTTACTCCTCTCTTTTTCTTCTAGGATACCAGTGGTTCTTATATTTGTGCACTTTGTTTTATCTACCATTTCCCTGAGATCCAATTCAAATTTTTCCATACTTTTTTGCCATTTGCTGTTTTGAGTATTTGAAATCAGTTGTTCTGTCCTCTAGTTCACTTATTCTTTCTTCTGTCTCTTCAAATCTTCTATTGTGTGCCTCTAGTATGTTTTTTATTTGGTCAACAGAGTCTTTAATCTCTATGATATCTGCTTTTTTTTTTCCTATTTATTCTTTCAAATGCCTCTTTATGCTCTTCTACTGACTTCTTGATTTCCTCTATGTCATTAGGCATCCCACTTATTTTTTAAAATTTATTTTACTTATTAAACATACCAACATACAAACACAAACATTCTTACCATATGATCATTCCATTTTACACATATAATCAGTAATTTACAATATTATCACATGGTTGTATATTCATCATCATGATCATTTCTTAGAACATTTGCATCAATTCAGAAAAAGAAATGTAAAGAAAACAGAAAAAAATTCATACGTACCATACCCCTTACCCCTCCCTTTCATTGATCACTAGGATTTCAATCTACCAAATTTATTTTAACAGTTTTTCCCCTATTATTTATTTATTTTTAATCCATATGTTTTACTCATCTGTCCATAAGGTAGATAAAAGAAGCATCAGACATAAGGTTTTCACAATTACACAGTCACGTTGTGACAGTTATATCATTATACAATCATCTTCAAGAAACATGGCCACTGGGACACAGCTCTACATTTTCAGGTAGTTCCCTCCAGCCTCTCCATTACACCTTAACTAAAATGTAATATCTATTCAATGCGTAAGAATAATGTCCAGGATAACTTCTCAACTCTGTTCGGAATCTCTCTGCCACTGACACTTTATATTGTCTCATTTCACTCTTCCCCCTTTTGGTTGAGAAGGTTTTCTCAATCCCTTGATGCTGAGTCCCAGCTCATTCAAGGATTTCTGTCCCATGTTGCCAGGAAGGTCCACACCCCTGGGAGTCATGTCCCATGTAGAGAGCATCCCACTTATTTTATTTAGTAGAGTTATATGAACATCTTTGATTAGTTGTTCCAACTTCTGTGTCTCCTCTGGTTTTTTAATGTGGTCGTTAGGTTGGGCTCTATCTGTCTGCATTATGACATGCTTAGTGATCTTCTGTTGTTTTCATCACATGCAAATATCTTGATTGATTTACTTTGGGAGTTGCTTTCCTTCAGTAGCCTAAAGTCTTGTGTTTGTAGGGTGGATGTGTAGCAGGATGTGGGGTATGGGATGGAGCACAACAATGCAGTGATGCATTGTAGTGCAGGTATAGGTCCAGGTTTGGGATATTACACTGGTGCTTGTGAATGTGGGCACCCAGTGGCCAGGGAAGATGTAGCTGTGCAGGTGCACAGATATGGGGAAGTGGCGCGTAACCCTGGTATGTGCTAATCTAGAGCTCAGGGCCTTTTGTGCGCATGCGCAGAGCTATGGCAGAGGGTCATCATCATGCCTTCTTAGGCTGGGGGAGGATGTAACCCAGCTGAACAGGTCAGCACTTTCTCAGAGCTAGGAAGCTTGCCTGAGGGCCGGGTGTGTGCAGGAGTCTAGGAGTGCCATAAACATGTTCCCAGAGCTGAGGGCGTGACTGAAGCCCGTATGCATGCGTGAGTCTAGGAGTGCTGTAAACTGATGTGCAGAGCTCAGGGGGCACCGGTTGAGGCTTTGCGACACCATGGGCAAGGGCCGGGTATAACCTGGGTATGGAGGTAAGCGCCTGCAGCCTTTATGCACTGGCGACAGCCTGGAGGGAGCAGGGAGGGGGAGGTAGTGCTCGGGAGGGGTGCAGGAGAGGTGGATTGAGCTGTACTTGGGGTGGGGCTGTGGGATGGGTACACGCGCTGGGGGTAGGTGGTGCAGGGGTGCTTGAAGCACAGGGAGTGGAGGCAGGTGACGGGCTTCAGGTACATGGGATATGGGGTGTGGGGTGAGTCGCGGGTCATGGGGCTGTGCTGGGGTGAGGGTGGCACATTCAAGGAACATGGCTTGGCTTACCTCCTAGTCCCCTTATCCCCGTCCATGCACTCCTGTGGGCTCCAGGCTTCTGTGTTAGGCCCTCAGTTTTCTGCTTCTCAGTTTCTCAGTTTTTGCAACCAGGGCTTCCCAATATCATCATGGTGGGACATCTGATAGGAAAACCTGCCAGGTCTGCCCCTAACTTGAAGGCAGGTGAAGCAAGTTCTCTTTATATTTCTTGCGCTTGGGTTTTGTTGAGTTCCTTGAATATTTAGATTTATAATTTTCATCAAATTTAGGAAGATTTTGGCCATGTTTTTTTCTGCTCACTCCCTGCCACACTATTCTGTCCTTCAGAGGTTCTAATTATATTTTAAAAGACCACTTCAAGTTGTTCCATAGCTCACTTATGTTCTGTTCAGCTCATTTATTTTTTCTTTTTCCTCTATGTATTTCATTTTGGGTAATTTCTTTTATGTCCTCAGGCTCACTAATCTTTTCTTCTTCGGTGTCTAATATGCTGTTAATCCTATGCAGTATTCTTTTCACCTCAGACATTGTATTTTTCATGTCTAGAATTTGTGTCTTTTTATATCTTCCAAATCTCCACTTAACATGTTAAATATTTCCTCTACCTTCTTGAACATATGGAGTATGGTTATACTGTTCATTATCTATTAATTTGATCATCATTATCATTTTTGGGTCTGTTTATATTGATTGATTTTTCTCTTCCTTAGGAGTCATATTTTCCTGCTTCGTTGCATGCTTGGCAAATTTTTATTGGGTGCAAGACATTGTGAATTTTACCTTATTGGCTAATGGATATTTTTATATTCCTATAAATGTTCTTAAACTTGGTTCTTGGGACAGAGTGAAGTTGCTTGGAAACAGTTAAATATTTTCAAGTCTTGCTTTTAAGCATTATTAGGCTGCCCCAGAGAGATTTTATTCTTGGGCTATTTTTGTCTCACTGCTGAGGCAATACCCTTTTGAATCATCTACCCGATTCTCTGTGTTTTCCATTTTGACTGGTGATAATATGAACTATTCCCAGCCTTGGGTGTCCAGAGGTTTTGATTCTTCTCCTGCTTTTGGGTGGTTCTTTCTCTGGCCTCAGGTAGTTTCCTCACATGAATACACTTATTAGTACTCATCTGAAGACTTCTGGGGGAACTCTCTGACGATCTCCAGAGCTCTCTGTCTATGCAACTCTCTCTTCAGAATTCTACTCTGATCTCTGACCATCTTGGCCTTCTCAAACTCCCAGCTCTTTCTCCTCAACTCAGAGACTCCAACTGGCTTCTTTCTTTCTGTTGCATAACCTATAAACTTTCTCCAGGCAGTACGCTGAGCTATCTTAGGACTCACTTCTTTTGTTTCCCTCTCTCAGGAATCACTGCCCTCGGTTACCTGATATCTAATGTCTGAGAATCAACTTCATTTATTTTGTCTGGGTTTGTAGTTGTTTCAGGTGATAGGATAAGTACAGTTTCTGGGCTGAAACAGAAATCCAATCATCTTGTTTGATGATTTTTTTCCCTTAAATTTCTGAGATTCCAATTATTATTCTTTTTGAAGCTTTCTTCCACTCACCACATTGTTTCTCTTTCCTCCAAGTTCAACTTTTCTTTCTGCTTATTTGGTCTCTATTTCTCCTCCTGGAGTCTTTTCCTCACATGTCACGTGATCTTTGCTTGTTTGCTCTTATTTGAGAGGAGACCCTAAAGATCTGTTTGACAGGGCTTGCCAAATGCTGGGATTCACATGACGTGGTTGAGCTATTTTATTGGGGAATCCCCAACTGTCACTATCTGGAACTCTCATTTCATTGCTCACTCTGATTCCTCAGAGGAGAATTCTCCATCTCCTGCACTAGTCATATAATTTTGGCTGCCAGTGTTCATGGAACAGAGTGAGGTAAAGGAACCGCGAGGTCTCGGCCTTCAGTACGTAGACTCTCTGAATCCTGCCTTTCATAGCAATGAAATCTTACCCACTTTGTGCCTGGTGTCTCTGAGTCAAGAGACTCTATGGTTCAGCTTCTCAGAGAGGAAATTTCTAGTCTGTGGGGAAAAAAAGCAATGGTTAGTGGGAGGATATCAGAGTAAGGGAAGGTGTAGTAGTTAGATTCAGTTGTCAACTTGGCCAGGTGAAGTTACCTAGTTCTGTTGCTGTGGGCATGAGCCAATGGTACGTGAACCTCATCTGTTGCTCATTACATTTGCAGTCGGCTAGGAGGCATGCCTACTGTAATGAATGATGCTTGATTTAATTGGCTGGTGCTTAAATCAGAGAGCTCAACGTAGCACAGCCTAAGCAGCTCAGCATACCTCATCTCGGCACTCGCAGCTCAGCCCAGGCCTTTGGAGATGCAGAATGAAGTCACCCCGGGGAAAGATATTGGAACCCAGAGGCCTGGAGAGAAGGCCAGCAGAGATTGCCTTGTGCTTTCCCACGTAAGAAAGAACCTCAGTCGAAATTTAGCTGCCTTTCCTCTAAAGAACTATACATTAACTAAATAAATCCCCTTTTATTGAAAGCCAGTCCATCTCTGGTGTGTTGCATTCTGGCAGCTAGCAAACTAGAACAGAGGGGATCCTGGGAGAGCTACCTACTTCTTCCATAGATTTTCAACACATCTTCCTCCTTGAGCTTCACCCACATCTCTTCTTTCAGATTTAGCTGGTGCTTCCAATATTAGAGTCTTTCAAGGGTTATACGACATTGGATTCTCCCCAGAGCCATGTAGGTTCCCCACTTTGGGGTCTATTAAGATGCCACTCAATCATCTCCCTCCCATTTTCCAAATGGATTTCTTTACTCTCCACTCCCATAGTCTTTCTCCTTACATGTTTATACCTTCATTATCAGTTCAGTGAAGTTATTTTAGAAGTAGCAGTAAATTCAGGTGTTCTATCTTCCATGTTAAGCCAGAAATTTTTTTCAAAATGTCTCTATTTTTTCCTTGATAATTCCCTTTCCATTTTCTATCTATATTTGTTGAGTGTTGCCCTCTTGGAGTAATCTTTTACTTCTCTCTCATATTTTTAATCTCTTTGTTCTTGTGTTTCACATTCTGGAACATTTCCTCAACTTTATTCCTGGTCCTCCTGTTGAAATTTTAATTTCCAAGAACTCCTTTATAATCCTCTCTGTATAGTATCCACTTCTGATTTTGTAGATGCAAAATTCCCTCGAATCTCTCTGGGGATATTAGAGCTTTAAGGCCATATTTATCCCCTGAACTATGTTTCCCATGGAGTAAGCTATTCTATTCAATATTCTTGGTCCTTTTCTATCAGATGGCTGGCTTTTCTAAGGTGTCTAGTGATGCTTGGTCCTCTATTCACATTTAAGAAAAATGGACCATATTAGCAGTAGCTAACGTGTTGTGTCTCCTCAATGGGTTCACTCGTGTGTTAATAAAAGCCCGGTGTGAAGGTGATGCTTGTACTCCAGTAGACTTTGCTTTAGGGTGCACAAGTGGTATTTTCGTGGCTTTGGGACCAGTTCTCAATTTTAGAATGACAAAAGGTCAATAGCCACACTAGGAATCTTGAATTTCCTTGATCATTAGGTCAAATGTCTTTATAAAAGAGCCTTCTGGTTTATTTGTTTGCCTGGGGTTAAATATCTGATGGCCAGTCTCTCCTTGTGTGAAGTGGGGAGGGGCTTTAGGGAGTCTGCTGTTTGGCACAGCTGTTTTGTTGACAAACCTTTCATTAAACACCCAGTTTAAGCCCTTCTTCACTTTCCATCTCTCTGTGCTCTGTTGGGAGGGTGGCTGCAGCTGTGGTTCATGGTCTCTGGGCTGGTTTTCTGCTCTATTCCATCACCTGCCCTTTGCTTTCCATCTCTCTGTATCCGTTTTAATATCTTGTTTGCATATAACCCCTTCTCCAACCCCCTTTTCTGTTTGGAGGACATTGTTTCATTTTGTACTTCCTTATTGGGATTTGGGAGGAAAGAGGAAAATCCATGTGCAAAATCCACCATCTTAAACCAGAAGTCTGTTTTCCCCTAAGTTTTATGAGCCTTTAAGCTTCTGTGGGATCTGCAGAATAAATGTATCATTGTTTTTCTCTTAAACTAGAGAAGTGTCTAAGTAGGAGTTAACTGACCTTCTAAGTTCCTGAACCGCCTGGAATCATGTGTCCGTAAGGCACAAACTTGATGTCCAGTGGTTTATGGAGTGATGTAGTCACCTGAAATGAGTATAAAGGCAAATTTGCTGCAGCAAGATCTGGGGCTCCCTTGGATTACAAAATAACAAATTATTGTGCCATGGACCAAATAAACAATCCCACTCTGCATCTCTTTCATCTGGGAATTAAACAGAGATCAGGCTTGAGTGCCCCACTCTCTGGATGATTCTAAACCACAAATAACACATTTTCCAAGGGCTGTGGACATGTCCTGTGCAGGAGGCAGACGTCGCGGTAAGTCTCAGATACCTGTCATGGCTACAAACCCCGCGCTGTGGGCTGCTGTTTTATCCATGCTGGACAGTCCGCACTAGTGATGTATTACACATTCAGAAGATGGTCCCCAGAGGGGAAATGAAGGATCTGAGAGAAAACTCTGTAATAATTATTGAAGAAAAGCCAGCTAACTAGCTGCACATAAAAGTCTTTTTTTCCTGTCAACTAGGGGAGACTATAGATACTTGTTTTGCTTCTCCCAGGTTATTTCTTCTGTTTCGCATCATATGTGTGGATATAACGAAGAATAATTCTTCAGATCCACCGTCTAATTTAAAACAATCCTTATTCTTTTTAGTATCTCTGGACCTTTGCAGATTCAAAGATGGGGAAGCATTAAGCATCTCAACCTCTTGGACCTGGTGCTCTTAAATTTCCTGGTTCACAATCAGGGAGATGTAATTTCCAGTGCGGAAATATCTATCAGAGAGAATATTAAATAAGTCCACACCTTCAACTGTTCTGTCTTCAGCTATTTACAGATGAGTCTTAAAAACATACTATTTTACTATGAACGGCAACTTCCTGTTAAACTCTGGATGTGGCAACCAATAAGAAATATGGCTCCCAGTAGTGAGAGGGAAAAAAATCGTTTCTGTATACAAAGCCCTAACAAAATAAACAAGCAGAAGCAGTTCCTGATAAATAGTGCCAAGCAAACATTCATATCCCTGCCTCTGCTGGATTCAAAATATTTTTACTAGGCCAAGTGCAAAGTATTATTATCATTAATATTAAGTTTATCCTTCTTGGAACTGGCCCAGGCTCCAGTTCAACTGGATGGTTTGGTGAGGAGCCTGGGGTGCTAATGCTTAGCGTGGTGGTCGTTTGGGTTTTAATTCTCTTTGTATAAAGGTGGCAAAGCTGTGGATGGATATGACCATCACAACGCTTGATGAAACCCACTCCCTACAGCCCCGGGCCCACTGCAGCCTCCCCATGCAGCCGTCAAAAAGGAAATTCCAGAGCACTAAAGCAACCCATCAGATCCAGGGATCATCCCCGAAGGTAGCTGGAGGCAGGCAGAGGAGAGGACTGTGTCAGAGACGTCCGGGTCCCCACGGCTGTCCCTCCAGCCGCTGTCACGGGAAGGCTGGCAGGGGTGCCGGGCACAGGTACCCTTCGAAAGGGGGCTGGACCCGGGGGCCTGAGGAGAGCACAGGCTTGTGTTCTCTTTGTTCACGGAAGCAGAATACGAATACAGTATTCCCTTTATTGAAGAAGACAAAAAAAAGCCATACTCCTTTTAATTGACACATTATGTATACCCAGAAAAGCGTGTGCATCCCAGGATGAGTTTTCACAAACCAGCATGTTGGCAGCACCCACAGGAAGACACTGACCTGAGCAGTCTTTCTTTTTTCTTTTTTTAATTGTGAGAAATAACAATAACATACAAAAGACAATAAATTTCAAAGCATACTGCAACAATTAGTTGTAGAACAGATTTCAGAGTTTGGCATGGATCACAGTTCCACAATTTTAGGTTTTTCCTACTAGCTGCTCTGAGACACTGGAGACTGAAAGAAATATCAGTATGATGATTCAGCACTCACACTCATTTGTTAAATCCTATCTTCTCTGCTATGACTCGAACTTCTCCTTTGACCTTTCTCCCAATCTTTAGGAGTATTTGGGCTATGCCCCTTCTAACTTTTTCATCTTGGAAAGGGCTGTGATAGTATGGAATAGGGGGATGGAACTAGTTGATGTTCTGGAGAGGCTGGGTCCTCTGGGCTTCAGGACTAATCTGGCCTAGGAACCCATCTGGAGGTTGTACATTTCTAGAAAATAATAATAGTGCATGTAACTTTTGTAGAATCTCAGATAGCGCCATAAGTGGCCTTTAGAGTTGACAAAAATGGTTTTGGTTGGAGTTTGGCAAACCATGATAAATAGCAATATCTAGCTGAAGCTTGCATAAGCGCAGCCTCCAGAGTAGCCTCTTCACACCATTTGAATTCTCTCAGCCACTGGCACCTTATTTGTTACTATTCTTTTCTCCCTTTCAGTGAGGAAGACATTGTCGATCCCATGGTGCCAAAGTCAAGCTCATCTCTGGGAGCCATATCCCACACTGGCAGGGAGAATTTCACTCCTGGGTGTCATGTCCCACACTGGGGGGATGGTAATGTTTTACTTGCAGAGTTGGACTTAGAGAGAGAGAGAGAGAGGCTACATCTGAGCAACAAAAGACGTGCTCTGGAAGTAACGCTTAGGCATGCCTATAGGTAGGCTAAGCTTCTCTGATACATAAATAAGCTTCCCAAGAGCAAGCTGCAAGATCAAGGGGTTGGTCTATTGACTTGAGAGTCCCTGATATTTGTGACAGTACCCGGGGTTTCCCAGGTAGTCAAGTTTAATAGTTCCATATTTTTCTCCCATCCCTCACGGGACTTTGCCAATAATTTTTAATTATTTCTGAGCAGCCCTTCTTGGCCCATTCCAGGCACGACCTGCCTGGCCATCAGGCCAGACCACCCTCTGGACATCTTTTTTTTTTTTTTAACATCTATTCCAGGACTGGATCTGGAACTCTAGAAATTAAATGGAGTGAGTTAAGTGGGACTTCGTGCCAATGTATTGCAACTGAGGATGAAAGGCAGCACACAGCATGGCTCCCAAGTGACCTCATTTCCCCAGGACCAGGTGGAGACATCACGATAAGGAGTGAGGATGGGGATAAGGGAGGGAAGCATATGCAGGGATGTCAAGGCCCTGAAAGGAATCAGCCCTGGTGGGAGTGGCCGGGGTGGGACATGGGGGCAGATAGAGCAGTAGGCACAGGGCAACCTTTGTGGATCTGCCACCAGCCTCATGGACTCAGGCCAAGCAGTGGGTCAGCAGCCAGAGTGTCTTGCATGGACAGCACCATCACCGGCTTAACCGGCTCTGACGATGGCCCATCTACCCTCTTAGACAATGAGCTTAGAAGACACACGGTAACAGGATTGTACCCTTCCCTCAACAGCAAAACACAGGATGGGCAGGAAAAGGGCATGGTGGGAGTCCCCCCCACAAAGGCTAGGTCACCTGGGCATGGCTAGTATTGGCTTACCTTAGTAATTTAATATGCTGTTTGTTAAGTGAATGAATTCACAGCGTACCTCCTGTCTTGTCTGAAGTGGTGGCCGGGAGCAAGAGAAGCCAGCTGGGCTGACCTATGCAATAGGGACTGACTTAGGGCCCCAGGAAGCCTGCAGTAACCCTCTCATTTGGAGCACTGAGCTATAGAACAATTCTCTAGGAAGAGCCACAGACAAGACAGGGCTTCTACCTATTGGGATACTTCCACCTGCTAGCAACAGAGGATCCAGTTAGTAGTGGCTTAAACAATGGAGGTATTACATCACCTCTCTCTCTATCACACACACACACACAAGGTACAAGAAATCTGGAGGCAGACAGTTCCCAGTATGTCATGAGGCCTGGGCTCCTTCCGTCATTCTCTTTGCCCTCTTTGGTCCTCTGTGCCTCATGTCACAAGATGGCTAACATAGTTCTAGTCATCATGTCTCCCAGCAACTGCTCTTCTCCTTTTATCAGGGAGACAAAAATCAAATGCCCCCTCATTAGCTAAAACACAATCACCTGATATATAGGGGAAGCCAGGAAAAGGAGTGACTGGAAGTTGTTGGCAGGTTGCTCAGATCTTTGGGGGTGCATTGCACACATACAGATACCATCAGCAATCTGACAGTGTCCCTGTGATCTGCCTTTGATCTGTGTGAAGAGAGGAGCCCAAGGTCCAGGACTCATTGTGCAACCTTCAGCAGCCCATATCAGATTGAGACCTCCCATTGTGATGGGGTTGGAAAGCAAATACTAAGTCCTTCCCAGCCATTGAAGCTGAAGTTCCTGTTTTCTTATTCCACCTGCCTGGGGACGACGTTCCTGCAGAATTGTGCTAGCTCATTTCAGATATGAAAAGCCTACATGGAAAATGTGATTTTTCTAAGAAGGCAGCTTACATTTTGGAGGTGGCGTTGCTAAATATCCTGAAAATCATATTAGTTATCTCCCCCACACAAAGAATAACAACCCAGTGCCAAGATAGAAATTCAAGAAAATAAGTCTGGGCTCCAACAGGGACAGCAAGGGATTATCTGTGTCCTCCTCTGGACTCTGACATCCATTAGGAGGACAAGCCAATGGTACCTGCCTTTAATGTAGGCCAGGGTCATGACAACACTCAAAAGAGGGACAAGATGTCAGAGTTAAGAGTATGGACTCTGGAGACTGAATTCAAACATCCTCTTGGCTGTGTGACCTTGAGAAAGTTAGTTAACCTCTCTGTGCCTCAATATCCTCATCTGTTAAAAAGGAATAAGATTGGGTGCTTATAAGGAGTAGACATCTTGACATATGTAGAGTGCTTAAAACAGGATCTGGCACAGTTATTCCTAAGAAGAAAGGTAGTTATATCCATCAAAGTCTCACCCATCCCCTGGTTTGCAGGATGGCCTTGTATTCAAGTGAAGGTAGGTAGGCACAGGGCCAGAAAGACCAGGCCAAGATCTAGAGCTAAAGCAAGGCCAGGAGGCAAAGCTAGGCAGGAAAAGTTTCAGCAAAGTGTGAACAGTGTAAGAAAAAGGACCCATAATGTGCTGGGAATGCCAGTGCACAGGCAGGGACTCAAAGGCCAGAGGACAAGACAAGGCAGGTGCCCTGGCACACCAGAGCTGGTGGCTGGAACAGTCAGGCAATGGTGGCTAGCCCATCCTGCTTAGGGCTCAGATCCACAAGCGGCTGACACAGTACCCATCTCTGGCTGTCTCAGTTTGCCAGGATGCTGTGACAAATACAAGAGGAATTATTCACTTCTGGTTTCAGAGGCTACAAATCCCAAATGAAGGCATCGGCAAGGCCATGCTTTCTGAAGTATGTGGTGTCCTGGCACTAGCTCGCCGCAGTCCTTGGGGTTCCTTGGCATCTCTGTTCTATCACTTGGCTGCCTCTCTCTCTTCTGTCTGCTCCTCTTGTTTCTGCTGACTTCTGGTGTTTCCGTGTGGCTTTCTCTATAAGGGCTCCAGCAAAATGGTTTAAGGCCCATCCCGATTCATTTGGCTGTACCTTAGCTAATAACACCATCTGCAACAGGCCCTATTTACAATAAGTTCACACCTGTAGGAACACAGGTTAAGATGAAGAACGTGTCTTTTGAGGGGTGCATGATCCAATCTACCACGCCAGGCTCTGTGTTCACAAGGTTCCCTGGGAGCCCCACCCCCAGCTGCACACTGGCCATTCCCTGCGGGGAGCTGCCTGGGGCTCATAGGGTACCCGCTTCCCCTCTGAGGGTATCTGAAGTTGTTGCCGGACTCACCTTCCTGCCCTGAGCAAGCAAGAAAGAGAAGGCAAGTGTGCCTTTGCCAAAAGTGTAAATTTGAGAAGTTAAACAAACAGCATCTAATCTGCAATGATACACAGAGCCTTACAGCGGTTACAATAAGACAAACAGACCCTGACAATCCCTAGCAACCTCTTGCAGACTCTTGATATTTATTTTTCACATAAATACCTTCAGAAGCAAATGGCAAAGGACCAAACAAAACAGCACAAAACCGACCCCAATGTTGGGGTGGCTGACCCCATCTGGGGGACCCTGGAGGAAATGTCCTCCGTGACTTAGTCCTATGGCTGTGCTTCCTAGTTCTTGACCATCTTTTCATTCTCAAAACAATCCATTGATTTGCCATCATAACGCCAGTAAAGATACTTATATCTTTACTTCATTTGTCGCCTTAAGACAATCTCTACTGATTCTACACTATTAAAAATGAGAAATGCACTCATTTACACTAACCCCACCTCCCCAAATCATGATTTTTCATTTTTCATATCTGTTTCACTTGCAAGTATAAATACAGGCTTGAACACTTACTGCTTTTCCAGCGAGAGGAGACAGGGCTGAGCTTTCAGGAGTTAAGGAGTAGCCTGCCCTTTCCTCTACCTCTCCTTGCCTTCTCCCCCCATCTCTCTAACACTAGGTTTTCCTTCTACACATGAGGGTTTTATAATGTTCTGTTTGATGGCTGTAATTAAGTGCTCTCTGCTGATCAGTTTTATCTATGTGTTGAAAACACGTAAATGATTTTTGAAGTTTTATAGCTCTGTAAATATTATTCCAGTAGTCAAGTGGTTTCCTGCTGTCTTTCTCCGTGGGTCACATGAAGGAGAATGAATTTCATATCAAGGTTGAATGGATTCTCTCTCTCTAATGCACTGTTCTAGTTTGCTGGCTGCTGGAACGTGAGATACCAGAAACAGGATGGCTTTCAAGGGGAATTTATTAAGTTGCATATGTAGAGTTCCAAGGCCATGAAATTATCCAAATTAAAGCAAGTCTATAGAAATGTTCAATCTAAGGCATCCAGGGTAAGATACCTTGGTTCAATAAGGCTGATGACAGATAGAAATAGGGTAGATGTTGGGTAAGTGGAGCTGAAGGGATATTGTGCAACAGGATTGACTGTAAACATTCAAAAATGGATAGCACAATACTACTTGATTGTAGCACAATAGTGTAAGTACACTGAATGAAGCTGAATGTGAGAATGATAGAGGGAGGAGGGCTGGGGGGATATATGAAACCAGAAGGAAAGAGAGATAATCAAACTGAGATGGTATAATCTAGGAATGCCTAGAGTGTACAATGACAGTGACTAAATGTACAAATTAAAAGATGTTTTGCATGAGGAAGAACAAAGGAATGTCAATATTGCAGGGTGTTGAAAATAGATCGTCATTCGTATTTTAAAACTTCAACTTCTGTGTGAGACTACAGCCAAAAATGTTTATTTGGTACAAAATTTATATTTTAACTAGTGCATTTCCTAATATAACTTATATGGGCAGGTTAATTGAACACCATAAGTACATGGAACCTTGAATAGGGTATGAGGTTTTGTAGGTTTGTCCAGTGTGATACCCTGATAAATCCCAGAGTGATTTGAACAGTGAATAAAGAAGCATTTGCAAAGTCCCCTTGGGGGAATGGGGAGAAAGGGGGAATATTCAATTTCCCCATTGGGAGAATTCCTGTTATTCTCACAAGCAGTGAGGGCAACCAAATCAATAGGCCGAGCTTGCAATCTTGGGGTTTGTTCATATGAAATTTATCCCCACAAAGAATAGGCTAAGCCTACTTAAAATTAGGCTTAAGAATCCCCACAGAGAGCCTCTTTTGTTGTTCATATGTGGCCTGTCTCATTCTCAGTCAACACGGCAAGCAAACTCACTGTCTTCCCCCTCTCTTCGTGGGACATGACTCCCTGTGGTGTGGACCTTCCTGGAAATGTGGGACAGAAATCCTAGAATGAGCTGGGACTCAGCATCAAGGGATTAAGAAAACATTCTTGACTAAAAGGGGGAAGAGAGAAATGAGATAAAATAAAGTGTCAATGGCTGAGATTTCAAACAGAGTTGAGAGATTATTCTGGAGGTTATTCATTATGCATTAAATAGATATCCCCCTTTCAGTTTAAAGCATATTAGAGAGGCTAGAGGGAAGTGCCTGAAACTGTAAAGCTGTGTTCTAGTAGCCATGTTTCTTGAAGATGAATATATCATGATATAGTTTTCGCAATGGGACTATGTGATTGTGAAAATATTGTGTCTGATGCTCCTTTTATCTATGGTATGGACAGATGAGTAAAAAATATGGATTAAAAAAAAAAATAATGCCCTTCCAGCTGAGAGAGAAAAACGCTGAACGTCATCAGCCTTCTTGAACCAAGGTATGTTTCCTTGGATGTCTTAGATTGGACATTTCTATAGACTTGTTTTAATTTGGACAATTTCATAGCCTTGGAACTTGTAAACTAGCAATTTATTAAATTCCCACTTTTAAAAGCCAAAAAATAATAATAATAATAATAAGGGAAACAAATGTTAAAACAAATTGAGTAGATTGAAATACCAGTAAACAATGAAAGGTAGTGGTAAGGGATATAGAAAAAAAATAGGGGGAACAAAGGTTAAAATATATTGGATAGATGGAAATACTAGTGGTCAGTGAGAGGGAGAGGTAAAGAGTATGGTACATATGAGTTTTTTCTTTTTACTTCTTTTTCTGAAGTGATGCAAATGTTCTAAAAAATGATTATGGTGATGAATATACAACAATATGATGATATTGTGAGCCATTGATTGCACACTATATATGGAATGTTTGTATATTAAAGAATGTTCATGTTTGATTATTTTGGTTTGTCAATTAAAAAAGTAAAAAAGAAGGTCAATAATGACATTCAGGGTTTCTCTCTCAACTGGAAAGGCATATGGCAAACAGCAATGTCTGCTAGCTTTCTCTCCAGGCTTCTTCTTTCATGAAGTTCTCTGGGGGTGTATTCCTTCTTCATCTCCAAAGCTCTCAGGTTAATGGGCTCTTGTGGTTCTCGTGGCTCTGCTGCTCTCTTGTATTTTCCAAAATGTTTCCTCTTTCGAAGATTCCAATAGACTAATCAAGACCCACCTGGAATGGGTGGAGTCACATCTCCCTCTAATCAAAGGTTAATGCCCACAGTCGGGTGCATCACATCTGTGTGGAGATAACCTCATCAAGTTTCCAACCTGCAGTATTGAATAGGGATTAACAGAAACGGCTGCCTCCGCAAGACGGACCAAGATTAAAACATGGTTTTTATAGGGTACATAATCCTTTCAAACCAGCACGTGCACCATCACTTGTTCAAAACCATGCCATATTTTTAGTTTGCTCATGATTAGTTCACAAATGTCTTAGACAACATTCTTTCCCCTTAAATGTTCGAATTGCCTTTCTTTTTTTCTTGTTGACAAAGGAATAATTCCTTCACTATATCATCCCAATGACCCAACTTCTCCACCCTGCCACCTGTGCGGTTGATCTGTCCGTGGGCTCACCTTCAAACGTGTTGTTCTAGACTCCCAGCTGCCCTCCTGGGGCTGGAAGCCTGTAAACTATATTTTCTAGGTCCTTGCCAGCTGCTTCTGTCAGTGGGAGGACCTCGAGATGGGAAGACCAGGAGACAGTATTTTCTCCCTGCTTCTGGCTCTGGCTGCGGCAGGAAGGGGCCACTATAGGTGAGTGTAACCTGAGGATTGGTACGAGGTTTGAGAGTGGTGGGGGAACTGTGGATTTCCAGGCTCTACAGCAGCAGCCACAGGGTGGGCTCCTGCCTTCTGGATCAGAAGCCATAGGCCTAACAAGCTTAGGGTGAACCCCACTTTCCATTTTGTTCCTCCATCCTACAGGGAGAAAGTGGCCTCCTGTAGCTACTGATCTATGGGTAACATCAATGTCCCCTTTTCCATCCTCAATCCTTTCAATAGTTTTAAAAGCAATTCCATGATTACAAACACTACTCAATCTGAAATATCTAGAGGGGTGTACTGGATTGAATTGTTTCTCCTCCAAAAATTATGTTGAAGTCCTGATCCTCAGTACCTATGAGTCTAGCCTTATTCTGAAATAAGACCTTGTCAGATGTAATCAATCAGATGTAATAAGTCATATTGGATTAGGTGGGCCCTAAGTCCAATATGACTGGTATCCTTATAAGAAGAGGAAGAAGAGACACACATACACAAGGAGAACACATATGATAAGGGGGCAAGGAACTCCAAGGATTGTTGGCAAATTCCAGACTCCGGAAGAGGCAAGGAAGGATTCTCCTCTAAACCTTCAGATGGATGAGACCCTGCAAACACCTTGATGTCAGACTTCTGGCCTCTGCTGCTATAAGCCACCCAATTTGAGGTATGTTGTTGCAGCCACCCTAGGAGATGCATACAAGGGGTTTCTTCTTTCCTCCCTGAACACTGGCTGATATGCTGTGCCTTGCATGTTTCCTGCCTGGAGATGACCATCTCAGAGGCTCCAGAACCCATGCTCAACTCACCTTTGATGCCTAGACCTGCTGCATCATTGTCTGGGGACTTTGCTGCACAGAACTTTTTGGTTATTTCTACTATTTCTTGGATCCTATGTCTTCCTTCTTGGTTTTTCTCCTTTGTTTTGCTGAAGCACTTCCTAAAGAAACTTCTCAAGAAAATGTTGTAGAATTTCTGAGGTTTCAGTTGTTTGAAAAATATCTTTGTTCATCCTAATACTTTAACATTGCTTTGCAGATAATGAAATTCTATGTTCAAGGTATTTCTACCAAACCTTAGATCTTGCACCATTGTTTTTTAAAATCCGTTCTCTCTGAGGAGACGTCTGATATTTATTCCTATGCATGCACTCACTTGTTTCTTTCCTTCTCTTTCTCTCTCTGGAAGCTTTTATCACTTTCCTTTTATCCTGAATAGTCCCAAATTTCATAAGACTAAGTGAGGACATTTTATTATTTACCTAGCATAGCACTTGGTAGGCTTTTTCTGTCTGAAGACTTCTATCCTTCTATTTCTATCTGATAAAATATCTTCTATTACATTTTAGATTATTTCTTTTCCTCAGAACTCTCTACTATTACAGCCTGGAACTGTAATACTCAAATGTTGGACATCCTAGATTGACTTTCTGTGTCTCTCTTTTTTTTTTCTTTCCTGTTTTGTTTCTTTTCTACTTTTGTTCCATAATCTCTGAGACTTCCCAACTATATTTCATTGAAATTTTAATTTAAATAACCATATTTTTAATTTCCAGTATTTCTTCCTTACTATCTAATTATTTCTTTTGAATAGCATCCAGAGTTTGTCTCACAGATTCAACAACTTCTCATATGTCCTTGGGGATATGAATTAGAATTTTTAGAAATTATCATCTGATCTCTGAATTATTTCTTTTTCTTATAGGGTTGGTTGTTTTGCTTGTTAATCTTTGTATTTCTCTTTTATGCCACAGGTTTTCCTCTTCTGCCTGGTGAGTCCTGGTCCTCTGTTCATATTTGAAAAGGAAGTACCAGGCTAATTGTTTTGGCTGCCTGTTTGCTCCATGAGTCTAGTGGGATAATGGAAAGGGCCCATGAGGCCACTTCCTTGACTGGGGAGGGTGACGGGAACTTTGGGTATGTTGAAAGGGCTGTGGGCTGGGAGTTGACTTTTTGGATGAGCAGTTGGGGAAATGGCTCATAGACTGCAGCTCCCAGATGTAAACGAAGACGGACTGATTCCAGACCCGTGGTTTTCCATCCAAGCTGTACCTGGTGAGCTTTTAACAACCCTGATGCCCAGGTCACATGCAGAACAAAATCAACCCTCCTGGCAGAATGTCTTCAAGTTCCCCATGGTGCCAATGTGCAGCCACATCCCCTGGAGGGCTTATTAAAATATGGACTGCTGGATCCTGCCCCAGAGTTTTTGATTCAGAAGGTTTGGGCTGGGGCCTAAGAATTTGCATTTCTAATAGGCCCACCTCCCGAGCGATGCTGATGCCCCTGGTTCGGGAACATTGTGAGGTCTACTAGTTTGGAGCTAATCAGCCCACCCTGGAAGTCTAGCTCTTCTTGGGAAGTTTGTTTAATTTCTCTGAAAGGGAGCTTTTGAAATTTCTGGCTTGAGGCTGCAAGCACGCTGTGCACGAGGGTGGGAAGGCCAATTGACTAAGCAGCTTTGTAAACAGTCTTCCAATTAATCCTGCCCTTTTCGGCACATCTCTCCCTCAGCCCCCAGCTCGCTGCCTGTGCCCCCTTGGGGTTCAGCTGCACATCAGGCCTAGGTCCCCACCATCTTCCTCTGACAATGCCCTGAGCTGCCAGCTTTGTTCGCACCTGTCCATTTTCCTTGCAGCTTGCAGATTCGTGGGTTCAAGTCTTTGACTGTTCATGGCCCTCTCTCCTGTTCTCGGGCCTGCTGGTTACTCTGTGTGGCTTTTTACTGCCATGTCAGAGGGATTCTGAGATGGAGAAGGAGGGATCCCATGCTCAAGGCACCTTGACATGAAGCCCACTCTGCAACGAGCCCACTCATTTGCCACTTGCAAATGAGGAGAGTGAGAGGCAGGCAGGCTCCCTAATTTTTCCCGGGCACACAACCCTGGGGCCCACAATTCCCAGGCAGGCTGTGACCCCAGCCCAAGCCCCCCAGCAGCCCCTCGCAGCAGCAACCTGCTCTCTTATAAGGATGCCCCTCCCACAGGAAGTGGCCCTGGGAGTGGGGCCAGGGCTCCACCTGGGCCAAATGGGGACTGCAATTTTGCATCCCTGACCTTATCTCCTCTGAGAAAAAAAAAGTAACACCTGGAACCCAACTCTTGGAAATTAGAGTGGATTGAAGCCATCTTGTTCTGAGAACATTATAGTAGCTCTTGCGATCAAACTAAAGTAGATTTAAATTAGCTTAGCTTTGAGAATGTCTCAGTGGTTCTTAGGATAGTCATAATTGTCTTGGGGGCTCAAACCACTTGGTTAGAAATCTCTGGCCCAGGCTGAAGAAAGATGATCCTCTGCCCTCCCTTCAAGGCCTTCCCTGGGCTCCCTGCCAGGATGGGACACCTGCCCCTTTCCTTTAGACAATGGAGAGCCTCAGTGGTGTTTTCATTTCCAGCCCTCAACTGAGGAAGAAGGAATCTATACGAACTCACCTTTCTTCTGACTCCTTCCTTAAAGCCGCTGTGGAACCAGAGTCAGTGAAGTTTGCACAGCTGAGTAGGTAACGTTGTGGTTTCAAGCGGCGTGTTTCCAAGGCCTTTGGTTATGACCAAACTGCGCATGGAAATACCAAAATCCCGTGTTGCCCCTCCCCTCCCCAGGAGCCCAGGTGTTCCACGGCCTCCCAGCCTCGGTCCCTCTGCGTCCCCTGGTCAGGACACGAGCCTCCCAGCTGTGGACCAAGATCACGGCCTTAGGCGCTTCATTTTCTCTCTCAGCTCTTGAGCCTTTTTTTCTGAGCTTCATAATCAACCTACAGAATAAAACTAACATCCCTCACACACAATTCCCGAAGTGATGGGTGCAGAGAGAGAGAGAGAGTGGCTTAGAAGAAGACTGCACAGCAAAGGCAGGTCCACAACTCACCAGCACGGCCCCCACCCCTCCCCCGCCACCACCAGATTTGAGATGCGGAAGTGGGATGACCTTTTCCTGGCTGGTCACAGCTGACCAGCGAGTGTTGAGCTGGCCGAGCCCGAGGGCAGCCTGCTCCCCGAGGAGACCTCAGCAGGGGTAGGAGGCCATGAGCTCCCACCACAGAGCCTCGGGCAGAAGGCTGTGGAACTAGAGATGTCCCTCAAATGCCTAGAGGCGTGAGGGGCAGTTGTTTACATATTTTCACACTATTCACTGAGGAAGATGAAGGGAGAGCCGTGAGTAAAGACAAAGGAAGACGTAGAAACATTTGACATTTAACACAACTTGATAACCAGGGAGGCAAGAGCGGTTACAGAGCAGCTTGAGCCAAACAGTCTCTCAGGGACAGGAACAGCAATTACTTAAATATTTAAAGCAGACGCCCTCCGAGCAGCTGTGGAGGCAGCGCTTTGTTAATATTTAACGCAAGCTGGGCAGCTAAGAAAACAACTGTTTATGGGAGAGATTTAACAAACATCCCAGATTGCTCAAAGCTGTGGGAAGACTTGGGGGTGGGGGGGACGGGGCAGGGGGCAGGCAGCTGCTCTTGCTCCTGGACCACAGTGAGGCCGCAGGGGTGGGGAGGCCCACAGCCATCCCCGGGGCCCAGGGAAACTATAAACAAGCAGCCTAGGCTTGGCGGCCTCGCTCCAGAATCATAGTTTGCAGGAAGCCCGGCCTTGCAGCTGGGCCTGGGAGGGGGCCCTGGCCGGCCGGCCAGCCCCCCCACTGGGCAGCTGTACTGCAGAGCCCTGCTGTCCCTCTGGCCCTCAAGAGTGGGCCCAACAGGACTCCTTGCAGATGTCCTGTCAGATGGACGGCCAGGGGCAGGCACTTGCAAGTGGGAAGGCTCTCACATGTGGACGAAATCACAAGCCTGCTTTAGAGTCCTCCAGCCCCCATGAGGCTTCAGGGACCCCAAGCCAAACCGTCTCCCTTAAATTACAAGCTAACCTGTTTTCAGGGACTGACTCCTTTATAACAGCTTCTACCTTCAGTGTGCCAGAAGTGAAGGATATTCCATTTGCTTCAAGCATTATTCCTTGAAGCCTATTTTCCCAGCCATTACCCAATACCCTCTCACATAGGCTTCCTGGAGCTCCTACAAGTCACTCCTGGCTTAACTGGATATGGGATTCCAGCTTGGGATCAAGGCATGCCGCCATTTTGAATTATGATGCTGGCCGCCAAAGCACCATACCTGGGACCCTGTGGGACTCTCAGAAGTATGCTGCCTGTTTCATCATCCAGGCCATCGATTGTGGAGTTACCCAACCCTAGACCCATAGTGATGGACACATCGTGGCATATCACTGTCACATTGCCCAAACCACCGTTGACCTTGACCCCCTGACAACTCTCTGGTTGTTTACACACCTGGCAACTACATCCAGCTCCAATTTGTTTTATAAAGTATGAAATGCTAAACAGAGTACCCCACCATGACAAAGCTATACAAGATCTGGAGCCCTACACATTGATTCTTGTTAAAGTAAACTTCAGTTTGTTAGAGCCAATGTGTGGGTAGATATTCAGCCCTGGGTTTTACAACATGAACATATTTTTATATTCTGAGGACAATTGGGTCAAGTCTATCTAAGATTTGAAAGAACAGTTCTTAACCTTTCTGTGTCTACAGCATAGTTCTGAATCCTAGAAACTGGACGGAACTCTTGAGGGAGTTAAAAAAGTCAAAGCAACAGTGAAGCTGTCAGAACTTATTTGCTCTCCACAAAACAGGGACCCACAGGGTTTAGAAACATCCATGGCCATTGAGCAGACCCTTGGTCATTCTTAGAATTTTCGTTTTCTGGTTGTCTGGTCTCAGAACTGCTTTCTAGCATTTGGAAAAGCAGCCTAGCCTCATGGTGGGAGGCAAGACCCTGCTTCTCTCTACGAAATCCTACAATGGCAGAAATGGGTGCTTCCTGACTCCTGGAGGCTCAGCAGCCAGGTGCCACCTGTAGGACTCTGACCTTATTCAGCGACACCAGGAAGCCTGGGGGCTATAGAGTCCATCCCCCAGCCCGATGTGGCAGGCAGCATGTCAGTGCCCTGACTGCAGGGGGCAGTGGTGTTCTGAGCTAGAAGTGGAGATGGCAAATGCAGTGCCATAGCAAACTCCTGTTTTAACCATAGGAGGCCAATGTCTCTCCACCTTTCCTTTTCTGGAGGCCAAGTCAGGGCCAGATGGCCAGCCATTTAGCTCCCTGAAGGAGGAGACCTCTTAGCTCCCTGAAGCAGTGGATCTCATACTTAGTCCACTGACCCAACACACTCACTGTTACCACAGGCTAAGAGGTCCACGATGAGTCTGTACCTGGCCAAGTCTTGTGCAGGGAAAGGAATGCTCCACAGACAGGGTGGACCCCAAAGCTTCAGCCTGTATTGGGGGAATACAATTTGATTGATTGACAGGTGGGTTGCTGGCTTAAAATGAAAATCACATTTGTTTACTGAAAAGTAAAGAGAATGATGCTTCTTCTGCTCCTGAGTCCCACATGTCCGTGAAGAGCCATGTGCTTGAAGCATTGAATGGAAGTATTGAATTAGAATCTCCCTCTCAGTCCCATCTCCTTTCTCACCGTGAGAGCACGGGAACCTGGTTGTGGAGGTGTGCGAGGCGCTGCCCAGCTAGCAGAGGGCGCTGCATTTCCACTGGGCAGCTCAGGGTGGGGGGTGGTGGGAAGAGGGAGAGGCCCAGCTCCTCGGAGGCTGGGATGAGCTTCAGGTGTGGCTGGCATCCAGGTCCCAGGGCACCAGGCCGAGCAGAGGAGAAGGGAGACCCAGATAGTGCAAAGGTGGCTGTGGGAGCTGCAGTTTGGAAGGGCCCAGGTGCCGGGGCCTGCAAGAGCCATCCCCTGTCGTGCATGGGGCGATGCTGCTGGGCCGGGGCCCTCCTGAAACTGCTCCCCAAGAGGGTCCCATCTCCCTGCCACCCGCCTGCTACCTCCTGGGAGAGGACTCCGCTGTGTGCTGCCTCTCTGAGGTGCTGGCCAGACTGGACTGGGCGGGGGCTAAATATGCCATGCTGTGGTTTGCTGGCCCTTTTGGTTCTTCCTTCCCTTTTAGGTCTGTTCTCCCTTCAACATGCCAATATGCTTAACGTGCATCCTTTTATATGTCTGTGTCCACAACATGTCATATTATTTTGTATTTTTAATTTGCATAAATGATATTATGCTATTGCCCTTGTTCGGCTTCTTATTTCTGCTCAGCACCATGAGAAGACTGGCTTCTGTCCCTTCCATAGTGCCTCTGGGTTGCTACTAACAGGTGCCTAGAATTTCCGGGTGAGCTCCCTGACACACACACTTGGCTCACGCTTTCCCCCAGTGATGGGTCCTGACGGTTGCAGCCCCTCCCCACCGTGAACAACCCTGCAGAAACCATCTGTGTCCAGGCCCCCATCCGTCTCTATCCTTATTTTCATGTTAGTAGTTTCTACCTGTCATTTTCCTCTCAAGTTTTCTTATGACTTTGTTTCTGCTTTGTTTTCACTTCCAGTCCTCAGTTGAGAATATTTATTATATTTATTTTAAATGCCTGATCTGTCTGAAAATTCTCCATGGGGTGACTGTTGTTCAGTGCATTGTCTTCATCTGAGAAAGGCTGAACCTCTTAGAGTCCTGCTTACTTTGGCCTGTGGGCTCAGATTCTCCTGGTGGTGGGAGTGTGGATGGGTGAGACAGGGACTGGAGGAGGTGCCCGTGCCCAGGCCCTCATCTGGGTGTTTTTGCCCCTCCTGGAGGGGCTTATGTGAGGGAGGGAAGGCACCCCAAGAACTTAGAAGCGCTGTCCTCTACCCTCATTTGCTATTGCTCTGCTGGACTGTTCCTTAAGCTCTTAGATGTAAGTGGCCTGGGAGAAGGTGGGCTCTCAGGTGGAGGAGCACTGGAGGAGCAGAGGGGAGGAGGGGAGGAGGAGGTATGCTGGTTGGAAACTGTTGTGTACCCCAGAAAAACATCCCCATTCTTGAATCTCCATTCAATATCGCTGGGTGGGATCTTTTTGATTACATTGTTTCCATGGAGATGTGACCCTCTCAGTTGTGGGTGAGATCTTTTGATTAGGTTGTTTCCATGGAGATTGTGCCAGTTTGAAAGGATTCATGTACCCTAGAAAAGCCATATTTTCATCCTAATCAATCTTGTGGGAGCAACTGTTTCTTTTAATCCCTATTCAGTACTATGAGTTTCAAACTAGATTAGCTTATCTCCACGGAGATGTGGCCCCACCCATTCCAGGTGGATCTTGATGACTTTACTGGAATCCTTTAAAAGAGGAAACATTTTGAAGGAAGCTTGAGAATGACAGGAGCCCAACAGAGCAGAGTAACGAGAAGGATGAGAGAAGCACAGAGTCCACCAGCCAGTGACCTTTGGAGATGAAGAAGGAGAACATCCCCAGGAAGCTTCATGAAGCAAGAGGTCCGGAGAGGAAGCTAGCAGATGTCACCATGTTCACGACGTGCCTTTCCAGTTTAGAGAGAAACCATCGGCCTTTCCTGAATGATGGTAACCTCTTGTTGGTACCTTAATCTGGACATTTTTATAGACTTGCTTAAATTGGGACATTTTCTCGGCCTTAGAACTGTAAACTAGCAACTTATTAAATTCTTCTTTTTAAAAGCCATTCCATTTCTGGTATATTGCATTCCAGCCACTAGCAAACTAAAACAAAGATGTATCTCCACCCATTCAAGGTGGGGCCATCCACTAGAGTCCTTTAAGAGGAAACCATTTTGGAAACAGCCTCAGAGCCCACACAGCCAGAGACATTTGGAGATGTAGAAGGAAAACGCCCCCCAGGAAGCCTTATGAAAAGAGAAGCCAGGAGAGAAAGCTGGTAGATGTCGCCACGTGTTTTCCCAACTGACAGAGGTGTTCCAGATGGCATCAGTCTTTCTTAAGTGAAGCTAACCTCTTATTGGTGCCTTAATTTGGATAATTTTTAATGGCCTTAGAACTGTAAACTTGCAATTTAATAAATTCCCTTTTTAAAAGTCATTCCATTTCTGGTATAGTGCATTCCAGCAGCCTTAGCAAACTAATATAGAGGGTATCCACAGAAGGCTGATCCTGGGGCTTCCCCTGATGGAATCATCTCTCACGTACCGGAGCCAGGCTAGGGCAGCTGGTTTCTATCTCAGAGACAAAGGGACAGACAAGAGTTTCCCAAACAGGCTGGGGGCGAGGCAGGAAGAGAACTTCTATGGTCTGCACCTGCCCCTCACCATCCCCAATGCCCCACCAGCCCACAGCTCCCGACAGCTTGCCTGAAACTGTATTTAAAAATGAAGCAAAAGTATGAAAATTTATAAAAATGTATAAATAAAACAATTAGTTTGTCCTATTTTTTAAAACAAATTTATATGTACCTTTGAGCTAAGTCTTAGGATGAAAAATGAAAAAATCTATTGTAGTTAGTTTTTTGGCATAATTTTATATGCCCATACAATATTAATAGCAGATACATATGACTGTGTGCCAGGCACTGTTCTAAATACTGGAAATATAGATCTATAGACTATATACATGTGTGTGATGCTTTTGGCAATCATATGAGATTGAGCCCATTATTGTCCCCATTTTACAGATGAGAAAACTGAGGCACAGAGAGGTAAGTGACTTGCAGGGCCCCCAGCAAGGGCTAGGTGGGCTGGGGCCTGGGACCAGGCTTTCTGGCCCCGCTGCCCGAGGACTGACTCCACTGGATCCGGTCGCGGCCTTGGCTTCAGGTCTGACTTCTGCACTCCCACGGTAAGGGGGTCCGTCTCACAAAGCCCAGGGGCCTCTTCAGTTTTCTGAGGGCCTCTTTGAATGCTGTGTCTTTGAAACTGTTGTGTTTGGAAGTACTTCTTAGGTTATCCATCATTTTTGTCAATTTTCTCCTCTTCCGATGCTAACTGGTCTTCGTTTTAGACAGTTTTGAATTGTTAGCCCAGGGGCTCTGCAGACAAGGAGGGATTTATACTGGTTTTGCATGGCATTATTGAATATCTTCGACAAATAATATCCAATAATGGTCTAGACAAATCAACTCCAAGGCTGATTGATGGTCAGGGTAGGATGGAACCAGCTTTTATATGCTGCTCATCCCCTCACTGTGACCCAGATTTGGATCCTGCTCTACTCTGGGCTCTGGGGCTGCAAATGTGGCGCAAACAGGTCCAAACCCCTGTTTCCATGGGGTGGACATCCTGTTACCTTCTAATGGAGAGACAGACATAAACAGGATGATTGAATGAAATGGGCACGCAGAGATGCACGACAAGGAGGAAAGCGAAGCAGGAAGGGGCCGGTCAGTGTCCACTGGGTGGGGGGCAGGTCTTCACTTCAGTAGGTTGGCCTGGGAGATTGTCCACAAGACAATGAGACTTGGGTCAGTGCTGAAGGACATGAAAGGTGGACCATAGGAGGGAAAAGCAAGAGGCCCCGGGTGGGGACAGCTAGGAGAAGAGCTAGGAAGTCCCTGCAGGGGGGCATGGGGACGTCAGGGGTGGGGTCACTGGAGGCCTTGTGGGCCATTGTTGGGTCACTGCTCTAGCTCTGCGTGCAGCGGGAAGCCCATGAGGGGCTACGACAATCGAGGGACACACCTGAGCTCCAGACTAGAGGGTCCCTCCTTCAGGGTGGTTAAGGGCAAGTGTGGGTGCAGAGAGACGAGGTGGAGGCTGTTTGCAATGACCTGGGCAACAGTGAGGGCGGGGACCAGGAGAGTAGCTGTCGTGGTGGTGGCTGTGGCCCCCCGGCCTGCTCATTTCAAAGGAAGAGGAGCGGAGTACAGGACAAGGAGCACCAAGGAGGTGGAGCTGCCATTTTCTAGGACAGGGCAGCAGGGGAGGAGCGGGAACCGGGGGAGGAGCTGCTGGGACATGCCAGCTGAAAGTCACCTTTAAACACTGTGCTGGAGATGGGAGCAGCCTGGGGCGGGCAGTGTTCAGGGGAAGGGCGGGGGGAGGCAGACAGGTGGCGTCTAGGCCAGGACACCTGACAACATCACAAAGGGAAGAAGTGCCACTATAAAGCGGGGGGCCTCAGGACTAGGTCTGGACTCCCAATGGGGAGTTAAGGGGAGACCAGGAATTGAGCGCCAAAGGAAAGTCAGGTGAGGGCGATGAAGAAAGTGCTTGTGGGGGGAGCAGGGATGGAGTGATGGGCTGAACCCCGTGTCCTGGGTTCAGCAGTGTGGAGGCCTCTGGGGAGCTGATGGAGAGCCATTTTGGTGGATTGGAGGCAGTGACAGCCAACTGGCTTCTCTGGCTTCTAGAAGGAACAGGAGGAGAGGAATTGGAGACAGTGGATACAGACAATTCATTTAAGGAATTTTCTGGAAAGGGCAAGAGAGAAATGGGGCAGTCACTGGAGGGGGAAATGAGTCAAAGGAGGATTTTTTAAAAATTTGATTTGTTTTTTTAAGTAATGAAAAAGAGATATAACCATGTGTTTATAGCATATGGGCAATTCTGGTGGTGGGGTGGTGGTAAAAACTTGGGGGGCGGGAAAGGAAGCCTGTACAGGATCATTCTTGAGTAGGCAAAAAGGAAGCAAGAGGGGGCACTGGCCTCAGCCTCCCCAGACACAGAACAAGAGCAGAGCCTCTGGGCCCCCATGCTGGGGGGTGGGGGGTGAGGGCTGTGAGAAACTCTTCTGACAGCTTCTTTTTGCTCAGGGAAATGGGAAACAGTCCATGTCTGAGAGTGAGGGCCAGGCAGGAGGTGGCACATCCCACATCCCAAATGACGTGCTGCTTAGTGGGACATGCCACTGTGTCTACTTTCCTGATGTGCCCCAAGTGGACACTAGCCGAGGGGTGTGGGACGGGAACCCCTGGAGGGGCTTCCCAGTGATGCTGGGGAAGGAGGCCCAGGATCTGCAGCCTCCTTGGAGCTCGGGGGAGGAGGGGACACACACGCATCCTCTCCCTGGGGGGCCTGGCAGGAGGCCATCACAGAAGCGGGAAGTCATCACAGAGGCGGGAGGCCATCACAGAGGCGGGAGGCCATCACAGAGGCGGGAGGCCATTACAGGGAGGCCATTACAGAGGTGGGAGGCCATCACAGGGAGGCCATCACAGAGGCAGGAGGTCATCACAGAGGCGGGAGGTCATCACAGAGGAGGCCATCACAGAGGCAGGAGGTCATCACAGAGGCAGGAGGTCATCACAGAGGCGGGAGGCCATCACAGAGGCTGGAGGCCATCACAGGGAGGCCATCACAGAGGCAGGAGGTCATCACAGAGGCAGGAGGTCATCACAGAGGCGGGAGGCCATCACAGAGGCTGGAGGCCATCACAGGGAGGCCATCACAGAGGCAGGAGGTCATCACAGAGGCGGGAGGTCATCACAGAGGCAGGAGGCCATCACAGAGGCTGGAGAACATCACAGGGAGGCCATCACAGAGGCTGGAGGCCATCACAGAGAGGCCATCACAGAGGCGGGAGGTCATCATAGAGGCGGGAGGTCATCACAGAGCGGGAGGCCATCACAGAGGCTGGAGACCATCACAGGGAGGCCATCACAGAGGCAGGAGGTCATCACAGAGGCAGGAGGTCATCACAGAGACGGGAGGTCATCACAGAGGCGGGAGGTCATCACAGAGGCGGGAGGTCATCACAGAGGCGGGAGGCCATCACAGAGGCGGGAGGTCATCACAGAGGTGGGAGGTCATCACAGAGGCGGGAGGTCATCACAGAGGTGGGAGGCCATCACAGAGGCGGGAGGGACTATTCGACAAAGAGGTCCTGGCACTAAGGACAGCAGACGTGGGTAGAAGACCGTCAGGTCAGACGATGATGCACCCACAGCAACCACTTCATCAGCTCTGTGACCTGGGGCCAACGCCTGAGCTTCTAGGACCTGAACTATCCTGCCAGTGAATTCCTCACACAGAGGTGGGGAGGAATTCAATGAGTTAAGGTAAATGAAATAAAAGCCTGTCAGTTCTCATCCTCCTGAAATAAAACATTTTTTTCCAACTCCCTCCATTAAGAGAGGTTCAATGATTTATCCAAGTCCAGGAATTGTAAGGTCCAGGGCCAGAGCCCAGGTCTCTCGAAATCGGCCCAGCTCAGTGTCCGCCCTGAGGGAACCTCTACTGCAGCCATCCTCTAACTGGGTTTCCCAGGATGCTAAACCTCTCCCGGGATCAGCCAAGGTCTAAGGGCAGATGGTGCCCCCGTTGGGGTGTCTCCTCCAATGAAGCAGGCTTCCAGTGTCTGGTAGGGGGCGGGAGTGGCAATGACTGCCCAGTCAGCCAAGACAGAAGGAGCAGGGGTCCTGTCACACGTTTCCATGTGACCCTGTACCCCATAGCTGGTGCCCTTGCAAGACGATGGTTCAATGGGCTCAGTGGCCTGAGTCCCCCTGGCAAATCAGTGGCTTTCTCTGGATCCCAGTGGCCTTCTCTCCTGCTGTAATTTCCAGCTCCTGGATGCAGCTGGAACCATTCATTGTTCCTAGAAGGTGCTACCTGCTGACTCCCATCTTATCAATAAAAGCAGCAGATCTGAAAAAGCTGGCATCAGGATGAAAATCTGGAAACTTGCTTTCTCAGAGGCCATTTGTTGCCCCTGGGAATACCCAAATGGGTGAGGCATTGTCACCCCATCCTGGAGTTTCACCTGGGCTTCCCTTTCTTGCTGACCCTGCCCGTGTCCCCACGTAGCTCCACAGCCAGGCTATGAACATCTGAAGGTGGGCACCCCTTCGCATGTTACCCCAATTCCCAGCTGCCAGTTGACAGGAAGGAAGGAGGCTTCCAAGGGGGGACTGGGCTTTGATGCCATTTTAATCAGTGAGGGCACTCTCATTTTTTTCTTTCTTGCCAGTTGGCATATTCTTTGTACTTGCAGGGTTGTTTTCTCTAATCTTGGCTTCACTTTTAGTGGATAGCTTCAGTTCCTATTTAAATTGTAAAAAAGGAACTCAAACTCAACACACAAGCAAGGAATGTGGCTAAAAATGGGAGACATGAAGAGAAACTAGTTTTGTTTTTTTAGATCAGTGCAGACATTTTTTGAATTTAATTTCCCAGTGGGAGAAAAACAGAAATAAAAACAAAAACGAAATGACAGGCAGACAGTCTGCAGCCTGTGTGTGAGGCCAGGGGCCGCTGGTGTCTTTATTTGTGAACTTAACATAGTGTTCTACAAATCCATGAACCCTCACTTCTCTCTGAGTGAAATGGGAACCAAAAAATTCATCCTCTTTTTCTTCTTCTACCCCTCTCCTGTCTCCTTCACCTTCTCTCTCCTTTCCTCCCTTCCATCTTCTTGGGTAATGGATGGACACAGAAGATGATGCCCTACAGGGAACACTGCACTCTCGGACAATGAGTCTATGAAGGAACACTGCCACTGAATCATGAAGTGAGCTTCAGCAGACGCACTCTAGAAGCGGTGCAGCCAGGTGGGATTCACAGCTCACTGTGGGAAAGCAGAGAAATGAAGGAAACAAAAAAAGTGTGTGTGAAAAAGGACAAGCAGACTACAATTCAATTCATTTTGCCCAGTCCTTGGGCCGTGTTGTTCATACTTGATAGATGTTAACATGGTGTCAGGGAGATAAATCACCAGTTCCAAGTCATTGGGTGCACCCCAAGGATGGCCAACCCACAGGAGGGGGCCACTTGTCCCCATAACCTCTGTTGTTTGCTGCCAGTTGCCCCATTGAAGGAACCAAGAAGTCTGGGTTGGGGGAAAGCATCTGTGCTGGTTAATGTTAAGGGTCAACTTGGCTAAGTTCTGATGTCCAGTTGTTTGGTCAAACTCTGGCCTCAGTGCTGCTCTGGGGGGATTTTGTAGATTGGATTGGTAACTACAGTCTGTTAACTTTAAATAATGGGGATTACTTTCCATAATATGGGCGGGCCACATCCAGTCATGGGGAATCTTAAAAAGCAAAATAAAAGGTGCATTCCAGAATCAGAAAGAACGTCTCAAGACTATAATCTCGACCTCCCTTACAAATACAGACTAAAGATGTCAATGTCACTCCTTCCAGAATTTACAGCCTCCAACCTGCCCTATGGAATTCAGACTTGCCAGCCCTTGTGGTTCCAGGAGCCAGTTCCTCATAATAAATCTCTTTATATTACACACACACACGCACACACGCACACACACACACACACATGCACACACGCACACATGCATACATGCATTTACATAACATCTATCCAGTTGGTTCTGTTTCTCTGGAGAACCCTAATACAGCACCCAACCATTCTCACCAGGTGGTAAACATTCACTCAATCAGCACCTTGCCACAGGATCATTAGAATTTTTTTTTCATGGGCTGTCAACGGAAAACAAACCTGGGTCTCCGGCACGGCAGGTGAGAACTCTGCCACTGAGCCACTGTTGCCTGCCCAGTATCATTAGATTTTCCTTCATGGAAATTGTGAACACTCGAAGGTCCAGGCAAAGGCTATTGGTTAAATACACTGTAATATTCCCATTAAGTGGTAAACCATGCAGCCATTCAAAGTGCAGACCAACACAGGATAACATTAATAACATGTTTAGTGAGAACATTGGCTCAAAAACTCGTCTCGGGTGACAGAAGTCAGAACAGAGGCTCCTCTGGGTGGGGGCATTGACCAACAAGAGGCACAAGGGGTCCCCTGACTGCTGGGAATGTTCTGTCTTGCTCTGGATGTGCACAGGAGTCTACGGTTACAAAACTGTTGAGCTGTTTGCTTGAGACTTGACCACTTCACTGTGTGAGTGTTATATCTTACTAAAACAAAGTAGAAAACTCAAGTAGCGTACAACACTGGATGTAGAATACAAAAATCTTTCTAACATTTAATGTGGCAGATTGCATTTCTGCAAAAATGTCACAGCGATGTTTCTGGTCCCATCTATTCTCCAAGAACCTTGCCAGTCCCTTCCACAGATGGAATCTATATCCCCTCCCTTGCACTTGGGCAGGACTTTGTGACTACTTCACCAATAGTTGGGATGGAAGTGGTGAGGTGTCACATCCAAGGCTAGTCCATAAGAGTTGCTCTCACCTGGCCCTATCTCTTGGAACCCTCACTCTTGGAACCCAGGCACCCTGTAGTAAGGCTGTGATAGCAGCCAACAACCAGTGCCCACTGCCAGACATGGGAATGCATAAGCCTTCAGGCGTTTCCAGCCCCCCAGCCTTCAAATCTTCCAGCTGAGATCCCAGACACCTCGGGGCCCAGGCAAACCATTCCCACTGTGGCCTGTCCAAAATTCCTTCCCTGTCCCACAGAATCCCTGAGCATACTGAATGATTGTTCTATGCCACCAGGTTTGGGGAATAATTTATTTTACAGCAACATGACTGGAAATGTTGTGTGTGACTGAAGGAAATTAGATAAAATAGTAAAAATAAAAATTACTGAATAGAGGGAGTGGAGCTGATATTTGTTTATTATTGTTTTTCCATGTATTCTAATGTTTGCTCAATAAGCTGGTGCTGCTCATCTTATAAAAATAAAACTTAAAAGATACAAATGAGTTACTTGGATGGAAACAGGCTGGAGCACGTATAGCAGGATGCTGTGCCTGGCCAGTGGGTGCTGCCCCTGCGGGTGCTGGGACATACCTCCGGAGGAGCTGAGGGGGACAGAACGAGCCCCCAGCAGCAGGGGAGGCCGCTACAGCCTCTGCTTCCAGCGGGACTGGCTCCTGCACCTGTGTTTGTTGGCTGGTGGTCAGCCTTTTAGAGGTTTGTGGGTTTGTGGGTGCACGTGTGTGTACGCGCGCGCGCGTGTGGTGGGGTGGGGAGGGGGTTCCTGCTGGGCTGATGATGCATTCCTGGTGAAACAATTTCTCTTCAAACTCCTTCCAAAAATCCAGTTAATGAAGGGGCCTCGCCTCAAATGCTGCAGGAACAATATTAAAATATTCATATAATCGCCCACATTTTGGCTTTTAGGAATGCAAATTGCAAGATGATGAGATCCACAAACTGCAACACAAAGGAATGTGGCCACAAAATAACAGCGGCCGAGGCCAGGCAGGGCCTGCCCTGTAGTATCTGGAGTAAGGAGGGGCGAGAAGGAGGGGGGATCCTCACCATTTCCCCCCTAAATCAAGGCTGGGTCATGTACTAGTTTTTCCCCTTTCCCTACCTCCCACTTCCCCCTCACACCCACCCCCATAGATCCTGTTGACTTCAGCCTCTTCTAAAAGGCTTATTAAATGAGGAGACCTCTCTGTTTATAATTCAGCCCTAAGTGGAAATGAGGGAAGCTAAGCCTTTCTTTTCTCTCCATCCTTCCTCCTCCTTCATTATTTTCCATGACTTGAGTTTCCAAAGAACTGAGACCATCAAGGTGAGTTTGGTTCTTGATCTGAACCATTGGATCTTGGAGAATCACTGTCCTTTGGTTTCCTCCATCTGGGCCTCCAGTGGTAGACTGCAGAGAATGCTAAGCAGGGAAAGGCAGTGTGGGCTTGGCATTTATGGGGTGTGGGCACGATTGGGCCAGCTGTCAGGAGAGCCATTCACAGTAGACTCTACAGAAAGGCCAAGGATTAAGACTCTGGACAAGGGGGACGGAGCCATTGCAGGGGATTTTGGAAGCCACCCCGTTCGTGGACAGGAGTTTTGCCTAGTGAAGAGCAACCTCATCACCAGTTGCCAAGCTGGGCCTGGGGGGAGGAACAGATCCTGAGGGGGTGAGACGGGGAGGAAGGTCATGCAGACAGCCTCTCTCCTGTCTCCCTGCCCTCCCCAGCACCCCTCACCAGCCTCCTGTAGCTGGTGAAGCTGGGAAGACAGATGTGGTTGCACTCTGCAGTCATGAGTGGAGCAAGTGTCGGGGCTGGGGTTTCCAGTCTGTCCACCTGGCTTCAGCCACGTGCCGCCTGGTTGTCCTATGTGGGAGGTGGCCTTCCCTCTCAATGCAGCCACCCCCACCCTCAGCCCCAGCCAGGCCACCAGCCAGGCCAACTGCCTTTCCCGGGAAGATGCTGGCCTTTGAGCCACTCGAGCGCTACCTCTGGGGAATGCTGAAGTCAGGGCCCAGTTTCCCCAACAGATGGAGGAGACTGTGGCCCCCAGGCCTCAGTCCAGCATCCATCCAGGGCAGTGTAAAGTAGAAAGTGGGAAATGGCCACCAGCCTTCAGTCTCACACCCAACCTCACAGCTGTTGCATTGGTCCCTTTGGCAGAACCTGGGGTCCTGTTCCTGAGCCAGGGCCGAGGAGCCAAGATCAGCCAGGCCAGTTCCAGTGGGTTCTGGAAGGACCACGGGTAAGAGTGAAGGAGGTACGATACATCCCAGAGTAATTTGGGCACAGAATAAAAAAGTATTTGCAATGTTCTAAGAAATGATGAATATGCAACTATGTGATGATATTAAGAATTGCTGATTGTATATGTAGAATGGAATGATATGTTAAAAAAAAAAAACCCACAAGGGGACACCCCTTCATAAAAAAAAAAAAAAGTATTTGCAAAGCAAAGTCCCCTTGGGGGACTAGGGAGAAAGGAAGAAATATTCAACTTCCCCATCTGGGGAATTTCTGATATTCTCGCAAGTGGTGGGGACAACCAATTCAATAGGCCAAACCTTCGATCTTGGGGTTTACCCTTATGAAGCTTATTTCTGCAAAGGAGAAGCTAAGCCTACTTAAAATCCTACCTAAAAGTTACCCCAAGAGAACCTTTTTTGTTGCTCAGGCGAACTCACTGCCCTCCCCTCTACGTGGAACATGACTCCCAGGGGTGTAAATCTCCCTGGCAATGTGGGACAGAACTCCCGGGATGAGCCAAGACCCAGCATTGTGAGATTGAGAAAGCCTTCCTGACAAAAGGAGGAAGAAAGAAATGAGACAAAATAACGTTTCAGTGGCTGAGAGATTTCAGGGTCAGGAGGTTCTCCTGGAAGTCATTTTTATGCATTATATGGAGCTCCCTTTTTAGTTTATGGTATATTGGTGTGGTTGGAGGGAAGTACCTGAAACTTGAGTTGTGTTCTAGTAGCTGTGATTCTTGAAGACAGCTGTATAACGATATAGCTTTTACGATGTGACTGCATGATTGTGAAAACCTAGTGTCTGATGTTCTTTTTATCCAGGACAGATGGGTAAAAAAAATAAAGATAAAAAATGAATAAATAATAGGGGGGATAAAGGGTAAAAAAAATGGGTAGATGGAAATACTAGTAGTCAATGAGAGGGAGGAGTAAGGGGTATGAAATGCATGAGTTCTTTCTTTTTTCTTTTTATTTCTTTTTCTGCAGTGATGCAAATGTTCTAAAAATGACCACAGTGAAGAAATCACAACTATGTGATGATATTGTCAGCCACTGATTGTATAATATGGGGACCGCTGATTATATAATATGGTTGAACTGTATGTATGTGAAGCTTTCTCAATAAAAAGATACATTATTAAAAATAAAATAACTAAATAAGTGAAGGGAGCAGGGGCAGCTCCTCCACTTGGGGCCGGAGGACATGTCTGGAGTGACCGGCAGCCCCTGCCCTGGGCCCTGCAGAGGGATGAGAAGAGCATGACCAGGAGAGGGTGGAGAGGGGTGGGCTGCCAGGGGACTCCTGGGAACCAGCAGGGCAGGACGGACCGGCTCCTCTGGCCCCTGCTTCCAAACGCCCCGGGAGCAGCCTCCCGAATCCGCTCCAGCCGTTATCTCCTTCCTGGTGTTAGCCCTGCCTCCTGCCATCCTCTCATCCTTTCTAGTCCAGCTGTTCCTGGTTCTTTTGCCTTTGATGCATTTATCAAGCCAAGCCACATGCTCTTTGTGTGTGTATGTGTGCATGTGTCTTTTTACCATTTATTGGATTGTACATTTTTCTTCCTAATTTTTTAAAAAATATTTTTCTTGATAAATCTTAACATACAAACGTACCTAACGTACAAATATTGCATCCATGGTGTACAATCAGTGGCTCACAATCTCATCACATAGTTGCATAGTCACCACCATGACCATTTTTTAGAACATTGGCATCATTTCAGAAAAGGAAAGAAGAAAGAAAAACTCATACGTCCCATACTCCTTCCCCTCCCTCTCATTGACCACTAGTATTTCCATCTACCCAATTTAATTTAACCTTTGTTTCCCCAAATTTGTTTATTTTTACCCATATTTTTTTACTCATCTGTCCACACCCTAGATAAAAATCCAAGCCACGTGTTATTTGCCCTTAAGAAGTAAAATGCTGGCAGCAGCTAACACATACTGAGTGATGGCTGTGCACAGGTCCATTGTCCTCACGAGTCTATGCGGCAAATGCTGTGATTCTCAGTTTGCAGGTGTGGAGGCTGAGACCCGGGAAAGTTAGGTGACTCAGTTAGCCAAGGACAGAGCCAAGTACTCTGGCCCCACAACACACGGCACCTAGAGCTTAGAGTTTGATACTTCTTATGTTGCTCAAAAAATACAAAGATCTAGAGGTCATTACAAGCTGCCTTTTTATTGGCAGGTGGGCCTGGGTGGGCCTTTCTCCTGGAGACCCTCGGCAGCTGAGCCAGCGGCATCAGTCAACAGGAACGGAGCCAGTGACAATGACCTGGGGCCCCAAAACTTCACGGGGCTGGAGCAAACAGGAAGGCCTCACTTTAGAAGGATCTTCCGGCAGCTGTGCTTGAAACCAAAGGGCTGCCGATGACGTTCTCCATCAATGAGAAGACACCACTGCCCAGGACAGCTGCCGTCCCTTCCTCAGGCCGGCAGGGTTTGAGCCATTGTCTGTCCTCGCCACCCACCTCCAGTGCTTCCACAGGGCATCATGCAGCACGAGGATGTGTGGGACAGAAAATGCTCCATTTCCTAGCAAGCTCGGGGAGGAGTCTCGTTTAATAACAAAGACTCTGACCGTCTGAAGCCCTCCTGGCCCGTCCGCACCCTGCGCAGGTCTGCGCAGCCTTGGCCTGTGGCCGAGGCGAGTCTGTGCGCTCCTGCATACCTCGGCCACTGTGGCCAGAGGGCTTGTCCCTGACGTCAAGGACCTGCCAGCCCGCTAAGACCATCTTGGCGGCCAGTTTCAAGCTACCAAGTGTGGGTGGAAAAGCGTCTGAAGGAAAAGCCAGTCTCCAAATAACAATAATGGAAAAAATGTTAAAGAGACGAGCACTAACATGGGATGGCTGCAAGCCTCATTCATTAAAATAAAAAGTAAGGAAAATTGGCATGGAAGTAAGGAAAATTACAGGGTATTTCCTGCAAGGAATATAAGGGACATCCTTGGAAATTTCTGGAGGCATAATAAGTTTACTGTTCCTCTCAAAAAAAAAAATCTTGCTATAGCTCACCTGTCCCCCACCCCTCAAAAAAAACAAAAAGGCAGCTATTTATGGTTGTAAAATATTCACTGTTTAGAGCAACTTAAGAGAACAAACACTGCTGTTAGAATCTCCCCAAGCACTGAAGGATTTGGCACTTGGTCAAGATCTGAGGTTTGGGTATTTGCTTGCAGCCATTAATTGCTGTATAAAGCCTTTGAAACAAGCCCTGTATCTGGAAGTCTCAGCTATAAAAGCCCATTTAGAACCAGTGGGGAGCTGGTCTATAAGTTCTGGGCGACAGAGACCCCAGTCTCCAAGCAGGAACTCCCAATTACACATTTACTGGATAAAGGTACAGGGGATACCTGCCGTGGGGTGGCAGTCGGGGAGCGGTAATTAACTGTGAAAATCCCTCTTTGAACCTACGATTATGCTACGCCCAAATTCGGGCCTAGAGCTGCTGCCTTTGTCTGTGCAAGGGAGACTGCAGAGAATCTTGGGATTGAGGAGGACAGGAAGGTTTCTGGCCCACCTCTGAACTCAGGATGCTTTGACCCATTCCCGTATTTTCAAAATTAAATAAATGCCCAGGGACAGTTGTTGTCTCGGCACACGGCTGGGGGAATTATTTAGAAAGCGATCGTCAGATATAAATAAGCCCAGACACTCACCCATTCTACTGCAGAAGATGCTGCTTACATCCCCTGTGCAGCGGGTGCTGTGAGGGTGATGGGGTCTTGAGACGATAGATCCCAGCTGGCTGCTTGGCACAGTTTGCAGCCAGGGTCAAAGTCATGTTCTTGCGAGGCAACACTCTCCTGTGCTCATTGCAATTGTGACTGAGGTCACTGGAACGGAAAGGACAGTGGAAACGAGAATGCCAGTGCAACCAGAGCTTGCGTCACCTGTTGCCTCTTCTCCATAGGATACTGAGGGTTGATCTCTTCTTCTTTCCGTATC
This sequence comes from Tamandua tetradactyla, assembly GCF_023851605.1. Lineage (NCBI taxonomy): Eukaryota > Metazoa > Chordata > Mammalia > Pilosa > Myrmecophagidae > Tamandua > Tamandua tetradactyla. The sequence continues at coordinate 82,944,391 of NC_135338.1, read as the reverse complement.
ACTTCATTTATTACGAGTCCTCGCACCTCCAGGTCTGGCAGCCCTGGGATAAGTACCCAGCCTTTGGGATCAGGGTTGTAGTCACCCAGAGCTTGGCAGGCTTAAATATTTTGAAGTTGCTCCCATCAGCAGGGAAACTGGTGAGGCATCTTCAATAAGGACGGACACTGGTGGTTTGGGGATGTTTTAATCCATAGGGTCATAGAGTGAGCCTCTGACAGAGGGACTGCTGTCTGTAAGCCCATAGACAGCGTGTGTTACCCAATTCCCACCCATCAGATCTGTTAGCCATGTTTAATATATATGGCCCAGAAGGAGGCTTACAGTAAAAACAACCGATTTGAGTAAATACAAATGGCCAATAAGCATCGGAAATAAGGCACCACCTCACTAGGAATCAAAGAAGAAGAAAGGTAGAAATTAAACTCCTTGCCATTCTACAGCTAACAAACTGCAAAGATGCATAGGAAAATGTTTTTGGTACAGATGGTGATACACAATGTTCATAAGATATAGAGAAACAGACTCTTTTGCCCACACATAAGAGCAAAGATTGCTTCCACCTTTTAGAGTGCATTGTTGCCATATTTTTTAGAGACCTAAACATGTGCAAAACAGTTTCTATTTCTAACAATGTTGGACTACCTTATTTCAGACCAGCCTTCTCATCAAAAACAATTAGAAAAGTTATCCAGAAATAGATAAAACATGCCTTGAAGGCATTGGTAGGAGCCTAAGGCACGGAGGACTTGATAGGTGAAGATCCCAGAGAGATGGGAAACACAGGGGTGAGCCTGAGATTTGGTGCCACTTTCTCTCAAGGCACCCACCAATCGCAAGCTGTTGAGTTGAGAAGCTGAGCAACAAGCAGCAACTGAGAATCCAGAAAACTGGGCAGAGCCATCGGCAGTCTCACGGGGCAGGGGGACACAAAAATGGAGTAGGGACTACACCAGGGAGGAATCTGGTTGGGCACCCCAGGCTTTCAGTTTGGAGGGCTGAAGAACTACGTAGGTTGACCAACCATCCCAGTTTGGCCGGGACTTTCTTGGTTTAATAAGGAAAGTACCCTGTCCCAAGAAACTCCTCAATCTAAGACAAACTAAGACTGTTAATCACCCTAGCTACAAGCTAAAACTGAGCATGAACCACTAGCAGCACCCTTCTCCAAGACTGCAGCCCAGCTTCAAATAAGCTCAGCTCTTGGTTAAATTAAGTGATCCGCCCCTTCCTTGATGCCTGCCAGAGTAAAAATAAATCTTTTCTAGAGGAAGTTATCACCCAGGGCCTCAAATTATTTCTACAATTTTTATCACTATGTCCAGCATTCAATAAAAAATAACCAAGACTGGGCTCTCACCTCTCACCCTTCTTTTCTTACGAGAGTACTCATATGTTCTCTCACATGCATTCTTAATAAACTTTCCACTTGCTTACTTTATGCTGTGCTGTGCCCTTGAATTCTTTCTCATGACATGGCCAAGATCCTGGAAACAAAATCCAGCAAAATATTTTTGGAGAGTTAACCAGAAGGTATTTTCCTTAGGCCTTACGGACTGGTAAGCTTGGCCTCATGCTTTCACTTTTTCTTTTCACTTGGCTCATTATTATCCTCTATGTTCCCACGCAACTCTGTCTTCAGGAATCTGGGGGCTCTGATCTGGCTCCCCCAGGACATAAACTTGGTCTGCTCTGAGACTCTGGCTTCCTCCTTGGAGATAGGAGGAGCCCATCTCCATGCTGTGCATCCAAGGAGGCTCAGAGTGTTTGCTGATAATGCCCTTGAGATGTACTGGAGACTTCTTTCCATGTTGAGCAGGAGTCCAGTGGAAACCAAATCAAGTCCCATCTCTTTCTCTCTCTGTCTCTCTCTTCTCCACACTCTCTTCTTTCCTCCCTTCTGGAGACCCGGCCTTGCCTCCTGCTGAATCCTCTTGTCACCTTTTCAGTAGAGGTCCTCTCCCCTGCCTCCATGAGAGTCTTCTTCTCCTCTGTCTGGCTTTCGATGCCTTCTGAGACATTCCATCTTTTGTAATACAGGATTCTGGGCTAAGGATTCTTGTACCAAACAAGGTGTTGTTTGACATTCCAGGAGTCACAGCTAGTCTATGCTCATGGGAATTGGGTATTTTCCAATGGAAGTGTCTCTCCTCCAGGCCTTGATCTTTTAATCTCTATTGAGATCCACTGCAGCTGAATATAAAGTTTCCCTTCTAGAGCAGGCTTGCCGTCTAGCCCTCAGGAAACAAGAAACTAGAGGACAAAGGTATTTCTGGAAGTGTAGGTCCAAACATCTCTCAGGAAAATTTGTCCCCAGTTCTTTGAGAGTGTTGTCCTGGCATTCTTCCAGGCAAGGATATGGTTAAAGTCCTTGACCTGTGTCTGTAAGCTCCTCTATTTCCTTTTCCAGAGAAAATGGGAAATGCCAACAGTCAATATAAGCTAAAAGATGGGGAAGCATAGTGCTTCAGTGTGAATATCAATTAATATGCCATCCCCTAGTCCCCATGTAAAAGACATGGAATATAGTCAGAAATTCCCTATGCCCAGATGTTTATGGGTCTCTATTAAGATAATGACCTGAGAAGGACTTGTCATTTGTGTTATGCCCATGTCTCAATTTCCATTACAGAAAAAATCTTCGTGATGATCTCCTTTAAAACTCGTTTGCTAGAAAGCATGAGAAAATGAGCCATCAAGCTGGTTAACTGTAATAAACTAAAGGAAATCAGTCAGGAGAAAGAGGAAAACCTAACTGCTCCAGGGGAGGACAGTGGAAGCCCTAAAAAGTACACTAGTGTAAGTCTGGACTCACAGGAAGGTCATATTTTGTTGGGCACTCATTTCATCAACCAAACTGCCCCTGGCATTTGGAGAAAGTTGCAGAGCTCTCCATGGGCTTGCAAACTCCCACGAATGGCCTATTAGAAACTCTTTCCTGTCTATCAAGAAGCCTGAGGAGGAGAAGGTAAAGAGAGGTAAGCAGAAGACCAGAGAACAGGCTCAGCTTATTGCAGTCACTGTTAAAGGCACCCTGTTCCCTCGAGGTTACATGAACCAGGCTCCAAGCCTCAAGGGGCCTTGCATCAATTGTGGGTAGAGAGGGTCCCAGAAAACCTGAGACAACTTTCAACCTTGGGACCCACCGGAGCCTTGCCCCAGGTGCCACTAACATGGGCGCTGGGCCCAGGGACAGCACTGTCTCCCAAAGGGGGGACAAGACCGCCCCTCGAGCCCTGCGCATGGCAAGTGAAGAAGACTGAAGATGTCCAAGGCCGCATGTGGCTTTGCTGACTTCACATCTGACCATCAAACTAGAAGACCCTCCAGTGACACTCAACATGGCAGGTGAGATTATTAATTTGTGAATTGATACTGGAGCATATCCACTGTCCTAAACAGCCACTCTGGACCTACTTCCACTTGGACTTGCCTGGTTATGGGAGTTGACATTAAAGCCAAACCTAGACCTTCACTATGCCTCTCCTTTGTAAATTTAAGGACATTCTGGTGTCCCATCAATTTCTCATTGTCCCTGAATGCCTCACCCGTCTTCTAGGGAGGGATTTTCTTCACTTCCTGGGGGCCACCTTAAGACTAGTAAAGTGCTTAAGGTACTTAACTTAAGCTAGTGCTTACCTCCTTGTTTGTCCTGAGGCCCCTACTAAGTCGAAGTCTCCTGGCATCCCAAAGGAGATCCTTAAGCAAATAAACCCATCCTTATGGGATGAAGGTATCCTCGGGCAAGCCTGCTGAGTAGCCCCTGTCTACATTCCATCCTGGGTCTTAAAAGTACATTTTTTTAAAAAAATTCTGCTCCACCCTGACTCTCGGTACCTACTTGCTTTTAAGTAGTAGGGACTTAAGGATAAGATTCCCACTCTGCTCACTTAGACAGTACTGCTGCCAAGGGTTTCAAAATTATTCCCATATCTTTAAGAATGCCTAGGCAGTAGACCTTACTAACTTCCAGCTACCTCAGAGCAGTTTGCTATATGTTAACTTTGTGAACTAACATATTCCTAGAATAATAGTAAAAATTTTTTTGCAGTCATTATTGACCACAAGCCCTAAAAGGATCTAGAAAGTTGTGGCGAGTTTGAGAAAGCAAGTTTTGTTTGTAGTCACTGCTGACTACAAGCCCAACATAGATAGAAAAAGTTATAGTTTATGAAAATAAATTCTGGCATAGCCAATGCTGCTCTCTTAATCACATAAGTAACCTGACTAGAAAACAAAGGTTTCATGTTATCAGAATAATGTCCTTGTCAATGTTGATGTTGGCCTTCTCATAAATCTTTTATTTCAAAAGATGAGTCTTCCCACTCTTACAAGAAAACTGCTACAAAAGGATTTGTTCTTTTACCTTACAAAAGTGAGGCGTTAAAATAGTTTAACATATTAAATATTACAATAATTAAGAGATTTTCTATCCTGCCGTTGAGCTAAATTGTATATATGAAATGCTATTCATATATTTAGAAACAGTATACAATTCCTAAAAACATGACAATTTTCTCACTATATATATGTATCATATAATCTAATATCGATCTGTATGATGTTAGATGTTGTTAGTCAGTTTTAGCTATTCTTTAAAAAAATTACACTCTGAAATCTGTTCTATAACTAGTTGTTGCAGTGTGCTTTGAAATTTATTGCTTTTGTGTATATACATTACTTTTCACAATTAAAAAAAGTTACAGATCATAGAACAACCAAATTTACTTGTCAGTTATACTACTTTGCTCTAAAGCTTCCAAAATTTAAATTTTCCATGGCACACAATCTTGAGAAGTCATTCTAGAAGTTATTCTTATGTAAATTTTAGCCAGATAGCATAAACGGCCAGTTTGCCAACCCCCAAGCAACAGTGTTCCTAAAAGCTCTAACGAATACCCTGAACTCTATTTTGCTCTTGTTTCTGTTCATACAGTGTATGCAATTTCTCAACCAGTTCGTTCCTGATTAGAAGCCTTTCACAATAAACTCCTCCTTGCCAGAGGTGATACTCCTGTCCCCCACACTCAACCTGCCACCCTAACAAGCATAGCCAGAAATTTCTGTGCTCCCACAGGTAGGACCTGCGACCCACTGACAGCCTGAAGCAGCTATAGAAGATGGACCATTGGCCCAAATTCCCTTAAGATTGAGGGAGCTAGAAATCTCTGAGGGGGAATGAGGTAGAGATAGAATTAGGGCAGTGGCTGGCTAAGCAAAGGCCAAATTCCCAGAAGTGATCAGGTGTCCAGGAGAAAGAAAGCAACAAACTGCACCTGGGGGCAAACAAACCCCCATCATTGACTGAGAAGGATGGAGTGAGTCACCATCATCCACGCACAGATGAGGAAAATGGGGAGGGTAGAAAATAGTTCATGAAATTACAAAAGGAACAAAAATCTATTAAAGCAGATTGCCAATGGACAAGTTCCTAGAAAGGCATGAACAACCAACTTTGACTCAAGAAGAAATAGACAATCTCAACAAACCAATCACAAGTAAAGAAATTGAATCAGTCATTCAAAAGCTTCCCAAAAAGAAAAGTCCAGGACCAGACGGCTTCACATGTGAATTCTACCAAACATTCCAGAAAGAATTAGTACCAACTCTCCTCAAACTCTTCAAAAAAATTGAAGTGGAGGGAAAGCTACCTAATTCATTCTATGAAGCCAACATCACCCTCATACCAAAACCAGGCAAAGATATTACAAAAAAAGAAAACTACAGACCAATCTCTCTAATGAATATAGATGCAAAAATTCTCAACAAAATTCTAGCAAATTGAATCCAGCAACACATTAAAAGAATTATACATCATGACCAAGTAGGATTCATCCCAGGTATGCAAGGATGGTTCAACATAAGAAAATCAATTAATGTAATACACCATATCAACAAATCAAAGCAGAAAAATCACATGATCATCTCAATTGATGCAGAGAAGGCATTTGACAAGATTCAACATCCTTTCCTGTTGAAAACACTTCAAAGGATAGGAATACAAGGGAACTTCCTTAAAATGATAAAGGGAATATATGAAAAACCACAGCTAATATCATACTCAATGGGGAAAAATTGAAAACTTTCCCCCTAAGATCAGGAACAAGACAAGGATGTCCACTATCACCACTGTTATTCAACATCGTGTTGGAAGTTCTAGCCAGAGCAATTAGGCAAGAAAAAGAAATACAAGCATCAAAATTGGAAAGGAAGAAGTAAAACTATCACTGTTTGCAGATGATATGATACTATACGTCGAAAACCCAGAAAAATCCACAGCAAAACTACTAGAGCTAATAAAGCAGATTGCCCTATAGTGTCGGGGCCTCTCACCTCTCACCCCTCTTTTCTTGTGAAAGTTCCCACATGTCCTGTCTCATGTGTTCTTTCTGTCTGATTAAAACAACAGCAACAAGAATGAAAAAGGACAAGTTTGAACCAAGAAAGAAAAAGAAGGACAATAAAAACAGGCCCATTGGTGATTCATATATTGGTTTTTAAAAACTGTGAAATAATTGAGATTAATATGTTCCAGAAATCAAATGTCAAGATGAATATTTTGGGGAGCATACTGGAAGCAACAAATGAAAATTTTAGAAGTTAAAAATATCATGATTAAATTTAAGGCAATAGGTAAGTTTAACTACAAATTCGACATAGCTGAAGAAAAGAAGTGACTGTGAAGGTAGGTCTGAAAAATGTATCCGGACTAAAGCACAAAGAGAGAAAAAAAGAAAACACAGAAAAATTTTAAGGGAAATATGTAGTAAGAGTCCCAGAAGGAAAGGAAGAGAGAGAGACAATGGGGGGACTATGTCTCCATTATGGTGGTACTACATAGTTCCCAGAAGGGACTATGGCTGAGAATCTCCCAAAAATGATAGGAAGCATAAAGTCACAGATTTAAGAAGAGTATAAAGCCCGGGCAACACAAATAAAGAGAAAGCCACACCTGAGCACACCATAGCAAAACTCCTGAAAACTAAAGAGAAAATCCTAAAAGCAGCCATGGAGAAAAGTTCTATTTTCTTCAAAAGAAACAAGGAAAGGTAGGGGACAATGGAACAGTACCTTCAAAGAATTAAAGAGTATTACTCCCAGCCTAGATTTTTATTTCCAGTAATATCCTCAAAAGTGAAGGTGATCTGAAGACACTTTAAGGTAAGTGAAAACCAAGAGGATTCTTCACCAGAACACCTGCACAAAAGAAACTATCAAAGGGGCAGGCAACGGAGGCTCAGTGGCAGAATTCTTGCCTGTCATGCCAAGCACCTGGGTTCAATTCCTGGAGACTGCTCATGCCAACAAAACAAAACAAAACAAAAAACTATTAAAGGACTTCTTTAGGCAGAAGGAAAATGATCCCAGATGGAAGCACAGAAATGCAGGAATGCAAAAGGATGAACAAATAGGTTTTTTTTATGTGAATAAATCTAAATGAAGACTGACTGTACAAAACAATAAAATAATGTTTGGAGGACACTATATGACTTTTCATAATGATGAAAGACCAGTCCACCTGGAATATGTAATAATTTTAAATGAATCTCAAAATTGTGAAGCAAAAATTGACAGTACTAAAATGAGAAACAGACAAATCTACCATTAGAGTGGCAGATTTTATCACACCTCTCTTAGTAACTGGTAGAACTAGCAGATGAGAAACTCAGTAGGGATGTAGAAGACTTAAACAACATATTTAACAAATTTGACCTAATTGACATACATGGAGCTCTGCATCCTCAAATGGTAAAATGTGCATTCTTTTTAACTGTATGTGGAACATTGGCCAAATTTAACCACATGCTGAGACATTATTTAAATCTCAACACCTTCCCAAGAACTAAACTCATGCAGAATGTATTTTCTGACCATGGTGAAACTGAACCAGAGGTCTATAACTAGAAGTCCTCACATGTTTTTATGTTAAGTAATGTTCTTTTACTCTAGTTCGCTAGCTGCCGGAATAAAACACACTAGAGAAAGATTGGCTTTCAATAAAAGGGATTTATTTAGTTAACATACAGTTCTTCAGAGGAAAGGCAGCTTTTAACCGAGGTTCTTTTGGAAGGTGCGGAGCGATCTCTGCCGGCCTTCTCTCCAGGCCTCTGGGTTCCAACAACTTTCCCTGGGGTGATTGCTTTCTGCATCTCCAAAGGCCTGAGCTGAGCTGCAAGTACTGAGATGAGGTATGCTGAGCTGCTTGGGCTGTGCTACATTGCGCTCTCTAATTTAAGCACCAGCCAATTAAATCAAGCATTATTCATTGCAGCAGGCACACCTCCTAGCCGACTACAGATGTAATTAACAGCAGATGAGGTTCAATGCCATTGGCTCATGTCCACAGCAGTAGAACTAGGCACCTTCACCTGGCCAAGTTGACACATGAACCTTTAATAACTTTTTCCTTAAATAAAAAATACTGTGCAATCATGGGAGAAAACATTTTAAATATGGGGGGCCAACAGGTTAAAAGATAAATCACTCATAATGCTTTGGGTATTTATCCTTCTAGAGATTTCCCCCATAGATGTTTATGGCTGTGGTAGATTGAGTTGAGTACCCCAATTTAGACATGTTCTTAATATTAATCCACATTCCTGTGGGAGTGAACCCATTGCAGGCAGTATCTCCTGAAGATGTGTTAATTAGGGTACGGCCCAGCTGAATGAGGATGGGTCTTAATCCTGATGACTGGGCCTTTATAAGCAGAGGCAATTCAGACGTAGAGAAAGAGTCATGGGAAGAGCTGGAAGCCAGAAGTCAGTGGAATCCAGAAAAGAAAGGAGAGGACATCGCAATGTGACAAGAGGTAGGGATAAAAGCTGAGGAAATTGAAGGATTTCCAGCAGTCAGCACAAGAATGCTACAGACCTTGGAGAAAAAAACATCACCTTGCTGATGTCTCAATTTTGAACTTCTACTAGACCTAAAACTGTGAGCCAATCCATTGTTCAAGCCAATCCATTGTGTGGTCTTTGTGACAGCAGCTAAGGAATGACATTACTTATAGTTTGCATTCAAATTTTCAGAGAAATTGGCTTATGCTCCACATGCAGTTATGGATTTTGCTTCTTTCATTCAAATATCATAAAAATTCAATGTTATTAATATTCTCCTTCAACACTGTTGACTGCAGAACAATCTGTTTTCGGGAGAAGGACAATTTAGTAAGTGCCCTATTATGGGATATTTAAGTTGAAAATTACTCTGAAAATTCTTTTGTCATGGACACTTGATTATTCTGTTCATTCTTGTAATAGCTCTAAAAAATATCATCATGAACACTCAGATTGCTTCACTATTCTTCCGGCAGTGGCAGACCAATCACTATGCTATGAAATCTGTTCTTTTTCAGCTAGACCAATATTTACTGCATGCCCAGGTTCCATGGTAGAACCAAAAGAAGGAGCACTGACCTCAAGGGAGAGTACAATCCTTTTTTTAATGGTGATGACCACATGAGTTTCCTACTGTTGCTGCAACAAATCACCCCAAACTTAGTGGCTTAAAACAATGCAAACTCATTTTCTTACAATTCTTCAGGTCAGAAGGCTAACTTGGGTCTCACTGAATTAAATCTGAGGTCTCGGCAGACTGCGTTCCTCCTTCCTCCTGGAGGTTCTAGCTGGAACCTTGCCTTTTCCAGCTCCTACAGGCTTGGCTCATTCCTTGGCTCATTACCCCTTCCTCAAGCTTCAAAGTCAGCAACATTACGTCTCTTCTCAAATCACATCTCCAGACTACACCCAGGAAAGATTTTCTACTTTTAAGGACTCATGTGATTCGATTGGACCCACCTGGAAAATCCAAGACAATCTTCCAGCCTCAAGATTCTTAATCACATTTGCAAAATCCCTTTTGCCCTATAAGGTAACATATTCACAGTTTCCATGGGTTAGTGCATGGATATCTTTGGATGTGCCTGTTATTCTGCCTACTACAATGATAATAACTACCATTTTTGAGTAGTTATTGCCAGTGTTGAACGAAGCTTTTTATAGGGATTAGTCTCATTTAACTTTACCTGAAATCCATGAGACAGATACTATTATTACCGTAACTGGACAGATGAGAAAACTGAGGCTAAGAGCAGTGATTAAGAAGTCAAAGTTTATTATTGTGAGTAACACGTCAGTGAAAACTATGAGCCATCTTGCTTTGCTTATTTTTTTTATTTAAGAACAACACTGAAGCCTTAACACAGATCCAAAAATTTCTGGGGCATTGCTTCTTACAAACCCTGAGCTGGCCAGCTCTGTTTTCAGTAAATAGTGTTTGTCCAGGGTTCTGAAATCCCCCTGAAAGTGACTGAGTTGAGCCAGGCATTGATCTCCCACCACTTAGACAGTGCCTTGAGCCACCATTTTATCAACACTTGGACATTTTTCATGGAACCAGAAAAAGTTCTCTGTTACCTACAGATCCCAGACAGTGCTTGTGAAAGCTGCTACTTGTGCACTTGGCCTCTTACGAAAACCTTTTTTCCTTAAACAGCAATAAAAAAGGCCAAGAGTGACTCTGCTCCAGGCTTGTTGGATTAAGTGAGAGAAATCAAGTTGCTCAGCTCCCTGGAAAGTTTTACTGGGAATTATTCTCCTGGATAGGAAGTATTTACGCTTGAAAGATAAAATTCAATCTTATAACAACTGCTAGTCATACAGGAAGTAATCAGTAACTAGTTAACTAGCAAATGTGCTGACCAGACAAGTCCAGGTCTTAATTGATGAAAAATAGCTGGAATTCCCTGATGACCATGGGAAGCCCACCTGGAGCCCAGGACCAATGGGACAGATTACAATGTGGGATCCCACTAACACGTCAGTGGCTGTCTCACTCACTTTAAAAAATATATATTTTTATTGATAAAAAACACACAAGCACAAATATTCTTAATATACAAACATTCTATACATGGTGTACCATCAATGGCTCACAGCATCATCACATAGCTGTATATTCATCACCATGATCATCTTTTAGAATATTTGCATCATTCCAGAAAAGGAAATAAAAAGGAGAAAATAAAAACTCATACAAACCATACCCTTCACTCCTTCCTCTCATTGACCACTAGTATTTCCGTCTACCCAATATATTTTAACCTTTGTTCACCCTATTATTTATTTTCTATGTATATTTTTTTTACTTATCTGTCCATACCCTAGATAAAGGGAGCATCAGACACAAGGTGTTCACAATCACACAGTGACATTGTAAATGTTATATTTTCATATAATCATCTTCAAGGATCAAGACTACTGGAACACAGCTCTAGTTTCGGGTACTTCCCTTTAGCTACTCAAATACACCATAAACTGAAAAGGGATATCTATATAACGTGTAAGAATAACCTCCAGGATAATCTCTACACTCTGTTTGAAATCTCTCAGCAGTGACACTTTAATCTGTCTCATTTCTTTTTTCCCCCTGTTGGTCAAGAAGATTTTCTCAATTCCTTGATGTGGATCCCAGCTCATCCTGGGAGTTCTGTCCCATGTTGCCAGGGAGATTTGCACCCCTGGGAGTCATGCCCCATATAGAGGGGGAGGGCAGTGGGTTTACTTGTTGTGCTGGCTTAGAGAGAGAGGCCACAGCTGATTGTCTCACTCACTTTTAAGCCTTTTGGGTTGTCTAGGAAGATGGGTGTTCTGCCAGGGTGTCATTCTTGGAAAAAGCTTTCATGTTCAATTCACACACCCTAACTCTGGCATCTAGGTTTTGAATAGATGCCTCCTCGTGGTGCCGCATCTGTCCTCACCCTTCTCCCATGGTCTCTGGGGCCATGATGGGGTTCAGAATCCAGGCCTTCAAACTATCCTAGACAAAGTCTAGGCTTTCAGTAGTTTCTGCCTTTCCAGGTGTCTATTAAAGAGCTGCAGCAGCTTTCACCAAGGAACTGGCAATCGGACGTCTTCAGCTTAAAATATCAATCCTCCCCGAATGACACAATGGCCCAAAAAGCCAGCTTCTCCAGGATGACATTCTTGTGACCACCAAGGACAACTATTCTTGGAAGACTCTTCATGAATCTGGGGCTTCTCTCTCGTGGGCACATTAGGGATATGGCAAACACAAATTCTCTAATCCACGTAGAGTCCTGCAAGCTGGGCAGGAAATGGTTAGGATCTACTTCAAGGCTCTGCAGTGGTTAATTTTTCAGGGAAACACTCCCCTAAAAGAGGTCCAGTTTAATTCTCCTAAACAACTAGCTATTTTTGAAAGCTGCCTACCAGTTGTTGACCACATAACATCATTTCCCAGGCCTCACCAACAGGTGGGAGCAGATGAGGACACATGAGCATCAGCCATTGTTGAAAAGTTTCCCAGTATTTTGAATTTTGGCTAAGGCCCCAAAGCCAAGGAATTAATTAACCCTACCTTCTAGAAAGAGCACCAAGCAGCTACCAGCATCTATTCCAGCATTTGCTGAGAAATCTAAATTGGTTTTGCCACCATTACCCGTCACACCAACAGCTCCTGAATGGGCTCTGAGAAATTGAGAAGAATGGGGTGAAGCAGGGATGCATCCTCTAGTGGGGAGTGCTGTGAGAAGCCGCTCAAACCAAGTGAGATGGTGCTGGGAGACCCCCGGTATAGACCAGGGTGCCCACTGGAAAAGGAGGTGGACATCGCACTTCTGCACCACCCAGCTGCCCAACTCATGCTATCAGCTGTCGGGTCCTGGTGGAAGATTTATTTCCTGGGGATTTTTGGTGAGTGTTCCCAAGTATTGAAAATGGAAATAAGCAGAAAGAATAATGCTTGCTACTCCCCTAGAAAATCCAGAAGATGGGAAACTGGAACAGCCCAAGGTCACATGGTGTGGTAGTTAGATTCAGTTGTCAACTTGGCCAGGTGAAAGCATCAAGTTCTGTTGCCGTGGACATGAGCCAATGGTACGTGAACCTCATCTGTTGCTCATTACATCTGCAGTCGGCTAAGAGGCGTACCTGCTGCAATGAATGATGTTTGAGTTAATTGGCTGGTGCTTAAATGAGAGAGTTCAACGTAGCACAGCCCAAGCAGCTTGGCATACCTCATGTCAGCACTTGCAGCTCAGCCCAGGCCTTTCGAGATGCAGAAAGGAATCACCCCAGGGAAAGTTGTTGGAACCCAGAGGCCTGGAGAGAAGGCTAGCAGAGATTACCCTGTGCCTTCCCATGTAAGAAAGAACCTCAGGTGAAAGTTAGCTGCCTTTCTTCTGAAAAACTAACAAAATAAATACCCTTTTATTTAAAAGCCAACTGTCTCTGGTGTGTTGCATTCCGGCAGCTAGCAAACTAGAACACATGGCATGTGGGACAGCCTGTGCTTAGGCTATTTAGTGTGGCAGGTACCATGAGGAGTCACAAAAGATGGCCTGCTTGACCCATCTTTACCCAAGAGGGTGGTCTGCAGGAAGAAGGGACTACAGAAGATGCTCTGGGGTGTGTGTGTTGGGGGCGGGGGTAGGGCTGCCAGATGCAGAGGGAAAGAAAAGTGTGCCAGCCGATGTCCCAGCAGGAAACAAAATTCTAATGTTGCAGTAGAAAATAAAATTATCAAATGGTTAAAATGAAGACAATCAGGTTTATTGATGTATCATTTATATAAAATGAAAGCCATACCTCTAGAAGTACAGTATAATGAGTTTTGACAAATGATCACAGTCATGTCGCCACCACCATAATCAAGATGTAGAATATTTCCATAATCCCCAAAGTTCCCTCATGTCCTTGCAATCAATCCCTTTTTCTACCCACAGTCCCTGGTTGGTTCTCTCTCTCTCTCTATCATTTGGCCTTTTCAGGAACATCACGTGAATGATAGTATGATTCCATTTTGCACATGGCTTCTTCCACTTAGCATAACGATTTTGAGATTCATCCATGCTACTGCACGTATCGGTGGTTTATTCCTTTTTATTGCTGAGTAGTTCTCCATCGTGTAGATATACCATTTTTATCAATTCACCTGTTGAAGAATATTTTGATTGTTTCTACTTTTAGCGATTATAAATAAAACTGTAAACATTCACATACAGGTCTTTGTGACCTGTATGTCTTTATTCCTTTTGGGTAAACATCCGAGAGTGAGACTGCTGAGTCATATAGTAAGTTTATGTCTGACTTTGTAAGAAACTGGCAAATTGCTTTCCAAAGTCGTTGTACCATTTTTCATTCTCACCAGTGATGGATGAGCGATCAGCGGAGAGGAGCTGCGTGATGTTAAGCAAAGACTGTATCTCCCAGGTTGGGAAACTATGAAGTGCCCTGAATAGCCAAAGAAGAACAGAATCGGAGGTCGCACACTTCTTGATTTCAAAACCTATCACAACATCACAGTAATCAAAATAGAGTATTACTGGCATAAAGATAGACATGTGGACCAATGGAATAGAATTGAAAGTCCATAAATGGATCCATTCTAATTTTCAATAAGGGTGCCAAGTATATTAATTATTGAGGAATGGACTCCTCAATAAATGGTGCTGGGAAAACTGGATATCCACATGCAAAAGGATGAAATTTGACCCTTACCTCATACTACAGATGAACGTTAACTCTTGATGGACCAAGGAACTAAAACATAAGGCAAAACCCATAAAATTCTTCATACCATTGGATTTGGCAGTGATTTCTTAGATATTACACTAAAAGACATGGCAACAAAAGAAACAAATTTAAATAGACTTGATCAAAAATTTAAAACTTTTGTACATCAAATAATATAACCAAGAAAATGAAAAAGACAACTTATAGAATGGGAGAAAGTGTTTGGAAATCATATATCTGATAAAGGCTTAATATGGAGAGTATACAAAGAACTGCCACAACGCAACAACAAAAATACAAAAAATATTTTTTTTAATGTGTGAAGTCTCTCTCTCAAAGCCTACTCTGCAAATAAAGCCACTACCCTCCATCCTACATGGGACGTGACTGCCAGGGGTGAAAATCTCCCTGGCAATGTGGGACTCCAAGGGATGAGCCTGGCCCTGGCATCATGGGATTGAGAAGGCCTTCTTGACCAAAACGGAGAAAAGAAATGAAACAAAATTAAGTTTCAGTGGTTAAAAGATTTAAAATAGAATCAAGAGGTCATTCTGGAGGTTACTCTTATGCAGTCTTCAGTCAGATACTGCAAAATGCCATAATATGGCAATCCCCAACCAACAGTATTCCCGAATACCCTAAAGAATAACCTGGGCTCTATCTAAGATTCTATAAATGTTTTTCTTAGTAAGTTTATTATTTTTTTCAGAAATTTAAGGTCTCCAGATTATTCCTAGACCAGATAAGCCCTGAGACCCAGGTGCATTCCTCTGCGCCATAAGGTTGACACCCCTCTCCACCATTAAGAAGTTAAAATGGTCATTACCCAGATATCTCTGAAGATTGAGGGAATGAGAAAATGAAAGGGAGGAGATATAAATGAGAAATTAGGATTTAACCAATGATTATGACTACTGGCTCATTATATAGATATTTCTTTTTTAATTTCTAGTGTATTAGAATAGCCAGAAGGAAATACCTAAATTGTTGAACTGTAATCCAGTAGCCTTGGTCTTTGATAATGATCGAATAACCAAATAGCTTCTATCTTGTGACCATGTGATTGTAAAAACCTTGTGACTGACACACCCTATATCCAATGTATGGGCAGATGACTAATAAAATAAAGACATGTGTGAAAAAAAATAGGTTGGGAATATGGGGGAAAATCCCTCTATGTAAAGTAGGGACAACATAGTACTACTTTAATAGTCCTTCATCAATTGTAACAAATGTAATTACTGTTAAAAAAAAATAGTAGAATTACAGGGCACAGCTGCCTGCGCCAGGGAGCATCGAGGGGGCCCAGTTTGAGTGGCACTGTGGCAGGAGTGTGGGGTCTGGGAGTGCGCACAGCACTGTGTCCTTAGGCCTCCCGTTGGGGGGACACAGGGGTGAAGGCAGTTCGAGCCAAGGTGGCAAAGTGCACACTAAGACACCAGGGTCACTGCAGGCTCTGGGGCACTGCTGGGTGACCCCGAGGCTCTGCTGGACAGGCACCGTGCCCTGCCCGAAGGGCCTGTCCCTCTGCACCTGCAGCCACTACACCTTCACAGAGGGGAGCAGGAGCCGGGCACACACGCTTGCAGTGTGAGACCTGGGGTCTCTGAGGGCAGGTTCATGCAGGGCCAGGACCGGGGCCTGGACCTCAGCAGGGATGGGTCACCCGGACTGCAGCCTCCTTCCTGCCCTGGGGTGCCCCCACTGTGGCCCATTCACACAGGCTGCAGCTGCAGGCTCAGTGGGTCACACACAACTAAGGGCTGCTCCAGTACCTACCAGGAGAAACTTGGAACAAGGAAGGAATTCAAGTCTGTTGGTATTCCACTCAGGCATACCATGTTCATGGATTGGAAGACTAAATATAGTTAAGATATCAATTCTACCAACTTGACTTATAGATTCAATGCAGTACCAATTAAAATCCCAATAACTTATTTTGGAGAAATAGAAAACCAATAACCAAATTTATTTGGAAGGGCAGGATGCGCTGAATAGCTAAAAATATCTTGAGAAAGAAAAATGAAGTGGAAGGTCTCATACCACCTAACTTTAAAGCATATTACAAAGTACAGTGGACAAAACAGCATCATACTGCCATAAAGATAGATATACTGACCAATGGAATAGAATTGAGTGTTCAGAAATACACTCTTTCATCTATGGACAATTGTTTTTTGATAAGGCAGTAAGCCAACCCCACTGGGGCAGAACAGCCTCTTCAATAATTGGTGTTTGGAAAACTGGATAGCCATATGCAAAAGAATGAAGGAGGGTCCAGGTCTCACACCTTATATAAAAGTAAACTCAAAATGGATCAAAGGGCTAAACATTAGAGTTAAGACCATAAAACTGCTAGAAAAAAAAATGTAGGGAAATATCTTACAAAACTTGTAATAGGAAATGGTTTCCTAGATGTTACAACCAAAGTATAAGCATAGAAAGAAGAAATAGATAAATGGGATATCCTCAAAATTAAACACTTTTATGCATCAAAGAACTTTGTCAGGAAAGTAAAAAAGCAGCCTACACAATAGGAGACAATATTTGGAAACCACATATTAGATAGGGGTTTAGTATCCAGAATATGTAAGGAGATTCTTCAACACAACAACAAAAAGACAAACAACCCAATCTAAAAATGGGCAAAAGAGGACCTGCGGGAAGATGGCAGACAGAGTGGAGTGAGTTCACTCCTGCTCCATGCAACGAGATAGGAGACAGGGAGAAAATGCCCAGGACTGCAGGTCCCGGGGTGTGAGTAAACTAGGAGGGTCTTTATGCAATTTGGGGGAGGAGCGCATCAGCAGATCAGGGAGAGTGAGTGTGTCGGGTGACCCCAATCCCCACCGGACCGGCTGCAGCGTACCTGGGAGATGAGATAGGAGGGAACTGACCCTCCTGGGCTCCAGCTTGAACAGCTGCCGTCTGGGGAAACCTCCCCACCTGGTTGCAGTGGACAGGGCCTGCAGGGAGCCCTGAGGCCGGCTGATCGTCCACTGTTGCACAGGCCTCAAGGTAGGGGCAATGATCACTGTTTGGATGGTGATCCCCTACGTGCTGGGCGGCTCCCCAGTCCACCTTGCAGAGACCGCTGCCGGCTACCCCTTAGCACGCCCACTTGAAGTAGCTTCCTCCAGGAGGGGCGGGGCTGAGGGAGGAGGCGCGCCATCTGCTGGCCAGATGCGGTAAGTGCAGGTCAGCTGCACCAGACAGGGAGGGGGGAGCTTGAGGGGGGAGAAGCCTCACGGTTGCCACCTGCTGGGAAGAAGGGGTAAGTGCAGGCAAGTTAACTATCTGCCTGTCTTTATTTTTATTTTTTATTTTATTTTTTTAATATTCTTTTTTCTTCCCCCTTCTTAAAACATATTATTCCGATACATTTTTATTAGTAATATAATTGCTTTTTCATTGTTTTTAAATTTTTATAGTTTATATATTTTTTTATTCTTTATATTCTCTTTCACATATTATTTATTGTTCATTTCTTTAATTTTTGTTATTACTATTATTATTTTCTCTTAAATTTTCTCTCCCTCTGGTGGGCACCAGCCTGAATTCACTCCCAGTATATCCTGGAGTATCTCCTTTTGATTGTGGGGCCTACTACTGTTGTGTTGTATTTTGTTGTGGTTCTTGTTTTTGTGACTCATATTTTTATCATATTATTATTTTACTTTATTATTATTATCTCTTTTTTCTTCTGTTTTTTTCTTTTCTCATTTGTGTGTGTGTGTGTGTGTGTGTGTGTGTAGGCTGGGAATCGAGCCTGGGTCTCCCATGTGATGGCCAGCCATTCTGCCGCTGGAGTACCTGTGCACCCCAGTCTCGCTTATAATAGACTCTTTTTTTAAAAAAAAACTTTTAAGTTGTATAATATAACATATATACAAAAAAAAAAAGAAAGAAAAACACAATAGTTTTCAAAGCACTCTTCAACAAGTAGCTACAGGACAGATCCCAGAGTATGTCATGGGCTACCATACCATCCTCTCAGATTTTTCCTACTAACTGCTCCAGAAAATAGGGGCCTAGAAGGAATAAATTTTTTTTTATTGTCACAGTCAACTTTTTTCTTTTTTTTGTGTGAAAAATGACATGTAAAAAATGCAATAAATTTCAAAGCACAGCACAGCAACAATTAGTTGTAGAACAGATTTCAGAGCTTGGTATGGGTTACAATTCCACAATTTTAGGTTTTTACTTCTACCTACTCTGAGATACTGGAGACTAAAAGAACTATCAGTTTAATGGTTCAGTCATCATCTAATACACTCTTAAGTTGAATTGTGTCCCCTACATGAGACATGGACCTTGGCTGGGTGGAGAATAACCAACAAAGTGCAAGAGGAAACACTCAGCAAAAACTAAGTAAACACAAAACTTTAGAAGAGTGAAGGAAACCAACTTGCAAAATAACCATATCAAGATAACCAAATGCCCCAAACAACAGAAAATCATAAAGCACATGAAGATCAAAACAGAAATGGCCCAGCCAAATGACAAAATCAAAATTCCAGAAAGAACATAAAATGTGAAACAATTACTCAAGGATTCTTTTTTCTTTTTTGGCATTGGCAGGCTCTGGGACTCGAACCTGGGTCTCCAGCACAGCAGGCAAGAATTCTGCCACTGAGCCACCACTGCACTGCGCGAAAGAGTGGGTTTTTTGTTTGTTTGTTTGTTTGTTTGGTGCATGGTCCAGGAACTGAACCTGGGCCTCCTGCATGGAGAATGAGCATTCTGAACCACCCATGCACCCCTCAAAGATATTTATAAAGAAATTAAGGATATCAGGAAGACACTAGATGAGCATAAAGAAGAATTCAGGAGGTTAAATAGAAAATTGGCAGTAGACCAAATTAAAAATACACTGGAGACAAACGATAGCACATTCAAAGAGGTAGAAGAAAGAGTAAGTGAGTAAGAAGATAGAACACAAAAAAAACAAATGGCAAGAAAGATGAAAAATAATGCAACTGGATCTTAGGGAAATGATGGGCAAGAGGCACACAAATATAAGAATCACTGATGTCCCAGAAGGAGAAAAGAAGAGTGAGTTGTGGAATGTATCAGAACTCCATTCCTTTTTCTGGCTGAATATTATCCCTTTGTCTGGCCCTGCCGCATTTTGTTTATCCACTCACCTATTGAAAGGCATTTGAGTTGTTTCCACAACCCATAAATGCTTATGTACAAGTTTCTGTGTGGATATATGTTTTTATTTCTCCTGGATAAATACTTAGAATTGGAATTGCTGGGTCATATGGTAAGTGTGTTTAACTTTTGGAGAAACTGCCGAAATGTTTTCCATAGCAGCTGCGCCATTTTCCAGCCCTACCAACAATGCACGAGGGTTCTAATTTCTCCATGTCTTTGCTAAGACTTGTTATTTTCTGTTTTTAAAAAAATTATTGTTGTTATTATTATGGCCATTCTAGTAGGTGTGATGTGGTTTCCCATTGTGGTTTTAATAATTTGTTTTGTTTTTTATTCAGAAGTATAAGGCTTGCAATAGAAGGAGTCTAGAATTACCAGGCTTGGAAATGAAGAGACTTGGTGCCCAGTGGAATGCTGGATGGCCAAGACAGGACTGACAGTGGCTGGGGTGGCCTTCCAGAAGTCCAGCTGAGACCAAGAGCACTTCTTTATTATACCTGGCTCTGAGGTGTGGTGCACAGTGTGCCAGGAAGGGGGGAGATTCTCATAGAGGATACCAGTGTTTGGAGGCAGGGAAGGAATCTCCTGAAGGAACATGCTGAAGTCTTTGCTGTAGCAGAATGTAGGAAGAGGAACCATTGTGCTCCTCTCTGTCTCTAGAGCAGCTATCACCATCTCATTTCACAGACAGGGAAAACAGAGGAGTGAAGTGGCTAGCCCAAGGTTGCTTGGCTAGAGGATGTTGGGGTTGCATGTCAGTGTGTCCTACCTGGCTGACTCACTATCACCTCCCTGCTTTCCTCCCAGCAGCCATAACACAGAGGGAGAGGAGCATGCAACAGCTTGCAAAACTGTGTTTCTATTCAGTAAGGAAACAGACCTAGACTCAGCCACGAGTGGGTTGAAAAGGTAAAGTTGCTTTGACAAAAATTCGTGCCATCTTGATATTGTTTCATTTGTTCAGATACTCCCCGCTGCACCCCAACTCTCTGCTACTCTCTTTTCCCAACAGTGGTTTTCCCCTGCTTCCACAGTTATCACACGAATGGCTGTTTGGTGCACTGTGATCCTGTCCTGCTCTTGGCTGGGCCAACCTTCCTAAGGGGGTTGGAACTGGGATGGAGACTCCACTGGGGCCTGAAACATAACATGTACAATTCTGAAGCTACAGGAGGCCATATTACCTCTGGGAAGCAGCTGAGCAGAGAGAGGGAAGACACCCTGGAGAAAGAGAATTTCTCTGGTCCCAACGCCCAGCTCTGTCCTGCCCTTGGATTCTGGGGGCTTCTCTAGCCTGTTGCCCTGGCAGGTCTTGAGGATTAGCACCCCACCCCACCCCTCAACCTGTCCCACTCCTGTCCTATAATCTAGGAGCTAAAAAGCTAACATTTCCCAGGCTCCCTTGCAGCTAAGGTTCCAGATGTGACCATGTCTCAGCAGGCAGGTAATACCTACAGGAGACCTGGAAGTTGGAAATGAGTGCCCCAAGGTGGTGTCCACACTCGGGGAGGTCTGACCACAAGCAGAGTGGGCCTGGTTCTTGGTTTTTCTGAGCAGCTATGGAAACAGGGTCTGTTGTCTAGGCTGTGAGCAGTAGCAATGGAGTTTTCAGTAGAAGAGTCCTGTGGTCTAGTTGGGCAGCTTTTGGCTGTAGGCTGCAAGCTTGGTTTCTTGAGCTGCCCAGAAATTCTAGCAACTACAAGGTGTGCTGTCATAAATCCCTTTCTTGTAAATAAACTGAAATGTATTCTGCTATCTGCAATGGCAGCTAAGAATCCTTATTGATTTACCTGCCAATAATAAATTCTACTTGTTGATAGTTTCACTTGTGGGTCTGTCACTGGCAAGCAAAAAAACCTTAATACAGTAACCACACTGATAATCCAAACTATCTGTTAAAAAGCAACAATCTTGAAATGGGAAAAAATTATTTTATCCAAATGATAGATGTCTCCATCTGCAGGCTGTACTTTTAGGTTGAGACAACAAGACACCACAAATTCCATTTTTGTAATGTAGGAAATGTGTGACCATTGCAAGTTAACTGATTTTGTAGGGAACATTGACTAGATGACATTTCATCTGAAAAGAGATTTAAAATAAAAATACTCATCTTTATTGGGTCGTTACTTCCAATGCTCTCACTGGAGCCAGAGGCCAGCATGGTGCCCGAGTATACACAGGTGGTTGATAACAGGGTTAGAACTAGAAGCCAGATCACCTGACCTTAATCTCACCATAGCACAGTCTCCCTGGGGACCAAGATTCCAGAGCCAGCAACGTGACTTGGGTAGAAACAACAGAGGGGCCCCACTGTGTATTTTTCATTTATGACCACATTAGCAGAATTGGAAGTCAGAAGAATTGAGCATTGAAAGATGTATTTGGCTGGTTCTTTGTTTAGTATTCCTTTTCTGCGGGAAGCTACCGACTCATAAGGACAAAGCATGAGTTCATGTTATGTTATACAACCTTCCCCTTTCCACATTTCCACACTGGGTGAACTGTGCCTCCAATACATATGCAGCCCTCCACACCGACCAGCAACTAATGAGTCCAACGCACTTACCAACTTCCCACTGAAAAATGTTTTGTTTCTTCCTCAAAGATATATTTTTTATAAAACCCGCTCTAATAGAGCTCCTTTTGCAAAGCAGAGGAAGCTGTTAGTAGCAAGTGTCATAAATAGAGATGTTCCTTATGGCAGGGGAGGCTGCTGCTGAGTGGATAGGCTGACTGATGTCTCGGGCCGTGCCCCGGCATGGCCATCTGGGAAGTGGCAACAGCATAGTGGAGAGAAGCCTGCCTTGGGGGCCTCCCAGGGTGCTTAAACGAGGTCGGCAACTGGCTCAGAGAAAGTCATACAATTCCTGGTACAGATACTTTTGAACATTCTATCAGAAGAGAGGCAAAAGTCTTCACTGAAGTAAAAAGCGGGGTGGGGTGGGGGTGGGGATAAAAAAGAAACAATCCCCTTGTCATGGGCAAACCACTGAAAGATGCCAATGGCTGTGTCTTACCAGTGCGTCTTGCGGAGATAGTTGGCATTGCATGGAGCCAACCAAATAGGAAATGAATCAGTGTTTGAAATAACAGCAGCTACCAAAGCCTTTTCTTAATTCTTTCCAGACTCAACAAGAGTAATGCCAGAGTCCAGGAGATGTAAGCTCCCCGTCAAGTACTGAGGAATAGCATCAGGTTTAACAGCTGTCATGGAGGTGTCTTGGAATTGGATGTTTCAGACGCCGTGACTCTCACACTTGAACGTAATTTTCACTATTTGTCTATCTTTCCCAGAGAGACCCAGGGTTGCAGAGGAGCTTTGTTTTGAAAGTTCTTTCTTAAATGATTCCTGATACCAGCATATGGCCATTTCTCACTAATGAGAGAATGGAAAGTCATATCGACTTGTTTGGACTTCTTTCCCTCAGTGAGGTGGAGGTGCTTTCTATACAGGATTGGACCATTTCAAGAAGCAGGTGGGAAGATGCCCCAAAAGTCACTGCCCCCATCATCTCCATCAGCTATTAATACTATTTCTAAGAGCACGGTGGTTCACAGGAATGATCAGGTAGAAAGAGCAGACAATAACAACTGGATTGGTTGCCCAAAGAACAAAAGAATAGATGACAGCACAAAAATGTCAGAGAGACAGAACTATGAGAGAGCAGATTATAGGTCAGAGGACCTGTCACGGTGGGAAATTACCAAGTACACTGCAAGAAGCTAGCACAGAGGTCATGGAACAGAAAGGCTTGCAAATCAAATTAAGTTTCTTGCATGACACATTTATTGAATCAATTAAAAACACAGAGAGAAGCCAGGAGAAAGGGATTGGGGCTGATATACTCTTAAGGGTCAGGGGGTGGAAGGAGTCCCCTCCCCACTCCTGGATTGCACTATACCCATGCATCAGGCTCTCTCTGTGCATCAGCCTTCCTTGCTAACAGAGAGGTCACAAAGCCCTAAGTAGAAGATGGGCAAGATGGTTCTGCAGAGGTAAGGTGCTTGGAGAGACACTGGGGAAGGATTCTTGGCCAAGGTGAAACTCGCACATAACCTGCTTAGGAGCCTACACT
The DNA here is from genome assembly GCF_023851605.1 of Tamandua tetradactyla. NCBI lineage: Eukaryota > Metazoa > Chordata > Mammalia > Pilosa > Myrmecophagidae > Tamandua > Tamandua tetradactyla. The sequence continues at coordinate 82,920,615 of NC_135338.1, read as the reverse complement.
GTGGGTCTTGGGCAGAGGACAAGTGGGGCCAAAATGGGAGTCACCAAGAGGTCGTCAATACAGGATTGACATACCTCTCAATCTGGAAGTGAAGTAATTCCTCTCTCTATTGCTAGGTGGCATTCTCAACTATTTTATCTTTTTTCCCTAAGGCCAGCTCCCAGCTGCCCCATTCACTTTACCTAATGTCTCCCACCAGCTATTAACTCACTGTCCATACTCTACATATTTCACAAATTTCATCATCTGCTCTTCTTGTTTGTTTCTCTACAACAGAACTGAATACAGCCCTCACATCTATGGCCAACTGACTTTTGACAAAGGTGTCAAGTCCACTCAATGGGAAAAGAATAGTCTCTTCAACAAATGGTGCTGGAAAAACTAGATATCCACACCATATACAAAAATGAACTCTAAATAGATCAAAAACCTAAATATAAGAACCAAAACTTTAACATTCCTAGAAGAAAACATACCGAAGAATCTTCAGGACCTTGTGTTAGGCAATGGTTTCTTAGACTTTATATTAAAGCATGAGCAATGAGAGAAGAAATAAATGGGACTTCATCAAAATGAAAACTTTTGTGCATTAAAGGACTTTATCAAGACAATGAAAAGACAACCCACATAATGGAAGAAACCATATTTAGAATGCATATATTTGATAAGGGTTTAATATCCAGAACATACAAAGAACTGGTACAACTCAATAATAAAAAAACAACCCGATTTAAAAATTGGTGAAGGATTTGACTAGACATTTCTCCAAAGAAGATATCAAGTGGTCAAAAAGCACATGAAAAGATGCTCAACACACTAACCATCAGGGAGATGCAAATCAAAACCACAATGAGTTATCACTTTACACCCACTAGAAAGGCTATTGGAAGTGAGAACCCTCATGAATTGCTGGTGGGAATGTAAAGTGGTGCAGACACTGTGGAGAACAGTTTGGTGGCTTCTCAGAAAGTTAAACATAGAATTACCAGATGACCTGGCAATCCCACTTCTAGATATTTACCCAAGAGAAATGAAAGCAGGTACCCAATTAGATATTTGTATACCAATATTCATAACAGCACTATTTACAGTAGACAAATGGTGGAAGCAACCCAAGCGTTCATCTACAGATTAATAGATAAACAAAATGTGGCAGACTCATACAATAGAACATTATTCAACCATAAAAAGGAATGAAGTCTGATCTATGCTACAGCATGGATGAAACTTGAAGACATCATGTTGAGTGAAATAAGTTAGAAACAAAAGGATAAATATTGAATAATTTCATTGACATACAATAATTCGAATATGCTAATTCATAGAGTCAGAAATTAGAATACAGGTCACCAGGGGCCAGGGTAACCTGGTAACCGGAGAGGAAATGCTTAATTGGTACAGAGTTCCTATGTGGGGTGATGGAAAAGTTTTGCTAATGAATGGTGGTGATGGTAGCACAATATTATGAATATAATTAACACCACTGAATTATATATGTGAATGTAGTGAAAAAGGGAAATTTTAGGTTGTAAATATGTTACCAGAGTAAAAAATTTAAAAACCATAGAATTATGCAACACAAATAGTGAACCCTAATGTAAAGTATGGAATATAGTTAATAATATAATTATAATAATATTGTTTCATCAATTGTAAGGAAGGTACCACAATAAATGCAAAGTGTTAATAATGAGGAAAATGGTGTGTGTGAGGGGGCATATGGGAACTCTGTACTTTCTGCATTTTTCTGTAAACCAACAACTTCTCTATTAAAATAAAAAAGATGAGATACCACTTCACACCCATTAGGTTGGTTATTATTTTTTAAGTGGAAAGTAAGTATTGGAGAGGATGTAGAGAAATAGACACCCTCATGAATTGCTGGTGGGAATGTAAATTGGTGCAGCCACTGTGGAAATCAGGTTGGTGGTTTCTCAGAAAGTTAATCATAGAATTACCATATGACCTGGAAATCCCACTTCAAGGTATATACCCAAATGAATTGAAAGCAGGGATTCAAACAGATATTTTATACCAATGTTCATAGCAACATTATTCACAATAGCCAAAAGGTGGAAACTACCCATTCACCCACATTCCATCAGTGGGTGAATGGGTAAACAAAATGTGACAGACAGCTTGGAATAGAATTCAGCTGTCAAAAGGAAAGAAGTGCTTATATACGCTAAAAGAGGGATGAAACTTAAAGACAGCAAGTTGAGTGAAATAAGTCAGACCCAAAAGGGCAAATATTGTATTATCTCCCTTATATGAAATAACTAAAATATGCACATTCATAGAGACAGAAAGTAGATTACAGGGTGCTAGTGGTGGGGACAGAGGTGGGGATAGAGGTGGGGATAGAGGTGGGGACAGAGGTGGGGATAGAGGTGGGGACAGAGGTGGGGATAGAGGTGGGGACAGAGGTGGGGATAGAGGTGGGGATAGAGGTGGGGACAGAGGTGGGGACAGAGGTGGGGATAGAGGTGGGGATAGAGGTGGGGACAGAGGTGGGGACAGAGGTGGGGACAGAGGTGGGGATAGAGGTGGGGATAGAGGTGGGGACAGAGGTGGGGATAGAGGTGGGGATAGAGGTGGGGATGGGAAATGGGAAATTAATGCTCAGCTGGTACAGAATTTCTGTTCGGGGTGATGGAGAAGTTTAGGTAACAGATGTTAATGGTAGTAGCACAACATTGTGGAGGCAGGTAACACCACTGAATTGTATACTTGAAGGTGGTTAAAATGGGAAAGTTTATTTTGTATACATGTTACCACAATAAAATATGAAAAAAAAAGAATTGAATCTAGTAGTCTCAAATAATACAGCTAATGCACAACATAAAGATCCATCCAGAATGTTTCCTTGCTCTCCCAGAAAGAGAAACAAAGATAGAAAAGGAACAAGAGTATCAAGGAAATAAAACTAGAAGAGACTCTGTTTAAATGAAGCAGACTGAACATGCATATATTTCCATTTCATCCTGAAAGCAATCCAAAAAAAGCAGTCAGGAAATGGAAAAAAAAAAAAAAAAAAAGACATTAATTCACCAGAACAAAAAGAATGGGAGAGGATATGGCAGCAGACGAAATAAGTAAACCTTTTGTTTGGAACTGGAAAATGTTTGGCTGGGTGATAAATAACTAAAGACAGAAAGGAAAGCTGAAACTACAGTAAGGGAGGCAGCTAGAAGCAACCCCAGAAAGACCCAGGAATTGGAGAGCCCAGGACCCCACGTGGCTGGAGTGTGGAGTAGTTCTGAATTTAGGAAGATTGGTGGAAAGACTTCCAGAGGAGTTTTGGCTGCCAGATGTCTTCCCTTACTGCAGAAGACTGAAGGCTACTCTCTGGAGAGATGGAAACCAGCAGTCTCTGGACTCTGGGTCACCAGACAGGGTGTTCTACTGGTAAGGGGATTACCTCAGCCCCTATCCTTGCTCAGCTCCCAGCACCCTGGCAGTCAGACTTATATCTCCAGGCAGATTTCCTCTCTGTGGAAACTGACCAGAATAAGAGAAAATACATATTGATGTTGACAAGTTCGAGATCCTCAATGAAACATTTCTGCTTGCCCCCTTAGAATCCCACCCAGCCATCATGCGAACAGCACCAGGCTAACCTGCTAGAGTATGAGAGAACCCACGGAAGGAGATGTGCTATCCCAGCTGAGGCCATCTTATATTAGCAAACTACCAGCCCACCCGCAGCTGACCACTGACACAAGAATGAGACCAGCCAAGGCTAGAAAGACTGCCCAGCTGAGCCCAATCCAAACTGCTGACCTGCAGACTCTCGATTCTTCAGTGAAATAAATGTGCTTGTTTTAAGCCACTGAGTTTGGGAGTGGTTTGTTACACAGCAAAAGCTAACTGAGGGTGGGCCACTGTGGCTCAGCAGGTAGGAATGCTTGCCTGCGATGCCAGAAGACCCGGGCTCGATTCCCGGTGCCTGCCCATGTTAAAAAAAAAAAAATAGCTAACTGATACAGAGCATCAATCTAGGAAGGCTAAAATCTGAATAACTGAAGTGCTAAGGAGCAAGAACAAAGGAATAAAATATAAGAAAACTTATAAAGATACAGCACAAGAAAATTTCCCAAACTTAAAAGATCAGTTTCCAGATGAAAAGGGACCATTATGTTTTTACTGTGATGAATGAAAAAATCCCATTCTAGGGACATCATTGTGAAGTTTCAGAATATTAGAAAAAAAAAAGAAGTTCCTATAAGCTTTCAAAATGATAGAAGAGACTTATAGAAAGAATCTAGAGTAAAAATGAATTGGACTTCTCAGTGGTAACTCTGGAAGCTAGAAGATAATGAAGAAAATGCCTTCAAAATCCTGAGAGAATGATTTCCACCCAATAAGTTTATGCCCAAACTATCAAACAGTATAATAAAAGACATTTATAAATATTCAAGGTCCAAAAAAAAAAGTTCCCATATATCTTTTCTCAGAAACTATTTGAGGATGTGCTCCATCAAAATGAATACGTGGCCTACTTAACTCACTGGAATAGCTATTGTTAAAAAGGAAAAAACAGAAAATAACAAATATTGATGAGGACGTGGAGAAATTGGAACATTTGTACTTTACTGGTGGGACTGTAAAATGGTACAGCTACTGTGGAAAACAGTTTGATGGCTCCCCAGAAAGTTAAACATAGAATTACCTTATGACCTGGCAATTACAGTCCTAGGTATATACCCCAAATAATTGAAAACAGACACTCACATAGACACTGACACCAATGTTCACAGAAACATTATTCACAATAGCCAAAAGGTGGAAACAACCTAAGTGTCAATCAACAAATGGATAAACAAAGGGTGGTATATGCATACAATGAAATATCATTCAGCCATAAAAAGGAATGAAGCTCTGATACATGCTATGATGTGGCATGAAAGTAGAAACTACCTAAATGTCCACTGATTGATAAATGGACAAACATAATGTGGTATACACATACAGTGAAATGTTACTAGTCATGACAAGGAATGCAGTATAATGCATGCTACAACATAGGTGTTCCCTGAAGACATGCTTAGCAAAAGAAGTCAGACACCAAAGGCTACATATTGTATGACCCCATCTACTTGAAATGCCCAGAATAACATTCTTTTTCTATAGAAAAAGTGGTTGCCAGAGGTTTGGGGGCAGGGAGGGAGGTATGGGGAGTAACTGCTAACAGGTACAGGGCTTCATGGGGGGGTGGGGGGCGACGGAAATACCCTGGAGCTACTTAGTAGTAAACAAACTGTGTGAATTTACTAAAACCATTTAAAGGGTAAATTTCATAGCATATGAATTGTATTTCTATTTTCAAGGTGAATATATAAATTGGGAAAGAAGAGCTCTGGGCATTCAGAGGACAGGGGCTTCAGCGTTAGAAAGAGGCAAAGGGAATACCAGAAATGATAGTAAGGCTGTGGGACAACAGCTGTGCGGTAGGCCTAGAAAGTGGTAATTTCCAGATCAGAACTCTGAGAAAGATTCCTCCAGTACAAAACTGATGCTGGTGTCGACAGGTTTGAACATATGCAAAAGTGATTCATAATACAGTCAGTTTGGTGCTAAACTAGTGATTAGAGCATAGAAAACTAAACCAATGATAAAAATGTGAAAATTTTTAAATCCACAAAAGACAAAAAGCTGAACAAGAAAGGAAGTGCAATCATAGTACACTACACGGCTCCGCTGGAATAACAGCTGCACAGCCACAATGTAAAATAGGTGCTAAACCAAAGCCTGGCAATATCAAAAGGGAAGAACATGTGTGCTTGTGGACAGGAAGTAGGAAGAAGTTATCAATAGATGTTCTGCATTGAACAGTACCTCCCACAGAAGACACGTCCATGTCCTATTCTCCCATCCTGTGGGGTAGACTCATTCGTGGGATCTTGGCAGAGCCTATGTAAGGGGGGCCTAACTGAACCAGCAGGGTGAGGATGGATCCACATAACTGGAGTCCTTAGAAGAAGAGGAAATTCAGATGCAGTCAGTTGGGCATTATCTGAGGAGGGACACAAAGGGACATCTCCATGTGACAGAGGGCTGATGAAAAGCCATCAACAGAATGCTGCAGGCTTTGGAGAAAGTATGGCCCTGCTGATGCCCTGATTTTGGACTTCTGGATTCCCGAACTGTGAAACACTAAGTCCCTTTTTTCGCATGGGCAGGCACTGGGAATTGAATCTGGGTCTTTGGCATGGCAGGCGAGAACTCTGCCTGCTGAGCCACCTTGGCCCACCCAATAAGTTCCATTTTATAAGCCACTCCACTATGTGGTATTTATCTTAGTTAACCTGTCAAGCTAAGGCAACAGATAAGATCTAAAACTGAAAAATCAAGAATTAGCAACGTAATCAAGCTATATAGAAATATGTGGATAAATGCTACCATCTATACAAGTTGAAAACATTTGTCTTGGGAGTGAAAAATAGGGATTTCAAGGAGAAGGCAGCCCCAGCACCAGAGACTGAATCAGTATTTGTCCAAATTCCCTTACGATCCTTCTATTCACATGCCCAGAAAGGGGCATGTGACCCAATTGCAGTCAGCAAAATATTAGAAACGACTACCATTTAGGGAATCTGTGGAGGCACACTTAGTTCTTACAGTAAGACATAAGAAAAAGATAGCTCCCTTTTCTGCTCTGGACACTGCAGCACCCGATGTGACGGCTGGAGTCACTGCAACCTCAGCGGCTCGCTGACACAGAAGCTGGCTGACTTAGGTCAGCAAAAAGGAAAGATGGAGAGAATGTGAGGCCTTGATGGCAAGATTGAACCAACCTTGGAATTGCCCTCTTTGGGGACTTATTATTATTTGAGCCAATAAATCTTATCTTTTAAGTTGCCATGAGTTCAGTGTTCCTGTAACATACAGCCAAAAGCATTCTCAGTGATACCAAGCCCCACATCTAAACACACATGATGAATTTTCAGCATAGTCATTAGAAAGAGAGAATTCTAAAAGCTTCCGGGGGGAGGGGGGCCGGAATAAAAAACACAAAGGAACAGAGGGCAGAATAGAGCAGAGTTAAAGCATCACTAGACCCTAAAATACTATGGAGTAGAGCCTTCAAATGATGAAAGAAAAACCCAAAAATCCCAGCCAAAGTAACTACCAAATGTGAGGGCAGACAAAGGAAATTTTTGGACACCTGCGAATTCAAAAAGATAATCTCTCATGCATTTTTTATTAGGGAGTAACTAAAAAAAATCCTCCAGTAAAACAAGTGATGGCAAAAAAAAAAAAAAAAAAAAGGCGGGGCGGGGTGGGGGACAGAGACCCCAGGAAGTCATGGCTCCAAGCCTAGAAGAACAATCCAGGAAGGGAAAATTGCTGATGGTGGTTATAGAGTATCTGCAAATTTTGAAAATTTTAAATAATTTTTTAAATGGAGGTCCATGGAGTAGAGCATGCTCCAGATACTGGATGAACAAGGAGTTATGATAAAGATAATGCATGTAAGAAGGAAAGAGAAAGGAATCCAGATACCCCAAGAAAAGCAAAAGGATGGAGTCATAATTGATATTTGAAGCACATGGTCAAAAACTAGGACAGGATGGAGGGAGGGGGGCAAGATTCTATTGACTCTCCAGAAAGCTGAAAAACAGCTTTATCAAATAAGTTGTATGTTTCTTCCTGAAATTAAAAAAAAACCACACACATAAAAGGTATGATCCAAATATGAAGCAAACTAGACTGTGTTAGGATTGAGTAATTGACGGTGTGAAACATAGGACACCCCATTTGGAATATTTCCCTTTGTGACCCCAAGGTACTGGCATTAGAACCATAAAGAAGGAGAGCGAGTTCTAGTGCCTGATTTGGCTCAGCAGGGGAGGGAGTTTACATTGTCAAAGTCACATCAACGTGGGATTTTGTTTGTTCGTTTTCACCCGCTGAGATTCAATCTATAGTTAATGTTACAGACACGTTTTATCAGTCTTGACAATATAAAAGTAGAGGTTTGTTGTCGGAAGTTGGGAAGCAGAATTGGGGGACAACAGTAGGCAATCATGTCCTCATTTTATAAATCGAGAGACATGACTACAGTTTCCAGAACAAGAAATACTAGAGAGAAGATATTTATATCATTTAAATGTGTTGTTCTGACTTTAATGGGAACGCTTACAAAATTTCACCAATAAAATATGTTTGCTGTGGCTTAATTTTTAGACTACGAAAGTTTCCTTATGTTAGTAGCTCTTTGAGAAATATGATCAGGACTGGGTGTCAGCTTTTTAAATCTAAGAAATGTATCAAGAGGAATAGTTATTCTCCTTTAATATGCCAGTAAATTACATTAATAGGTTTCCAATGTTGACTAATTAACAGTGAGAACAATGGACTCATCAATAAATAATATTTGGATGTGGGGGGGGGGGGTCAGGTGGAAACTTAGATACGTATTTTACAAACTACACCCAGAAGTAAATTCCAGGTGGATTACAGATCTAAATGTAAAAATCAGAACCATGAAACAGGGGAAATTATAGGTTAATATTTTTATAGTCTTGGGATTGAGAAACCTTCCCAGCCAAGAAACAAAACCCTGAATCAGTAAGAGGAAAACATGGAGAGATTTCATTATGTAAAAACTGAAAAACTGTTTACTAACATAAGAGAAAAAATTGCCATTAAAAAAGGGAAAGATAAGGGGCAGATTGAGAGAAAATGTTCGCCATATATATTCAACAAAGGTATAACACCCAATTGCTGGTTTGAAATGATGTATGCACCCTAGAAAAGCCATGTTTTAAATCCTAATCTCAGTTTGTGAAGGCAGCCACTTCTTCTAATAATCCCTATTCAGCATTGTGTGTTTGAAACTCCAATTAGGTCATCTCCTTGGAAATGTGATTTAATCAAGGGTGGTTATTGAACTGGATTACATAGAGGCATGTCTCCACCCATTTGGGTGGGTCTTGATAAGTTTCTGGAGTCCTATATAAGAGGAAACACTTTGGAGAATGAAGGAGATTAGGAGAGAGCAGAGAATGCTGCAGCACTATGAAGCAGAGTGTCTATCAACCAGTACTTTGGAGATGAAGAAGGAAAACGCCTCCCAGGGAGCTTCATGAAACAGGAAGCCAGGAGAGAAAGCTAGCAGATGGCGCTGTGTTCACCACGTGCCCTTCCAGATAAGAAAGGAACCCTGAACTTCATCAGCTTTCTTGAACCAAGGTGTCTTTCCCTGGATGCCTTTCACTGGACATTTCTATAGACTTCTTTTAATTGGGACATTTTCTCGACCTTGGAACTATAAGTTAGCAACTTATTAAATTTCCCTTTTAAAAAGCCACTCCATCCCTGGTATATTGCATTCCAGCAGCTAGCAAACTAGAACAACCCACAAAACTGAAAGAGATTCTTCATATTGACAAAAGACAAACGGACAAGGGGTAGAAGCAGGCAATTCACAAAAGAAATCCAACAGGCTGGTAAACATGTGAGAAGTTGCTCAACTTCAAAATGTAAGCAAAAGACCGAGAGGCCCATCGGAACAGTACAAAGCAAAATGCCAGTGGAGTCAGGAGGGCAGTAGAATTGCGTGGAACCACGGGGACAAGACAGTCCTCGGGAAGGAGAGGCCTGAAGGGCTTCCCTAGCTGCCCCAGCAGGTCAGCCTGGGCTGTGGGGTGGGCAGTGGGCAGGACTGAGCCAACTGAGGCGTTCCAGCCAGGAAGGAAGGCAGCAGGTGCAAAGGGCTAGCCCACCATGGCAGCTGGAGATGGCCAAGCAAGGTAGATGACAGGAGTCAGGCAGGACAGTGGGCCTGGGACGTCACAGTCTGGTTTTCCTCTCTCTCAGCCCTCCCCACCCAGCCTGTTACTGTCCCCTCTACAAACAGAGCCCCCCAGCTCTCCGGCTGTACCCCAGCTCTGAATACCAGGTCTGATTCTCTTCACTCTCTGCCAGAGCAGAGGCAGATGGAAAAAAGAGGGATGAGAAAGGGATGCCACACCATTTCTTTTTTCTTCATTTTGCCCTGATAAAGACTTTTTTTAAAAAAATCAGCTATTGTAAATTCATCATGAAAGAAAATATATAAGGGCAGATGGAAAACAGACCAATTTAATGATCTATAATCATGGGAGCATGGAATGTGAAACAACTTCAATTTCATTTCTTTTGGGGGCTAGTTTATTTAAATTATGGATGGTTGCACTTATTCCTAGCCCCAGAGCTCATTTTTAGTCCAAGAATAAGGAGAGAGGGATAAATAGCATCCCAGGTGACAGATGATGTCACTTGTCTTCACTCTCCTGCCTTAATCTTCTTAGCCCTGTTCCCACCCCTGCCCAGACCTACTTCTCCTCACTCGTTAGTCAGGCCATTCCAGGTCCTTCCATGAAGCCCTCCTCTTTGGCCTAAACAATTCCTGCTGTGTGGTAAACAATCTCCCTTCTGTCCTTAATCTTTTTCTTAAGTCTCTCTTCCACTCCTTGCCCTAAACAAGTCCCCCTGTTCCAGAAGGCCTTCTCGGGGGGGATGGCAGCCTTTCCCCCCTGGCCAGAACCCTGATTCCTCACCACGACTCACACCTTTGAATCCATAAATAATTTTGTACCATACCCTCCCTGGAGTGTGTGTGTGTGTGTGTGTGTGTGTGTGTGTGTGTGTGTGTTTGTGAAAGAGCAAGAGAAAAAAAGAGAAGAGAATCTCTCCTATAGCCTCTTGAAGGCAGGAATGGGCTCCTTTCCCTGTGCAGGGCAAGGTTTTGCATTATGTTTGCTGAGTGACGCAGAATCACATACACAAGAACAGCGCTAAGTGAGAACAGGGGCAGCTCAGGATCAGAACGGAAGTACTCTCGGGGAAACCCAAGGATATAAGACAACCCAAAGTAGGTTGCTTACTTTCATACCATAGACCGCTTCATATCAATTCAGCTCAGGTTTCATCATCCAAGAAGCTAGGAAAAAAAAAAAAAACTTCCATTTTTGGAGCTCTTTGGACTTGGGAATTATGGATAAAGGATTGTCGGACGTTGTAATTCTGTGATAAATCTGATTACTTATTCAATTCTCACAAGTCTCAAAGGCAATGTCTTTAGTTTGCCAGGACTGCTATAACAAATGCAGGAGATTGGCTGGCTTAAAGAACAGAAAATTATTATCTCAAAGTTTGGGAGGCCAGAAGTCTGAATCAAGGGACCAGCAGAGCCAAAAGCCCTCTGAAGTTGATAGGGTCCTGGCGGGAGCCAGCGATCCCTAGTGTTTCTTGCCTTGTGGCATAACTCAACTCTGCCTCCAGCCCCTGGCCGTGTCTCTCTATCCCTGTCTCTCTCGCAGTGTGCATACTTCCTCTCCATAAAATAACTGGATAGGACTCACCCTATTCCAGTTTGGGCCTCATGTTAAAAAATAACATTTTCAAAGATCCTATTTACAGTTAGGATCCCATTTCTGAGACCGGGTTTAGGGCTAGAACACATCTCTTTGGGGAACACAATTCCATCCATAACAGGTAGGTAACACACCTTTACAGAAGAGAAAAATGAAGCCGGGGGCAGAAAGGTTTGCCCTTGAGTGACCCTGGCAGGTGCGCCAGCCCTTCCAACACTGTCCATATGATGCTTTTAGGAGAAAGACTGATGGTAGGTGCCAGAGTTGATGTCCTGGGGAACCTCTAATGCACACCCCAGATTTAGTATTCAAAGGACCCATGTATTATTCATGACCTTATCAGTCACAAGTGACAGAATTCCAACTGAAAATAGCTTATACATTTTTAAAAGGGAGCAGGAAGGGGGCTCAATGGCCTGTGTAATGGGGACATTTAGGGGGCATCTGACTTCAGACACAGTTGGACTCAGGGTGGATAACCAGTTGCCCAGCAGCTCCAATGGAGGCTGTGATTGACCCAGCTTCGGTTATCCTTCCCTGGCCCAAGAGGGTGGGGTTCTCTGAGTGGTAAGCCCTGGATCATAGGTCAAACCCTGGGGCCAGAGGGTGGGGTCAGCCGCAAGTGACACAATGAAAGGAGGATAGCTTCCGAAAACATTCGTAACTCACCACCACATACTAATTTAAGCCTCACAAATCAGCCTGGCCCCCACAAAGGGAGGGAGGGACTCCTTTTTCAGGCTGAAAATCCTCTCCTGGAATGGTGGACTCTTTTCTGCTCCTCTTTTCTCTCCTTAACCTGAACCTCGGGTTCAGCAAGTCTGCAGGGACAAATTAAAGCATAAAAGCCACAGAAACAAAATTGAAAATAAAATTTATGACCCTTTTTCAAACCAATATCCTAGAGCTGACCAAAACAACCAACTGGACAGGGTCCCCTAAATTGCAGGAGAAATTTAACGGGCACTTATATTAAGCCACACGCATGCAGGTGGAGTCTGGTCATTTTCTAGCTCCCCAGGGAACGGATGAAGAATGTCTTAAAGATCTTGCTCTCCATAGAGAGATGAGGTGTGCCTGCCGACAATAGGCTCATCTCGTCCTGATTTCCACTAATCTCGTTGATACTCATCCATAACAGAGTCCTCAGGGCACCTGGGCAGGCCTGTTATTGCTGTAGAAAAGTTCAGATGAAACCAAAGAACTTCTGCTTCTCTAGCTTACTGATGCAGGCAGTAGGGCAAATGTCTGAGCCAGGTGCTTTGCTAAAGATGTCCCATTCTCTCCTTCACTTTTTTTCTCTATCATTCTCTTTTGATGTAACCGTTCTCTTTTGGCTAGATGGAACACACCATGGTCAAAACCCCCCACAAGACCCAGCAATGCATCCTCACAGAGGGCCTCTCCAAAGGAAGGAGCAGCACAGACCTTTCACCCACCTCTCCGCATACCTGCCCTCTTCTCTCTGGATTCAGATGGCTCAATGAGGTCTCACAGAACATTCCATGGGGCAGGGGTTGACTTTCTAACATGGCAGGCCCTGTTGCTTGACCACCCAACAGTTCTTCATTCTTCCAAGTGTACAACACTATTAGATATTTGCATTTTTCTTGCTTTTTAAAAAAAATTAAAGTGAACTTTTTCTTTTGAAATATTGTACCTTCACATGCAATTGTAATAAATGATATGGAGAGATCCCGTGTGCTCTTTACCCAGTTTCCCCCAGTGGTAAAAACTTTAAAACTTTAGTACAGTATCACAACCAGAGCACTTACATTGATATAGTCAAGATACAGAACATTTCCATCATCATAAGGCTCCCTAGTGTTGCACTTTTATGCTATACCCACTTCCTTCCCGTCCTCCGCCCTCTCTCCTTATGCCGATTTGAAGCTATTATGTACCCCCAGAAAAGCCATGTCCTTTAATCCTCATTCAATACTGCTGGGTGTAATCTTTTTTATTGTTTCCATGGAGATATGACCCACCCAATTGTGGGTGGTAACTTCTGATTAGATGGTTTCTATGGAGATATGTCTCCACCCATTCAAGGTGGGATTGCTTACTAGAGCCCTTTAATAGGGAACCATTTTGGTAAAAGCTTTAGAGCAACCAGAACCAACTGAGTCCACACAGCTAGGGACCTTTGGAGATGAAGAAGGAAAACGTCCCCAGGGGAGCTTCATGAAACAAGAAGCCAGGAGAGAACGTTAGCAGACATCCCATGTGCCCTTCCAGCTGAGAGAGAAATGCCGAGCTTCATTACCCTTTCTTGAGTGAGGGTATCCTCTTGTCGGTGCCTTAATTTGGACATTTCCACAGCCTTAGAACTGTAAATTTGCAACTTAATACATTCCCCTTTTTAAAAGTCATTCCATCTCTGGTGTATCACATTCCAGCAGCTTTTGTAAACTAACACAGTCCTTAACCGCTGGCAAAACTAGCCCAAGTAAAATTTTATATAATTTTCATACACAAAAATTTTGGCATTGCCTTTTTTTTCACTCTGCATAATTGCCCTGAGATTCATCTTAGTTGTTGCATCTATCAGTGTAGTTCATTCCTTTTTGTTGCCAAATAGTAATCCACAATATGGATGGGCCACAATTTGCTTAACTTTTCATTCATTGATGAACATCTGGGTTCTTTCCTATTTGGGCCCATTTTTAAATAAAGCTGCTATGAACCTTTGTATACAGATTATTGTGTGGGCCTAGTATTGTGTGTGTGGACACTAGGATAAGTGTCCAGGAGTGCAATTGCTAGGTTAAATGGTGATTGCATTCTTATTCTTTAGAGAAACTGCTCAACTTTTTTCCAGAGTGACTGTATCATTTTACATCCCTACCAGAAAAGTATAAGTGATCCAGTTTCTCCACATCCTCACAAGCACTTGGTGGTATCACTATTTCTTTTTTATTTTAGTCATCATGGGTAATGATGCTGAATATCTTTTCATGTGCTTATTTGCCATTTGTCTTTCTTCTTCTGTGAAATGTCTGTTCATGTCTTTTGCCTATTTTCTAACTAGGCTGTTTGCTTTCACTGTTAAATTTTCAGAGTTCTTTACTATTCTAGATACCAGTCTAGATAAAATTGCAAACATTTTTTTCCCTTCTGTAGCAGCTTGCTTTTCATCCTCTTAACAAGGTCCTACACAGAGCAAAAGGTTTTAATTTTGATGAGGTCCAATTTATCAATTTTCCATTTTATGGATTGTGTCTTTGGAATCAAGTCTAAGAACTCTGTGTCTAACTCTAGCTTACGCACCTTTGTAAAAAATCAACTTGGCATGTTTGCGTGGGTCTATTTATACGTTCTCTATTCTGTTCCATTGGTTTATGTGTCTACTCCTTCGTCATTCTTACAGAGCTCAGATTACTGCAGCTACATAAGTCTTAAAGTCAGGTAGAGTGATTCTCCCCACTTTATTACTCTCTCTCAAAATTGTTTTAGCTATTTTAGTTCCTCTGTCTTTCCATATACATTTTAGAGCAATCCTGTCTATACCTACAAAAATTTTTCTGGGATTTTAATAGGAATTGCATTAACCCCATATTTTAATTTGGGAAAGTTTGCCATCTTTACTATGCTGAGTCTTCCAATCCATGAACACAGTATGTCTCCTCATACATTTAGAACTTCTTGAATATTATCATCAGTGTTTTGTAGATTGAGCATACAAGTCTTGCACATGTTATGTTAAATTTCAGCATCCACGTGTTCATGGCTATTATAGAGAAAGATTAGTTTTGTATGTTGAGTGATCTTCTATCCTATGACCTTGCTGAATACACTTATTATTTCTATTATTTTTTGTTGGATATCTTAGGATTTTCTACATGAATAATCATATGCAGACAGAGATAGTTTTACTTCTTCCTTCTAATCTGTACATTTTTAATTTCCTTTTCTTGCCTTACAGCACTGGCTAAAACTTCTAATACTATATTAGATTAAGAGTGGTGAAAGCAGACATCCTTACCTATTCCTGATCTTAGAGGGAAAGCATTCAGTATTCACCATTAAGTATGATGTTAGTTGTAGGGATTTTGATTATGATCTCTATCCAGAGGAGGAAATTCCCCCATTCCTGGTTTTCTCAGAGTTTTTTTTAATCATAAATAGTATTGAATTTTGCCATATGCTTTTTCTCCATCAGTTGATATAATCATGTGGGTTTTTTTTTTCCCCTTAGCCTGTTAATATGGTGAATTATACTAATAGATTTTTGCCAGCCTTGCATCCCTGGGATAAACCCCACTTGATCATGATATATAATTCTTTTTATATATTGCTGAATTCTATTTTCTCATTTTTTCTTAGGCATTTTGTATCTATAATCAGGGGGATATTGCTCTTTAATTTTCTTTTCTGTATTTTGTTTACCTTGAGATTTTCTATTTACCCTTTAATTCTGTGTATCAAATTATATATGCATATTTTAAAGGGTGCTTCTTTTTTTCTTACAAGCATTTGAATATTTTCCTGCTATCATTTTGTTACTGATTTCTAGTTTGCTCCCCTTGTGGTCAGAGAAAACACTCTGTGTGATTTCAATCATTTTACATTTGTTAAGTTTTGTCTTTTTTTATGACCCAGGATATGGTCTATCTTGATATATGTACTGTGGGCTCTTGTGTGTAATATGTAATATGCTCTTAATGGGTAGAGTATTCTATAAATGTTGATGAAATTCTGATAATTGATAATGTTGTTGAGTTCTATTACATCCTTGATGATTTTCCCTCTAGCTGGGATATCAGTTGTTGAGAGAGGGTTGTTGAAGTCTCCAACTATAATTGTGTAATTGTTTATTTGTCCTTTCAGTTCTATCACTTTTGGTTTCATGTATTTTATAACTCCATTGTTTAGCATACACAATTAGGATTGCTATGCTTTTTTTTGTGCATCGATCCTTTTATCATTCTATAATTTCCCTGTCTGTTTCTGGTAATTTTCATTGCTTTGAAGTCTACTTCACTGATATTCATATAGCTACTCTTGCTTTCTTTTGACTAATATTGCATAATATAACTTTTTCCATCCTTTCACTTTCAACTTATTTTTATTGTTCTATTCGAAGTCCCCCCCCACCCCCCACCCCCCCCCAGAAAGTACATATTTGGGTCATGTTTTTAAATTCACTATGCCAATTTCTGGCGTTAATTTATATACTTAGACTATTTATGTTTAATGTAATGATTGCTATGTTAGGGCTTAAGTTCGCATTTTATTTTTTTGTTTTCTCTTTGCTTTGTCTGTTTTTAATTTTTCTGTTTTATTATTCTTGTCTTTCCCTGGGTTACTTGAACAATTTTTGGAGGTCCATTTTATCTATAGTGTTTTTTAATATATCTCTTGGTTAGTTTTTTTTAGTGGTTGTTCTGTGTATTAAATTATATATATATAACAAATCACAGTCTACTGACATCAACATTTTACCAGTTTGAGTCAAGTTACCTACTTTGGTGTTCCTTTATCTTTAACTGTCTTTAGTATAATTGTCATAAATATTTCTCCTACATACACCTTGAACTTCATCAGGTAGCATTATAAATTTTGCTTCAACTCTCAAACACAATTTAGAAAACTGAAGAAGATAAAGAGAATCTATTCTATTTACCCAAATATTTATTCTTTCTGTTTTTTTCTTCCTTTCTAATGTCCCAAGTATCCTTCTTTTATCATTCTTTTCAATTTAGAGCACTTTCTTTACCAATTCTTTTAGAATAGGTCTTCTGGCATAAGCTTTCTTCATTTTCTTTTATCTGAGAATGCCTTGATTTCTAAAGAAAAAGCTGTCACAAAATTATCACCAAAAAAACAGGAAAAGAGTGATGTCATCAAGATAGCAATGTGGGGACTTCCTGGAAGATGGCGGCTTAGTAAGACGCGCGGATCTTAGTTTCTTCTCCAGGACACCTACTAGGGGAGTAGAAACGATACAGAAAGCGCCCAAAGCCACAACAGAGATAAAAAAGACAGCGTACCCCATCCTGGAACGGCTGGCTGGCTGAGAGAAGCAGCTCGGGTGAGATCGCCGAGGCGCGCGGGCCTTACCGGGCGGGGTGGCAAGCGGCCGGAGTTACTCCCTTCCCCCTTCCCGGGCCGGCTGGGAGAATTGGAGAGGCGGTCCCCTGAAACAAAGACGGCTGGCGCCCACACCACGCGCAACCCCCGGACCAACTGAGAGAATTGGATCGGAAACCCCCAGGCCGCGGAGAACGGTGACGGGTGGGGGAGGCCCCTTCCAAACCCGTGACTCCCGGGGAACGTGCACTCTCTCGGGCGGGCCGCTGCCGCTGGCGCCCTCCTGCCACGCTTGTTGCCCAGGGCTGACTAGGAAATTCGGACGGGCTCTTTCCCTGGCTGCGGCGACCGGCAACCCTCCCTGCGTTCGGACCCCGGGCCGGCTCAAGCCGTTTCGGCTAGCGAACCCCTACGACGGCGAGAGTTTTCCAAAGTTTAAGGTCCCACAGCACCTTTTACTGGTGGGACCCACAGACAAACGGGTGCCACGAGCGCCACCTACTGGGCAGGATAAGAAAAACAGAACCCAGAGATTTCACAGAAAAATATTACAACCTTGCTGGGTCCAACACCAAGAGAAATCTGAATAAATGCCCAGACGCCAGCAGCAGAAGATAACTGTCCACGCTCAAAAGATTGAGAATATGGCTCAGTCAAAGGAACAAACCAATAGCTCAAATGAGACACAAGAGCTGAGACAACTAATGCTGAATATACGAACAGAAATGGAAAACCTCTTCAAAAATGAAATCGATAAATTGAGGGAGGACATGAAGAGGACATGGGCTGAACATAAAGAAGAAATAGAAAAACTGAAAAAACAAATCGCAGAACTTATGGAAGTGAAGGATAAAGTAGCAAACATAGAAAAAATAATGGATAGCTACAATGATAGATTTAAAGAGACAGAAGATAGAATTAGTGATTTGGAGGATGGAACATCTGAATTCCAAAAAGAAACAGAAACTATAGGGAAAAGAATGGAAAAATTTGAACAGGGTATCAGGGAACTCAAGGACAATATGAACCGCACAAATATACGTGTTGTGGGTGTCCCAGAAGGAGAAGAGAAGGGAAAAGGAGGAGAAAAACTAATGGAAGAAATTATCACTGAAAATTTCCCAACTCTTATGAAAGACCTAAAATTACAGATCCAAGAAGTGCAGCGCACCCCAAAGAGATTAGACCCAAATAGGCGTTCTCCAAGACACTTACTAGTTAGAATGTCAGAGGTCAAAGAGAAAGAGAAGATCTTGAAAGCAGCAAGAGAAAAACAATCCATTACATACAAGGGAAACCCAATAAGACTTTGTGTAGATTTCTCAGCAGAAACCATGGAAGCTAGAAGACAGTGGGATGATATATTTAAAATACTAAAAGAGAAAAACTGCCAACCAAGACTCCTATATCCAGCAAAATTATCCTTCAAAAATGAGGGAGAAATTAAAACATTCTCAGACAAAAAGTCACTGAAAGAATTTGTGACCAAGAGACCAGCTCTGCAAGAAATACTAAAGGGAGCACTAGAGTCAGATACAAAAAGACAGAAGAGAGAGATATGGAAAAGAGTGTAGAAAGAAGGAAAATCAGATATGATATATATAATACAAAAGGCAAAATGTTAGAGGAAAATATTATCCAAACAGTAATAACACTAAATGTCAATGGACTGAATTCCCCAATCAAAAGACATAGATTGGCAGAATGGATTAAAAAACAGGATCCTTCTATATGCTGTCTACAGGAAACACATCTTAGACCCAAAGATAAACATAGGTTGAAAGTGAAAGGTTGGGAAAAGATATTTCATGCAAATAACAACCAGAAAAGAGCAGGAGTGGCTATACTAATATCCAACAAATTAGACTTCAAATGTAAAACAGTTAAAAGAGACAAAGAAGGACACTATATACTAATAAAAGGAACAATTAAACAAGAAGACATAACTATCATAAATATTTACGCACCGAATCAGAATGCCCCAAAATACGTGAGGAATATACTGCAAACACTGAAAAGGGAAATAGACTCATATACCATAATAGTTGGAGACTTCAACTCACCACTCTCATCAAGGGACAGAACATCTAGACAGAGGATCAACAAAGAAATAGAGAATCTGAATATTACTATAAATGAACTAGACTTAATAGACATTTATAGGACATTACATCCCACAACAGCAGGATGCACCTTTTTCTCAAGTGCTCATGGATCATTCTCAAAGATAGACCATATGCTGGGTCACAAAGCAAGTCTTAACAAATTTAAAAAGATTGAAATCTTACACAACACTTTCTCGGACCATAAAGGAATGATGTTGGAAATCAATAATAGGCAGAGTGCCAGAAAATTCACAAATACGTGGAGGCTCAACAACACACTCCTAAACAACGACTGGGTCAAAGAAGAAATTGCAAGAGAAATTAGCAAATACCTCGAGGCGAATGAAAATGAAAACACAACATATCAAAACTTATGGGACGCAGCAAAGGCAGTGCTAAGAGGGAAATTTATTGCTCTAAATGCCTATATCAGAAAAGAAGAAAAGGCAAAAATTCAGGAATTAACTATCCATTTGGAAGAACTGGAGAAAGAACAGCAAGTTAACCCCAAAGCAAGCAAAAGGAAAGAAATAACAAAGATTAGAGCACAAATAAATGAAATTGAAAACATGAAAACAATAGAGAAAATCAATAAGGCCAGAAGTTGGTTCTATGAGAAAATCAATAAGATTGATGGGCCCTTAGCAAGATTGACAAAAAGAAGAAGAGAGAGGATGCAAATAAATAAGATCAGAAATGGAAGAGGAGACATAACTACTGACCTCACAGAAATAAAGGAGGTAATAACAGGATACTATGAACAACTTTACGCTAATAAATACAACAATTTAGAGGAAATGGACGGGTTCCTGGAAAGACATGAACAACCAACTTTGACTCAAGAAGACATAGATGACCTCAACAAACCAATCACAAGTAAAGAAATTGAATTAGTCATTCAAAAGCTTCCTAAAAAGAAAAGTCCAGGACCAGATGGCTTCACATGTGAATTCTACCAAACGTTCCAGAAAGAATTAGTACCAATTCTCTTCAAACTCTTCAAAAAAATTGAAGTGGAGGGAAAACTACCTAATTCATTCTATGAAGCCAACATCACCCTCATACCAAAACCAGGCAAAGATATTACAAAAAAAGAAAACTACAGACCAATCTCTCTAATGAATACAGATGCAAAAATCCTCAATAAAATTCTAGCAAATCGTATCCAACAACACATTAAAAGAATTATACATCATGACCAAGTAGGATTCATCCCAGGTATGCAAGGATGGTTCAACATAAGAAAATCAATTAATGTAATACACCATATCAACAAATCAAAGTAGAAAAATTGCATGATCATCTCAATTGATGCAGAGAAGGCATTCGACAAGATTCAACATCCTTTCCTGTTGAAAACACTTCAAAAGATAGGAATACAAGGGAACTTCCTTAAAATGATAGAGGGAATATATGAAAAACCCACAGCTAATATCATCCTCAATGGGGAAAAATTGAAAACTTTCCCCCTAAGATCAGGAACAAGACAAGGATGTCCACTATCACCACTATTATTCAACATTGTGTTGGAGGTTCTAGCCAGAGCAATTAGACAAGAAAAAGAAATACAAGGCATCAAAATTGGAAAGGAAGAAGTAAAACTATCACTGTTTGCAGACGATATGATACTATACGTCGAAAACCCGGAAAAATCCACAACAAAACTACTAGAGCTAATAAATGAGTACAGCAAAGTAGCAGGTTACAAGATCAACATTCAAAAATCTGTAGCATTTCTATACACTAGTAATGAACAAGCTGAGGGGGAAATCAAGAAACGAATCCCATTTACAATTGCAACTAAAAGAATAAAATACCTAGGAATAAATTTAACTAAAGAGACAAAAAACCTATATAAAGAAAACTACAAAAAACTGCTAAAAGAAATCACAGAAGACCTAAATAGATGGAAGGGCATACCGTGTTCATGGATTGGAAGACTAAATATAGTTAAGATGTCAATCCTACCTAAATTGATTTACAGATTCAATGCAATACCAATCAAAATCCCAACAACGTATTTTTCAGAAATAGAAAAACCAATAAGCAAATTTATCTGGAAGGGCAGGGTGCCCCGAATTGCTAAAAACATCTTGAGGGAAAAAAACGAAGCTGGAGGTCTCGCGCTGCCTGACTTTAAGGCATATTATGAAGCCACAGTGGTCAAAACAGCATGGTATTGGCATAAAGATAGATATATCGACCAATGGAATCGAATAGAGTGCTCAGATATAGACCCTCTCATCTATGGACATTTGATCTTTGATAAGGCAGTCAAGCCAACTCACCTGGGACAGAGCAGTCTCTTCAATAAATGGTGCCTAGAGAACTGGATATCCATATGCAAAAGAATGAAAGAAGACCCATCTCTCACACCCTATACAAAAGTTAACTCAAAATGGATCAAAGATCTAAACATTAGGTCTAAGACCATAAAACAGTTAGAGGAAAATGTTGGGAGATATCTTATGGATCTTACAACTGGAGGCGGTTTTATGGACCTTAAACCTAAAGCAAGAGCACTGAAGAAGGAAATAAATAAATGGGAACTCCTCAAAATTAAACACTTTTGTGCATCAAAGAACTTCATCAAGAAAGTAGAAAGACAGCCTTCACAATGGGAGACAATATTTGGAAATGATATATCAGATAAAGGTCTAGTATCCAGAATTTATAAAGAGATTGTTCATCTCAACAACAAAAAGACAGCCAACCCAATTACAAAATGGGAAAAAGACTTGAACAGACACCTCTCAGAAGAGGAAATACGGATGGCCAAGAGGCACATGAAGAGATGCTCAATGTTCCTGGCCATTAGAGAAATGCAAATCAAAACCACAATGAGATATCATCTCACACCCACCAGAATGGCCATTATCAACAAAACAGAAAATGACAAGTGCTGGAGAGGATGCGGAGAAAGAGGCACACTTATCCACTGTTGGTGGGAATGTCAAAGGGTGCAACCACTGTGGAAGGCAGTTTGGCGGTTCCTCAAAAAGCTGAATATAGAATTGCCATACGACCCAGCAATACCATTGCTAGGTATCTACTCAAAGGACTTAAGGGCAAAGACACAAACAGACATTTGCACACCAATGTTTATAGCAGCATTATTTACAATTGCAAAGAGATGGAAACAGCCAAAATCTCCATCAACAGAAGAGTGGCTAAACAAACTGTGGTATATACATACGATGGAATATTATGCAGCTTTAAGACAAGATAAACTTATGAACCATGTAATAACATGGATGGACCTAGAGAATATTATGCTGAGTGAATCCAGCCAAAAACTAAAGGACAAATACTGTATGGTCCCACTGATGTGAACGGACATTCGAGAATAAACTTGAAATATGTCATTGGTAACAAAGTTCAGCAGGAGTTAGAAACAGGGTAAGACAATGGGTAATTGAAGCTGAAGGGATACGACTGTGCAACAGGACTAGATACAAAAACTCAAAAATGGACAGCACAATAATACCTAATTGTAAAGTAATCATGTTAAAACACTGAATGAAGCTGCATCTGAGCTATAAGTTTTTGTTTTGCTTTGTGTTGATTTGTTTTGATTTTACTATTATTACTTTTATTTTTTTCTCTATATTAACATTCTATATCTTTTTCGGTTATGTTGCTAGTTCTTCTAAACCAATGCAAATGTACTAAGAAATGATGATCATGCATCTATGTGATGATGTTAAGAATTAATGATTGCATGTGTAGAATGGTATGATCTCTAAATGTTGGGTTAATTTCTTTTTTTCCATTAATTAAAAAAAAAAAAAAGAGAAGGGATAATTGGAGATGAAGGGATACAGACTGTACAACGGGACTGGATATAAAAACTCAGAAATGGACAGCACAATACTACCCAATTGTAATGCAATTATGTTAAAACACTGAATGAAGCTGCATGTGAGGTATAGGTTTTTTGTTTTTGTTTTTTTTGTTTTTTTTCTTTCTATTATTGTTTTAATTCTTATTCTGTTGTCTTTTTATTTCTTTTTCTAAATCGATGCAAATGTACTAAGAAATGATGAATATGCAACTATGTGATGTTATTAAGAATTACTGATTGTACATGTAGATTGGAATGATTTCTAATTGTTTTGTTAATTCTTTTTTTAATTAATAAAAAAATAATAATAATAATAAAAAAAAATAAAAAAAAAATAAACCATAAAAAAAAAAAAAAAGATAGCAATGTAAGACGTCCCAGGAAAAGTTTGCCCTAGGAGAAATTAAATAAAAGGGCAATTCTCACTTGCCTAGAACCCTGGAAGATAACAGAGAGTGGAGACAGACTCCACAGACACTGAATCAAAGGGGAAGGAAAACAACAGCAGAAAAGAAGGTAGGAGACCTGTCAGACACGCCAGTGAGACTCCTCCCTGACATTCAGTCCTGTGCGGCTTCAGAGTCACACAGAGGCAGTACTCAGGCCTGAGCACTCCCCGCCATGGTCACCGACCACGAAGCCACTCGTGGCACCACCCCACACATTCAGGCACGGGGACACAAGGCCACTAGACCCAGGGCGGGGCCCTAGCCGTCAGTGAGCATGCATATACAAAACAGCCTCTACAGCCCCCACAGAAATGGAAGAGACTGTGGCATAACTATTGTCACGTGGTGGGCACCTCAACCCAGTCTGTAATCACTGGTGCCCCCTAATGAATAAATGGACGTTTTTGAACACTGACTCCATGTGGCTTCCTGGGATGAGACATCTTAATGTGGACGTTACCAGAGGCAGAAGAGCCTCATGCATAAAGGGGAAAACTGAGCTGCGCTAAGGCATTCAGGGATCATAAGGGGATACTATGAACAACTCTGCTAACAAATTAAACAACGTACGTGAAATGGACTAGTTCCTAGAAACATATTTACAACCTACACTGACTTTAGGAGAAACAAAAGATCTCAACAGACCAATAACAAGTAAAGAGATTGATTCAGTAATCAAAACCCTCCTGTTTTGGTTTGCTAAAACTGCCAGAATACAATGTACCAGAAATGGCCTGGCTTTTAATAAGGAGGATTTATTAGCTCACAAATTCACAGTTCTAAGGCCATGAAAATATCCAAATTAAGACATCACCAGGATGGTACCTTCTCTGAAGCACAGTTACCAGCGAGCTTGGGCTCCTCTGTCAGACAGCAAGGCAAATGGCAGCATCTGCTTGTCCTTCTTTCCCAGGTTTCATTGCTTCTGCTTCTGGCGTCTCCATCTGGGCCTTTTTCTCCGAACTTCTCTGGGGCTTTTCCTGTTAGTTTCATCTCTTAGCTTCCGAATGTGCTTTATTCTCTTACAAAGGACTCCAGTAAGAGGATTAAGACCCACCTTGAATGGTGTGGATCACATCTCAATTGAAAGAACCAATAAAACAGATATATTTTCAAAGGAATGGATTAAAAGAACATTGCCTTTTCTGGGGTACATAACAACTTCAAACTACCATACCTCCAAACAAAGAAAAGACCAGGATCAGATGGCTTCACTGGTGAATTTTACCAGGCATTCCAAGAAGAATGAACACCAATCCTGCTCAAACTCTTTTAAAAAAATTGAAAAGGAAGGAACACTTCCTAATACATTTTACAAGCCCAACCTCACCCTAATACCAAAGCCAGATAAAGATACCACATGAAATCTATCTTATGAAGATAGATACAAAAATCTGTAACAAAATACTAGCAAACTGAATCCAACAGCACACTTGAAGAATTATACGAAATGGCTACTTTAGATCGATTCCAGGATACAAGGGTGTTTCCACATAAGAAAATCAATCATTTCAATCAACGTAACATACCACATTAACAGAACCAAGGGGGAAAAGACAACTCATCATATCCATTGACACAGATAAGGCATTTGAGAAAATCCAGAAACACTTCTTGATAAAAACACTTAGAAAAGTAGGAAGAGATGAAAACTTCTTCAACGTGATAAAGAGCATATGTGAAAAACCCACAGCTAACATCATACACCAAGGTGAGAGACAAAGCTTTCCCTCTAAGGTCAGAAACTGGACAAAGATACCCACTGTCATCACAGTTATTAAACATTGTCCTGGAAGTTCTAACCAGAGTAATTAGGCAAGAAAAAGAAATAATAGGCATCCAAACTGAAAAAGAAAAAGTTAAACTTTCCCTATTTTCAGATGACATGATACTATATAGAGAAAGTCCTGAAAAATCTACAACAGAACTACTAGAGCCAGTAAATGATTCAGCAAAGTGTCAGGATTCAAGATCAAAATGCAAAAATCAGTAGTGTTTCTATACACTATTAATCAACAATTTGAAGAGAAAATTAAGAAAAAACATCCATTTACAACGGCAAACAAAGCAATCAAATATCTAGGAATAAATTTAACCAAGGATTTAAAGGATTTGTATATGGAAAACTATCAAACATTGTTAAAAGAAATCAGAGAAGATCTAAATAAATGGAAAGACAATCCATGCTCATGGACTGGAAACCTAGATATTGTCAAGATGTCAGCTCTACCAAAGCAATTTTCAGATTAAATGCAATCCCAATCACAATTCCAATAGCTTCTTTGCAGAAATGGAAAAGCCAAACATCAAATTTATTCAAAAGGGTAAGTGGTGCCAAATAACCTAAAATACCTTTAAAAAGAAGAATAATGCTGGAAGACTCACATTTCCTTATCTTAAAACTTATCACAAGGATACAATGGTAAAAAGAACATAGCGTGGTACTGGTACAAGGACAGACATACAGACCAATGGAATAAAAGGAGAGTTCAGAAATACACTCACAAATCTGTCATTAATCAATTTTCAACAAAGGTGCCAAGTCCACTCAATTGGGAAAAAGTAGTCTCTTCAACAAATGGTACTGGGAAGACTGGATATCCATATGCAAAATGATGAGAAGGAACTTAACACCATATACAAAAATCAACTCAAAATTGATTCAGACCTAAATATAAGAACCAGGACAATAAAACTTCTAGAAGAAAATATTGGGGAGCATCTTCAGAACCTTGTGCTTTTTACACCAAAAGCAACAAAAGAAAAAAATAGACCAATCAGACCTCATGAAAATTTTTGCGTGTTAAAGGACTTCATCATGTTTGTAAGGAGGTAATATACAGAATGGGAGAAAATATTTGGATACCACATATTGATAAGGGTTTATAAAGAAATTCCAAAATTCAACAACAGAAAGACAAATAAACCTATCAAAAATGGGCAAAAATACTTTGAAAAAACATTTCTCTAAAGAAGATATACAAATGGCCAAAAGGCACATGAAAAGATGCTTAATATCATTAGCCATTAGGAAAATGCAAATCAAAGCCACAATGAAATACATTTCACACCTACTAGAATGACTACTATATAAAAAAAAAAAGACAGTAAGTGTTAAAGAGAACGTGGAGAAATAGGAACACTCATTTACTGCTGGTGGGAATGTAAAATAGTGCAACCACTGTGGACAACTGTTTGGTGGTTCCTCAAAAAATTAAGTATAGAATTACCATATACCTGGCAACCTCACTTTTAAGTATATACCCAATAAAATTGAAAGCAGAAACTCAAACAGATATTTGCACACCAATGTTTATAGCAACGTTATTCACAATTGCTAAAAGATGGAAGCTACCCAAGCATCCATCAACTGATGAATGGATAAAGAACGGAATATTTTACAGCTGTAAAAGGTGCAAAGTTCTGATTCATGTGACAAAATGAATGAACCTTGAAAACATCATGTTGAGTGAAATAAGCCAGACACAAAAGGATATACTTTGTATGATCTCGTTGATATGAAATAGTTACCATCATCTGGTGAATGATGTCATACATATAGGTTTCTAGGGACAAGAGAAGGTACAGGAAATGGGTAGTTAATTCTTAATTTGTACAGAGCTTCCATTTGGGGTGATGGAGATGCTTTGGTAATTGACAATGGTGAGTGCAGCACAACAATGTGAATGTAATTAACACTATTGAATTAAATATTTGAATGTTGTTTAAAGGGGGAATTTTAGATTTATATATATTACTTAAATAAAAACTTTTTAAATAACTAAACTGAATATACGAAATAACTAGAAGAAGCAAATTTCGTAGAAACAATCAGGGCAAGGGGTAGAGGGTTGGGGGATGGAACTATTTCTTAATGGGTGCAGAATTTCTGATTGAAAAAATAGGAGTGATGGTTATTGTTGCTTTTAGACAGCATTATGAATTGAATTACTACTACTGAATTGTACATTTGAAAATGGTTAAAATGCAAAATTTAAAAATTTTTTAAAGTAAAAAAATATAAAAAATTTTAAACATAAAAAGTATTCTAGAAGTATATTAGGGCAGAATACTAATTTGTAAAATTAAGTTACTTTTAATTTATTGTGCTATTTTTCAGGAAGTTGTGATGTTTGGTGTTTAAAATTGTAATTTCATTCTTACTTTAAATAAATATCCACCACTGTATTTAATCTTTTACAATATTTTTTATTGTAAATACTACATATATGCTGTCACTGAAAAGTGATAGATTTCAAAGTACCTTTTAACAAGTAGTTATAGAACAAACTTCAAATTATGGTACGGATTACAGCTGCACAATTTCAGGTATTTCCTTTTAGCTTCTCTAATACATTGGAGACCAAAAAGAAATATCAGTATGATTCAGTAGTCATACTCATTTGTTAACTCGTATATTCTCTAGTAAAACTCTCCCTCTCATTTGATCCTTCTCTCAATCTTTAGGGAAATTTGGGTAATGACCATTCTAACTTCTTCATGTTAAGAAGGAGTGTTGACAATAGTAGAGGGATGCAAATTGATTGATGTTCTTGGAAAGACTCGTAACTCTGGGTTTGAGCTTATCTGGCCTAAGAAAAATCTGGAGGCTTTAGGTTTCAGAAAAATAAACTGAGTGAAACTATTATAGAGTCTCAGATAGAGCCCTGGGTATTCTTTAGAGTTTTCAGGAATAGTCTTGGTTGGGGCTTGGCATACCATGAGAATTTGCAATATCTAGCTGGTTTGCATAACAGTAACCTCCAAAATAGCTTCTCGACTCTATTTGGAATCTCTTAGCTACTGAAACCTTATTTTGTTGCATTTATTTTCCCCCTTTTGATCAAGAAGTATTTTCAATCCCATGATGTCAGAACCAGGCTCATACCTGGGAGTTATGTCCGACGTTGCCAGGGAGACATACACCCCTGGAGTCATGTTCCACGTAGAGGGGAGGGTAGTAAGTTTTTTGCACAGTTGACTGGAAAAGAGAGACCACAAATGAGAAACTAAAGAGGTTCTCTGGGGTGACTCTTAGGCATAATTATAAGTAGGTTTAGCTTCTCCTTTGCAGGAATAAGTTTCATAAGGGCAGGCCCCAAGATCAAGGGCTAGACTTATTAAATTGGGAGTCCCTAGCACTTGAGAGAGTATTAGGAATTCCCCAGGTGGGGAAATTTAATAGTTCCATATATTTTTCTCCAGTCCTCAAGCGACTTTGCAAATACTTTTTATTATCTGCCCAACATACTCTAAAATCAGGGTATTATATTAAGCTATATAAATTACAAGATCACCTTCCCTAGTCTAGTCTTCACGTGTTTACATTGTTTGAACTGGGCAGACAAGTTATGTTAGATTATGTGCTGCAGAAAATTTAGGTTTTGGGCAAAATAAACCTCTCCTTCTTTGGTCTCACACAGTTTTAGGGGTATCATCCCTTACCCTGTATTCTGATTTACCTTAGTTCCAACCAGATCAGCTTTGTTTGTGTCTCTAATAGCAGTCTGGTCTTTTTTTTTTTTTTTGCTTCTTAAATAGCTACTATATGGGGTAATGCTGATTTTCAAAACTGTAGAACTCCAGTTCTGAGTCTTGGTTGTCACACAGGTACCCAAAGTTCCAGGGAAATACCAGGTTATATATGCTGAGCACATCATCTCAGAATTTACAAATAACACTTAAAACTCAGGAATAAATGTGACTGCTGTAATAGCTTACAATCTAGGCTCTAATTTTCTCATAAATATTTTCTAAATGAGACAGTACAATTTTTGTCCTTTTCTTTCTGGCTTATTTTGCTCAGTATAATGCCTTAAGGATTTGTTCACCTCATTGCATGCCTCACGACTTCATTCCTTTCTGTAGCCACTACAATATTCCATCATGTGTAAACACCACGGTTCACCCTTCTGCTCCTCAATCAATGTACCCTTTGGCCACCTCCATCCATTGGCTATTGTGTATAATGACACCATAAACATCAGTGTACAAATGTGTATTGAAGCCCTTGCTTTCAGATCTTCTGAGTATATTCCTAGTAATGGGATTGCCAAATCATATGGCAACCCTGTATCTAACATCCTCTGGGTCCGCTACATTACTCTTCAAAGGAGCTGCACCATTCTGCTACCCGACCAATACTGAATAGGTACACCTCTCTCTTCACATTTTCTCTAGCACTTGACTCTTTCTGCTTTATTCTGAATTTGAAGATTTTTGTTGAGATATATTCACATAGCATATATTCTATCCAAAATAAACAATGTCTCACAGTATCCGCACTCTGTTGCACAATCATCATCACTCTCAATTTTGGACAATTTTCATTACTCCAAGTAGAAAAATTAACAGTTAGACACATTCACACCAAAGAGAAAACCCAAAACTCCCCTTCATTCTTATTCCCCCTTCCCCAATTATTTATCCCTACTGTTGCTGTGGTATTAGTAATGTATTCCTGTTAAATATAGACCATAGCATGCAATAGGTAGTTTTTCCCATATAGTCCTCAATTATTAAACTTTGTACAAGTGTCATACCTTTGAAGTAGTTCATGCAAGAACTTATATTTTTAGTGTTAATCAATGAGATACACGGCTTTAAACAGTCCCTTTCTATCATACTCACCTTCAGTGTGGCACTGTAACTTATAATTCCATTAACGAACTAGCATCACCTCTATCCATTCCTATACTTACATTCAACCTCATTAACAAGTCTGTACATATTAGGTAAGCACTCCCCCTTCTCTAGCTTCTATCTGTCTCTAGATCCCCTATATTCTACATTCTCAGAGCTGGAGTTTGCATTTTCTAGGGGGTTCATATTAATGGAATCATACAGTTTCTATACTTTCATGTCTGGCTTATTTCACTCAGCATTACGTCCTCAAGTTTCATCCATGTTGTCAGATGCTTCAGGACCTCATTTCTTCTTACTGTTGCATAATATTCCATGGTACGTATTTACTACATTTTGTTTATCCACTCATCTGTTTATGGACGACTGGATTGTTCCATCTTTTGGCAATTGTGAATGATGCCTCTATGAACATCAGTGCACCAATGTCTGTTCGTGTCACTGCTTTCAGCTCTTCTAGGTGGAAGGAGTAGCGGTATTGCCAGGTCATAGAGCAATTCAATATTTAGTTCTCTGAGGAACTGCCAAACTGTCTTCCATACTGGCTGTACCATTAAACATTCCTACCAGCAGTGAATAAGTGTTGCAATTTCTCCACATCCTCTCCATAGCTGCTTGTTCAATGGCAGCTGTTTTTATAGGTGTGAGGTGATACCTCATTGTGGTTTTGATTTGCATTTCCCTTATAGCTAATGAATATGAAAATGAACATCTTTTCATGTGCTTCTTAGCCATTTGTACATCCTTTTTGGAGAAATGTCTATTCCTATCTTTTGCCCAATTTATAATTGGGTTGTTTATTTGTTGTTGAGTTGTATGATTTCTTTATATATACTGTATATTAAACCATTGTCAGATATATGGTTTCAAAATATTTCCTCCCATTGAGTCAGCTGCCTCTCCATCTTTTTAACAAAGTCCTTTGAGGCACAGAAGAATTTGATTTTGAGGAGTTCTCATTTATCTATTTTTTCCTCTGTTGCTTGTGCTTTGGGTGTAAAGTTTAAGAAGTTACCTCCAATTGGTAGGTCTTGAAGATGTTCCTCTATATTTTCTTCTAGGAGTTTCATGGTACTGGCTCTTATACTTAGGTCTTTGATCCATTTTGAGTTAATTTTTATGTAGGGTCTGAGGTAGGGGTCCTCTTTCATTCCTTTGGTTATGGGTATGCCATTCTCCCAGCCCCATTTATTGAAGAGACTATCTGTTGCAGTTCAGTGGATTTGGGGACCTTGTCAAAAATCAATTGGCCATAGATCTGGGGGTCTATTTCCAAACTCAATTCCATTCCAATGAACAATATATCTATCTTCATGCCACATGCTATTTTGCCTACTGTGGCTTTAACATCAGGAAGTGTAAGTCCTCCCACTTCTTTCTTTTTCAGGATATTTTTGGCTATTTGAGGGTCCTTTCCCTTCAAAATAAATTCACTAACAAGATTTTCCAAGTCTTCAAAGTAGGTTGCTGGAATTTTGTTATTGGTATTGCATTGAATCTGTAGATCAATTTGGGTAAAATTGACATCCTAATGATATCTAACCTAATCCATGAACACGAATGTCTTTCTACATATTTAGATCTTCTTTGATTTGTTTTAGCAAAGTTTTTTAGTTTCCTGTATGCAAGTCTTTTACAGCCCTGGTTATGCTTATTCCTAGATATATATTCTTTTAGTTGCTGTGGTAATTAGGATCAGGTGTCAGCTTGGCCAGGTGAAGGTGCCTAGTTCTATTGCTGTGGACATGAGCCAATGGCATGTAAACCTCATCTGTTGCTGATTACATCTGCAGTTGGCTAGGAGGCATGCTGGCTGCAATGAATGATGCTTGATTTAATTGGTTGGAAGCTTAAATGAGAGAGCTCAACGTAGCACAGCCTAAGCAGCTCAGCATACCTCATCCCAGCACTTGCAGCTCAGCCCAGGCCTTTGGAGATGCAGAAAGAAAAGTTGTTGGAACTCAGAGGCCTGCAGAGAAGACCAGCAGAGATCACCCTGTGCCTTCCCATGTAAGAAAGAAACTCAGTTGAAGGTTAGCTGCCTTTCCTCTGAAGAACTATACGTTTTTAACTAAATAAATCCCCTTTTATTAAAGGCCAATCCATTTCTGGTGTGTGGCATTCTAGCAGCTAGCAAACTAGAACAGTTGCTATTGAGAATAGATTTTTTTCTTAATTGCCTCCTCAGGTCATTACTTTTGTATAGAAACATTATGGATTTTTGTGTGTTAATATTGTACCCTACCACTTTGCTGAATTTGTTTATTAGCTCAAGTAGCCTTGTCATAGATTTCTCAGGATTTTCCAAGTGTAAGATCATGTTATCTGCAAATAATGAAAGTTTTAGTACTTCCTTTCTGATTTGGATGTCTTTTATTTCTTTTTATTGACTGATTGCTCTAGCTAGTACTTCTAGCACAATGTTGAATAATAGAGGTGACAACGAACATCCTTGTCTTGTTCCCAATCTTACCTGGGCAGTCAGTCTCTCACTGTTGAGTATGATGCTGGCTATGGGCTTTTCATATAAGCCCTTTATCATATTAAGGAAGTTTCCTTCAATTCCTACCTTTTGAAATGCTTTTATCAGAAAAGGATGCTGAATTTTGTCAAATGCTTTTTCAGCATCAATCAAGATGATTATGTGATTTTTCCCTTTTGATTTGTTAATGTGCTGTATTGCATTGATTTTCTTTAGTTGAACCATACTTGCATGTCTGGAATAAACTCCACTTGGTCATGATGTGTCATTTTTTAAAATGTGCAATTGGATTTGATTTGCAAGCATTTTGTTGAGAATTTTTGCATCTATATTAATTATGGAGATTAACCTTTAGTTTTCCTTTCTTGTAGAATCTTTATCTGGTTTTGGTATTAGAGTAATATTAATGTCATAAAATGAGATAGGTAGTGTTCCTTTATCCTCATTTTTTTGGAAGAGTTTGAGCAGGAATGGTGTTATTTCTTTCTGGAATGTTTGGTAAAATTCCCTTGTGAAGCCATCTGGCCCTGGGCTTTTCTTTGTAGGAAGGTTTTAATGACTGATTTAATCTCCTTACTTGTGATTGGTTTGCTGAAGTCTTCTATTCTTCTCAAGTCAATATAGGTTGTTTGTGTGTTTTTAAGAAATTGTCCATTTCATCCAAGGTGACTAGTTTGTTGGCATATAACTATTCACAGTATCTACTTATGATTTATTTTTAGTTTTTCAGGGTCCATGGTAATGACTCCCCTCTCATTTGTGATTTTATTTTTGTGTCCTCTCTTTTTTCTTTGTTAGCCTAGCTAAGGGTCCATCAATTTTATTGATTTTCTCAAAGAACCAACGTTTGGTTTTATTGATTCTCTCTATTGTTTTTGTTGTTGTTGTTCTCCAATTCATTTATTTCTGCTTTAATCTTGATCTTTCTCTTCTTCTGTTTGCTTTGGGGTTTGTTTTCTATTCTTTCTCTAGTTCCTCCAGGTGAGCAGGTAAGTCTTTGATTTTTGTTCTTTTTTCTTTTTTAATATAGGCATTTAGGGCAATAAATTTACCTCTCAGCACTGCCTTTGCCTCATCCCAAAGGTTCTGATATGTCATATTCTTATTTTCATTCATCTCCAGATAGTTACCCATTTATCTAGTAATTTCTTCTTTGGCCCACTGGTTGTTTAAGAGTGCATTATTTAATATCTATATATTTGTGAAAGGTCTGGTTCCTCGGTGGTTATTGACTTCCAGTTTCATTGCGTTGTGATCAGAGAAAGTGCTTTGAATAATTTCAATGATTTTAAATTTATAAAAACCTGTTTTGTGCCCCCACATATAATTTTTCCTGGAGAATGTTCCATGAGCACTAGAGAAGAATGTATATCCTGTGTTTTGGAGTGTAGCAACCTATATATGTCTGTTAGGTTCTCATTCATTTATCACATTGTTTAGGTTCTCTATTTCCTTATTGATTCTCTGTATGGTTGTTCTATTTATAGAACAGAGTGGTATATTGAAATCTCCCACAATTATTGTTGAAATATCTATTGCTCCCTTCAGTTTTGCCAATGTTTGCTTCACGTAATTGGAGATCCTTAATCAGGTGCATAAACATTTATGATTGTTATTTCTTCTTGGTGAATTGTCCCTTTAGTTCATATGTAGTGTCCTTCCTTGTCTCTTATGACATCTTTGTAATTAAAGTCTATTTTGTCTGACATTAGTATAGCTACTCTGCTTTCTTTTGGTTACATCTCTTGTGGAATATCTTTTTGCATCCTTTCACTTTCAATCTGTTTGTATCCTTGGGTCTAAGATGAATCTTTTGTAAATAATATATAGGTGGATCATATTTTTTAACCCATTCTGCCAATCTGTATCTTTTAATTGGTAAGTATAGTCTGTTAACATTCAAAATTATTACTATAATACAGTTCTTGAATCTACCATCTTATCCTTTGGTTTTTATTTGTCAGATCTTTTTCCTCTCTCTCTTTTTATCCTTTAAGTTACCCTGACTAATACTCTTCAATTCTGTGCCCTCCTCCAGACCTGTCTCCCATCTTTTTTTTTCAGCCAACAGGACTCCCTTTAATATATCTGGTACAGTAGGTCTCTTGTTAACAAATTCTCTCAGCATTTATTTGTCTGTGAAATTTTAATCTTTCCCTCACTTTTGAAGGAGAACTTGACTGGATAAAGAATCCTTGACTGGCAATTTTTCTCTTTCAGAATCTTAAAGATATCATACCACTTGCCTTCTCACCTCCATGGTGCCCATTGAGTAGTCCAAACTTAGTCTTATTTGGCTTCCCTTATATGTGGTGAAATGCTTTTCTCTTGCTGCTCTCAGAATTTTCTGCTTCTCTTCAGCATTTGACAGTCTGATTAGTATGTGTCTTAGAATGGGCCTATTTA